>NC_072416.2:26555000-27187115 GCF_028858775.2 Pan troglodytes
TCAGTGTTTATACGTGTGCCTAATCCCTTGTAGTCTGTTCGTTACTGGGATGGTGGTGATGGGGGCACTAGAGGGTGGAATTTGCACACATGGAGAGAGGAGATGGTGCATGTCAGTGTGTTTTTCCAGTTGAGGCCCTTGGGGTTGTGGGTGGGGAGGAAAGAGGAGGAGGAGGAAGCCAGTGTGGTAGGAGTGTGATCCACATTCTCAGGAAGAACCATATTTGATTTCATTTAGAAAACGGAATTCTTACTTCTTGAACAAAGTGGCTTTTCTTCTCTGAACGTGGCCTTTGCAAATGCTTGAGTCTTTGAGTATGGTGATGACTGAGTGAGAGGAGGGATTTGCTTGGGGCAGCAGGCACATCTGGAACCACTGACCACAAACCTGGCTGAGCACAGAGCCACCTGGACAATGGGCTTAATAGGTACAAACTGGGAACTTCCCCTCAGGCATGCCAACTCAGGAGGTTGTCACCAGTGGCTGCAGCTTGGAGTGATCTGGGGATCTTTTAAATGCCCCAATGCCCTGCCTCTACCTCTGTCAGTGAAAGCAGGCTGTCTGGGAGTAGAATCAGAGCAGCAGTATTCATTAAAGGCTCTCCAGGTGACTGTCATCAGCATCCAGATTTGAGAGCCACTGTGGGGAAATAATCTGTACTTTCTATAAAGCCAGAAGCAGTCAGTTTTCTGAACATCACTGATTAGACCATAGCCATTTTCCAGTATAGACAAAGTAGGTTCTCTCCTGCCATCCCCCAGCTGCAGCAAACTTCTCACTAATGGGCATGCTTTGAGAAACACCAAACAGCAGGGACCCAAAGGAGCATACAATTAAAATTAAATCACACCAGCTTTGGGCATATATATCCCTCCTCCACCCCAAAATCTCTTTTAAAATAGTGTTTTAAATGTATTTTTTGTAGTATGTTCACAGGACTCAAAAAAAATACAAAATGCTGCACTATTCACAATAACAAAGATATGGAATCAGCCCAGGTGCCCATCAGTGGCAGAATACTATGCAGTCATAAAAAAGAATGAAATCATATCCTTTGCAGCAACATGGATGGAGCTGGAGGCTATTATTTTAAGCAAATTAGAGCAAGAACAGAAAATCAAATACTGCATATTCTCACTGATAAGGGAGAGCTAAGCATTGAGCACACATGGACATAAATATGAAACTAGACACTGGACTACTGGAAGGTAGAGGGAGGGGGTGGGTTTAAAAACTACCTGTCGAGCACTGTGCTCACTGCCAGGGTGACAGGATCTGTACACCAAACCTCAGCATCTTGCATTATTCCCGTGTAACAAATCTGCACATGTACCTACTGTATCTAAAATGAAAGTTGAAATTTAAAAAATGTTTAAAATCCATACAGTTTTAAAGTCTCTTATTCTCTTCTGTTCTCCATCCACCCATTTCCCACCCCCTTCTCTGGATATCTTTTCAGAAATCTTTTCCTTCACCCCCTTTGTTGTCACACAAAAGATGACATACTGCAACCCCTATTCTCCACCTTGTTTTTTTTTTTTTCCTGCTAATATTTGGCTAGTAAGCACCAGCATGGTGTAATGACTGGCATTTGTTCTGATTTGTTGAGCATCCTCACTGACTGGCAGAAGCTCACATGGTGCTGCCAGTCTTTAGATATTTGAATTACTTCCCCTGTCCACCCTGCGTCTAGAAGATCTCTCTAAGCAATGCAAAGACAGCTTCCTTATACTACTTTTTAAAATAGATGTAGAGTATATATATATTTGAGACAGGGTCTTGCTCTCACCCAGGTTGCAGTACATTGGTGCGATCTTGGCTTACTACAACCTCTGCCTCCCAGGCTTGAGTGATCCTCCCACCTCAGCTTCCTGCGTAGGTGAGGTCACAGGTGTGCACCACCACACCCAGCTAATTTTTTTTTTTTTTTTGCATTTTTGGTAGAGACAGAGTTTCACCATGTTGCTCAGGCTGGTCTCGAACTCAAGCGATCCACCTGCCTTGGCCTCCCAAAATGCTGGGATTACAGATGTGAGCCTGGCCCAAGTATTCATTTTTTAATAGATGTAAAGTATGGATAATTCATAATTTATTAAACAAGTCCTGTAGGGATGGACTTTAGGTGATTTCCAATTTGGGGCCATTACAAACAATGCCATTAAGAATAGTGTGGCCAATGCATCACTTCAGATGTGTAGAAATCCATCTGTAGAGTTCCCATAAGTGCTATTTCTTGGTCAAGGGGCATGTGTAGAGTATCTTTAGCGACGGAAAATTTCACGAAGGCATCACATTTTCCAGTTTGCTGTAGCAGGCAGCTCTGCTTCTGAAATTGTAGTAGGTACAGGGTTTTCTTTTCTTTTTTTCCATTGGTGGCTTTGAGGAACTTTCAGATGGGATAGTTGAAAAATGTACATCTAATGGTTTTAGAGGAGATGCTTCTGGAGCTGCAGTTCTCCTAGGGCCTTTCTTGAATGACCTGCAGGCAGCATCTGGTGTTTGTTAAAAATGTGGACCCTGAGCCCTATTAGACTCTCTGAGGCAAGGCCCAATAAATTTTTAACACAAGCTTCCCAAGTGATGCTTCTGTGCACTGAAGTTTCAGAACCACTGTTCTAAGGGATTTGTTGTAGAACAATGCCGTGAGAGGACATCTTTTCATATGATTAGCACAGTGGAACCGCACTGGTTTACTCGGGACAAAGTCTGCGACTGCCATGAACATTGCAAGCTCAATAATGCCAAGCAAAGACTGAGTCTTGGCATCGGGTTGAAAATAACATTTGGCTATCAACCTCTGATGCAGCATTTACAAGTTTGCCCTCAAATGCCCATAGAATAGGAGGAACAGGGTCAACAACACTGAAAATAGTCAGATAACCAGTTGCTGGAATCTCAGTGAAATATCCATTAACTCAAAGGCAGATGGCACTGGATTGGATCTACCCTTCACAGTCAACACCTCCAACAAGATGGAACAAGACCAACTGGAAACGGTAGAAAGACGCTTTGTCTATCTTCCACTGTCCTATTCCTAGACTAAGAGACTCAGCTTCGTACCAAGTGGGAAGTCACTCTCTTCTGCTCAAAATTAAGTTTTTGAAATGACCAGAGGCCTCTTACGATGGCTAATTTTCCTACATTCATTCAGAGAAGCCAGCAAGGGAAGGGGAGGCAGTTAACTTGTGCACTGGTTTGTGTAGGGAACTGCTGGTGGTGAATTGAACGTTCAGTTGTGTGGCTGCCATACGTTAGGTGCATAGAAGAGACCGAAGGAACTAGGGTGTGAGTGCATTGTGGAATTAGAGAATCAGATTGTGGAGGTGGGAGAAGAGTCTGAGGCAGTTCAAGAGAGCTGCAGTGGATGAGTGCTTGCTAAAATCCCAGTGCTATATGTATAGTTCTGCCCTCCAACCGTGGCTTGAGAAGAGGACTGGACCATTACTAGCGAGAGCATCACTAGGAAGGGCAGCCTACACAACCAATCTTCTGGCAGACACAGGGCCTGGATATATCTTTCCAATGAATAACCCAGTACTTAAGACAATGCAGCTGCGTTTACAGAGTTTTGAAGGGAAATGTTATCATCTACATATTTGATTCTCAGTCAAACTGTCACTTATGTGTGAAGGCAACAGAAAGACAGTTTTCAGATATAAAAAGGCACTGCAAATCTACCACCACTGAAAAAGTTAATTGAAGATGTACTCTGATTGAGAGCAGATCCAAAATTAGGAACTTAAGAATGAAGAAGTCATGGTATGGAGGAACTGGGATGAGCACTTCCAGTAATTAAACATAATATTGAGTCCAAATAATTGTTATAAGTCTCCAATTAAGTGTCAGACAACAATAATTATTTGTGAATGAGTAGCTATATGGTGTAAAATTAGCTTCATGATCTATTTGAGTGCAAAATCCTAGCATATAAATGAAGACTGGGAAGTAGATAACATAGGAGCAAGGATATGAAAACTTTACTTAATCTATCATCTTTTATTGGTTTTTCTTAATTTTTCATCTTTCATTGTGGAAGACAGTCAGAAAACATGCTGTTAACTTTCTTTAATCACAATGAAGTAAAACTAGAAGTTAATAACAAAGGTTATAAAAAATCAATGACTTAAATATAAAATACTTTCCTTAATGACCCTGGGACGTGTTCAACATAGTGCTATATGTTCCCGTTGGTCCTTACCATTGCAATACGGCAAAAAAGAAAGAAAGAAAGAAAGCATACTAAGAAAGAAATAAAACTGTATTTATTTGCAAACGACATGCGTATCTGTGCAGAAAATACCAAGGAATCTATAAAACAAACCAACCAACCATAAACAAGCCATCCTACAACACATAAGTGAATTCAGCAAGGTTGCCAGATACAGGGGAAACATACAAAAACAATTGTATTTCTATAAACTAGCAATGAATACGGGAAGACTGAAATTGAAAATATAATACTATTGACAATTGATTGCTCAAAGGAAAAAAATAATTAGCTGTAAATCCAACAAAACATTTGCAGGACTTATATACTGAAAACTGTAAAATGTTGATGAAAGAAATAAAGAATATCTACATAAATGAAGACATACTGTGTTCATGAATTGAAAGACTCAATATAGTAAAGGTAGCAGCTATCCCCAAATTGATATACAGGTTTAATGTGATTCTTATAAAAATCCCAACAAAATTATTTTGTAGATATAAATAAGATTATTCTATAATTTATATGAGAAGGCAAAGGAACTAGCATAGCTAAAACCGTTTTGAAGAAGTAGAATAAAATGGGAGGAATCAGTCTACCGTAGTCAAGGCTATGTGATATTGGTGGAGGGACAGACACATAAATCAATAGAACAGAATAGATAACCCAGAAATACACCCACACAAGTATGCTCAGTTGATTTTTGACAAAGGCACAAAAGCAGTTCAATGGAGAAATGAATTTTCAACACATAGTGCTAGAACAATTGGATATTTATTGGCCAAAAAATGAACCTCAGCCCAAGTCTTGCACTTTATACAAAAATTAACTCAAAATTGATCATGCTATTAAATGTAAAATATAAAACTATACAACTTTTAGAAGAAAACATAGGAGAAAATTTTTGGAATCTAGGGTCAGGGAAAATTTCTTAGACTTTACACCAAAATCATGATCCATAAAAGGAAAAATTGAATGGTCGGACTTCATCAAAATTAAACGCTATTGTTCTGCAAAACACTGTTGAGAGAATGAAAAGGCAAACTACAATCTGGACCAAATATTTGCAAATCACTTATCTGACAAAGGACTATTATCTAGGATACATAAAGAGCCCTCAAGTTTCAGCTGTAAGAAACAAACAATCCAATTAAAAAAGGGCAAAAGCTATCAACAGACATTTCACCAAAGAGGGAACACAGATGACAAATAAACACATGAAAAGATGTTCTACATCATTGGCTTTTAGGAAAATGCAAATTAAAAGCACAATGAGATATCACTACAGATCACAATGTCAAAAATGAAAAATAATGGTAATGCCAAATTCTAGCAAGGGAGGCTGAGGAACAACTAGATCACCCACACATGGTTGCTGAGAATGGGAACTGCAGTAGCCATTCTGGAAAACTGGCAGTTTTTTAAAACATGCCAACTGCCCTATGACCCAGCAATTGCACTCTTGGGCATCTATCCTAGATAAATCAAAGCTTAAAGGCTCATACAAAAACCTCTGTGTGAATATTTATAGCAAGCAAGGAAAAAAAACCCATAAGAGAAACCTAAGGTGAACTGGAGTAAGAATATAGATGAGAATATATAATATTTTATATTCTGATGAAATATAGTGTTAGGATATATAAAAAGGATTGTGTTGATACCTCTAAGAGTTAGTCCCGGAAAACAGAACAAAGCAAAGCAAACAAAAGAGCCAATAAAACATCTACTTCTAATTATATATTTAATCATATATATAGGTCATATATATATCACGCATATATTTATGTAACATATACAATGAATATATATAGCAAATATATATATGAAAAACATGCAAGTTAGAAGTGAGAAAGGACTTATAAATCCAGAGATAGAAAAATTATAAGACGAGATGTGCTGTTACAATGGTGTTCAGACTGGTACTCTCGGATTTATGTCGTAGCTTTTCCACTACTGTTTTCTGACCTTGGGTGATTATTTACTCTCTCAGTCTCAATCTCCTCCACTATAAAACAGGGATAATAACGCAGTAGTTGTATGGATTTGGTTAAATAATGCATGCAAATAGCTCAACCCAGTGTTGGATGCCTCATAGAACTAGGATGATAGCTGTTTTTCAATTTTTGGTATTAAGTTTGAAAGTCCAAGAAGACAGAAATGCTCAAATTGTCTACCATAAAAGATAGACTGCCTAGATTAGGGGTTGGCAAATGTTTTCTTACAGGACTAGATAGTAAATATTTTAGGTTTATGGGGCATCTGAGCAACTGCTCAATGCTACTATTGTAGCATGAAGGCAGCCGTGGACAATTTATAAAGACGTGAGCATGGCTGTGTTCCAATAAATCTTTATCAAAACAGGTGGCAGGCCTGCAGGCTGTAGTTTACTGGCCTCTAGTCTAAACCAATAACAAGAAGGAAGTAATGAAAGTTTTCAAAATCCTCACCAAAACCTATATAACAAATGATCCTTTTGGTTTTTAAAACATTTCTCTAGACCATAGGAAAAAAGGACACTGTCTCACTTCTCTCCTCTGACCCTAGCATCATACATACACAAAAATCTAACAAAGATAAGGCAAAAAATAAAGCCATGGTCTAATTTCACTTATAAACACAGAGAAAACAGTCCTAAATAAAATCTTGGCAAGTTGAATCCTCTAGGATATTAAAAGAACAATGCATCATGATCAAGGAAGGTTCATTCTAGAAATACATTATGAATTATTATTAGGAAGTCTATTAATACATCCCATCAATATGTCAAAGGAAAAATATGATCATAGATGCAAAAAAAAAGCATTTGTTAAAATTTCAATATTTGTTCTTGGTGAAAATTCTTGGAGAAAGGACTAAGAACAAAAAGATACTTTTTCAGCATGATGAAGACTGTATGTGGCCAACCAGTAGCCAAAAATATACTTAATTTTGAGATACTTAAGGAATTCCCATTAAAGTTAAGAATAAATGAAAGATGGTTGATAGCAACACTGTTATTTGTCATTGTTTTGGATGTTCTAGTCAATGAAACAAGAAAAGAAACATATAAATAGTAATTACATATTGGAAAAACGAATACCAAATTAACACTATTCACAGGTTATATTATTTATTTTAGCAACTCTAAAGGAATCCATTGAAAAACTATTAGTACAAATAACAGAATTAGTTAAGAGGGCTGATTACAAAACATGTCAACCAAAATCAATAACTTTCTTAGAGAGCATCTCTAACTTGGTGGATGACATAATGGAAAAATAATCCCTTTTGGTCTCCAGATGCCACCAGCTCCCTTTTCCTCCTCCGCATGCTTGGCAGAAGGCCAGAGGAAGTACTGTAGTCCTCTACTACAGAGGGAAGTGTAGGAAACTGGAATATTAACCATGGATTGGCAATCTGTGTGTCTAAAGGAAAGTGGTTTACATTTTCTTTTAAACGTCACACTTGGCATGCCAGATCCCCATGGCGTTGGAGCATACCAAAGTGATAGAGCGTGGGCATAATATGTTTCAGGCAAAATGTTTAGCATTTGCACAGTTAGGTTCTCACCAATGGTGTGTTCCTTCCATAGACATGTGAGCCTGGAGCTTGGAGCATTGGAGTTTGAGAAATGGCTTGATGAGGGCAGTGAGAAGCACTAGAAAGGATATGGATAGCAACTCGATTCAAAGTTCATTTTTGTCTTCTTTTCTAAGTTTGTTTACTTCAAGCACTTAAACTCCACTTCTTTGAGCCTTTGTTGCCTTGCCTACATACTGAGGATAATTAAACCTTTCTCCTAGGGTCTTGTAGCAGTAAATATGATTGGATGAAAAATACGAAAGCATGTCAACAACTGCTTGTTAAAAGTTAGTTACCTTTCTGCTTCCTTCTTATGCTTGGCTAGCTCCCTTGACTCTTTGAAAACATCAGAAAGCCTGGCCTTAAACTCCTTTTTGGAAACTAAGCATTGGGTCCCAGAGTCTGAGGTTTCTTAACATCTGCCCCTAGTCTGGTTCAGCTTCTGCCTGTTTCTCAACTTTGCTCTCATTTCAGGAAAGGAGACAAATGAATTATTCACAATTATTGTCTCTTGAGGGGCAGTGACTGTCTCTTCTATCTTGTTCTTCCACTCTCCTCCGGAGCATCCAGAGCAACTCTAGAAATAGGAGTGTAGAAATAAAACCCAGGAAAGAGGGACTTCAGAAACAAGAGGCAATGCCATGGACAGGGGTGGCAGAACTGTTGCCCTTCCAGTCTTTGCTCTGCCATCCACCAGACTTGTTGCATGGGAAACTCAGTCAAACTCTGAAGCTTCGGAGTGTTCTCCACTATAAAAGGAGAAAAATGATCATCTACCTTAGGGTGGTGTTGTAAAGGTCACATATGTGTGGCCAGGCACAGTGGCTTATGCCTGTAATCCTAGTGTGCTTTGGGAGGCTGAGATGGGAAGATCACTTGAGGTCAGGAGTTCAAGACCAACGTGGACAACATAGGAAGACCCCATCTCTACAAAAAAAGTTAAACAATACTAACCAGGCTAGTTGACATACACCTGCAGTCCCAGCTACTTGGGAGGCTGAGGCAGGAGGATCACTGGAGCCCAGGAGGTGGAGGTTGCAGTGAGCCATGATTGTGCCACTGCATTTCAGCCTGGGTGATAGAGTGAGACTCTCTCTCTTTCTTTTTAAAGACTACATGTGTGAATGTGTCTTATTTAACTATGTTACACATACATATAAATATAAATTCTGTTTATTAATAGCTCATATAATATACAGACTCTGCGCCTGTACAAATGTAAAGGCAATGCATTTTACATAGGAAAAATGGTTGAGTCGAATGATTTAATTTTTTTAAAAATCACACAATACTTGCATGAAATAGCAACAAGTGCGAACCTCCTAGGCAGATAGGAGTGCAGTGCTTTGTTTCACAGATACCATCAAGCCTAACCTTTATTGTGGACTTACTATGTGTCAGGCCTGTTCTAGGATCTTGTTAAGGAACTGATTCATTTTTTTCTCATAACAACATAGAGGGGAAAAGATCACATGGGGAAGGCACCAGGTCCCTGGACTTTGCCTCGCGTGCTCCCGGCATTTTGTAGAGAGGTAAGGACTTGGTTCCTTATGGACTTTTAAGCTCATGATTGGTTTGGTCTGGTTTCAAGTCTCATCTTCATATATGCTCTTAGAAATAATCTCATTTTAGGAGAGAAATTCAGAGTCAACACGGAAACTGAAAAGCTCTAGTACTGCCTGAAGTCTCAGAATAAAGGGTGCCTTCATTTTCACTTTTCCAAATAATCTATGAGAGGGACTTTTAGTAGATCCGTAAGATGTGATACTAACATAGTATCTGCATATTGTGAAAAATTTATAACTGTATCCATAAAGGTTATTTGACTCCATTGCCTCAAAGTCTATATAATTAGAATTCCATGATGTCATCTTTGAGCTTTAATATAGCTTAAAATTATCCTTCTGTAGGTTGTGCTTCTTTCTGAAACATTTTAAATTTAGAAAATTAACTTGTTAAACTTTTTTAAGTTAAATCTTTAGATTTTTTTTTTATTCACCCTGCTGTGGGGGAGTCAGAATGACAAATGCTTGAGTCATCAAAGTCAAATGTTAGGGCATTTTAGCCCCTCTGGGAAAGCTAAGGTCTCCATGGCCCAAGAATCTAACTCTACTTATGGGGATGATGATCTCACATGATCTCATGATCTCTGTGTTTTGCCAACATTCCTTCTTGGCAGGGCTTAGGAGTGCAGATGGGCCCCAGAGAGCATGCCTTGCTCAAGCCAGGTCCCCCTCCTGCTGCCACTTTGGGTGGCTGGAAAAACCTCACAAAGGGTGCAGTGTCTGCGGTTGGGAGACTGGTCTCAATTTTCCTCCATCACCTGCTCACAAACTCTCATGGGTTTCTGGGTCACAGTGCAGCCCTAGGTCAATCTTTCAAAAGCTGATTTGCTGAATTTCATGTGAATTGACTAGCTTCATGTCAGCATTTTAGGGAACATTTGATTGGTCTTCATGCCTGCTTTCTGCCTTTGCAGGCTGAGAAACAATGAGGGGAGAGAATGAGGGACAGAGAGAGGAGGGGACTGAGGGGCCAAGGAGGTTCCGATGAGCAAAAATGGAAGAGAAAGAACGTCAGAGAGGAGGCTATTGGGGGATGAGGAGAGAGACCAGAGATCAAGAAGCATGAAGGTATTGAGGGCCAGAGAGGGGACTTCTAGGGACATGGAGAGGCTGCAGGACAGAGAAAGGGCTAGGGGAACGGGACAGTAGTTCTTTCATTTCAATGATCAAAGTTCCCAGCTTTTTGACACCACAGGGGCACCCTGACAATTCTGGCAATAAGAACATGAAAGGCCTGGTCTTTATTTCGCTCAATTCCTGCTACGTGTGGTGAGTGTGGGTGAGCCAAGGAGAAGGTGATCCTATTGTCAGGAGGTAATTTACCATGAATAGGGGATGATACGGAAATGATGTGTGTGATCCTTCCCCTGCCACTGTTGGGACGTCTTTTTAATTTCCTTCCCTCATTTATCACAGCCGTGAAAATACTTTTTCTGATATGATGAATGACAGATGGCAGGGTGCTGGCAGCCCTTCTGGAGGGATGGGAGGTTGTGTGTGTCCACGATAGGGGCCCAATAAGTACTGGCTGAATGAGAAAATGAGGAGCCTACACTGTGGGCTTTCTTTGGGGTGGATGGAGGTGCTGAGTGACCTCTCAGCTTCCTAGAAGTCACAGGCCAGAAGCTGTGGAATCTCAGTGGTGGAAAGTCCTACTGATTTGAGGATCAGAGAGGGAGAGAATCAGCAATGGTGTGCTGATAAATGTTTAGTAGTTGGCTCTCTGGTAAAAAAAAAAAAAAAAAAGAAAACAAAAACAAAACAAAACAAAAAAACAAACAATGAACAACCCTGGTATGCAGTGCTTGCCACTGGTCAGTTTCCATGGTCAGTTTCTCACCATGGGCAATTTCATGTGCCATCACTGAACACAGAGTAGGGAAGAGATCCACGCCGTTGGCTCACAAGCTGGCCCTACCACACCACCAGGAGGAATATATATTGGGCAACGACTAATAGCAATAGAAAAACTCATGCTTCTTTCTCCTGGCATGACTTCATGTATATGACATACATCCTCTCATTTTATGCTTGTAGCAACTCTGAAACCTAAGATTTATTTCCTCATTGCAGGTGGGGAAGCCAAAGCTCAGAGGGGTTAAATAATGTTTCTGTTATTGTACAGTGAATCAGTGGCAGAGTGGATTCTAAGATTCGTGCCTTCTCTACTCACTTCACTGGGCTGTCAGAGGTTAAGGGATGAGTTACATAAGCCACCTCTGATTATTAGAGAATGACAGGGCTGGCTAATTCTGCCTGGATAGTATTGAAGAGGAGCTTCATTCAGGGGCACCGCTTTGCTAAAGAGACCACCCAAAGAATGAGTAGTTTTGAGTCACCAGGTACCCTGAAGTGGTACCTGAAGGTACAGCTGGTATGATGGATGACAGATGCCGGTACCTTGCTGTCATCCATCATATCAGTTGTCAGTTACCAGGTAGACCTAGCGGTAAAGGGTAAGTTATATCTCTTGCCTAAATGTCAGTTTCCTCATCTGTAAAATGGGACCCTGAAAGTCTACTTTAGAGGGCTATAGGGTTGTTAAGATTTAATGAGTTAAGTCCATAAAGAACCTAACGTAGTGCCAGACACATAATAGATCCAGAGAAATGCTGATTCTTAGCAGGCTAACTTTTTCTTTTTGAATTCCTCTTTAGGCCAGAACTGACTAGCATAGGCTTTTCAAACTTCAGTGTGCAGAAGAATCACCTGTGGATCTAATTAAGATGCAGGTTGTGATCCAGTAGGTCTGGGGAGGGGCCGGGCCTGGAATCCTGCATTTCTAACAAGCTGCCAGATGGTGCTGATTCTGCTAGTCCGTAGATCACACGTTTTCTTTCATTCTTTCTTTGTCTTTGTCTTTTTTTTTTGAGACGGGGTCTTGTGCCGTCATCCAGGCTGAAGTGCAGTGGTGTGATCTCAGCTCACTGCAACCTCCACCTTCTAGGCTTAAGCGATTCTCTTGCCTTAGCCTCCCAAGTAGCTGGGATTACAGGCATATGCAACCACTGCTGGCTAATTTTTATATTTTTAGTAGAGACGGGGTTTTACCATGTTGGCCAGGCTGGTCTCGAACTTCTGATCTCAAACGATCCACCTGCCTTGGCCTCCCAAAGCGCTGGCATTACAGGCGTGAGCCACCATGCCCAGCCCATGGATCACACTTTGAGTAGCAAGGGGCTAAGGGATCCTGACATAGCATTTTGGGGTCCTGCAACTTCAACTTACTCTGCTGCCTGTTCCCATGACCTCTAAGACTGCTCTTCTCGAGACAGTTCTGCATCCTTGTTCTGCACTGGTTCCTTTGGAGCAGCTGCTCAGCCCTGCTAAAGGCATCTTGCTCAGTGCAATATTAGTTTGCTGTGGAAGATCTGGGACCTGGGCTCCTCTCCTCATTCTCCTTGATCTTAGTTTTGGTTCTGCCAGGACTTTGCTGGGCAATCTTTGTCATGTCCTTTCCCCTTTTTAGATTCAATTTCTTGATTTGCAAAACAAGACAGTAGGAGAGAGTCACTTTCTAGTTTAGGCATTCTGAAGTTCTGTGAATCTGTGATACCAGCTGGTTGGTGCATTTTCCTGCCAGGCCATAAGCAGTACTTGCCTTTATTTCTGGGCTCCAGTGGGGGTCTTCAGAGATACATAGATGCATATAGTCAGGACAAGAGTTAGGAGGAGTAAAGGTAAGGGTTCAATCCAAACCTTTTGGAATAGTAACAGGGTGGCCCATAGAGATGAAGAATGATTGGGGCACAGGAATCTTCTTGCTTTGGGGCCTAAATGACATCTCCAGGGAATGGCTACTCATTGGGCACATATGAGCCAGGCACTGTGCCAAGAGCTAATGGGAGACACTTGTCATTCTTTCTGGCCACACACTCTGGAGCCGCTTTTTTTTTTTTTTTTAATATTTGTGAATTCGCCACCTCATAAACCCATGTCTCTTTAATGCACAACTCAGAAACCCACTCGCCCAACCTCCCTTGCAGCTAGAGCGTAGACATGTGACCCAGGATCTGTCAATCAGGTGAGTCCTTGCTGGACTCTGAATTGGTGGCTAGAAGCAGCAGACACTGTGTTTGATCTCTTCTGGAGGGGGAGGTGTTAAGTATGTCCAGACTGCAGAGTCAGCTATGGTGAGGCTTCTAGCAAGATTTGTCCCTTGTGAATGTTGAATATTCACAGCATCTGTAGTGCAGATTGCCTTGTCTGGACTCTGGAGTGGTGGCAGCGGGTTCTGTACTGTGGTCAAGATGTTTCTTCTGGCTTTCTAAATGTGTCCTAATTGGATTCTCAGGGCCTCCCAAAGATTGTCTTTCCTGGTTAAACTGGTTAGAGTGGGCTTCCATGTTTATAAATAAGAATCTTGACTGCTTACAACACTCTATGTGTGTTATCTCATTGAATTCTTTTTTTTAATTTTTGAGATGGAGTCTTGCTCTGTTGCCCAGGCTGGAGTGCAGTGGTGCGATCTTGGCTCACTGCAACCTCCGCCTCCAGGGTTCAAGCGATTCTCATTCCCCAGCCTCCCAGGTAGCTGGGATTACAGGCACACAGCACCATGCCTGGCTAATTTTTGTATTTTTAGTAGAGACTAATAAGGTTTCACCATGTTGGCCAGGCTGGTCTCAAACTCCTGACCTCAAGTGATCCACCTGCCTTGGCCTCCCAAAGTGCTGGGATTACAGGTGTGAGCCACCGTGCCTGGCCCTCCTTGAATTCTCACAGTAACCTAGTGAGGTAGGTGTTATTATCCTCTTCTTGTAACTGAAGAAACTGAGTCAAGAAGAGATGAACTAACTTGCTCAAGGTTCCACTGTTGATAAGTGGAGGCCCAGGATTTGAGTCCAGATCCTCTGGTTCCAAAGCACACATTCTTAACCACCATGAATCTCCTGTCAGAGATTTGTGGGTGTGGAAAGGTCCTTGCAAATCACTTGTCAGTAGTACAGGGTTTCATGAGATCCACACCTGGGCTTGGCACGCCTGTTGGTTTTTTACTGACAACGCATATTTTTTCGAGGAGTGGTAATCAGAGGCAACCGTTCTAGTGACAGTGATTCAGGCGTAAACACTTGGCTTTGGCCCAGAGGTTGCACTGTGTGAGACCACAGGTGAACACTAGAATGTTTACACTCTTCCGGAGTCTGTAGGTGGATGCCAGGGACAGAGAATGAGATTGTAACCCAGAGAAAGAAAGAAAAGAAAGAACGAATGAATGAAAGAAAGAAAGAACGAACGAATGAACAAAAGAAAGAACGAACGAAAGAAAGGGCCAGCCCCTGGGGCCTCCTTAGATAAGGAAGAGAAAGGAGACCTTGCCTCAAGCTCAGAAACTGGTTAAAACGTGAGCCCAGTCACCTATTGATAAGCAGTGCTTGGTTCTATTAAGTCTGACAACATAGTTAGTACTATCTTGGGCAGAGCTCTTTGGAGAAGCAGTTTGGCTAACTGGCCAACCTCAGCTGATTCTCATGATCTTGGAACTTTCCTGGGGGTCCAACTTCCTCCATTCTGCCCCTCTTTTTTCTCTACCTTCTATTGTTTTATTCTTTGTCTCCTTTATTTTTCTTCAACAAATATTTTTGAGCACCTATTGTTAACAATTCAACCGATATTTATTGGGTGTTTGCTCGGTACCACTTACAGTTCTAAGTGCTGGAGATACAGCAGTGAACTAGCCAGACAAGCTGTCATAGAGTTTCCAATTTAGTGGCAGTGGGGTAGTCCAGTAGGCATGAAGCCAGGCAGGTACCAGTTGTTGAGGTGGTGGTAGTTCCACCCAGTCCTAGGAAGATAACATTCTTATCCCCATTTTACAGATGAAGACACTGAGGCAAGAGAGCTTAAATTAATTGCCTGAGGTCTCACAGGTAGGCTGGGATCTCTGTGAGATCTAGGAGTGCCAGAGCCACTTGGGTCCAGCCACCCACACCTCTTCCCTGTGCCTCAGGCTGGGATGACACCCAGAGCCTCTCCTTTCTCCCTCACCTGGGCCCAGAGACCACCTCCTTCCCTCTCCTTGCATTTCTGCTGCCCATGCTAACCGAAGGAGCCTCGCCGTGGGGCGGATGTGGCCTCCCCAGTGGCCCACTTCCTCCTGCTTCTGCCAACAGCAGCATTGGCCCCTATGATTTGAAGTTTTTTTTTTTTTTTTTTTTTTTTCTGTTGATCCCTCTAGCGGCACCAGATGTGGGTGGGGAGGAGGGTGGGTATACCCACACTCCCTTAAGCCTGGAAGTAACCTAGGTTCCAGACTCTGTGTGTCCCTGAATGGTAATAGTGACTCTCTTCTTAGCTGTCTGTCCCACTGGGTCCTCCCACTCCCCAACTGGTGCTCCTGCTTTTCCTCAGAATGGGGGGCATAAATCTCCTTCCAGTCCCAACCCATTGTCAGGCAGGGCTTCCTCCTGGAGGGCTGACTTCCCAGCACTGGGCCAGCTAAAAGCTAAGCAGTATGGGTAAGAGCATGGGGTTCTGGAGTCAGACAGACCTAAGTTCAAACCCCAGTACTGCCGTGGACAAGCTGTGTGGCCTCAGACAAGTTGATTAACCTCTCTGAGTTCCTTTTAAAATAGGCTGAGGTCTGTAGGGATAAGGTACCTGAGGTCTTAGCTCAGTGCCTGGCACAGAGTAAACCCACGTGTTGGCTGTCTCCATTATTGGGTAGAACAGAGGGGCCTCCTGGTGTCAGTGGGCATTTTGGGCCTGCTGCTGTCTTGTCTATCTAGGCCTTGGTTTTGCCTTTCAGGCTGGTGCCTCTTTGCAGTTTCACTTTAGCAAGTGAAACTTTATTTTTCCTGTTTCTCCTGATCTGTTTCCTCCTTATTTTCCATAGTGAATAATCACACATAAGCCTTTCTTTTCTCAGGGCAAGGTTGCTGTCTGTGAAGGAGTGGAATGCCTGAGCATCCCTGGTAGGAAAGGAAGAGTGACCAGCATCAATGGCGTACTCTATTCCCTGAGTAGCAAGCCCTCTTCCCGCCTTGTCCCTGGCTCCCACACCTGTTATCCTGCTGGCAGTCATCTCCAGTATCCCAGAAGAGCCATAGGGATGGGTATTTGAATATAAGAACACTCTGCAGCTCAGATATGCAGCATTACTTTTCCTGTTTGACTCAGTTCTGCAGAGGGTTGCTGAGTGACTGTCATGTGCAAAGCACGTGGGAGGAAAGATGAATAATTAGAGCAATCGAATGCCCATTCCCTTGCATCCAGGGTGCTCTACTAGACCTGCGTTCTTCCATCATTCTTTCAGCCCACGTGGTTGCCAATACTGGGAATTATCAGTCTTTTCCATTTTTGCCAATCTAATGGATAAAATATCTTGTATTAATTTGCATTTCCCAGATATTCATGAGATTAGGCATATGCTTTTTGGGCACTTGTATTTTTTTCTCTGGGAATTCCCTCTTCGTATTACTTTGTCAATTTTTCTGGTGGCTTTTTTATTTGAGACAGGGTCTTCCTCTGTCACCCAGGCTGGGGTACAGTGTCCAGATCACAGCTCACTGTAACCTCAACTCAAGTGATCTTCCCACCTTAGCCTCCCTAGTAAATGGGACTACAGGCACACACCACTATGCCAGGCTTTTTTTTTTTTTTTTTTTTTTTTTGTAGAGACAGGGTTTTGCCATGTTGCCCAGGCTGGTCTCAAACTCCTGGGATCAACTCATCCTCCCAACTTAGCCTCCCAAGGTGCTGAGATTACAGGCATGAGCCACTGCACCTGGTCCCCTGTCTTTTTTTTTAAATTAATTGATAGTAACTCTTTATATATTCTAGATGCCAATCCGTGATTTAGTCTAAAAATAAATCCCCTTGGTCTGTCCTATGTCTTTTCTTTTGGTTTATGAAATCTTTTGTAATACAGGAACGTCACACTTCCACAGTCAAATGTGTCAGTCTTCTAAATAGATATAGGTACCTTGTATATACTCCTTGATATATCACATTGATTGGTGGTGACCTGTTTGTCTCCCTGGCTGTCAGACTGTGAGAAACTTGAGGGCAGGGGCTGTACTTTATTCTTCTCTGTCTCTCTAGGGACTAGTGCAAAGCTGGGCACAGAGTTTTGTGCCTGAATGAGTTTTTTTTTGTGTGTAAACGTGGTATAAAACAGGTCTTGTGACTGAATGAGGGAATGAATGAAAAAGCCCTGTCCTGCCCTCCCTGCAGAGATGGGGTCTGCTGCAGAGATGGGAGTGAGTCAGGGAGTGAATCACAAGCTCTTCCGTGGCTCAGCTGACATTTCAAAAGCCCTGAGCAGAGAAGCCCCCCTCATTCCAAGAGAGCCTCCGCCTCTTTGAGCAGGCACAGTGAAGCTCTGCTGATTATCAAACTCTGTGTGTGTATGTGCACGCACGTCAGGGGTTTAGCAGTTAAAACTCTTAGTGCTGCATGTTCTGCGTATGTGTGAACAAGGCTTTAAAAAATCTCTCAGAGGACCTGTGTATGTGTGTGGGTGCTGGGGGCTGCATAGAGAGAGAGTTAAAAGAGATGAGGGGGTGTTTAGAATCGTTGCAATGTATTGCATTTGTTTCTGGGAGGGTGGGGCGACTGGAGGGGGTTAAATAGCTCCCAGAGGCGCTCTTGTGAGCGGAGCTTCCTGAAATCTCTTTATCTGTGGCCACATGCTGTTCTTGGTTGTCCACGTGGTTCCCTGGTGTCCCTGTTGCTGAAGGCACTTCTGTTTTGTTCCTGGAGGCTTGGCTTCTCATTGCCATTTTCTAAAGCAGTAGAGAGTGCCAGTTAGATTGTTAGACCCAAATAATCTGAAATGTGTGAAAAAATAGTAAATATTTACTGTACCTTTTGTGGAACAGGTTATTGCCATGGAAATGCACTGTACACGAATCTGGATGATGGAGGGAAGCTGGCTCAGGAGCTATGGGAGTGTTTGGATACCATGCCGCCTGAATTGGCAGGTTTAGGAGTGAGTGCCGTGGGTTTAGAATGACAATGTGGTTGGGTGGGGCTGAAACACTTGGTCCCCAGTCAACCTGTACTGAGAGGGGCATTTATTCATTGCTTCCCACATGCAGGGTGCTTCCCAGAGCATTCTCCATGCATTATTGCGTTTAATCATCATGCCACCCCAATGAGGTGCCATTATCCTCCCTGTTTTACGGAGACACAGAGTGTTTGATCTACTTGCTTGAAGGTACGCAGTCAATGAATGGCAGAGCCCCCTGACTCTGTTCTCTGGAGCTTGATCCTTCCCTGCTCAGCTGTTTCTCTCACTGTGATTTACCCTAGAGAAAGCTAACCAGCTGTCTACTGGGGTTTTATTTTCCAATATTGACTTCGGGGCTGACATTTAGAAACCATCAGCAATTTCCAGCTTCTCTTGAAAATGTGCACAATCTGGCTACTGTGTGGGGCTTTCCTAGTGGCTGCTCCCGAGCAGCCATCCAGGTTAGCCGGGCATCGGCTCTGCAGTTGGCGCTGGGCATCCTCCTGTTGCAGCTGGGGAGAAAGCATGGGGTATCACACCCAGGGGCTCCTTGAATTAATTGAGAACTGTCTGTTGAGAGCTCCTCATCCTGTTAGACATGACATTTAATTTAGCTGTTGTTTTCATTTGCCGATTAGAGCTTTTGAGATTCTTTTGATTTTCTTCCTGTGGTCTCAAGGAATTTGTGGGTGGTTGAGTGAAGATCTTCATGGCAGGAAAGGAAGGCTGCAACAGGAGATGTAATGCGTGAGCACATTCATTCATTCATTCATTCATTTACTTGTTTATTCATTTGTTCAACATATTCATTGAGTATTGGATGTTGAAGTTACAACAGTGGAAGTATGGCAATAAATAATACAGACCCAGTCACTGCTCTCAAGGAGCATATAGTCAAAGAGGGCAGTCAGACATCAACTATGATGCACGTTACAGGGAAGGCATCCATCTTTTTTTTTTTTTTTCTGTGTCACCCAGGCTGGAATGCAGTGATGTGATCTCAGCTCACTGCAACCTCTGCCTCCCGGGTTCAAGCGATTCTCCTGCCTCAGCCTTCCAAGTAGCTGAGATTACAGGCACCCACCACCATGCCCGGCTAATTTTTAAAAAAATTTTATTATTATTATATTTTAAGTTTTAGGGTACATGTGCACAATGTGCAGGTTTGTTACATATGTATACATGTGCCATATAGTAGAGACGGGGTTTCATCATGTTGACCAGGCTGGTCTTGAACTCCTGACCTCAGGTGATCTGCCCACCTTGGCCTCTCAAAGTGCTGGGATTACAGGCATGAGACATCACGCCTGACCAGGGAAGGCATCGATCTTAGACTGATTTAGTGGTGTCTATGTCTCTGAAGGAGGTGTCAGAGAAGGTCTCCTTGGCTAATCTTTGTGACCACCGGAGCTCTGTTAGTTTCATAAGACATAAGTCTCAGCAACTGTTGCAGAAAGACCCTTCCTCAGTAAGGATGATGGGCTCCTCGGGCTCTTGCCCTTCCCGTCCTGGGAGGAACCTTCTATCAAGAGCCATGGCTAGTCATTTCATCCATTGGGAATGAGCTTACTGGCTCCATTTATGAGAGTTTAGACTGAGGAGTAAAGGAGGAGTGAAGGAGTTTGGGAGTTGTCAGTGATAAGCATGCACATTCAGAGTTGACAGGACAGCATGGACACTAGAGCCTGAACACCTTAGTTCAGCTTAGCTGCACTGCCTATTATGTGATACTGGGCTGGTTTCTTAACTGTTCTATGCCTCAGTTTCCCCATCTGAAGTTGGGAATAAAATACTCATCTCATAGGGTTATTGTGAAGAGTAAATGAGTCGAGCTGGGTGTAGCGGCTCATGCCTGTAATCCCAGCACTTTGGAAGGCCGAAGTGGGTGGATGGCTTGAGGTCAGGAGTTTGAGAACAGTCTGGACAACACGGTGAAACCCTGTCTCTACTAAAACTACAGAACATTAGCTGGGATTACACATATGCAGGTGTGTAATCCCATGAAACACATTTCAAATAATTGCTAAAATTTTTCAAGCTGTGGCATAAGAGACAACAGTCCTGAAGAGGACTGAAAGGTCTTGGGATGCAGGGGAGCTTAATGTATTAAAAGGTGACATTTTGGATCAGTAGGGAAAAAATTACACACAGGTGTGTGTGTAATCCCAGCTACTTGGGAGGTTGAGGCACGACAATCACTTGAATCTGGGAGGTGGAGGTTGTAGTGAGCCGAGATGGCACCACTGCACTCCAGCCTGGGCGAGAGAGACTGTCTCAAACACACACACATGCACACACACACACACACACACAGCCAGGCAAAGGATGAAGAGAAGCAGTTAATAAATGTGAGCCATTCACGTGTGTATTATGATTATCACGTGATATCAGCCAGTCCTGCTTGAGACTCACTTTTCCGACAGTTCTTTCTTCGGTGGACTGTACCCATGCCCCTGTGTGCCATATATTTGTGATTTCCAGCCTTCCTTTCTGATAACTTCAATTCATTGCTCTTCCCAGGCAAGTCCTTCAATGGTTATGGGGTGCCGCGCTTGCCCTCATCCCCAGCTGAGTGTTCTGCGTTTGGGGACTTGTGTTTATAAGTGTGGGAGGCTGTCCCCTGGGGGTTACTGCCCAGACAGTTAGGGTTGTCCATAATAACAGAAAAGTGCATGGAGAGAGAAGGTGCAGGTCCAGCTATTTGATGTTGGGTAGGATGTGCTGCTTGATGACCGGTGAAACATTTACTTCTCCCACCATGGGCGAGACCCTGGATGCGTCCTTTACCTCTCTCTTTGTCACTTCTGTCCTGAACTGCCCATGAGTGACCAGGGGCTTCCGACAGAAGTGTCTCACAATCCAACCACACAGCAGAAAGGCATTTTCCTTTGGATTTGAGCTTTGTCCCTGCACTGACTTTTTGTGTCATCTCCTCTTCATTCAATGTGAGATACTCACCTTGATTCATAGGCTGTTTTCTCATTCCAGGTTTGTATTTTTTTAATCACCAAAAGAAGCACTTATCATAAAAGACTGTGATGATGTATAACTGTGTTATTTAGTTTGAAAATCTCCACCTTATAGAAGCAATAAACAATATTTAGGTGTATTATCCTGTGAAATTTTTATAAATATAAGACTTTATTACGAATAAACAAAAAAAGAGATCATATCCTATATACTTTTTTTATAATTTTTTTTGAGACAGGGCCTTGCTGTGTCATCTAGGCTGAAGTGCAGTGGTGTGATCTCAGCTCACTGCAACCTCCACCTCCAGGGCTCAATCCTCCCACCTCAGACTCTTGAGTAGCTGGGACCACAGGCACACACCACCACGTCCAGCTAATTTTTGTAATATTTTTTTTTCGTAGAGATGGGGTTTTGCCCTGTTGCCCAGGCTAGTAACTTTTTCCCTTATTAATACCTTATTTAGATCCACCTTATGTTTTAAATGGCTGCAGAGTGTTTCATAATATGGCCACCATATTATTTACGTTCATATTTATAATTTGTCTAAAACATTAGCAATAGGCATTTGGATTATTTCCAAGTTTTCTCTATAATGAACAGTGCAACAGTGAACACTCTTGGGCACTGTAGTGGGGATTTCCATAGAACAATTCTTAGAAATGGGGTGTTTAGGGCAAAGGATATGAACATTTTTAGTTGTAATAGATATTACTAAATCGCTCTCAAATGTTGTGCCAATTTATGCACCCACCAACAGCGCACGAAAGTGCCTCTTAGAAAATGTCTTTTAGAGGATAAAATACCTATTGTTAAGCCATGAAACACATTTCAAATAATTGCTAAAATTTTTCTAGCTGTGGCATAAGAGACAAGAGTCCTGAGGAGGACTGAAAGGTCTTGGGATGCAGGGGAGCTTAATGTATTAAAAGGTGACATTTTGGATCAGTAGGAAAAAAAATGACTTATTTAATACATGGTGCTGGCATAATTGGGAGGCCATGTGGAAGGATGCTGAGTTTGATTCCTAACTCATACAAAAATAAATTACAGGTGGAGTAAGCTATAGGCAGTTAAAAAAAAAAAAGAATATTAGAGGAAGTTTTAGGAGCATACATCTGTAACCTTGAGTGAGGGAAATCCAGAAGCCATAAAGAAAAAGATTAGACAGTTTCAATTCTGTAAAAATAATTTAATCTTTTAAAAGGAGAATGTATTCATGAATTGCTTATATAATAAGAAAGACTATTAAAAATAGGTCCAGTAGATAATGTACAATGGTTTCCAATGTGAATAAAGTTGAAGTTAATAAAGAAAAGAAAGTTTTAGGACATGTCAGGGAGCTTTTGTTTAAGGATTGAGATTCTACAATGTTTATTCTAAATAAAGATGAATGATAGACTAGTGCACATGTAGTAAACTAGTAAATGTGTAGCCCGTAAACCTTGTAAGCCCTGGAAGGGTAAAGAAAAAGGGAAGGAAATGTTGTTTTCTGCCTCTTTATTTTTTGTTGTTTTGAGAAAGTTGAGTACCCACCCAAAGCCCCAGGTGTCCCAGGAGACAGAAGATTGAAAACATGCCATCAAAACAGGAGCTTCAGCCTCAGCCACAAGCTCCAGTGTTTACTGGGGGCCAGTGCCCTTATTCCCACGTGAAGCATCTGCCTTTTTTGCCCCCTTGAAGTCTGAGTCTCTCGTCTGTTCCTGGAGATTTTTAGCCAAGCCCCTCCTCCCCACCCCTCACCTTAGTATTTGTACCACCCTCTGAATCAACCCCAAAGACACCCCTTTGTACTCTTCCCTTCATCTGGCCATCACCAGGGTACTGTGGTCATTGAAGCTGAGTGTGTGCCCTCACTTTCCGTAAACTCACAGTTCCTTTATTCTGCACCTTCAGGGATTGCAAATCGTTAAGGATATGCCTTCAAATACCAGCCCTATGACTTCCTAGCTCAATAACCTCACACAGCTCTATATCTCAGTTTCCTCATCTGAAAAACAGTGATGAAATGGCACCACCTCCTAGCATTAATGTGAAGATTGTTATTATTATGTGTTATTAATTATTATTATGTTATCCTATTAATATATGAGACAGAATCTCACTCTGTTGCCCAGGCTGGAGTGCAGTGGCACAATCTTGGCTCACTGCAACCTCTGCTTCCCAAGTTCAAGGGATTCTCCTGCCTCAGCCTCCTGAGTAGCTGGGATTACAGGTGTGTGCCACCACGCCTGGCTAATTTTTGTATTTTTAGTAGAGACAGGGTTTCGCCATGTTGGCCAGGGTGGTCTTGAACTCCTGATCTCAGGTGATCTGCCCACCTTGGCCTCCCAAAGTACTGGGATTACAAGTGTGAGCCACTGCGCCCGGCCTATCTTATTATTATTATTACTTTTTGAGATGGGATCTCTGTCACCCAGGTGGGAGTGCAGCAGTGCAATCTCAGCTCACTGCAATGTCTGCCTCCTGGGTTCAAGCGATTCTTCTGCCTCAGCCTCCTGAGTAGCTGGGACCACAGGCACCCACCACCATGCCCGGCTAATTTTTGCATTTTTAGTAGAGATGGGGTGTCACCATATTGGCCAGGCTGATCTCGAACTCCTGACCTCGTGATCCACCCACCTTGGCCTCCCAATGTGCTGGGATTACAGGTGTGAGCCACTGCGCCCAGCCTCTTTTTATTATTATACTTAGCACGGCACTTGGCACTTAGGAAATGTTCAGTATATGTTAGCTATTATTGGCTACTGTTATTTCTTCTTCTTCTCCTCCTCCTCTTCTTCTTTCTCCTCTTATTCCTCCTCCTCCCCCACTCCCTTCCACCCCCTCTTCTTGTTCCTCCTCCTTCTCCTCATTATTATTTTAAGTACCTCCTTACCAATGCCTGCAGAAATAGACTGACCTAGTACCAGGATCTAGAGGAGTTCAATCAAGTTCGTCTGTTGCCTTCAAGGTAACAGCATAGTGGTGGTTCCGAGCCAGATGCCAGACCCAGTCTGCCTTTGTTCAAATCCTGGTTTTACACTTAATACTGTAGGTACCTCGGGCAAGTTACCTAACATTTCTTCACCTCAATTTCTCCATTTGTAAAATGTATATAATGATAGTACCTACCACACATGGTTGTTAGGAAGATTAAATCAATTAATATTTGTAAAGTAGAGCAGCCGGCTCATTGTAAGTATTGGGAGTATTGGTTAAAATAATTACAAAATAAACAATCTCACTTAGATACATCCCTTACCCCCTGTGGATTATGTCAAGGATGAAAGAAACAGTGTGCTTGAAATCCTGCTGTGTGCCGAGCTGTATATCAGAGGTGTTATGGTGATTCGTCATCATTCTCCTGACCACTTTCCATTTTTCTTTTAGAGTCAACACTGGCCAATCTTTAGGGAGGAGCTCTGATCGTTGAGAAACTGACACCATGGAAGGGGGCATTTCTGACTCTCTCTTCCTGGCTCCATTTG
This sequence comes from Pan troglodytes, assembly GCF_028858775.2. Lineage (NCBI taxonomy): Eukaryota > Metazoa > Chordata > Mammalia > Primates > Hominidae > Pan > Pan troglodytes. The sequence goes on from NC_072416.2 coordinate 26,579,724, forward strand.
ATCTTCCTAAATCTTTCACTAATGTGTCATTGGGGTAGGACCAAAGAAAAACGGGGTGAATGTACGGTTGCTGCTTTGTTTCCCATAGTGGGAGTGACTCTGATGTTTCACAAAGGCAGGGGTGGAGAGGCAGCGCCTTGCAGGAAAGCCTTCTTGCTAAATCGAGGACTTCTGCACAGAAATAGATACAAACTTGCTTACTGTTTAAATAGAATATTAGCGATTATCTTTTATCCAGCTGGAGTCTCCTGGGTTTGGTACTGCCTCAAATGAGCAGCCTGCAATCTTGGGTGTCACTTCCTTACTGGTTCTGCTTTCCATAACTCTGTGTTGAAATCACTCCCCCAGAAGGTCACCAAAAGGGAAAATATTAGTGTGTGTTTATTGGCACGATCTTGCAGGTGCTGGGCTAAGTGTAGACATGATTTATTTTCATTTAATCTTCAAGGTAGTTCTAGGCGATGTCCCCCCACTTTGCAGATGGAGACACTGATGTGCAGGAAATGAAGCGACATGCTGTAGCACTGTTGGTGCTCTGCTGTGTCCCCTCACCCTTCCATTTCATTGCATTCTGGCCTGGCTTCCAATGGGCAGCAACTGCAACTGTTCACCTGAGGGCTTGCTCTGCCGTAGTCCATTCGGTCCATAGGCATGTCAGGCTGTGGAAGCACAGGAGGAGAGGTGAGGGATGGTGCAGGAGAGAGGAGAGGATGATTAATGTATCCCAGGGCCCATCCTCAACCAATGACTTATGGGAAACAACCTCCTAGAGTTGTATTAAGCTCCAGTGACCCAGAATGGTAACAAGCTCACAAACACTTCCTTTTTTAAAAAATTTCACAAAAATACTTTATTATACCCATACCTCCTTGTTTTAGCCCATCCCAGTACAGTGGTATCTTCAGAACACTTCCACTTTCCCCTCTCCTCACCTCTTCCCTCCCACCCTTGAGATGTAATCTTTGGACCACTTTTACTTCTTTGCTTCCTCTCAGCACCCTTTCTCCCCTACTCTATGGTGACTTTGTGTTTTTGAATTGAAGTCGTTTCATGTCTGTGTCTTTTTTTTTTTCTTCAACTGTTATTTTAAGTTCTAGGGTACATGTGCAGGATGTGCAGATTTGTTACATAGGTAAACACGTGCCATGGTGGTTTGCTGCACAGATCAACCCATCACCTAGGTATTAAGCCCAGCATCCATTAGCTATTCTTCCTGATGCTCTCCCTCTTCCCGCCCCACTCTGACATGGCCCAGTGTGTGCCATTCCCCACCACCAAGTGTCCATGTGTTCTCATTATTCAGCGCCCACTTATAAGTGAGAACATGCAGTAAAACACTGCCTTTATGGGCTTCCTTCCCTTCACTGTCTTACTTCCCCACTCCCTACTGCTGCTCTCTGGGATCACCTCTCACAGAAGCTGTTTGTACTTTAATCATTGTCTGAGAGTCTGGGGTATCCCAAACTAAGATAATTGCCCAAGGTCTTAGCTAAATTCAACAGCCCTATTTGTCTTTATCCTCCTTGTGGCAATGCCACTACTAATGGATGTCCCTTCTTAAAATTCTTCCCCATTTTGGCTTGTGTGACACGTAATAGAATTCTTCTTCTATTTCTGATTATTTCTTTCCTTTTTCATTAATTGGCAGCTCTTTCTTTTTAAAAAAATTTGCTAGATTTTTGCTTATTTTTTTTTTAAGAAATGAGGTCTCATTATGTTGCGCAGACTGGCCTTGGAATCCTAGGCTCAAGCGATCCTCCCATCTTGTCCTCCGAAGTGCTGGGATTACAGGCATGAGCCACTGTGCCCATCTTTCTTTTCCTTTATTTAGCCACCCAGTTTTAGGTACCTCCAGTATCCCAGTATTTTAGTTGTAAGTGACAGGAAATCTGACTCAAATTGGTTTAGGTATAAAAAAATGTAAGTTATTGGATCACATACTTGGGAATCTTAGGATAGGTGGCTTCAGGGAAGATATGATCAAGGTGTTCAACAATCTGATTCTCTCTCCATCGTGATTCAGCTTTCCTCTGTATTGCTTGATTCTCAGGCATGTGCTTGACTAATGAGGCAACAACAACTTGCAGGTCCAATCTTATCTTCATCAATGGTATCTTAACTACATCAGTGGTATAGGACTGCTTCTTTCCTTAGAGTCCCACTGTAAGTTTTGGGTTTCATTCTCATTGGCCTGTGTTGAGTGATGTATACATTTCTAAACCAATCACAGTTGCCACGGAGATGTAATACAGGTTGAGCATCTCTTATCCAAAATGCTTGGGACCAGAAGCATTTCTGAGTGTGGATTTTTTTTTTCTTTCAGATTTTGAACTATTTGCATTTTACTTGCCAGTTGAGCATCCCAAATCCAAAAAGTTAAAATCCAAAATGCTCCAATGAGCCTTTCCTTGGAGCATCATGTCAGTGCTCAAAAGGTTTTGGGTTTTGGAGCATTTCACATTTTGGGTTCCTGGATTTTGGGTGCCCTCATTTCCCAGGCTGGGTCACATAATCACCTTTGGAGCTAAGGTTAGAGTTGAGCCCTACTCCATAAGGACTGAGAGTGGGGAGAGGTGATTTTGCAAAGGAAAGTCAAAGTGCTGTCACATGAGGGGATGGGTACTGGAGAGGCAAAAACAACAGATGTTCACACTCCGCATCTCTGGGTTCATTTATCTGCTCTTCTCTTTCTCTGTGAATCATCTGATGATTTCCGCTCCTGCCTGCCTGAGTAGGACTCTGAAACTCCTGCCTCCAGATTTGACTCCACTTCTGAGTTGTAGCCTCCTTTCCCCCACCCTCTAGAGTTAGGCATTTCCATTTGGTGGTGCCATGCAGACCTGAAACTCAGTGTACCACAACCCTCGCCACCTCCCACCTGGTTTCGCTCCCTAACGTACCTGTCTTTGTCAGTGGTGCCAGTTGGGTTTCCATCTCTCCCTCATCCGTCCCAACCCCTGCCTAATTTCCAGCCCCATTGTGCTTCTTTTGATTCCTTGAATGCACCTTTGCAATGCTTTTCCTTGGTTTGTAACCCTCTTTAGCATATTCTTGGTTTGGTGAACCCCTGGCCATATTTAGATATCAGCTCAGAATTCACTTATTTGGGAAGCTCTAACCTGGTCACCCATCTCTGCCAAGCCTGAGTTAGATGCTCTTTCCCTGAGTTCTACTAGGCCTTCATCTCCTCTACCACAGCGCTTCTCACTCAGACTCCAATGACTGGCTCCATTGCCTGCCTTCCCCGTAAGGGCAGGGGCACATCTGTGTAATTCACCATTGTATCTTCAGCAGTCCAGCCTGACAATTGAGTCTAGGCTGGTGTCCAACAAACCAGTCTTTGTTTTTTTTTTCTTTTATTTTAATTTTGATAGTTTTGGGGGAGCAAGTGGTTTTTTTGGTTACATGGATAAGTTCTTTCATGGTGATTTCTGAGATTTTGGTGCATCCATCACTGTAACAGTATATGTGGTACCCAATGTGTAGTCTTTTATTCTTCACCCCCTCCCACCATTCCCCGGAGTCCTCAAAGTCCGTTATATCACTCTTATGCTTTTGCATCCTCATAGCTTAGCTTCATTTACAAGTGAGAATATATGGTATTTGGTTTTCCAGTCCTGAGTTACTTCCCTTAGAACAACGGCCTCCAACTTCATCCAAGGTGCTGCAAAGGCCATTATTTCGTTCCGTTTTATGGCTGAGTAGTATTCCATCATGTATGTATACCACATTTTCTTTATCCACTAGAGATAAACCAGGTTTTGAATTCAGGATCCACCTCTCCTGAGCTGTGAGCACATGGGCAAGTTTCCTCACCACTCCAAGCCCGTTTTCTCATCTCTAAAATGGAGACAATGACGGTGCCTCCCTCACTGAGCACTTGTGAGAAGTAAGTGGTGATCACGGTTACAAAGTGTTCAGCACAGTGCCTGGAACACGGTAAGCGTTCAATCAGTGCCAATGATCATTTATTATACTCACTATGAACATTATTTTTACCTCATGCAGTGTCTAGAACATAATCAACTCTCAACAAATGACAGCTCTTATTATTAGCCAAGAATGGAACCTGAAACATAGTACGCTCCATGGATCATTGAAGCTTTGTTTTTGAAAGTTTGAAATTAACAAAAAGAGCCTTTGATGTTTCCCTTGCTGCACATTCTTCCCCTCCAGGTGGAGTGGGCAGTTTCCACTGAGGGCTGGAGCCACCCCTCCTGTAGTTGGAGGTGGTCTTCTCTGATGTCACTAGGGTGCCGAGGTGATGTGTCACCAGCACTTGTTTGCTTGTGTGATGTAATGAGGGTGGACTTGCTTCTCCTAGGGAAGAGCCTCATTAAGGTTAGCAAGGGGCTTGTTCCTGGGAAGTTCTAAGGACCGCCTGGGGCTGCCACATAAGGAACTCCCCTTCTCTCATTTTGTCTCCGGTAAGTTGTTATTGATCTGTACATGATGTTTCTCTTTCTTACCAGCCGTGGGAATGGGCCATCCTCTGGCATCACTGTTGCCTTGAACGTTGCCATCACCACCGTTGTCATGAAGTCATGACAGCAGCACCATTGGCTCTGGTTTACTGGGTGTCTACCATGGACAGTAGTAGGGCTAGACATTTAGTATACTCCAGGGCTACTGCGGGGATTAACTGAGGTATGAAGCATCTATAACCCCATGGTCCAATAGGGTAGCCACTAGCCATGTGTGCCTACTGAGACATACATTTTAATTAAAGTTAAATAAAGAAAAAATTCAATTTATCGTGCACAGTAGCCACATTTCAAGTGCTCAGTATGTGCTCATGGCTGATGTAGCTGGCAGTGAAGATGTGGAACATTGTCATCATCACAGAAAATTCTTCCACAGCGCTGATCTAGATAGAACAGGATTCAGTCCGCTGTGGCTTGTGGATCCATGGACTGAATTCGTACACACGGAATTTTGTGGGAACACAGCTGTGCCTATTTGTTTATGCCTTGTCTATGGCTGCCTTTGTGCTACAAGGATGGAATTGAGTAGTTGTGACAGAGACTATGTGGCCTGCAAAACCTAAAATACTCAGTCTCCTATCCTTGAAGAAAGTTTGTCAGCCTCTGGTCTAGAACATTGCCTGGCTCTTGGTAAGGTTAAGTACATGTTTGGAACTTTTTATTTATTGAAAATAATATACATTTTGTTCTCCACATAATCTTTTAAAGTAAGTATTGTTATCCCTGTCCTAGAGATGAGAAAACTGGGACTGGAATTCTGTACTGTCACTTCCAGGGGGCAAACACCTCATGAGGTTTTTTTTTTTTTGGCAGTCTTGCTCTGTCTCCCAGGCTGGACTGCAGTGTCGCGATCTCAGCTCACTGCAGTCTCTGCCTCCTGGGGTTCAAGTGATTCTCCTGCTTCAGCCTCCCCAGTAGCTGGGATTATAGGTACCTGCCACCTCGCCCGGCTAATTCTTGTATTTTTAGTAGAGATAGGGTTTCATCATGTTGGCCAGGCTAGTCTTGAATTCCTGATCTCAAGTGATCCACCCGCCTCGGCCTCCCAAAGTGCTGGGATTACAGGTGTGAGCTACCATGCCTGGTCTCATGAGTCTTGTTGATCACTTACCTCCTTTTGTTCTTCCAACTTCAGTTTCAGGTTCAGGGGGTACATGTACAGGTTTGTTACATGGGTAAATTGCATGTCACTGGAGTTTGGTGTACTAATGATTTCATCACCCAGGTAGTGAGCATAGTACCTGATAGTAGTTTTTGATCCTCACCTTCCACCCTCAAGGAGATCTCAGTGTCTGTTGTTCCCTTCTTTGTGTCATGAGTGCCTGATGTTTAGCTCCCACTTATAAGTGAGAATATGCAGCATTTGGTTTTCTGTTCCTGTGTTAACTCACTTAGGATAGTGGCCTCCAGCTGCATCCATGTTGCAGCAAAGAGCATGGTTTCATTCTTTTTTATGCCTGCGGAGTATTCCATGGTGTTTATATACCACATTTTCTTTATCCCATGCACCGTGGATGGGCACCTCCGTTGATTTCTTGTCTTTGCTATTGCATCACTTACTCTTGAATCTGGAGCAGTGCCTAGCACATAATAGACATTCAGGACATGTTTGTTGAGCAATGAATGGATGAGTTAGGAATCAATTACATATAAATCAATAATCAATAATCATCAATGATGAATTTCTATGAACAAATATGAAAATTAGATCAGCCCCATTGTAGAGATGAGGAAACAGCCCTGTAGAAGGAAAGTGCCTCATCAAAATGCAACATCGCTGTGAAAGTGTAGACTTGGAGCTCCAGCTGAAGTCATCTGTGTATTTTCTAAGCTGTCCCCTCTACCATCCTGCCTTCTCCAGGAGCTGCCAAAGTGCAGCGCTGATGCCTCCTCTCTCTGTCCCACAGCCTGACTTTTGTTCAGCTCCTGCTTCTCTTCTTCACCAACTGCCAGCTTCAGCTGCTTTGTGGCACCCTTGGGCTTGAAGCTTCATTTCTGGTGCTGTGGCACCACAAAGCTCTGCCCCAGTGTCAGTTGAGTCCAAGTAGGTCAGCCAAGTTTGAATGATCTCTCTCTTGGCCACTTCAGTCTATGAAGCCGGAGTTGAGACCATCTGTGATTTTACACATTCGTTACAGCAAAACCAAGAGGGCCATGGGGTAAGAGGGCCATTAAGCTAGAGGCTGAGCAAAACTCTGCTCTTGAAGCACCTTCTGAGATGGCTTCTCATGGAACGTCTGCGCAAAGTGGCTTCACATCCAATTAAGTCAAAGATGCATTAAATGAATCCAGTTTGTAACTGCTTCCAGCCATGAAGTCACAGTTCCATCTCTTGCCCTGGGAGGGGCTTCTTTCAGGCTCTGAGGACTGGAGCCCTGGAGACTTTATTGCCTTACAGTTTCCTCCTCTACCATCAGATGTTTCTTTTTCATGTGTTCTGGCCTGGATTTGAATAGACTGCCTGGATTTGAATGCTGCCTTCACCTCTTTCTGGTGCGTAATCTTGGACAAGTTACCTTCTTTCTCAGTGCCTCAGTTTCGTCTTCAGTACAATAAGGATAATAATAAGACCTACCACATAGCTGTAGAGAGGATTAAAGGAGCCAATATGTGGAAAGTATTTACAACAGTGTACTGCATAGTAGCTTTTCTATAAGTGATTATTATTATTATCCCTTCGAATCTAAAATCCCTCTAATTTGTTTCAGAGGAGCAAGGATTGTGTCTCGCCTGCCTTTAAATCCCTTTAAGTTGGGTGTCTCAAGCCCAACCATCTGCAGGAGACTAGAAGGGGACTTACATGAGTGAATTGAATCAAGTGTGGATTTCTGTGGACTAGAGAATGCAAGGCTGTCTGAAAGGGGAACTATTCCTTATTCATGCATCACATATACACTGGTGTGCCAAGCACTGTTCTGCATCTGGGGACACAGCAGAGAATGAACCGGGCAAAATTCCCTGCCCCCTTGGAGTTGATGTTGTAGTGGACTAAGCTCTGATGACTCTGTTGCTGCGTGAGAATGTGGGCCCACTGCTGACAAAACTTCTGATTTTTCTGTAAGAAAAGCCGGAAACCTGGATTTGTAAAAACCGTGAACTCTCCTAGCTTAAGAATTGGCAGTGGTTTCCATTTTTTTTTTTTTTAAAGCACAGTACATGCTGTGAACCCAAGAGCCAGTTTGCAGCCCCTGCCTTAAGACACTCCTCTAATTGCTCTGGGAGGAGGCCTGTCTCTGCCCTGCAAATCAGCAGCTGGTCGGATTTCAAGGTCGTTGGCGTGGAGGGCGCCTCCTCCCTCTCCTGCGTGGAGGTTATTGTGGCTTTTTCTGCCCACAGAGCAGATGACGCTGCCACCAGGCAGTGAGTTCGAATATTCCTTCTCTTATCCTTCCTTTTGGATGGTGGCCTTGGCTGGGTTCCCAGCCCCCTGACAGCAGAAGACAAAAGGATGGAAGCAGCTTCCTCATAGTCACCCACGGGGGTGATAGGGTGGTGATGGTGATGTGGAGAAAATGCATTGGGTCAGGACAGCCGCCTTTGAAGCCAGAAAATTAATGATCTCTGTTGCCTGAATCTTTTCAAAGTGGAGAAGTGATTTAAAAGCTTGTGTGGGAAGAATTGAGAATGGGATTGAGAAAAGAAGTTTAGGTTGCTATCAGGAACAATTCCTAACAGCAGGAGGTTTTTGGAGAGGCAGTGGTGAAATTCCTTGGAAATTTTTGTGTGGTGTCTTTTTTTCTTTTTTCTTTCTTTCTTTCCTCTTTTTTGTTTTTGTTTTTCTTTTTTTGAGATAGAGTCTCATTCTGTCACACAGGCTGGAGTGCAATGGCACAACCCCGGCCCACTGCAACCTCCACCTCCCAGGTTCAAGAGATTCTCCTGCCTCAGCCTCCCGAGTAGCTGGGACTACAGGCACCCGCCACCATGCCCAGCTAATTTTTGTATGTTTAGTAGAGACAGGGTTTTGCCTTGTTGGCCAGGCTGGCCTTGAACTCCTGACCTCAGGTGAGGTCCACCTGCCGTGGCCTTCCAAAGTGTTTGGATTATAGGCGTGAGCCACTGCGCCAGGCCTTTTATGGTGTCTTTGAAGTGCTTGTTTAAATTTACATGTGGTTGCCTCTCAGTGGGGTGCATGCTCTCTGGTTTTCCCCAAGCCCCACCACTCCCTGTTGTGCTTTACCCACTTGCTTGACTTAGTTATGCTTACTGGCCTGGCCTTTGTGGGTCTTTGAGTTTGTGCCCTCTGCTCTGAAGGAAGCATGCTTGAGATGATGGAATCTAGGTTCAAACCTACCTGCCCTATCTGCCCTTTACTGACTTGTGTGACTGTGGACAAGTTCCTCCACCCCTGAGGTTGTTAGGACCCTGCAGGAAATAGAACCATTCAGGTGGCTGCAAGAAGAAAGTTTCATGAAAGGACTATTTAGGGAGACTTGGGCAAGGTTAAGATTACAAATAAGGAATGTGGAAGCACCTAGGGCCTTGCAACAGCAGGAGGCGGTTACCGTCTGTAAAGAGGAAGAAGCAAGCGGAGGGAATAGTTTGGAGTCTATTGAGAGCTGGGGCTAAGAAGGAAGGCGTCGCCAGCAGGAACCATGGTCCTGGAGCGATGAACCGCTTCCCAAATAGCAGTACCGAGGCAGGGAGGAAGAGGGGGAAGAAATACCCCAGCTTCTCTTCACCTCTCCCATTGCCTGTTGGCCTCACCCACTGGCTGAACCCAGCTGGAAACCAGAAGGACCAGATGATGAATTCTGTAAGGGTCAGCCTTTTGGGGCTCAGCTCACAGCAGAATCAGAGAGAAAAAAATGGATCTGAGAGGTGAAACAAGGAACAAGCAGCACGTAACTCTCAGCTTCCCTACCTTGAAAGTGGAGGAGAATGAGATAACTGACCTTGGAAGGTTATTGGGTGGCTCATGTACTCTCAAAGGGAAGGGCCTGGTCAATATTAAGTACTCATAAATGCTGAGATTCAGTGTGGGTTTCAAACCGTTTCTAGGAGCTAAAGGTCCTGAGAAAGGGGTTCAGTTTCAGTATCAAGAGACATTCTCAGGTGGGCAGATCTCTTGAAGCCAGGAGTTCGAGACCAGCCTGCCCATCATGGTGAGACCCCATCTCTACTAAAAATACAAAAATTAGCTGGATGTGGTGGTGGGTGCCTGTAATCCAAGCTACTCAGGAGGCTGAGGCAAGTGAATTGCTTGAACCTGGGAGGCGGAGGTTGCAGTGAGCTGAGATTGCGCCACTGCACTCCAGCCTGGGCGACAGAGTGAGACCCTGTCTCAAAAAAAAAAACCAAAAAGACATTCTCCTCCTTACCCTGCAGTGGGGCCCACTGGGAATGGTTGCATCTTCCATGGGGAGTTTAAAGTGAATGTGTAGTGGCTAAGAGCAAAGACCCTAGAACCAAGTAGGTGGACACTGTGGTAGTCCATCAGTGTGGTAGACACTGATCTTTCTGTTACTATAGATTAATGGCCTTGCACAGTATGCACTATTTTGTGTCTGCCTTCTTTCACTTAAAATAATGTTTTTGAGACTCACGCATGCATGTGCCTGTATTGGAGTCTATTGAGAGCTGGTTTCCAGTCCTGATTGCCACTGACAGTCAAGTTACTTAACTTTTCATGCCTTGTTTTCTCATCTGTAAAATGAGGATGTTAGTAGTTTCTACCTCATCGGGTTCTGAGGATTAAAATGAGTTAATCTACGTAAAGAGCTTAACACAGTGTCTAACACATAGTAGACAATCAATAGATGTTAGCTATTGTAATTGCCATCATCGTCATCATCATCATCATTATCATCATCATCGTCACCATCTCCATGGATCAGCTCAAATCAAAACTGACCCATTGTCAATAGAAAAATTCTCTGTGGATGAAGTCCATGCCACCAGGCCTCTCGGGAACTTCATTGATCATACCATTATCTTCTCATCCTCCCACAGATATGATATTTCAGGGAGTGATTGATAGGTGTGTGTGTGTGTACGTGGGGAAGGGTGGGCTTGTGCCTGACTCCAGGGACAGAGTGCTTTGTTATGCAGAATAGCTTGCCTGTCATCCCACTACAGGCCCCTTCCTTGAAAAGTTCCAGGCTATTTTTGAGCCCTCATGGCTCACATGTTCCTTTCTACATCATGTCAATGCCAGTACAGAAAAATTGAAACCTTTTGGCAGCGTCTAAAGCAAAAGAGATTTCAAAGTGCATGGAGGATGAGTGTTGCTCGAATGACAGGGTATTAAAACGTGACAAGAAGGCTGAGTTAAGAGACTGCAGGCAGCTTGTGTGTTTGTATTTGGACCTTGCTGGATTTCTTGGGAAATCAGTGGAGTTGTCCAAGGTTAATGTCATCTCCAAGAAGGCACCAAAGGGTAGTAACACTCCTTCACCCTCATTTGTACATACACTCTGCAAGAGCGGAAGATGATGCAGCCAGTGGAGTGGGCGGTTGTCCCAGAGCACCACCTGGGCTCTGAGCTACAGGATTCTGCAGGGGGAAGCACCTGAGGACAGAGTGAGGTGTGTTGGTGCCACCTGGGAGCTCCAGGCTTTTGTGTGCTGATGTGCAGGCAGATACTGGAGCCAGACCGAATTGTGTGCGAGTGAAGGCACCAAACCCTCACCTTTTTTACTTTCATTCAGCCTTCCCATTTTTCTTCAAAGGGCAGAATATGACTTTGGAGTCAGGTAGACTTGAGTTCAAATCCCTCTTCTTCTTCAGTGAGTAGCTAAATCTTTCCAATGCTTTATTTAAAAGGAATCATGATCACACTTTCAGGGTTGTTGAGAGGTTTAGAGACTGTGGTGTTACAGGGCCCCTGGGGCTCAAAAGGTGTTTGCTGAACCCCTGTCTTGTGTTAAATAGTCACAATGGTCCCAAGGGGAGGATGAACAGGTAGCACTGCCATTTCATAAACAGGTGACTGAGGTGCAGAGTGGCTTATCCATAATGACACAGGAGGTGAATGCTGGAGCTGGATTGAAGGCTGAGTCATTGGACTCTCCTCTGAGGCAGGCAGTACAGAGTAGTGGTCAGGGCTTGACCAACCTCTAGAGTCCATGGGCAGATTTTCTGGGCCTCTGGCTTAGTTTTCCTCATGCATAAATGGAATGTGGGGATTATAGTAGATGTACTTTCTATGGTTGTGAAGGTTACATATACATGAGATAATTCTATAAATTCTTAGCATGTGCTTGAGTTACAGTAAATATGCAATGAAGTATTCACTATTGTTTTAGTATTATTTTTATTAGAAGCAGCGGCAGTAGTTACCATCATTGTCACCATCTCCATGGATCAGCTCTAATCAAAACTGACCCATTGTCAACAGAAAAATTCCCTGTAGATGAAGTACATGTTGTAGGTGTAGCGGGCAATCGTGATCGCCATCAGAAATTCATATTGGGGTTTGGTTTACAAGTGTTGGCCTCTGGGAGTGTTTCCTACGTGCTCCTTCTCTCCTCCCCTTTGAGGACGGATGGTGTGATGGTTCCTCTCCATTCGGTCCCTCCTCTGGGACCAGCATTCTCCTCCCTTCTTTGTCCTGCTCTGTGTCCCAGGAGGTAGACCCCTGTGGACTGTATCTCCTGGACTCCCTTGCTGGTTGACTTTTGTCTGAGTTAAGCCAAAGGGAAGGTGGCAGCAAGAGACAAGAGGGTGGGAGGAGAGAGAGTTTGGGGTATTTCCACCTGCAGCTCCCTCTGTCCATCTCTGGCCCCGCTCTGTGATGCTAGCCCCTGTGAGGTTGCCCGTCTCTCAGGGTTTCCTCTCTTACTTGCCTCTGTTACGTCATTTCATGGGACTATACCTTTAGCTTTAGGTGCAGAACAGTTTTCCACAGTTAAATGTCTTTAATTGAACATCTAGAATGCAAAACATATTATAAGATAATGTGTTGGATTGTTTTCCTTTAAAAAATGGTACAACCACTTTGCAAAACAATGGCAGTTTCTTATTAAGTTAAACATAGAGTTACAGTATGATACAGCAATTCCACTCCTAGGTATTTATCCAAGAGGAATTAAATTGTATGCCCACACAAAAAATGAATGAATAAATTAAGACTTATAAATGAATGTTCATAGCAGCTTTATTCATAATAACCAGACACTGTTAAAAAAACCCAGAATATTGATCAGTAGATGAATGGATAAGCAAACTTTAGAATAATCATATAATGGAATATTATTCAGCAGTAAAGATGAACTAACTGCTAATACAGACAAGTGCATGCGCGAGTCTCAAAAACATTATTTTAAGTGAAAGAAGGCAGACACAAAATAGTGCATACTGTACGAGGCCATTAATCTATATAGTAACAGAAAGTGGATCAATGTCTACCACAGGCTGGGGGTGTGTACAGGGAAACTTTTTAGGTGGTGCCCATGCTCTGTATCTCAATTTTGGTGGTACATGGGTATAATACATTTGTATTTTCTTATATCAAAGTATGCCTCATGAAGTTCAGGTATATGAAAATTTGTATTTGCTTTATTATATTAAAATATCAGAGAATGCAAAATTGTAAAAAGAAAAAGAAATCCTGAAAGTCCTTTTAACTAGAGACAACCACCACCATCCACATTTTATCTATTTCCTTTCAGTTTTTAATTTTTTCCTGTACTTAGGTTTTCCCCTTCACTGTCTTATTTAAATAAAAAAGAAAGCAAATGGAAAGTCTCCCATACGAAGGCCTTTTTGCTATGAGTTTACCTTGTCTAAGGGCATCTAGCATGATGGTGAGAAGGTTTTGTCTTGTATAACTAAAATGTATTGGGAGGAAATGAAAATGTTTAGCCTGGTGAAGGGGAAACACTGGGGAGAAAAGTGAGGGAGAGTGTGGTCTACAGTCGTGAGCTTTAAATCACAACCAATCAGCCAATTAAATACTGAGCTCCTGTTATATGTCAGTATTAGGAAGACAGTAGTGAACAAAACATATGGCTCCTCTGATTTAATGGACTTAACAGTCTGGGAGGGAAAGATATTTTTATTGTTTGCAACAACAATAGCAATAGCTAATATTTATGATGAGCTAGTGCCTGTTATGGTGTTAAGGTTTAGTTTTTTCTTTTAGTGTTTTTAATGTGTTGTCACATTTAATCCCAGCAACTCCATGAGTAGGGACTCTTTTAATTCTCATTTCATGGTTGAAAATAATAAAGTGGCTTGGAGATGTTAAGTCAAACGGGGTCATACAGTGAGCATGTTAAACCTAGACTGGCAGGTCAGTACGGAAGTGATATTTAATCCTCAATGAAATGATTTTTTTCTTTTTAATTTTTATTTTTACTGAGACAGAATCTCACTCTGTTGCCCAGGCTGGAGTGCAGTGGCACAATCTTGGCTCACTGCAACCTCCACCTCCCGGGTTCAAGTGATTCTCCTGCCTCAGCCTCCCAAGTAGCTGGGATTACAAGCACCTGCCACCACGCCCGGCTAATTTTTGTATTTTTAGTAGAGACGGGAATTTCACCATGTTAGCCAGGCTGGTTTCTAACTCCTGACCTCAGGTGATTCACCTGCCTCGGCCTCTCAAAGTGCTGGGATTACAGGCGTGAGCCACTGGGCCCGGCCTCTTTCAGTGTTTTTAATGTGTTGTCACATTTAATCCCAGCAACTCTATGAGTAGGTACTCTTTTTATTCCTACTTTATGGTTGAAAATAACAAAGTGACTTGGAGACATTAAGTCAAATGGGAACATACAGTGAGCATGTTAAACCTAGATTGGCACGTCAGGACAGAAGTGATATTTAATCCCCAAGAAAATAATATATGTTTTTCTTATTTTGAGACAGGGTCTCACTCTGTTGCCCAGGTTGGAGTGCATTGGCATGATCATGGCTCACTGCAGTCTCGACCTCCTGGGGTCAAGTGATCCTTCCACCCCAGCTACCTGGGTACAGGCATGCACCACCTTGCCCTGCTACTGTTTTGTGTTTTTTGCAGAGATGGGGTTTTGCTGTGTTCCCCAGGCTGGTCTCAAACTCCTGGGCTCAAGCAATTCACCTTTCTTGGCTTCCCAAAGTGCTGGGATTACAGGCGTAAGCCACTCTGCCCAGCTGGAAATGATATTTAATCTGATATCTGAAGGATGATAGGAGTTAAACAAGAATCTAGTATCAGAGACCAGATATATGAGGTCTCATATATATATATTTGCTCAGGGCAGGGGGCTGGTTTTGGGTGATAATTAGGGGCTAGACTGAACAGAATTAGTGTTTGGAAGTGAGTGGTGGTGGTGGTGAGGGAGGAGAGAAGGGTGAGTCCCAGGGTAAGGGATGCAGGCACATCCTGAGAAATGAGGTAGAAGAGTGAGAACTTGGCTTGGGGCATGTTCTGTTCATCTGAATGGTGGTGCTGAGGAGACAGGTGGACAGAGAGGTGTGGGGTTCAGGGAGGAGCACAGGACTGAGAGGGACCAGCAGGAATAGAATTCCTGAAGTCCCTTGGATTGACAAGATGCTTCCGTGAGAGAGAGTCCACAGGGTAGAGATCAGCACCTAGGACAGAGCCTCGAGAACTTCCTCTAGGATAGGGAAGGGCTGGAGAACAGGAGGAGGAGCCAAGGAGAGGAGGAAGGGGCCAAGAGGGCAGGATCAGGACTGAGGCAGGCCGACTTCTGCGCAGTTGAAGAACTCTAATGTCAGAGCTGTCCTTAGGAGGCAGAGAGCCCCTCATCCTGGAAGAGTGCAGGGAGCTGCTTGGTGACCATCCTTTGGGGATGTCATGGAAAAGATATTTGCATCAATCTGGGGTGAGATTAGGTGTCTGGATTGGTTCAGGTTGTTTTATCATTTGTAAGCACACAAAAGAACTCTAGTTATCTAAAGGAAAAAAAAACTGGAAATATTATGGGTTGGCACACGAGTGGTGCCAGGCCTCAGAGAGTACAGGGCCCAGGGTGGCTCTGGGGATCTGGGTGGCAGGAGCGAATGGATGACCTTCACAGGGCAACACCATCGGGAGGAATCAGCTCCAGCTGTTTTCTGTCCTTGTGTTTCTTCGCCCAAGAATCAAATCCCAGGGAGAACAGTGTGATTCCCCAATGTTGTGAGGTTCAGTCATGTGCAAGGGGAAAGCCGGGCACCTCGATTGACAGCCCCACCAGGACTGCATACCGTGGAGAAAGGATGGCTTCCCAAAGAAAAACAACATTCCAGCTACCAGAGAAACGGGAGTGGACGCTGGGCAGGCAAAGCCAACAGACACTTTTTGTAGTCTCCATGGTCCTGTGTATGATTCAGTGATTTTTGCAGTATTCACTTAGCAAGTCATTCCTCCTTGCAGAATTGTTGCTAGTGTTTTTCCTGGCTGGGGATTAAGCTTTTTCCATTTGCCTATTTTAGAGTGAGTTGGGGGCCTGGGATTGACACGCATTTGTCTCTAGGCTTCAAGGTAGCCCAGAGATTATGCCACCTCAGGAGGCACAATTTGGTGGCTGTCACTCCTTGTCATGTCAACAAAGGGTGTGGCTTGTGGCTCTGTGGCCTCTGCTTTACCAGCAAGGGGAGGATGCTGGTAGTAGCAAAGGGTCTAAATCGCTGTTGCATCAGCGAGGTGGATGTGTCTATCCTAAAGGCACCTACTGAGAAGATGCCCAAGTAACAGACACTCATGGGCACAGTAGACCTGTCAAACCTCATAGTTCCTGGCTGACTCTCTTTGGGTGACCTGAGTCACACGCCCACGCCTGAACACCCACTGAAACTCCTAGGTGCATTACGTCTTCTGCAATATCTAAAGGAATTAAGGGAAGGATGAAACTCTGTATCTCAACTTTCCTGAATTCACCAGTATGGACTGATGGAATTGAGTGCTAGTAACACCAAGCTCCTAAATAATAATAATAAAGGCTTACTTATAGGAACGTACGAAGCACAAGAGAAATAAGGGCCCCCACGGCCCACCCTTCAACTTCTCACATTTGGTTTGTTAGTCAGGACTCCTTTGGTCACAAGAGACAAAAAAAACAATTCAAGTTGGTTTAGGAAAAGAGGCATTTATTGACTTGTACAGAGGAGTTGAGAGTTCTTTAGGTCTGGCTGGATTTAGGTGCTCCAGCATGGTCATGGGGCATCTCTTGGCTCAGCTTTTCTCTGTGTTGGCTTCATTCTCAAAAAAACTTTTCCTTGGTGATGGTAAAGATGGCAGATGCAGCACTTTGGGAGCCTGAGGCAAGGGGACCACTTGAGGCCAGGAGTTCGAAACCAGCCTGGTCAACCTAGTGAGACCCCATCTCTACAAAAGAAAAAAAAATTCAGGTGTAATGGTGTGCACCTGTAGTAGCTACTAGGGATGTTAAGTGGGAGTTGCATGAATCCAGGTGCTCGAGGTTGCAGTGAGCCATAATCGCACCATTGCACTCCACCTTGGGTGACAGAGTGAGATTCTGTCTCAAAAAAACCCACAAAAACCGCCCCCCCAAAAACGGATGGCAGATGCAAATTTATTCCCTACCAGTTTAACAACTCTGCTGGAAAATAAACCCTCTTTCCTAATAATTCCAGCAAAAGTCCTGAAGCTGATTCTCTTTGGGTGTCCTGAGTCACACGCCCATGCCTGAATCCCCACTGTGGCCCAGGTCCCATGTCCACCCTTAGAGCCAGAGGATGAGGGCAGCCTTAGCTGGCCCACACAATCAGTGAGCCAGTGAAGAGCGATTCCTCACAGGAGAAGCATGGAGAATGGGTGCTGTCAGGAAGAAACAAGACATGCCACCACACTTGGTTTTGGGGTTAGGCCTGCTTCTGGTCTGAGCAATCTGCTGCTGGATATGGCTGGTGAGTGAAGAGATATTGATGTGTCATCCCCTTAGACCATGGCATTGTGTCCTGCTCTCTGCATCTTTGGGGGCCTGATCAAAAGCAGGAAGTCATGGGGTCAAGGACAGTCTCCATGTGCCACCCAAACAGGAAGGATGTCCCCAGCAGGTGTTCTGCTCAGGGTCTGGCTCTCCCAGGGTTGTTACTGCAGAGGGAAGGGTAGGGGCAGCTTTCTTCTGGTGGATTTATTTACTTCTCAGTCCTGTTCTTTTCCTCATGTTGGCTCAACTGTTTTATCTTGCTTAGTTAAATAAATTTGGTGACATTATAAAGGAAAACAGTCTTTTCCGGCAGTTGCTGACCACTGCAAAGTTATTGCTCTTTCTTTTGTTTTTCCTTTTTAGTGCTGGGCTGTGAATAAGCAAATGAAGTTTGCTATCTCTTCCTCCCCTCTTCCAGGAAGAAATAATCACCATCAGAACTTTAAGAGTTTCCCATAAGACTGGGCAAATTAGAGGAAGGCCCTCTATACAGTGGAACAGATGCAGTTGTGCAAACAGAATGGGGTCATTCTCTACATATGGAGATGGAACAGACCCTCCCAGATGTGTTAGTGTGGGGAAAAGCAGGTGGTGGAGGTGCGTTCAGAGTAGCAGTGTTCAGCTCTCCCAAGCACATTCAGATCACCCAGGAGCTTTTAAAACATACTGATGCCTGCCCACCACCCTCTCCTCACAGCCCCATTAAATCAGAATCTCTGGGAGTGGGACCTGAGCACTTTTCATTTTAAAAGCTCCCTGGTGACTCCTGGGGAGCCAGGACTGAGAACTAGTGCTGTAGAATTGTATATGGGCAAAACAGCAGGGATCTAGATAAAAAAAGAAAACTGAAGTAGGGAATATCTCAGTCTGTACCTACAGATAGCCTCACACATGTGGTCGCGCATACAGAAAACGTCTCTAGAAGGATACACAGGAGACTGGAAAGAACGGTTCTCTCCAGTGATGAAGTACAGTGGTGATTCTCAACTGTATTCTCGTTTGTAATGTTGGAATTTTGAAGCCACAAGCATAAATGCTCACTGTGTACTGAAAGCTGGCCAGACAGGGCTGTAAGATGACCCCTGAACTCTAGCTTGTCTGTGTTGGGGCCGGCTGCCCACAGATTCACACAAACCATCTCCCTGCCCGTGGTCTCTGCTTGCCCTCCTCTACTCAGCTGCAATGAGTGGTTTCTGAGTGTGGGAGAGACCAGAAGAGCTCATTCATTCATTCATTTGCTCACATTTTTAGTAAGAATTAGGTATAAGCCAGGTACGTGGTAGGCACGTGAATCTGATCTCACCTTCACAACCGTATGTGAAATTGGTGGTCTTATCTCCATTCTAAGATTGGGGATATTTTAACACAGAAATTCATACAACCAAGCTGTAAATATTTGAGGCCGAATGACCAGCTAAGAGAGCTTATAAACTGGCAGCACTTAGATGTGTTTGGATGGCCTGTACAGAGCTTTTTAAAAAAATCCTATTTCACGACTCTGGACCAGTGAACCCAGGGCCACTGTTGGCTAGAGCTGAGTGTCCCTTGGAAGGGCATATGCCCCTCAGTTCAGCGCAGTCCCCCCGTATCCCTTCCCTTCTGTGTCACACCAGCCTTGCATCACTCAGTCACAGGCCTAGCCTCTGCAGGCATTTGCGTTTGTCACCCCTGTGTTAAGGTAGGTAGGATGAGTGAACTGTCGTCTGTCCTGCAGGGATGCTGAGCTGAAGTGTCCTGTGGAATGTGCCATTTCTACTCCAATCTGGCCCTCTGTCTGCTGGCTGGAAAACCAAGCTCCTTTGCTTTAAGTTTCATTTGTGGACTGCATGGGATGGGCTGTGGGTATTGATTTGTTTGTGGAAAAGATGTGCACAATAGGGAATGTGTAAAATACATCATGGAAATGGACGGTTAATGCCGCTTGGCTGGAGTGTGGGGCAGTGGAGTGACAAGAGATGAGAGTCAAGTTAGATGGTGGGGTATACTGTGGGTAGATGCCGGGCTAAGCATTTTGAACTTTAACCTTTAGGCTACTGCTGTCCAGTAAGACTTTCTATGGTGCTGGAAATTTCTTATATCTGTACTATCCAATGTTGTCTCCAGACGCATGTGGCATCAAGCACTTGAAAAGTAGCTGGCATGAATGAAGATTTTTATTGGCATTTTAGATTTTATTTAATTAATTTACTTTTACATAGCTCCATGTGGCTGGTAGCTACCACACTGGGCGCTGCAGATTTAGGCAATAGCAGTGGATGTGTTGGAGCAGGGAAATAATATCAAAGCTGAATCTTCAGAAGGTGATTTTTCCAGGAGTGTACAGGCCGCATGGGGTGAGCAGAAGTAGGTAGGGATAATATTGACACTTCTTAGCATCTATTAGGCACTTCTTGTGTCCACACACTGTGCTAAGATAACTCACTTATTCCTCATAACAACTCTATGAGGAAAGTACTATCATTGTCCCTATTTTATAGACTAGAAAATGAGACACAGCAAAGACAATGGGCATATTCAAGGTCACACAGCTAATCAACAGTAGCACACGGTGTAGAATCCAGGCAGCTCAGCTGTAGAGCTTGTACCATGAATCCCTCCATCCTGGAAGGAAATAAATGAACCTTCATTGAGAATATACCTTGTGCTGTCCCCTGGTGCTGTGCATTCACACATAAAATCTCATTTAGATTTTGTAGCACTCATGTGCCATTCGGTGGATTTAGATCCTTTGTGTTTATGGAAACTTGGGCTCATAGGGATGAGATATCAAGGCAACTGCAATCTCTGTGGACACCAGTTAAGGCTTTATTGTAAAATTCCATGCCTGTGGGGGAAATCACAGGCTGTGGGAGTCGGGGGGAATGTACAGGAAGATATGGCATAAAAGGTGTTGCGAAGGAAGAATCAGTGGGATTTAGCAACTGACTGAATGGCGGGGGTGAGGAAAGCGGGGGAGGCTTTCTCCTGGAACAGTGAGATGAATGACAAACACACATGTAACTGCACCGTGTGAGTTGAGAGTGTGGGCTCTAGAGGAAGACAAACTGGTTTCAAATACAAGTGTTAACACGGACTAGCTGAACAACCTTGGGCAAATCACTTCTCTCTGAGCATCAGTGTCCCTGTTAATATAATGAGGACCGAAGGCAGGAGGATCGCTTGAGGTCAGGAGTTTGAGACCAGCCTGGGCAACATAGTGAGGTCCCGTCTCTAGAAAAAACTTTAAAAATTAGCCAGGCATGGTGATGCATGCCTGTAGTCCCATCTACTCAGGAGGCTGAGGCCAGAGGATCACTTGAGCCCAGGAGTTTGCGGCTACAGTGAGCTGTGATTGCACCATTGCACTCCAGCCTGGGTGACAGAGCAAGACTTTGTCTCTATGAAAGATATAATGAGAATCATAGCACCTTCCTCACAGGACTGTGATGAGGCTCAGGTTAAGCACGGATATGAAAGCCCTTTGCAAACTCAATAGCATGACCCTATGAGTCACTCTTCTTAGTGCTGGTGAGACCAGCCATTGGGCAGAAATGGTGACCAGAACTTTCTGTCTTTGATCATGGAAACAGTTCAGGAAATTGCCTGGGGGAACCCCACTTCATCTTAGGTACTTGGTAGAGTTTAATGCGGATAAGCCTGTGGGTCAGCTTTGACCTAGGAGGAAAGAGTGGTTCTCCCAGCAGCTGTAGAGCAAAATCTGCATGCCAGTGGCTCCAACTTAAACGCCCTTTTCCACCAAACAGTTTGCATGTGTTGTCTTATTTGAGCTGCACAACAACCTTATATACATAGGTACTATGATAAAATAAGGCTCAGAGAGGTGGAGACACTGAGCTAATGTCCTTCAGCTTATAGGTAGTAAAATGAGTGTTCAAACGAAGGTCCTCCTGCTTCCAGAAACTTAGCCTGTAATTCCTGTAGATGATGGGCTTCTCATTTCTTCTCCCACCACAGATATCTGCAACTAGTGCTAGAATTTCTATCCCAGATTGACATGGATTTAAGGGTAAAGGTTGCTTCCTAAGAATGTCAGTTTTCCACTATAGACCCCAGTAAGAATTGTGTACAAGAGGGGAATCCACTCCAAACAGAATATATATATATATATATATATATATATGATTTAATTTAGTCCTCTTTGGAATGCAATGAGTAAATTTTAGTGGTTAGAGTAAACCACTAAAATTTGGGAGTTAGGGGTGAAGTGCAGTGTGAAGCAGAGTTGAGATCTCAGTGCTTTTCCTGGGGCAGAAACATCCAAGAGGGCCCCTGTCACCCAAGCTTTTGGCTACAGTCTACTCCTTCCATCTGGGATTAACCAGGCGTTTCTTATCCTTGCTGATCTAGTGTTTCTTATTGCTGCTGTAACAAATTACCACAAATTTCCTGGCCTAAAATGGCACACATTTATTATCTTATACTTCTAGATGCCAACATTCTGAACAGCAGGTCTTCCGGGGCTGAAATCGAGGTGTCAGCAGGGCTGCCTTCCTTCTGGAGGCTCTAGGGGACAATCTGTTTCTTACCTTTTCTAGAGGCCACCCACATTCCTTGGCTTGCGTTCCCTTCCAGAAATGGCACAATTCTAACCTCTGCTTCCATCATCACGTCTCATCCTCTGACTCCGAGTCTCTTCCCTCCCTCCTATAAGGACCCCTGTGATCACACTGGGCTCATCCAGATAATCTAGTATAACCCCCTTTCTCAAGATCCTTAATTTAATCACACCTGCAAAATCAATTTTGTCATGTAAGTAATATATTCACAGGTCCCAGGATTAGGACACGGATATCTGGTGGTGGTGTCAGGGGGTCGGGGGTAGGGGATGGGAACATTATTCTGCCTACGGAGCTGGCAGGTGGCCTTTCTTCTTTCCTTTCTTTTCCTTTCCTTCCCTTCCCTTCCCTTTCCTTTCCCTTTCCCTTCCCTTTTTTCCCTTCCCTTTTTTCCCTTTCTTTTCTCCTTCCCTTCCTTTTTTCCCTTTCTCTTCTCCTTCCCTTCTCCTTCCCTTCCCCTTCCCTTCCCCTTCCCGTCCCCTTCCCCTTCCCTTCCCCTTCCCCTTCACTTCCCCTTCCCCTTCCCCTTCCCTTCCCCTTCCCTTCCCCTTCCCTTCCCCTTCCCTTCCCCTTCCCTTCCCCTTCCCCTTCCCTTCCCTTCCCCTTCCCCTTCCCTTCCCCTTCCCTTCCCCTTCCCTTCCCCTTCCCCTTCACTTTCCCTTCCCTTTCCCCTTCCCTTTCCCTTCCCCTTCCCTTCCCTTCCCCTTCCCTTCCCCTTCCCTTCCCCTTCGCCTTCCCTTCCCCTTCCCCTTCCCTTCCCCTTCCCTTCCCCTTCCCTTCCCCTTCCCCTTCCCTTCCCCTTCCCCTTCCCTTCCCCTTCCCTTTCCCTTCGCCTTCCCTTCCCCTTCCCCTTCCCTTCCCCTTCCCCTTCCCTTCCCCTTCCCTTCCCCTTCCCTTCCCCTTCCCTTCCCCTTCCCTTTCCCTTCGCCTTCCCTTCCCCTTCCCCTTCCCTTCCCCTTCCTCTTCCCTTCCCCTTCCCTTCCCCTTCCCCTTCCCTTCCCTTCCCCTTCCCTTCCCCTTCCCTTCCCCTTCCCCTTCCCTTCCCCTTCCCCTTCCTTCCCCTTCCCCTTCCCTTCCCCTTCCCTTCCCCTTCCCCTTCCCTTCCCCTTCCCCTTCCCTTCCCCTTCCCTTTCCCTTCCCCTTCCCTTCCCCTTCCCTTCCCCTTCTCTTCCCCTTCCTCTTGCCTTCCCTTCCCCTTCCCTTCCCCTTCCCTTCCCCTTCCCCTTCCCTTCCCCTTCCCCTCTCCTTCCCCTCCCCTTCCCCTTCCCTTCCTCTTCCCTTCCCCTTCCCCTTCCCTTCCCCTTCCCTTCCCCTTCCCTTTCCCTTCCCCTTCCCTTCCCCTTCCCTTCCCCTTCCCTTCCCCTTCCCCTTCCCTTCCCCTTCCCTTTCCCTTCCCCTTCCCTTCCCCTTCCCTTCCCCTTCCCCTTCCCCTTCCCTTCCCCTTCCCTTCCCCTTCCCTTCCCCTTCCCTTCCCCTTCCCTTCCCCTTCCCCTTCCCTTCCCCTTCCCTTTCCCTTCCCTTCTCCTTCCCTTCCCCTTCCCTTTCGCTTCCCTTTCCCTTCCCTTTCCCTTTCCCTTCCCTTCCCTTTCCCTTCCCCTTCCCTTCCCTTTCCCTTTCCCTTCCCTTTCCCTTCCCCTTCTCTTTCCTTTCCCTTTCCCTTTCCATTTCCCTTCCCTTCCCCTTCCCCTCCCCTTCCTTTCCCTTTCCCTTCCCCTTCCCTTTCCCTTCCCCTTCCCTCCCCTTTCCCTTCCTTTTCCCTTCCACTTCCCCTTTCCCTTCCACTTCCCTTTCCCTTTCCCTTCACCTTCCCCTTCCCTTTCCCTTCACCTTCCCCTTCCCTTTCCCTTCCCCTTCCCTTCCCTTTCCCTTCCCCTTCCCTTCCCTTTCCCTTCCCCTTCCCTTCCCTTTCCCTTCCCTTTCCCTTCCCCTTCCCTTTCCCTTCCCTTTCCCTTTCCCTTCCTCTTCCCTCCCCCTTCCCTTCCCCTTCCCTTCCCCTTCCCTTCCCCTTCCCCTTCCCTTTCCCGTCCCCTTCCCTTTCCCTTCCCTTTCCCTTTCCCTTCCTCTTCCCTTCCCCTTCCCTTCCCCTTCCACTTCCCTTTCCCTTCCCCTTCCCCTTCCCTTTCCCTTCCCCTTCCCTTCCCTTCTCCTTCCCTTCCCCTTCCCTTCCCTTTCCCTTCCCTTTCCCTTCCCCTTCCCTTTCCCTTGCCTTTCCCTTCCCCTTCGCTTCTGCTTCCCTTCCCCTTCTCTTCTCTTTTCTTTTTTTTCTGGAGTCAGGGTCTCACTCTGTTGCCCAGGCTGGAGTGCAGTGGTGCTAACGCAGCTCACTACAGCCTTGATTTCCCAGCCTCCCGGGTTCAGCCAATTCCCCCCACCTCAGCTTCCCAAGTAGCTGGGACCACAGGTGCCCACCACCATGCCTGGCTAATTTAAAAAATTTTTTAGAGATGGAGTCTTGCCATGTTGCCCAGGATGGTCTTGAACTCCTGGGCTCAAGCAATCCTCCTGCCTCGACCTCCCAAAGTGCTAGGATTATAGATGTGAGCCACTGCACTCAGCTGCAGGTGGCCTTTCTGATCTTGCCTGTAATAAGGAAGGGTGGGAGGTGGATAGAGCCGGAGACATCTTTTTCATTCTCTGCTGGAGCTGAGTAGCAATTTCCCCTTTTAAACAGGCCATGTGTGCAGTCCCCTACCTGGCCGTCAGACATTTTCATTGCTCACCTGGCCCCTAGGCATTTGAGTTTCAAACCCCATTTTGTAGTTCTAGTAAAGCCTTGCTATAGACTGGGGTCAGAGGGCTGCAGGCTTTCAACCTTTGTAGAGCAAGGAGTTATTGAATAAATTATGAAGCATCTGGAGATTCTGGGCTCTTAACTGGGTACCTGTTTGAAAGTAGGGTCTAGTACATTTTTTTCAGTAGCTCAGTAAATGTTGCCTCTTCTTAAAAAAAAAAAAAAACAGAAAACAAAAACTGGTCTTACTCTGAATTTGCCAAATAGAAATGAGGGGGCGTTTATTTGTGTCACAAAAGGATTTGATTTCTTTAAATAGGCAGCCCTGCTATTTTCTTCAAAGTGTTTTAGTTAATGGGAAATTTGATTTGCACAACTTTTCAGAAACACACTGTGTAAAGGAATTACCTGCACCAGAAGCTCATGAGGTTTTTCAAAGTCTGTTCTCAGCTTCTCTGCACATCATGCTGGAGTTCACTTGGCCTATTGATTCTGCCTCAGTGGGGATGGACTATTCATTTCTGTGGGTAATTGGAAGCCTACCTAAAGTGACCTTGTCGATGGTTGGATTGACAAATATCCAGGCTGGTGGGATGTCAGGGGATCAGCCAGGAGCTACATCTACCATGAAGTTGGTTATGTTTTCTCCTTTTTCTATGACTGATAATATTCATTTTTTGGTTCATTCATTCACCAAACATTTATTTACTGAATATCAATTATGTACCAGGAATTGTGGTAGACACTAGGAGACTAAAGATGAGGTATCTTTATCCCCTTCTGTCTCCAAAGGGGATAAAGATGAATAAGATAATAATTGATTTTTTTTTTTGAGACAGAGTCTCGCTCTGTCTCTCAGGCTGGAGTGCAGTGGCGTGATCTCGGCTCACTGCAGCCTCTGCCTCCCTGGTTCCAGTGATTCTCCTGCCTCAGTCTCCTGGGTAGCTGGGATTACCGGGGCCTGCCACCACACCTTGCTAATTTTTGTATTTTTTGTAGAGAATAAGTGATATTTTAGATGTTTGGAAGAAAGGTTGTAGAATAAAGCACCTACTTGAAAATGGGGGAAACTACTTTCCTAAATATTTCTGGGTCAAAGAATAAATTAAAACCATACTAATAGACCACTTAGAAACTTGATACAATGATGGGACTAAATATAAAACATAGGATGCAGCCAAAACTGTACTTACAAGAGGGTTTTTAGCCATAACATCTTTAAATGTTTAATGAAGAGGAATGGGAATAAATTAATTGAGCAGTCAATTCAAGAAGCTTTAAAAAGAACAGTGGATAATATTAGCTGACATTTGTAGAATAGTCATGATATGGTTGGCATGGTTCTGGGCATGGAATAACTCATTTAGTTCTGACAACACCACTGTGATATGGGTCCTATTGTTGCTGTCATTTTCCAGAGAGGAAACTGAAGTACAGGAAGATGAGGTAGTGTACCTAGTCTTAGAGTTTGCAAATGATAGACACAGGATATACACCTGATCATCAGACTCCAGAATTCACATTCCCAACCAATAAGTAATACAAATACAAGTAAGCAATACAATCACAGACACACAGAACAAAAAAAGTTAAAGTAGCAATTAATAAAGTAGGCTAAAACCAGGTAGAGTTGATAAATATAATCATAATCTGCTTCTTTAACATGATAGAAAGATAAAAATAGACAAGAAAGAACACAAACTTCTGGAAAAAACATAACGAGAGACTACCTAACAATGCAATATGAAGAAAGAAAGAAAGAAAGAGAAAAGGTGTAATATCATCCCAGATAAGATGCTACAATTTAAACACGTTGAGAAGAACACTGTGGATAATTTCCAAGGAAAATATAAATTCCAAAAGTTAGTTTGAGTAGAGGTGAAAAACTTTCCTGTGTGGTTGAAGTGTAGAGAGGGAGAGGGAGGTGAAGCTGGGGAAAGCTCAGGGATGGGGCGAGACTATGCTGTCATCCCTTTACTTTCATGTTGAATAAAAGGGAAAGTTAAACATGGACCTACGACAAGGGGAAAAGAGAGAATAATAAAAATATTATTTGGGGTAATACGGTTTTCTATCTGGAAAACTCAAAGGAAGCAACTAAAACTCCACAAAAGCTATTTGAGTTTTTTTAAAAAATGCTTTAAAATAAATATGCTAACAATCTATTGCTTTCCTATTGTTTTTGTTTGTTTGTTTGTTTTGTGTTTTGAGATGGAGTCTCGCTCTGTTGCCCAGGCTGGAGTGCAGTGGCATGATATTGGCTCACTTCAACCTCCGCCTCCTGGGTTCAAGCAA
The DNA here is from genome assembly GCF_028858775.2 of Pan troglodytes. NCBI lineage: Eukaryota > Metazoa > Chordata > Mammalia > Primates > Hominidae > Pan > Pan troglodytes. Next base: position 26,606,605 of record NC_072416.2, read on the forward strand.
TCTCCTGCCTCAGCCTTCCGAGTACCTGGGACTACTACAGGCACCTACCACCACGCCCAGCTAATTTTTTTGTATTTTTAATAGAGACAGGGTTTCACCATGTTGGCCAGGCTGGTCTCGAACTCCTGGCCTCAAGTGATCTGCCTGCCTCAGTCTCCCAAAGTGCTGGGATTACAGGCGTGAACCACTGCACACAGCTATTTGCTTTCCTATTTTTAAACAATGACCAGTTGGGAAACAAAATGAAGACATGTCAAATTTACAATAGCATAAAAAAGAATCCCTTACATGATGCTAAAGGGAAAATGTGTAGGACTTATATGGAGAAAATAAGAGTTCAACAAGGGGACAATCATTTCCTGATGGAAAGACTCATTGTTGTCAAGGCATCAATTATCTTGAATTTAATTTCTAAATTTAACACAATTTCAATCAAAGTCCCAATCATTTTTTGGAGGCTGAGGGTTGACTGAATACAATCCCAATAAAAATTCCATTGGTATTTTTAAAATCTTGATAAACTGATTCTAAAGTTTACTTGGAAGAATAAATATGCAGTGATAGCCAAGAAAATGTTGAAAATAAGGATAATGAGGGTGGACTTGCCCTGCCAAGATATAACATATTACAGAGCTACTATAATTAAAGCCCATATTGCTATACTAGAAGACAGATCAGTGGCACAGAATAGAAGGCCCAAAGACAGACCCCAGTATATATAATTATTAAACATATAATAAAGTTGGCATTTGAAATCAGTGGGGAAGGGATGAATTATTCAATAAAGGATGCTGGGACAATTGGTTACCTCTTTGGAAAAAAATGGCAAATTGGATTCCCATTTCACATCAGATTCCAAGAAATTAGACATGGATCAAAGAGTTTAAAGTGGAAATGATGCCATATAAAAGTACAAAAAAACTCCAAAGAGTAATATTTATATGACCTTGGAGCATGAAGAAGGCTGTTTGAGGTGTACTTGGACTGTCTTTCTTTGTCCAGTTTTCCCTTTTAGTGGTTTAAAAGGAATACATAGTAGTTTTTATATTTTTATTTATTTATGTATTTATTTTTGAAACAGGGTCTCATTAGGTCACCCAGGCTGGAGTGCAGTGGTGCAGTCATGGCTCACTGCAGCCCCAACTTCCTGGGCTCAAGCGATCCTCCCACCTCAGCCTCCGGAGTAGCTGGACTGCAGGCATGCACCACCATGTCTGGCTAATCTTTTATTTTTTGTAGAGATGGGGTCTCATTATGTTGCCCAGGTTGGTCTTAAACTCCTGGGCTCAAGTGATCCTCCTGCCTTGGTGTCCCAAAGTGCTGGGATTACAGATGTGAGCCACCACACCCGGTTTCTATTCTTATTTTTAATACTTAATTGTTAACACGTATATTTAAACTTATAATGTCCTATATGCAATTTCTCAATATCAATAATCTTTTGAGGAATATAAGACTCAGCACATTTTAATCTTGTAACCCTCCTGCAACTCCCATTTCTTATGACTTGGGTTTTCTCTACTTCTCTATCTCTTCCTCTGTTGAAAACTTTTCATATTATGGAAAAAATTAAACATATATAAAAGTAACAGATTAGTATAATGCATCCTTGTGTGTGCATCACCCAGTTCAATAATGACCCATCATGATCAATTTCTTTTTCATCTGTAATCCTCCCCTTTCTCTCCCCACCTTGGCATACTGAATTATTTTAAATTATTTTATCCATAAAGATTTTAATGTATCCTCAAAGATAAGGATTCTATAAGCAAAGAAAAACACCACCATTATCACACCAAATATTTTTCATTCCCTAATATCGGTAACAATAATTCCCTTATGTCATCAGAAAGTGAGTATATCCATTTCCCTGATTGCCTTACAGTTTTTTAAACTATTGGTTTTTTTCCACATAGAATCCAAACAAGGTCCACATGTTAAATTTAGTTGATATGGGTTGATAGGTGCAGCAAACCACCATGGCACATGTATACCTGTGTAACAAACCTGAATGTTCTGCACGTGTATCCCAGAATTTAAAGTAAAATAAAAAAAATTTAGTTGATATGTTTCTTAAATTCCTTTGAAAATATACGTTTCTCGTCCTATTTTCTCCCCACTTGCAGTCCTCTCTTGTAGTCTATTTGTTGAAGATACCATATTCTTTGCCTTGTAGTTTTCTACATTCTGGGTATTTGGTTGGGGTGGGGGAGGTGTGTTTGCTGATCGCATCCCTGTGGTGTCATTTAATATGTTCCTCTGTCACTTGTATTTTCTGTAAATCTGTATTTGCATCAAGAGACTTGAACCAATCATGTTTGATTATTTGACAAGTGTACTTCATAGGTAGTGAAGTGAGCTTTCCTCTGTAGGCAAGTGGTATCTTTTTGTGACCTTAGCAACCATAGATGAATGTCACCTAGACTCATTGTGTCACTAGGGATGGCCTTGAGGTTTCCTGTTCTATTTTCATTTACTAAGCATGCACTTTAGAAAGGCTCTGAGCTGCTCCCTGAAGCATGGCACTCGTCCTCCAGAAACCCGCAGTCTAGAGGTTGTAAAAGAAGATTTGAACACCAAGACTGTAAAAGATGATTTGAATAACAACAACAACAAAACAGTTTTATTTTGTATACATTCTTTCATTGTACCTCCCCCAGAGGGATATAACCTCCAAATAGGGGAGCCATACCATAGATGCATTAAATTCACACCAATTCAAATGTGTGTATATATGTATTTGCTTGCAGACTACTAAAGTGACAATGTAAACGTTGCTGCCTATTTTTCCCACTCTTCTATTAGATTGACGTTGCTTTTGGTGAGATGGGGCATGAGTCCACCATCCTGTCCCCTCTGTTTCCACATGACCCTCATCGTATGAACACCTCTCTTAAGTGTGATTCTAGGATTTAAAGATACATATTTCTTATGCATTATGCACCTAAACACAAGCCAACTACTTCATCTGGCACCTGATCCAAGAAACAACATTCTGTTCCAAAATCAATAGAAGACAAGGCACTTTAAGGGATCTTCAAGGGAGTGTAATTTTGAGCATATGGAATCTTTCTAACCCTAGCTAACTTTAGAAGTTTAACTCCTATGCAAGATGAAGCATCTATGTTCCCAAGAGTTCGACTTCAGCAAAGGACAAGCTGCAGAAGCTGACATTATTGTTTATTTTGGCATAAAGGCTTTACTTGTTGGTGAAGTTCAAGTTTAATGATCTCTTCCTCCCTTTCTCTCTCTTCCTCCTCTCCGCTTTCCTTCTTCCCTTCCTCCCACCCTGATTTTCTCTTTTGCAGTTTGCTGCTTTGTGGTGCACAAGCGGTGCCATGAATTTGTCACATTCTCCTGCCCTGGCGCTGACAAGGGTCCAGCCTCCGATGTAAGTAATGGGCATCGATCGCTTTTCTCTGTCCACAGTCAATGCTGCCTTGTGATTAAATGTGAGTGAGCATTCTTAGACGAGTAAGTGTGGACGATATCACTCTAAGGCATGTGGTGGTCCCTATAGCTTTTGAGACAGTTTTCCTTTTAGTGGAAAACAAAATTTTGGAGGGGGTGTGGCTGGATAGGAAGTCAGCTAGTTTGTCTACTATGATTTTGCTAATGTCTTCACTTTGAGAGCTGGAGCACGGAGGGTGAGAGGCAGGGGCCTACTTGGTAGTGTGGCTGCAAAGGTAGTTTCGGTGGTACTTTGCAGTGCACGTTATGGCACTTTGTTAGGGTGTTCTTTCTTTTGTTATTGTTATTATTATTTTTATTATTTTTGAGATGGAGTCTTGCTCTATTGCCCAGGCTGGAGTGCAGTGGAGCAATCTCAGCTCACTGCAAGCTCCACCTCCTGGGTTCATGCCATTCTCCTGCCTCAGCCTCCCGAGGAGCTGGGACTACAGGCACCTGCCACTATGCCTGGCTAATTTTTTGTTTTGTATTTTTGGTAGAGACGGGGTTTCACCATGTTAGACAGGATGGTCTCGATCTCCTGACCTCGTGATCTGCCGCCTCGGACTCCCAAAGTGCTGGGATTACAGGTGTGAGTCACTGTGCCCGGCCTATTATTATTATTATTTAAGAGTGTTGCCCAGGCTGGTCTCAAATTCCTGGGCTCAAGCAATCCTCCTGCCTTGGCCTCCCAAAGTGTTGGGATTCCAGGCGTGAGCCAGTGCACCCTGCTTGTTAGGGTGTTCCTAATATCAGGGCCCAGGAATGAGGAAGAAATGAATTTATCCTGCTACCATGAATCTCAAAGTATGACTACTGCTAGTGGGACAAGAGATGCTTGTAGGTAAAATGTGCAAAAAATTTTTGTTTTAATCATTATAAATGTATTTTAATGTGGATTGGGAAAAATGTATCTAGTAGTGGTTTTGCATTTATGATAAGGATATAGAATTTCCTACCTAAGTAAAGATTTTTAGGTTAAACAAAAGATAAACTGATTTGAGGACAATATTAAGTGAGTGACAGTATGGGTGATATAAGGATATGGCAAAAGTTTTGGTACAAATGTGTTTAAAGTTTAGGGTACATTGTTGATTGGCCTACCCAGCAGCCATTCACAGCCTTCATCCTTCTGGCAGAGGCTACCTCTCATGCTGGAAGCTAAAAATGCCTAATACTTGCTTTTCCCGGCTCTCTTGTAGCTGCTGAATGAGGATGTGACCCAATCCTGCTAATGGGAACTGAGGGGAAGACCTGGGAAAGAGTCTAGGAAAGATTTTTCCTTTCTGATAAGAGAGAGACATCCCTTCCCTTGTCCTCTTGGGCATTTTTGTACAAGGATATAATGCTTGGAGTTGTGGCAGCCCTTTTGGGTCAATGAGGGACACATTGCCGACATCCTGAGCATGGCAGAGTGGAAAACTTAAAAGAACCGTGGGTCCATGATGATGCTGATGAGCTGTTGATACCACTCACAGTCCTTTTATCCCCAAGCTGGATAGATGGGAGAAGAAGTTTTATTTTGGCCAGGCACGGTGGCTCACGCCTGTAATCCCAGCACTTTGGGAGGCTGAGGCGGGCAGATCACAAGGTCAGGAGATCGAAACCATCCTGGCTAACATGGTGAAACCCCGTCTCTACTAAAAATACAAACAATTAGCCAGGCATGGTGGTGGGCGCCTGTAGTCCTAGCTCCTTGGGAGGCTGAGGCAGGAGAATGGCGTGAACCTGGGAGGCAGAGCTTGCAGTAAGCGGAGATCGCACCACTGCACTCCAGCCTGGGCGACAGAGTGAGACTCTGTCTCAAAAAAAAAAAAAAGAAAAAAAAAAAAAAGCTTCTTTTTTTTCTTTTTTTTTTTTTTTAAGCAAAGTCTTACTCTTTGAAGCCTTCTCTTTTATTTTTGTTTTTTTCTCTTTTGAGACAGAATCTTGCTCTGTTGCCCAGGCCAGAGTGTGGTGGCATGATCATGTCTCACTCACTGCAGCTTAACCTCCCTGGCTCTAGCAACCCTCCCACCTCAGCCGCCCACGTAGCTGGGCCTACAAGTGCATGCCACCACACCTGGCTAATTTTTTATTTGTTTGTAAAGATAGGTTTTCCCTATGTTGCCCAGGCTGGTCTCGAATTCCTGGGCTGAAGCCCTCCTCCTACCTTGGCCTCCCAAAGTGCTAGAATTACAGGCATGAGTCACTGTACCTGACCCTGGGGGCCTTCTTTTACATGCAGCTGAAACTGTCCTAGCTGAGAAGGCTTTCCACCATGCACAGTCTTTCATTGCCCAATAATGAACTGCGTTCAGCATACCCCAATGCAGCCATCACCCCTAGTTCTCTTACTTTGTTTCTGCTTTGAATCCCCTTCTTGAAATTTCTCCCATTGGCTTTGTCTCCATTACTGGTTCTGTTACCCACTTAGACTTGACAGCTGACAGCTTGCCCAAAGTGAGTAGTGACTATCTTCTGTCATTGGATTTCTTTAGCTCCTGCTGGTCTTCTGCAAATGGTCATCTGCCAATTTGCTGCAAACTGGGGTGGGAGTTTGGGGGGAGGGCATATCTGTTGCCATAGCAACACAAAGATGCTGGAGCATATGTTGGATATTCTTTGCTTGGAAAATGTGGTAATTGAGGTTAAGAACTCCAAGAAACATGGAACAACCAAAGTCCTTGGAAATCTGTTTGCAAAGACAAAGTTTGAGACTGTTTGTCATGTTCTCTCAGATCCTATGCCCTAGCCCTTGCAGTGCAATTTCTTCTCTCCTCCCTAACAAAATAGGGAGGGGAGTTTGGGGAGACTGCCCTACTCAGTATGCGGCTCTGAGTGTTCATGCAGACTGAAACTTGATACTCAACTTGCAGCCAAGAAGATGGTGTTTCCCATATTCTATCTATCTGCTGAATGTTTCTGTTGCCTAAGACAGAAACTCAGCTCAAACTGACTTATATGAAAAGGAAAATTTTGGGTCCTTGAAATAGAAAAGGCCTAAGGGTTGACTTGGCTTCAAGCACAGTGAATCAAAGTTCTAAATAATGTCCTCAAGAACCTGTTTCTCCCCTTCTTGGCTTAGCCTTTGTCTGTGTTGATTTTATTTTCAGGAAGGCTTGTCTCCTATGCGAGCATGGTGGCTGCAACACCTTTAATCTTATATCTTATCAGTGCTGCAGTGCAGTAACAAGAGCTAAAGTCTCATTAGACCATGAATCACATATTGCCAGAAGAATGGGTTATGCTGATTGGCCAGGCCTGGGTATATGCTGCTGTGGTGTGAATGTTTTATTTCTCCAAACTTATATCCTGAAATCCTAACACCCAAGGTATGGTGTTAGAAGGTGGGCCCCTTGGGAGGTGATCAGTTCATGGGGGAAGAGCCCTCATAAATGAGATAGTGCCCCTATAAAAAAGACCCCGGAGATATCCGTCACCCCTTCTACCATGTGAGGTTGCAACGAGAAGGCAGTTGTGTATGAGAAAGTGAGCTCTCACTGGAGACCGAATCTTCCAGTGCCTTGATTTTGTACTTTCTAGCCTCCAGAACTGTGAGGAATAAGTTTATCATTTAAAAACCACTCAGGTTTTGGTATTTTGTTACAGCAGCCAGAAGGGACTAGGACAGAAAATTTTGGTACTAACAGTATATAGAGGAACAAAATTTTAAGGATGGGTTTTCTGAATTGGTTTCGGGGATTTGGCAATTGGCTGCCAAATCTGATTAGATTTAAGAATGCTAATTACCCTATTTCTAGTAGTAAAGAGAGCCTGGATAGTCCGTGGCATGATCTGTTTATAGAGATACACAAATCATCTGCATTGGATACTCCTAATCAACCATTTATAAGAAGCAAGGAGCCAAGTGATTCGATATATGATACCCAAACACTTTTGGAAAACTAAGGCATATAATGACTTGCTCCTAATGTCTCTGGACAAAGTGGAGAAAGAAAAAGATGAGCTCAGGGATTTGAATTCCCAGCTCAAAGAGTTTCATAAACGATCTAAGAGCTTCTAGGTGTGCCCTGAAGGAGAGCCTTCTAGCCTGTAGTTGCAGGGCTGAAATTTCTGAAAATTAAATGCACAACCTTATCCTGCAATTGGCTGAATTACAATGCAAATTGGACTCCCCACCACACAGGGTGTCTGCTCTAAAAGCAAGGGCAAGGGCATTGATCAGAAAAGAATGGGATCCCATAAGGTGGGAAGACTCTGATGAAGACCCTAATGAAGCTGGGGACATTGAGCCCCTAAATTCTGACAAGTCTTTTTTTTTACCAGTGGAAGTGGCCTCCTTACCTCAAGCAAAAGTGTCATCCCCACTCAGGGTGGCATTGGCCTTTCCATCTTGTCTAAGGGAACTAACCCTGCATTGCCCTAGGAAACAGTAATGGCTTTCCCTGAGGCAGTTGCCATGCCAGGCAATGCTGATTCTTGTCAGCACCCAATCCCACCACCCCTTCAAGTCCTAGCAGGCTCCTAAAGGTGAGATGCACTGTGTGACCCACGGGGAGGTATGCTATACCCCAAAAGAACTATTTGAGTTTTCTAATTTATACAAGCAGAACCATAGGGAATATGCATGGGAATGATATTAAGGGGGTAGGATAGTGGTGGAAGTAACATGAAGTTGAATCAGGCTGAATTTATTGATAGAAGTTCACTAAGCAGAGATTCTGAATGTAATGTTCCAGCTTAAGGAGTTAGGAAGGGCTCTAACAGTTTAGCTGGTTGGCTGAAACATGGATTAAAAGATGGCCTATCATGAGTGAGTTGGAGATGCCTGACCTCCCCTGGTTTAATGTAGAGGAAAGGATTCAAAAGCTTAGGGAGATTAGAATGCCAGAGTGGATTTGTCATTTAATACCCGCTCACCCATGCTGGGAAGGTCAGACATACCTTTAAGAAAGGTATGTCTCTGTCAATACTTTGAGAAATATATCTGTGAGGGGAGCCCCAGCGTCCTTTAAGAGCTCTGTGATCCCTCTTCTCTATAGACCAAACCTGACTATGGGAACCACAGCCACTTAATTGGAAAACTTAAATGCAATGGGAATAATTGGGTCCTGGAGTATCAGGGGCCATTTGGTGGCACTCAACTGTTAAAGGCAAGGTGGGTGCGGTTACCTTAATGGATCGCAGAGTTACAACAACAATCGGAATAGCCTGACTCATGCAGACCTATGGCACTGCCTAATCATGGTGTTGCTAGAAGTGGAATAGGTGGGAAGCCTACTAAATTCTTACTTGATCTGTATAGCAGAAAAATTCTAGGTGAAGTGAACAGAAGTCTAACTTGAATCATAAAAATAGAGAATCATAGCCCCTCAGTCCATTCCCAGACTTGAGCCAGTTTATAGACCCAGAACCCTTTGAATGAAAGGGAGGTAAAGTTTCCTTGAGAAAGCGATTATACTGCTAAAAGTTTATCCTGTTAATCTTTCTCCCAGCCTTGCCCAAAGGGACCTACTGCTTTTTATCAGGATAACTGTGCACTAGAGAAAAGGAAATGATCAGACCTTTTGGGGACTACTGAACACTAGTTCTGAACTGACACTGATTCTAGGAGACCTAAAATGTCACTTGGCCCTCCAGTCAGAATAGGGGCTTATGGTGGTCAGGTGATCAATGGAATTTTAGCTCAGGTCTGTCTTACAGTGGATCCATTGAGTCCCCAAACCCATCCTGCAGTTATTTCCCCAGTTCCAGAATGGATAATTAGAATAGACATACTTAGCAGTTGGCAGAATCCCCATACTGGTTCTTTGACCTGTAGAGTGAGGCCTACTATGATGGGTGAAGCCAAGAGGAAGCCATTAGAACTGCCCCAGACTAGGAAAACAGACAACCAGGAGCAATACTACATCCTTAGAGGGATAGCAGAGATCAGTGCCATCATCAATGACTTGAAAGATGCAGAGGTAGTGATTCCCACCATATCCCTTATTCAGCTCTCTTATTTGGCTTCTGCAGAAGACAGATGAATCTAGAAGAATGTCAGTGGATAATCATAAGCTTAACCAAGTGATCACTCCAAGTGTAGCTGCTGTATCAAATGTGGTTTCATTGGTTGAGCAAATTAATACATCCTCTGGTAGCTAGTATGTAGCTATTGATTTATCAAATGCCTTTTTCTCCATCTCTGTCCATAAGACCCACCAGAGCAGTTTTATTGCAGCTGGTAAGGCTAGCAATACACCTTCACTGTCCTACTTCAGGGGTATATCAACTCTTCAGTTGTATGTAATAATTTAGTTTGCAGGGATCTTGATCATTTTTTCCTTCCACAAGCTATGACAATGGTCCTTTACATTGATGACATTATGCTGATTTGTCCCAGTGAATGAGAAGTAGCAACTACTCTAGACATTGGTAAGACATTTGTGTGTTAGAGGATGGGAAATAAATCCAACTAAAATTTAGGGACCTTCTTCCTCAGTGAAATTTCTAGGGGTCAGTGGTGTGTGGCATGTTAAGATACCCCTTTTAACGTGAAGGATAAGTTGTTGCATCTGGACCCTTCTACATCCAAGAAAGAGACAGATGGCCTACTGGGCCTACTTGGATTTTGGAGGCAACACATTCCTCATTTGAGTGTGTTATGCTGGCCTACTTACCAAGGGACCCCAAGAGCTTCTGGTTTTCAGTAGGGCCCAGAACAGTAGAAGGCTCTGCAACAGGTCAAGACTGCTGTGCAAGCTGCTTTGCCACTTGGGCCATATGACCCAGCAAATCCGATGGTGGTTGGTTAGTGGCAGAGAGGGATACTGTGTGGGGCCTTTGGCAAGCCTCTATAGGTAAATTGAAGCACAAACATTTAAGATTTTGGAATATGGTCCTGCCATAATCCACAGATAGCTAGTTTCCTATTAAGAGACAGCTCTTGGCCTGCTACTGGGCCTTCGTGGAAACTGACGATTTGACCATGGGCCACTAAATTGCCGTATGACCTGAATTGCTCTTCATTAACTGGGTCTTATCTAAACCACCGAGCCATAAAGTGGGCATGCACAGCAGCACTTCATCATCAAATGGAAGTGGTATGTATGTGATCAAGCCTGGGCAGGCTCTAAAGGCACAAGTACGATACATGAAGAAATGGGCTGGATGCCCGTGCTCCCCACTCTTGCTACCCTGCCTTCTCTCTCCCAACTTGCACCTTTGGGCTCATGAGGAGTTAGTTCCCTATGATCAGTTGACAGAGGAAGAGAAGACTAGGACCCAGTTTAAAGATGTTTCTGTACGGTGTGCAGACACCACCCAGAAGTGGACAGCTACAGCACTGTAGTCACTTTAGGACATCCCTGAGGGACAATAGTGAAGGGAAATCTTCTCGGTGGGCAGAACTTTGAGCAGTGCACCTGGTTGTGCACTTTGCTTGGGAGGAGAAGTGGCCATACATGTGACTATATCCTGATTCATGGGCTGTAGCCAATTATTTGACTGGCTGGGCAGAGACTTGGAAGGAATATGATTGGAAAAATTGGTGACAAAAAAGTGTGGGGATGAGGTGTGTGGATAGACATCTCTGAGTGGGCAATAAACATGAAAATATTTGTGTCCCAGGTGAGTGCTTACCAAACAGTGACCTCAGCAGAGGAGGATTTTAATAATTGACTTGATAGAATGACCCGTTATTTGGATACCAGGCAGCCTCTTTCCCCAGACACCCTGTCATCACACAATGGGCTCATGAACAAAGTGGCTGTGGTGGCAGGGATGGAGGTTATGCATGGGCTCAGCAGCATAGACTTCCACTCATCAAGGCTGACCTGGCTATGGCCACTGCTGAGTGCTCAATCTGCCAGCAGCAGAGACCAACACTGAGTTCCTAATATGGCACCATGCCTAGGGGTTATCAGCCAGCTACCTGGCGGCAGGTTGATTACATTGGACCCCTTCCATTATGGAAGAGGCAGCATTTTATCCTTATGGAAATAGACATGCTGGATACAGATTTGCCTTCCCTGCCTACAGTGTTTCTACTGAAACTGCCATTCATGGACTTAGAGCATGCTTTATTCACTGTTATGAAATTCCACACAGCATTGTGTCTGATCAAAGAAATCACTTCAAAGCCAAAGAGGTGGGCAGTGAACTCACACTCATGGAATTCACTGGTCTTACCATGTTCCCCATCATTCTGAAGCAGCTGGCTTGATAGAATGGTGGAATGGCCTTTTGAAGAGTCAGTTATGTTGCCAGCTAGGTAGCAACACCTTGCATGCCTGGGCAAGATTCTCCAGAAGGCTATATATGCTCTGAATCAGCATCTAGTATATGGTGCTTTTTCTCTGATAGCCAGAAATTTATGGATCTGGGAATCAAGGAAGTGGAATGGAAGTGGTACCACTCATTATTACCCCTAGTAATTTTACCACCAGCAAAATTTTGCTTTCTTTTCCCATGACTTTATGCTCTCCCAGCATGGAGATCTCAGTTCCAGAGGGAGGAATACTTCCAGCAGGAGACAGAACAATGATTCTATTGATAGTTAAGACTGCCACCCAGCCACTTTGGGGTTCCCATGCCTTTGAGTTAACAGGCCAAGAAGGAAGTTATGAAGTTGGCTGGAGTGATTGATCTGGACTACTAAGGGGAAATTGGACATTACTCTACAATGGAGAAAAGGAAAAATGTGTCTGGATACAGGAGATCCCTAAAGACGTCTCTTAGTATTACCATGACCTATGATTAAGATCAATGAAAAACTACAACAGCTCAATACAGGCAAAACTATGAATGGCCCAGACCCTTTAAGAATGAAGGTTTGGGTCACCCTGCCAGGTAAGGAACCACCACCAGCTGAGGTGCCCACTGAAGGTAAAGGGAATACAGAATAGGTAATAGAAGAAAGTAGTTACAAATACCAGCTATGACCATGTGACCAGTTACAGAAACAAGGACTGTGATTGGCATGATTATTGGCATTATTTTGTTATGGATATGTTTGTGTGTATATATACATATGGTAAGCAAATATCTTTGTTTTCTTTGCTCTTTTAGTTCTTTATCATGTAACGTAAGATGTAATGACTTTATATCAGTATTTAAGTATTGTTAATTTTATGTCTTAGTATTTAAGTTATAGGATACCAGGACAAGAGGAATCATTACTCAAGGACTTCATCTCCTTTTCTGGGGAGGAGATTATTGCATTTTCAGTTGTACAAAGTCTAATTGTATCACATCAGGTGGAATTATGTCCTTGTTATTCTTTATTTGGAGGTTCTTTATTTAAGAAGGTGTGTATGGATGCCAAGTTGAGAAAGAGTGGACTTGTGATGGTTAATTTTGCACATGCAGTTAACCTTGACTGGGCTAAGGGGGGTACCCAGATAGCTGGTAATACATGATTTCTGGGCATGTCTGTGAGGGTGTTTTCAGAAGAAATTATCATTTGAATCAGTAGACTGAGTAGAAAAATTGCCTTCATTGACATAGGCAGGCACCATCTAATCTGTTGAGGACTCAGAACAAAAAGGCAGAGGAAGGGTAAATTCACTGTCTCTTTTTGAGCTGGAACATTAATTTTTTCCCGCCTTTGGGTGTTGGTGCTCCAGGTTCTCAGTCCTCCAGACCTGGACCAGGACCTACTCCATTGGCACCTATGGTTCTCAGGTCTTTGGGCTCAGATTTCAAACATTGGACTAAACTATACCCCTGGCTTTCTTGGTTCTCTGGCTTGCAGATGGAAGACTGTAGGACTTCTTGGCTTCCATAATTATGTACACCAATTCACGTTATTGATTTTTTTCTGGAGAACCCTGACTAATACATTGTGCCTACACCTGTAGATGAGGGCCTGAGTGCCCCTTCCATGGATTGAGAGTGGGGAAGAGGTAGTTTCTCTGAGGAAAGCTAGAGAAACAGTATTGTGTCCTGGTTAAAATCACAGATTATGGAGCCAGCATTCCTAGCCTCAGATCTGTGTGACCTTGGACAAATTACTTAAATCCATTTATGCCTTAGATTCCTCAGCTAAAAAATGAGTAAAATAATAGTTTCTACTTAATAGCATTGTTATGAGTATCAAATACATAGATATCTGTAAAAGCACTTAGGACAGTGTCTGGTGCATGGCAAGAGCTATATATGTGATGATGATGATGACAATGACAATGAATAACAGTGCACACATGCTGGGCAGCCAGCAAGGACAGGTGTCTTGTCAGACAGACCAGGAAAGGGTGAAGAATGAGCAGGTTCTCTGTCTGCCACCTGGCAGTCCTTCCTAGAAGTGTGGAGGCTCTGTAAGTGGCATGAGACCCCTCTCTGTATGAATGAAGGAGTGCAGCCATTCATTGCCTTGAGCATGAGGAGAGCAGGAAGTACTCCCTGCAGCCAGCATGCATAGGATTTGGCAGCCTACCCGAAATGATTCTATCTCTGGATACAGTTCCAAAAAGGTCAGTTGGCACCAAGGATGATGAATTGGTCCAGACACCTGAACTGGCTTGACTCAGTTCATTGACCTTTTTCTGCTCATGGTTGGAGGCATGATTAAAGACCTAGCCACACCTGCTTGCCCACCTGGCCAGACTCTCCTTTAGCTGCCCCTGATACTCATGCAGGTATGGAGGGGTGCCCTCTCCTTCTGCATGACCTTGGAGGAACTGGTGTGCAGCAAGTTCATGAAGCAGAAACACACAGGCGGTGACCTTGGACAAGGCTCCATCCACGATAAAGGATGTGCTTGGTTGCATCCTCTACCCTCTGCTATTCCAAGCCCAGTCTGAGCCAGGCAATATTATGGATATTAGTAGAGCTTTGTGCTGTTGGCATTATCCTACAGATATGTTCACATCATATCACATTGAGGCAATTTTATGAACCAGGCACTGTCCCGTGAACCTAGCTACTGAGCCAACCATTCAATACCAATGAGAATAGACAACATTTATGGGCACTCGCCATTGGAGGACCACAAAGTGTGGCAGAGTTCATGGATGATACTCCTGGTCACCCACAGTCATCCTTCTTGTTCTTGATCTCACCAGGCAGGAAATCCTCAATTCATCTGTCTCTTGTACCTCTTAGAGAGACCAGGTCTCTGGTACTGTCATAAGCATTACTTATGGACATTATAGGTTATTCAGCACTCAGAATACTGACCACATACACAGCCTCCTGTGACATCTCAGAACAAGAAACAGAGGAGTTGTCTCTGAGGTTTGGGACTAGGGTGAATCAAGTGAGGTACTTTCCCTGGGCACAGTTTAAGGGGTTCTTGTCTGTGTCTGTGGATAGCTGGTTGGTTGGCTGGTGGGTGGATGATCTAAGATGGCCCCTTTCACATGACTGACGATGAGCAGGTTGTCGGCCTGTGTGCTTTGGCTCTTGTCCATGTGGCATCATCCTCCATCCAACTGGCTAGCTCTGGCTTGTTCACATGGTGGTTTCCAGGCTCCAAGAAGAGCAAGAGAGCATCCCCCAACGCTTTTTAAGCCTTTGTATCATGTTTGCTAATGTCCTAAAAAGCTAGTCTCTGGCCAAGTCCAGATTCAAGTGGTAGAAAAATAGATTCCAGTGCCTCATTGGAGAGGAAGTATCTATGGTTAATCTATTGCAGATCCTGTTAACCCAAGAGGCCATAGCAGAACAGAACCCCTGGAGACCATCACACTGGACTTTATAAAAATCTACATGTTATAGTGTGGCTCAGAGTCATAGATGGCCTCATCAAAAGAATGCACCTAATTTATTCCCTGCCTCAATCGCCAGTGGACTTAACCACCTCTAGCTATAAGTGGTTAATGTGGCAGTTTATTGATCATGTCAATGGTGGTTAAGAGTATGGACTCTGAAATCAGACATACCTGAATTTGAGTCTTGATTCTGCCCAGATACTCATTAGGAAAACTTGGGCATGTCATTCGACTTCTCTATGCCCTAGTTTCCTTATATGTAAAATAGGATGTTAGTACCAACCACATAGGTTTATAGTGATAATTTTAAAAATATTTAAAATGAGAAAGAGTTCACAAACAAAAGACAAATGAATTTCAAAGCCCTTACATGAAAGCGCTTGGCACAGTGCATAGTAAGCCCTTGGTACATGTAGCTAAGGCCATTTCCATTGCTCCACCTAGGTCCATAATCAAGAATGTACTGATAATTCTCTACATTCTTCCACCCAGAGCATGCCCTTATGAGGTGATTATGGTTTCCATTTCCATTACTTCACACAAACCTCAAATTCTGTGATGCAGTGCTAAGAAAAGAACTCAAACTTTGGAGCCAGAAAATGCTGGTGTCAAATTCCAAATGGTCTCTGCTATGTATTGCTCCAATGACCTTGGGAAAATAACTTTAAGTTCTGTGACCCTCAGTTTATGTCTTTAAAATAGAGAAAATAATACCTAAATAAAGCGTTTTTTTTTTTTTGGTAACTATTCAATAGGAGACTGCTTGAACCATCCCTAGAATAATGTCTGGCACAAAGAAGGCACTCAATACCTGGTTTTAAAATCATTATTAATGTCTGGAGGAGCCTCTCGTGCTCTATAAGGGATGCAGGTTACCCTCTGACCTGCCAAGAAATAATAGCTAATAATAATAGCTAACTTTATTGAACAGGGGCTCTGGGCAGGCAGTGCAAAAGGACTCTTTGTCTGGTTTGTCTAAAGATACCTTTTTCAACATTTATGGCTTTAGAAATAATTTCTTATGATTTATAGTCAAGTTACTGAGTAAAACCCACTGTTAGGTCCTGTGATCTCCTAATTCCATCACCAAATCAGGTCAATTAGAGATGGTAGACACTAATGTTGACCTTATCCTTTTGATCAAGTCTCACTTTGTGATAAGATAGATTAAAAATCATAAACTTGTTAAACTTGTTAAATGTTGAAGATTTGATAAAACAGAAATGAAAGTATTAAATGTATGTATACATTAAAGTATGTAAATAAGTGAGAACATGTTTGAAAATCTGGTTGAAATGGATGATTTTCTCGTAAAATTGTCAATTTTGTCTCAAAAAGAAATTGAAAACCAGAATAGGCAAATAACCGAGAAAGAAATGAAAACATTATTCAAGGATCTTTTCTTCTCGTAAAACCCCAGACAAATATGTTTCATGGGTAAAACTTCTTAAATTTTAGAGCGACAAAGAATTTCTGTTCATTTAAAATTGTACCTGATTACAAAGAAGAAATAAAGCTTTACAATTTTTTTAAATGAAAATGAGAGAAATCCAGCTTAAATTAGCAGTAGGAAAAGAGGGCCCTTTGATTCCTGAGAAGGACATTGGGAGTAGAGTAAGAGCTTCAGGACCAAGGACCTCAAAGGCTGGAACTGAAGCTCCAGTACTTGCAAGATACTTTTCCATTTCTGCTTTACTGGTTAGTTATTTTGCTCTGTAACAAACCATTCCAAAATTTAGTGGCTTGAAACATCAGTTATTTGTGGTTTCTCATGATTGTGTGGGTTACTTGGGTGATTCTTCTGACCTGGGTTTATTTGGGTAATCCCTGCTGGGCTCTGTCCTGGGTCTTGGTCAGCTAGTGGCTGGGCCGATGCTGGATTACCTAGAACAGCCTTGCTAGCATTGACTGAGGGCTGGCAGGCTGTCGATCTGGGCGTTTCATTTTTCCTCCATGCGTCCTCTTTTCCTCCACCAGGCTAGCTTAGTTTCACGGTTCCAAGCACGGCAAGAGAGGGAAATCCCAAAGCACAGGTGTGTGTGTGTGTGTGTATGTGTGTGTGCGTGCGTGTGTGTGTGCGTGTGTGTGTGTGTGTGAAATGGAGTCTCTTTCTGTTACCTGGGCTGGAGTGCAGTGGTGTGATCTCGGCTCACTGCAACCCTCCCAGATACAAGTGATTCTCCTGCCTTAGCCTCCTGAGTAGCTCGGATTATAGGCACCCACCATCACGCCTAGCTAATTTTTGTATTTTTTGTAGACACGGGGTTTCACCATGTTGGCCAGCTGGTTTTGAACTCCTGACCTCAAGCGTTCTGCCTGCCTCAGCCTCCCAAAGTGCTAGGATTACAGGTGTGAGCCACTGCGCCTGGCCAGCATAGGTGTTTTTTAAGCCTTTGTTTGTGTCACAGTGGTTATGGACAAGACCAGATTTGGGGTGGAGAAACAAACTTCATCTCTGGATGGGAAGAATAGCAAAGTCACATGGCCAAGGAGCATGCAGGGATGGGAGACACTGGTGGCCATTGTGCAGTCTACCACACTGACCCTTATCTGCTGTGCCAGATGCCTCGTTTGCCCTTCCAATCCACTCTGCTTTCTCTGAGAGACTAAGCCGTAATGACTGCTTCAACTGGGGCTCCCTTACCCTCTGATCTGACCTCTGGTTGGACTCAAGGGGAGGGGCTAATAGGAGACTTGGGGAGGGGAGAGTGAGACCCTCCCTGAGTCAGTCAGTATTTATTATGGAGTCATCTTCACTCTACCTTTTGACTATAGGTTGCTGCTCCTCTACAGATCATCTTCTCTATGTAATTCTCTCCTTCTGGGTTCCAGGAGCTACTCCCTTCCTTTGTCCTCTGGCTCTTACTAGCCTCCAATCCCTTATACTTTCCCAACACCATGCCCACACCTTTAGAAACAGTCCTTTCGTTGAAGCTTCCTTAAACACTCTTCACTTCAGTATGCCATCTGTTTCCTGCGGGGCCCCTGACTGATGCATCTGCTTTGTCTTGCCTCATTTGCTCCTGCTGTAGATGGAACATGTCTGCAAACATCGTTACAGTTGACCCCATGGAAAGATGGCAACCCTAGTGGAGGAATTAGCCTTCTTCCTGCATTCGTTTTTTTTTTTTTTTTTTTTTTTTTGAGACAGAGTCTCGCTCTGTTGCCCAGGCTGGAGTGCAGTGGTACGATCTCAGCTCACTGCAACCTCTGCCTCCTGAGTTCAAGCAATTCTCCTGCCTCAGCCTCCCAAGTAGCTGGGACTACAGATGTGCACCACCACACTCAGCTAATTTTTGTATTTTCAGTAGAGATAAGGTTTCAGCATATTGGCCAGGCTGGTCTCGAACTCCTGATCTCAAGTGATCTCCCTGTCTCAGCCTCTCAAAGTGCTAGGATTACAGGCGTGAGCGACTGCACCCAGCCATCTTCCCTGCATTCATAATTGATCTCAGAAAATGTTCTGATGGAGTTGGTTCTCTATCATTGGGAGAACGAACTCTTATAACCTCAGACCTGGATCCCATGGCATCCCTTTCACCCAGGAGCAGTGTATGTTATAAGAAGAGTGAAGGAGAAACTTTGATGCGCTGATGAAAGTAATAACTAATTATTATAAGCTTGCTTAACCACAATAACTACTATTGCCTAGTAAAGTTGGCATAAAAAGTAAACTACAAGCTAGTCTCATACATGAGTCTAGATGAACATATCCCAAATAAAATAGTGAATGCTATTTTATTGTTGTCACGGACATTATGCGTTCAAATAATGTGGAGGAAACAATCTAGAGATAAAACAACAAAGAAAATTATGACCAATATAACAAAATATAGGAATAAAGATAAAAATATGCCAGCAAGGAACCGTGGAATCTGGAAAGCATAAATTTAGATGGTAGAAGTGATAGCAGAATGTTACCCAACCAATGTAAATGGATTGAAATTCTCTACTGAAAGGCAAAGACTATGAGATTGGATGAGCAATGTACAACTCTTGGCAGTGTATAAAAGATGCTTAAAGCACAGGTTTTAAAAATAAAAGGGACAAAAGTGTATCATGAAAATACATATATAAAAATGAAACATGGTCTTAATAATGATATCAAAAGAAATAGGACTCAAAACAAAAAGCATAAACGGGGGCAGATGTCCCAGCAGATCACTTGAGCTCAGGAGTTTGAGACCAGCCTGGGCAACATGGCGAAACCAAGTCTCTACAAAAAAAAAAAAAAAAAAAAAGAAAAAATTAGCCAGGCATGGTGGCATGCACCTGTAGTCCCAGCTACTCAGGAGGCTGATGTGGGAGGATCACTTAAGCCTGGGAGGTGGAGGCTGCAATGAGCTGTGATTGCACCACTGCACTCCAGCCTGGGCAACAGAGTGAGATTCTGTCTCAAATAAACAAAACTAAACAAAAACATAAAACAGGGAAGGAGAAAACATGAACTCTAATGCATTACTGGTGAGTGGCAAATTAGCATATGTTTTCTAAAGAGCAAATTTTCCATACATATCCAGAGCTTTAAACACATTTTTGACCTAAGAATTACTAAATCTAATCATTTTGACCTAAGAATGACAATTCTAGGAATTTTTGGTAAGAAACCATTTCAGGATAAGTGCATAGATTTATCTAGAGTGATATTCATTGCATCAGTATTTATAATATCAAAAATTTGAAAATGACCCAAGTCTCACTACCAATTAGAGTTTATATAAGTAAAATATATTACAGTCATATGGTGGAATGCTGGCCAGTGATTCAGTGTCACAGTGTCTGGGGATAAGGGGAATGTTCTCTGTCTTGACTGGGATGGTGCCTATACAGGTGTACACATTTTTCAAAACTCATCAAACTATATGCTTAAACTCTGTACATTACTGTATGTAAATTATACTTTAATAAAAAGTCACAGTGATTAAAATGCCATTGGCCTGGGAATGCAGTCATAATATGTTGCTAAATGAAAAAAAAAAGCAGACAACAAAACATTAGGCCAGGTATGATAGATTTAAAAATATAAAAATATATACACATGTAAAGCCAAAGGCCACATTCCCTAAATAAATTTTCATGAATACTTAATTCTGTTAAGTATAACTGTCTTATGCCAGACTTGTTACCTGCAGAGCTCTGAAGGTCACTTTGGGATGTTCTGTAGCTGGTTTCTCCAGTTTTGTTTGTTTCTGGGGCCACTCTACCTCTAGTGCAGACTCAGGTTTCCCACTTAGTTCAGTGAGGACCAAATTTGAGTGGCGGTTCCGGCGTAATCGGGAGTCACTTACAGTTCCTTCCAAATGTGGTTACTCTTGAGGTCCTCCATCCGCTGGGAGTCAGCTCAGTTCCTGGACTGAGCATCTTCAGGTGCTTCTAATAAGATTCTGGCCTCTGATAAGTCTTGACTTCAATTCATTTTTGGCCCCAGAGAAGGGGAGTCTTGGCTCTGCCAACAAGGCCCTGTCCATTTCCTGCCTCAGTGTGAGTGGCAGGAAGACCACCTTGATCTTCAGGGCAAAGGCTCGCTTCCTCCTCTTGGTGTCATCTGGTCTCCTTGGCTCAGTAAAGCAACGTAACAGTCAAGTGCACTTTTCTCAACGCCTGGTTTCTTCTGTGTTACATAACCCCAAGTGGGGACACCCACAGTGAACTTTCAAAAATAATGCTCCTTCCAGGGAGTGAAGCAGCAATGAGGGTTGAACATCTCTCTTGGGATGACCATCACCTGGACCAAAAGACCCATTTGCATCTCTCAAGGATAAGTAATGTCAGGGGCAATTTAGTCTAAATGATACAGTCTCCACCTCCCTTCCTCCCTTCCTCCCTTCTTCCCTCTCTCACTTATCTATTATCTCCCTACATCTGAAAGTGCACCATCCTGCTGAAATCACATCCTGTTCACATAACACTGCAGTCCATAGCTTCTGAATCCACACAGAAGTTCTCGTGGGCGATACCAAATGCCAAGAGGATGCCTTAGAAGGAGTCTGGAGATACTCGAGGATTGGCCTCTCTAGCTCAGAGGTTACACTGTCATCAAATGTCCAAAGAGCTCTTGTATAGAATTTTTGTGGTGTAGTTCTAAAGGAGAAGTAGGACTGAGGTCCATCTGTGCAGGCTAAGGAAGAACAGCCCATACTGACCAACTGGTTGCTACATAATAATATTAGTTCCCCATCCAAGGATAGTAAATCTCAATTGCCAGGCATGCTGTAGAGGGCATAGCTGTGGTAGATGTGGGTTTCTACCATGTTGGTGGTTCTACTAGCTTTTGTTGTTTTGTTGCATGCAACAGAAACCATCTTTGGTTAACATAAGTTGGAAAGGAATTCATTAGAAAAGATGTGGCATCCTTCAGAGCATTGAAAGAAAACTTGAACAACCAGACCAGTTCTATCTGATTTTGGTTCTTGTGTTACATTCAGCCTAAATTCAAATTCCAGAAGGAGAGAGATTATCTGGCCGAGCTCAAGTTGCCTAACAAACTCTTGGGTCGGGCTTTTAAAATGTTCTTTCAAAGACTAAACGCTGTGAGGGTAGGATGGCTTTTCAAAGGAGAATCGAAGTACTGATATGGGGAGCGGGGGGCGGGGAGGGGGAAGAAAGCACAGATGTTGCGCCAATTGAAACAACGTGTTTGCTACAATTTCTAAATGCTACATTGCAGATTGCAGAGAGATTGGATGACAGGCTTCACCTGAAGAGATAGAGATCAGGACCTGGGAATCCATGTGTTAAAAAGTTCTTGGGTAATTCTGATGAATAGCTGGGTTTAGAAGCCAATGTAAGGCAATATGTATAAAAGCTCTGAAACCAGAATGACTGAGTTTGAATTCCAGTTTGGCCACTAACTAGCTGATAATCTTGGGCTAGTTACCTAACCTCCCTGCTTCAGTTTCCTCATCTATAAAAAGAGGATAAAATGGCACCCACCTCATAGGGTCCACGTGAGGATTAAATGAGTTAACCTAGATGGTAAGAGCTTCATGCCGTGACTGGCACATAGGACATGCTAGTTAATATTATTGCCACCAATGATCCTTTCAAGTCTTAGATTGTGCATTTCAAAAGTCCATCCTTATTTTTGGAATTGCATGCATTTATCTTGCTTTCTGCAAAATGGAAAGGCATCTCCCATGGGCTGGTTGGAGAGAGGAGCTGATAAAATGATGGTAATGTGATAAAATGCAGTTCTCTTGATTGTCAAGTGAATTCTGCATGATTCTTCTGCTCTCATTTGCCACGGGCTGACTGCTTCTGCAATGCAGAACCCGCTTGTAAAGGTCAGAATGAATTGCTTCCAAACATCCCTTTGTCCCTCACTGTCACGAAGACACAGAGCTGCATGCTGTGGAGGAAGAAGCAAATCCATGATGCAGGAAGGCCAGAGAACAGAAACCAACCGTGCACAGAGAGGCGAGCTGCTGGGACTTGAATGAAGCTGATGCGTCCCATCTATAAATTATTGTGGCTTCTCCTAGTTGGGAGGCAGGACCAGCCTCACAATTTCCCAGAAGACCGTAATTTCTGGAGCCTGCAGGCCTCGGGGCAAATGGAGAAATCAAAAGGCAGATGACCTTGGAGAGAGGCAGCCAGAAAGGATGTGAAAGGCCCTGGTTCTGGACTCAAGAGACCTCACGTTTCCTATCTTCTTTCTGTCTCTGCTCTTTTGTGTTCATGAGGTTCATGCCCTCATGAGGGCTCCCCCACCTCCAGTGGTCTAGGATTCTAGGATGTCTTGGTATTCTTTTTCAAAAAAAAAAAAAAAAACTAAGAGCCAGCATTTATAGATATAATTCTGTCCTAAACACTTTACATATAATAATTCTTCATTCTTCATTACACCCTGTGAGATAGGTTATCATTGTTATAATTCCATTTCACAGATGAGGAAACTGAGGTACTCAGAGACTAAATGACTTGCTCAAGGTCACTTGTGAGAGGTCCAGCTCTAGGCCCTCTGGCCCGTGGGGCTATGCTCTTACCTAGTACCTCAAACTGCCTGGTAGACCTCAACCCTGTGTACCTGCACAAATGTTCCTGAAGCAGGCAACTTTCTTCCCTGAGAGCTGCCTTTCCAGATATGCACTGACAAAGGTCTGTGACCCTACAGCCTTGGCCTGATTTGGTCCAGATGCATGTGGACATCTCTCCCAAACAGGATCAAATTGGCCTCTTCTAGGAGTTTAGAATTTGGAATCAAGGGTGCTGATTTTAGTCTGGACTGGTCACACAGTTTTTGACAACTGTTTATTGTACAGGAAAAGTGTCCAGCTTGATGAATTCTCACACAGTGAATTTTTCTTTGTAAGCAGAGCCCCAGAAGCCCTTTTGTGCTCCTTCTAATCTCTACACGTCCCTCCCCATCCATCAAAATAACCACTACCAGACCAGCAATCCTTTGGCTGCTTTTCCCCCCACCCCCAGTGATCTATTTTATTTTATTTTGGAAAGAACACGTAACATGAAATCTATCCTCTTAACAAAGTTTTAAGTGTAAAATGCATCATTGTTGATGATGGATGCAGTACGAGACAGCAGATCTCTGGGGCTTATTCATCATGCTTGACTGAAACTTGATGCCCATTGGTAAGTAATTCCCCACTTTGCCCTTCTTCCAGGCTGTAGCCACCACCCTTTCACTCTGATTCTCTATCAAGTTGACTATTTTTGTTACTTTACGTAAGTGGAATCATCTAGTATTTGTTTTCCTGTGACTAGTGTTTTTCATTTACCATAATGTCCTCAGGGTTCATCTATGTTGTCTCATTGCAGAACTTCCTTCTTTTTGGGGGGCTGAAAAATATTCCATCATATGCATAAACACATTTTCCTTATCCATTTGTTCGTCAGTGGACACCTAGATTGCTTCCACGTTTAGCTGTTGTGAAGAGTGCTGCAATGAACATGGAACTGCTAACATTTCTTCAGGATGTTAATTTCAATTCTTTTGGGTAAATACCCAGAGGTGAGAGTGCTGAATCATATGGTAGTTCTATTTTTAATGTTTTGAGGAACCTTCACACGGGCTAAGGACTTGAATAGGCAGTTGTCCGAGGAAGACATACAAATGACCAAAAGGCATATGAAAATTTAAAAAGCTAAACATCACTAATCACCAGGCAAATGCAAATCAAAACCACAATGAGATATTATCTCACACTTGTTAGGATGACTATTTTTTTTTTTTTGAGATGGAGTCTTGCTCTGTTGCCCAGGCTGGAGTGCAATGGCGTGATCCTGGCTCACTGCAACCTCCACCTCCCGGGTTCAAGTGATTCTGCTGCCTCAGCCTCCCAGAGTGCTGGGATTACAGGTGGGAGCCACCACGCCCGGCCTATTTTTTTTTTTTTTAAAAGACAAGTGTTGGCAAAGATATGGAGAGATTGGAACCCTTGTACACTGTTGGCAGGAATACAAAATGTTGCAGATACTATGGAAAACAGTTTGCCTGCTTTTGAGCACTTAAAAAACAAAACTAGGCTGGGCCCGGTGGCTCACATCTGTAATCCCAGCACTTTGGGAGGCCGAGATAGGGGGGATCACTTGAGGTCAGGAGTTTGAGACCAGCCTGACCAACATGGCAGAACCCCGTCCCTGCTGAAAATAGAAAAACTAGCCTGGCATGATGGTGCACATCTGTAATCCCAGCTACTCAGGAGGCTGAGGCAGGAGAATCGCTTGAGGTTGCGGTGAGCCGAGATCATGCTACTGCACTCCAGCCTGGGTGACAGAGCAAGACTCCATCTCAAACAAAAACCAAAAAACAGAATTATAGAGTAGACCGTCTCTTGTGTCTGGCTGGTTTCTTTCATATGTGTGTGTGTGTGGCCACATGATATTGAAAGGACACATAGCATCCTGTTCATCAGGATGTCCAGCTTCAGAGCCAGCAGGGGCCAGGCAGGTGGGTGAATGAGTGACGTGTGTGACCACAGGCATGTCCCATTGGCCCATGAACACCCTATCTGAAAGGGGCAGCGGCACTCAGCTCCGTTTCCTAATTCCTGCTGTTTAAAGGACGAAGGTCTAAGTTTTCCCATTTTTTTCCAGAGAAATCTGAAATCCCCTAAATTTAGATTTTGACAGAGAATTCAAGAATTACAACTGTGGTGTATTTTAAACACATTTTTGGACTGGATTCCTTCTGTGAACCTCCGGTTTACAACTTCTGCATTCGTAGGTGGGGACTGTCAGTGGAAGGTCTCCCCCACCCCACATCGGAGGGGAGAAGGGAAAATGTAAATTTAGTCAAATGGGCTTTCTTTGGAGAGTAGAGAGTGTGCAATAGTCCAAGGCAGGGAGCTTTAAAAGAATGCAGAAGTCTTTTTTCTCTCTTGGTGTCTGAGGTCTAAATTGGCTGGGACATATCCTTAGTTAGGAGTCAGTGGCTATAGCGCCCCCTGCTGTCCTTTAGCACCCTCTTCGTGTCCAGTGAGATCTGCAGGTGAGCCTGGAAGCCACTTGCTTCTCCTGCAGGTTTTGGGAGGAGGATTCATCATTTTAAATATGGCTCAAGTGCCTGCTGCTGCCAGTGACTTCATAGGCTCCTGTTAGACTCACCTTCACTTATATTTGGTCAATTACCTACTCCCTCAGTCAGACCTTGCCACTCGATTTTTTTTTTTCTTTTTGATACAAGGTCTCACCGTGTCGCCTATGAGTGCAATGGTACCATCACGGCTCACCACAGCCTCTGCTTCCCAGGCTTAAGTGATCCTCCTGCCTCAGTCTCCCAAGTAGCTGGGGCTACAGGCATGTGCCGCTACGCCTGGTTGATTTTTTAATATTTTGTAGAGATGGGGTTTCATCATGTTGCCCAGGCTGGTCTCAAACTCTTGGGCTCAAGCAATCCTCCCACCTTGGCCTCCCAAAGTGCTGGGACTACACAGGCATGAGCCACCATGCCCAGCCACCACTCTATTTTTTTTTTAATTGGAGGTAGGGTAAGAAGAACTGGGCCAGGCCGTCCTTCCCACAATTCCAGTCTCACTGTTTCTATCTATTGAAAAGCATTTCTGGCATTTGCTTGGTACCTTTCCCTGGTTTCTGGGCTGAAATAGATTTTATCCCATTTTTAAACAATTCCTTCTGATACTTTCAGGGGTAGTTTGTGGATGAGAGCAGAGTGAAATGCATAGGCTCAGGTTTGTGGCCTTGCAAGTTAATAAAGAGTGTGGACTTTGGAACTAGCCTGCCTGGGCTCCAATCTTGGCTCTGGTACCTACTAGCCGTGTATCATTGTTTTCATTGTTTTGTTTTGTTTTGTTTTGTTTTGTTTGAGACAGGATCTCACTCTGTTGTTGGGGCCAGAGTTCAGTGGTGCAATCATAGCTCACTGCAGCCTCCAATTCCTGGGATCAAGTGATCCTCCCACCTCAGCCTCCTGAGTGGTTAGGACCACAGGCATACACCACCACACCTGGCTAATTTTAAATTTTTTTGTAGAGATGGGGTCTTGCTATGTTGCCCGGATGGGTCTTGAACTCCTGGTCTTAGCCTCCCAAAGTGCTGGGATTACAGGCATGAACCATTGTGTCCCACCTTAGCTGTGCACTTTAAATAAGTCACTTGACCTCTCTGTTCCTGTTTCTTCATTTACAAGGTGAAGATGATAATATACTACTTCTTAGGGTGAGTATTAAATAAGTTAACCTATGCAAAGAGGTTAAAACAGTGCCTAGCATATCATAGAAATGTTTGCTTGACCCAGAGGCCTGAACCTGCTTTTGCCTTCAATGTTGGTCTTTAGGTCCTGGCTTCACTCCTTAATGCTGCATCTCAGCCTTTCCTCATGAAACTTTCTGTCTTTGATCCTTTTCACTCCTTAACTGTGAATCTCCCAAATTCCACTGAGCGGTGATCAATTCTTGGGGCATCTTCCTCTGTGTTCCCAAACATTCCTTCACCCTCATTTTCTCTCCATGGCCAAATCCTATAGTGCCTCCTAAATAATTATAGCTGACATGTATGTAGCACCTATCATATGCCACGTGCTGTTCTAAGTGATTGATGTATACTAACTCATTTAATCCTCACCCTATGAGAAAGATGCTTTTTTAGCTCCCATTTTATAGAGGAGGAAACTGAGGCCCAGAGAAGTGAACTGACTTGCCAGGTCACATAACTAATAAGCAGAGTCTGGATTTGAGTTTGGCTCTAGAGCCTGCTCTTAGCCACCATGTCCCATCCTCACTGAGAGGACCCTTGTTCAACTCCACTAACCCTCTCTGGACCAGTAGCCTCTGGTCCTGTCTCCCTGCTTCCTCTCTGTCTCACTGGCCTACCCTTTCCACACCTTTCTAAAAACCAAATGTGATCATGTCATCCTCTTTGTTGAAAACATGTCAATGGCTTCCCATTGTTCTTGGGACAAAGTAAATACTCTTTGAAGTGGCTGCGAAGCAGGGTGGACATACGTCCTCCTCTGCCAAGCTTGCCTGTAAACCAAATTGGTTTGTTCTGTTGCGTCAGCGTACCACAAGGCTGGTGCCCTTGTCATCCTCACAAGAGTCTCCGTTAGAAGATACAGGATATGATTGTCCTACTCATGAGGCCCTGTGTGCTCTGGCGTCAGGGTCCCTCCAACCTTTGCTTGACCACTCTGAGTACCTTCGTTCACTCCTCTGTTCCTCCTGCCACCAGGCATTTGCACATACTTCTCCCTCGGCTGAGATACTCTTCTCTCTCTTCTTCCCTGTGAGTTCAGTGGGTCTCAATCCTAGTTGCATTGTAGAATCTTCTGCAGGGCTTTTTAACTGAATGCAGTGTCTGCACCCATTCCAGACCAACTAAGTCCAAATCTCTGATTGATTCAGAACCTCTCAGTTGCATGCAGGGTTAAGGGCCCTGGTCAACTCACGCTGGTCCTCTAGACTGCAGCTCAAGCATCACTTCCTCAGGGAAGCCCTTCCTGACCTCCCTGACCAGGCCCATTTCCAATATTTTGTACTCAGCACACCACATACCTCTTCTTGCTGTCACATGTCTTAGGGACATCTAAATATTAGGTTGGTGCAAAAGTAATTGCGGTTTTTTGCTATTGTAAATAATGGTGCAATAGTAATTAGTTAAAAGTAATTAAAAATAATGGCAAAAGCACAGTTACTTTTGCACCAACCTAATATTTACTTACGTGGTGAGAAAGAACCCAGATTCTGGATAAAAATGAATCACTAGCTGTGTGACCTTGGGCGAGTTACTTAACTTCTCTGTGTCTCAGTTTTCTCCCCTATAAAATGGGAATAGTCAAAAACCTGTTTTACATGGTCGTTGAGGATCAAATTAGTTCATAATATGTAAGGCGCTTAGAACAGTGCCTGGCACATGGTGAGTGCTGTATGTGGTAGCTGTTACTGCACTAGTAATTATTACCCCCTGCTGGGATCTGTAAATCCCTGAAGGTGGGATTGGCATCCGTTGTTTGATCGCTCCACACCTAGGATGCTGCATGAACATAATAGCTCTTCAATACCTGTCTTCAGCAGAGTGGCGTCCTAGTGAGGTTCTTGGTAAAAGAGGAAAGGTGAGATGTGGAATTGCAAAAAAAAAAAAAAGTATAGACATCAGAGTTGGCCTGCACAGAATTCCCCTTCCTCAGTTAGGGCCCTTGTCTATGCGGGCCTGCTGGCTCAGGGTCGTTGTTTCTAGCGGTCATGAGGATCAGAGCCTGCCTGGACTTGCTGTGTGCAGAGTCCCCGGTGCAGATGGCCACCTGGCAGGCATTTGCTCCAGCAGCGTCCTTTGCAGGAATGGGAGGCTCCTCTGTAATTCACAAACTCACCATGTCCTTCTATACAGAGGATCTTTCTACTCTTCTGAAATGCAGACTTGGGTGTGCTGAGAGCTTCTGTGACAGGGTGCTGTCAGGAAGCTGGGCATCCAGGGCTGCACCTGGAAACCAAGCTGGCAGCGGCTTTGCAATTTGAATAATCTTATGTTGTGATCTTGCATTTACGGGACCCCCCACTTAGCAAAAAGGGGTGCTCAGACCACTTCCCTTGGTTGGCTTACGGCACTGCGGGGGGAGAGGGGTGGGGAGGGGAGGAGATGGGTGTGGTTTTGTGGGTGATGGAGGATTTATTTATAATGTGGGTGTGATCCGTTGCCATGTGACTATTCCCTGAAACTAACTGTACACCCTGAGCAATGAATGCACAACCCGGCCTGCACAGGAAGAGGTGGGGCTCACTCTGTGAACAGCCTCCACCAGAACTCGAAGGCCCCCTGGGGAATACCAAGCCTAACCCCTTTGTTTTCAGAAGGAGGAACTGAGACCAGACCATGGCAGTGACTTGCCCAAGATCACAGATGTCATTTTTATTCTAAGCTAACATTTGTCATATGGATACTACATGCCAGTCACTGTGCCAAGCTAAGCGTCATCATTGTGATTTCATTAATCTGTACAAATCTGGAAAGCAGGTTCATTATATTCAGCAAACACTTGCATAGTGTATATATGATGTGCCAGGCACTGTCCTGAGTCTTTTACAAATATTAATCCATTAAATTCTCATAATCCTATGAGGATTTAGTGTGATTATTATTTCCTTTTGTTTATTTATTTAAGACAGAGTCTTGCTCTTGTCACCCAGGCTGGAGTGCAATGGCATGATCTCGGCTCACTGCAACCTCCACCTCCTGGGTTCGAGCAATTCTCCTGCCTCAGCTTCCTCCCAAGTAGCTGGGATTACAGGCACTCGCCACCGTGCCCAGCTAGCTAATTTTTGTATTTTCAGAAGAGATGGGGTTTTACCATGTTGGCCAGGCTGGTCTCGAACTCCTGACCTCAAGTGATCCGCCTGCCTTGGCCTCCCAAAATGCTGGGATTACAGGTGTGAACTGCCGTGCCTGGCCTTATTTCCATTTTAAAGATGAGGACCCTGAAGCTCAGAGAGGTTGGGTAACCTGTCCAAAGTCACACAGCTGGGAGGTCATTGAGTTGGGAGTCAATCCCAGACAGTCTGGCCTTGCAGTGCCTGCTCCAGCACTGTCATTTCTCTCCATGTGACAGCTCTTCTCTCCATTTTACAGGTGAGAAAATCAAGGCTTATATAACTCAAGTAGCTTGCTCAAGGCTGCACGACTGGAAATTACCAGAGCTGGTGTTGAATTTGCACATTCCAGCTATAGAATCTGACCCCTGATCTCATGCTAAACTCCCTCTCAGTGGGGCTAGGGTCTTTTGGCTGAGGGGTCCAAGCTGGGAACAGGTCACGGGGGTTGAGGCAGAGCCTGAAGCCAGCAGGTGGAGGTGGGGTGGTGTCAGCCAGGTCTACCTGGGTTGACTCTGAACCTCATGCAGTGGAGCAGTTACTCCTTTTCCATGGGGCAGAGCCCCAGCTAGGTGGCCATCGCCTGGTTACACCCTCTAATTCCTTAAGATTTCAGCTTAAACTTCATTTTCTCAGGGAAGCCCTCCTGACTCTATCCAGCCGACTCTCTCCTTGTAAATTCTCTAAGCACTGAGTGTCTCCTTTGCAGCTGTTGGAAGTGTACATTGGTTTATGCTTCTTTATTGTTTTCCCCAACTAGACTGACGTAGGGAAGGTGCTCAACGAATATTTGGTGACTAAATGGTTAAATAAATGAATGGCTTATAGCTGTAGTAGAGGGAATTGGCACAGGAAATCAAGACTGAAGTCCAAGAAGTGGAAATATATATAAGGTTTATTGGGAAAAGTCACAGCTCGGTAGGCACAGGGATGCCCTGAGCAGTGATAATTAATAATTAATAGTTAATAATAATAGCTTGTACTTATTGAGTGCCTGCTCTGTGTCAGGCAGCTGTTTTAAAGGTTGTGGGTAATTCATTCCCTAGAACAACCTCACAAAACAAATATTGTTATCCCCTAGGGATAACTACCTCTAGGGTTATTATCCTAGCTCCCCCTAGGGTTGTTGTTCCTAGACAGTTAAGGTTAACTAGGGATAACATCAAGAGAGCTGGCCCAAGGTCACCATTTCTTCCCAGCTTTTAACCAACGTTTTGAGAATACAGTATTCCCCATCAAAATCGTGGCTCACCATGGCTGTGAGTTTCACCCAGCGGCCTGGGTGGTCGTGGTGAAAGCTAGAAATACATCTCTGGAAGACATTTTCAGGTATGCTACAGAGGCTGGCATACCCGGGCTAAGAGCTTCTGGCCTGGCTAATGAACTAAGATCACTCATTGAAACAACAGGTATGAATCTCCAAGCAGAAAAGACTCGCTTAACATGGATGGCAAATGTTGTCTACCAAGAAGACCCAAGAAAATAATCAAATACCCTTTGCCAAGAATGCCTGGTTATAAAATAAAGATATAAATGACAATAACTTTTCTGTATTTTAGCAACAACCAGTTAAAATAAAATTGAAAAAATCCCAGTTAAAATAGCAATAAAGAGGTAAAATACCTAGGAATAAATACTTAGGCCCCAACTAAGAAGAGTTTATGGGGGAAAAATCTTTTCTGGAAAAACACAAGAAGGCTCAAATTACATGTGAATTCCACCCCTAGCTCCCCCAATCTGTTTTTCTCCTGGCAGCCGTGGTTCTATATCACATCCGACCTCACCCCTTAGCTCAGCCACAGCACCCAGCTCTGCACAATTCTTTATTCTAAATTCTGATTGGCCCAGTTCTTCCTTCATAAATTTCATATCACTGACCCAACCTTGGTCTATTCAGCATTGGCTGGAAGTATGAGGTCAGATGCTTTACTGTCCACTGAGCTGGTGCTGTAGGTTGGAATTTTTCTAGAAGGGTCAATAAGTCAAGCAGCCAATGATTGGCATTTCCAGCACAATCTGGGAGAATACATGGATAAGAATAACCAAGAAAAATTTGAAAGTAAGCAGGAATGCTAGGGGAGGGGCCAGTGGGTATAAAGATGTGTGCCTCTAGATACCAAGAGCTTATACTATGGTATGGTGCAACGGTGGGGAGAGAGAGACAGATCAGTGGAGCATAAGACAATATTAAAAAATGAGCTGAGAATACATAAGAAATTCGTGTATCATAAAAGAGGCATTTCAAATCAGCAGGGAAAAGATGTATTTCATACATTTGCTGTCTAAACATTAAGAGTAGAAATAAAGGTCTTTCTTGAGAGCTCATGCTAAAATGAATGCCAAGGGAAATGATGATTTCAATGTAAAAAAGTGAAACC
The DNA here is from genome assembly GCF_028858775.2 of Pan troglodytes. Lineage (NCBI taxonomy): Eukaryota > Metazoa > Chordata > Mammalia > Primates > Hominidae > Pan > Pan troglodytes. Next base: position 26,638,846 of record NC_072416.2, read on the forward strand.
ATAAAAGACTACCAGAAAATATCAGGAAGGACTTTCTAAATACGACAGCAGAGACAGAAACCATACAGGAAAAGGGAAAAATTTGCACTTTATTAAACACGCAGGCACACACACACACACACAGACACGCACATGCGTTATATGTTGAAAAAAGAACATCGACAAAATTAAAAGGCAAATGAGAAACTGGGAAAACATTTACTGCATATATCATAGGTGAAGGGTTAATATCCTTAAATAATACACAGGAAAATTTGTTACAAATAATTTGAAAGAAACAAACTTGAATTTTAAAACAGGCAAAATTAATGATAACAGTGAACATTTCTTCTTTTTTTGTTTGTTTTGGAAGCAGGATCTTGCTCTGTCACCCAGGCTAGAGTGCAGTGGTGCGATCCTGGTTCGCTGTAGCCTTGAACTCCCGGCCTCAAGTGATCCTCCCACTTCATCCTCTCAAGTAGCTGGGACTATAGGCATGCGCCACCATAACTAATTTTTTTTTTTTTTTTTTAGACAGAGTCTTGCTCTGTGGCCCAGGCTGGAGTGCAGCGGCGCAATCTCAGCTCACTGCAAGCTCCACCTCCTGGGTTCATGCCATACTCCTGCCTCAGCCTCCCAAGTAGCTGGGACTACAGGTGCCCACCACCACGCCCGGCTAATTTTTTGTATTTTTTAGTAGAGACGGGGTTTCACCATGTTAGCCAGGATGGTCTCGATCTCCTGACCTTGTGATCCGCCCACCTCGGCCTCCCAAAGTGCTGGGATTACAGGCGTGAGCCACTGCGCCCGGCCCATAACTGGCTAATTTTTAAATGTTTTGTAGAGATAGAGACAAGATATTACTATGTTGTCCAGGCTGGTCTCAAACTCCTGGGCTCAAGCAGTCCTCCCACCATGGCCTCCCAAAGTGCTGGGAATACAGGTGTGAGCCGCCGGACCTGGCAGAACATTTCTTAAATGTTCATCTTCACCAGCAACTTTATGCAGTTTCCATGCAGTATCTCACTGAACTCTTACTAGCCTAGGAATTAAGCATTATTATTATTCCAGTTTCCACACAAGGAAATGAAAAGTTAAAAGGGTTAAATAACTTTCCCTAGAGTCAGAAAGTTAATAACTGGAAGAGCCAAGAGTTAAGCTTAGATGTGGCTACTAATTCACCCCTATATTGACATGGACTGCAGTGCAGATCTTAACCCAGGAAATGGTATTTTAAATTCTGCCAAAGTTTATACAATAGAAGCTTATCCTTCAAATGGAATAATTACGTATTCGCCAAAGGGGCGGGGTTAGAAGAGGGCAGGGTATATCAGGCGGTTGAAGCAAATCATCACCCAACACACAAGTGTTTACATGGTGTTATTGGCTCTATTCATTCTCCTCTCCAGGAATAAAATGAAAGATCGTCACCAAATTATAGTGTCCCCTTTTCAACTGTGCCATGCGTGTGTAATTACAGCTTCTAACATTCTCCACTTTTCATGCTCAATCTCCGTCCACTCAGTCTCAATTAAGGTTTCCCTACTTTTTTTGTCTTTTGCAAGTTTTTGGCCTTTTGTTTGCAGTTGTGGGCATGGCAGTACTGATGTGTTACTCACGGTGGTAGTACAAGAGGTGAGATTTTTGTAATACCCAGATAAACCCTAAAATATTCTACTTTACATCAAAAGTATAGAAAAGTCTGTGCTGAGAAGTTTTACTCTCTGTCTACTTTATTCTCTCTTGCCTCCATAGATGAACACTTGTATTAGGTTTTTTTTTCTTTTTTTTTTTTTTTTTGGTGTATCTTGCCAGAGGTGTAATTAAGAGTCGACTTTCCCCGGTTACTCAGGAGGCTCAGGCAGGAGGATCACTTGAGCCCAGAAGTTTGAGGCTCCAGTGAACTATGATCTCGCCACTGTACTCCAGTGGCCTGGAGGTGTCTAGTCAGTGTGGCCTGGGTGACGAGGATCTGATGTAAAATGAGACTAGGGGAGGGATTGAGGCAGAGATGGAAGCTGTGTCTTTTTTTTTGTTTTTGAGTCAGAGTTTCACTCTGTCACTGGAGTGCAGTGGTGCCATCATGGCTCACTGCAGCCTTGAATTCCTGGGCTCAAGCGATCTTCCCACCTTGGCTGGGATTACAGGCATGAGCCACTGCTCCCAGCCAGGAAGCTGCATCTTTGAATGCGATCAGAACCAAACCCCATAGGGGGAGTGATGGCTTACAGGCCATGAGGATTCCCAGACTCATCTCAGGCTTGGTCAATACCCACAGCATCAAGGCTAGGAAGGGAATGTATTTTGGTTAAAGGCAGGACTGATACTTATTTATTTATTTTGAGATGGAGTCTCGCTCTGTCACCCAGGCTGGAGTGCAGTGGCGGGATCTCGGCTCACTGCAAGCTCTGCCTCCCGGGTTCACACCATTCTCCTGCCTCAGCCTCCTGAATAGCTGGGACTACAGGCGCCCGCCACCACGCCCGGCTAATTTTTTGTATTTTTAGTAGAGACGGGGTTTCACCATGTTAGCCAGGATGGCCTTGATCTCCTGACGTGATCCGCCAGCCTCGGCCTCCCAAAGTGCTGGGATTACAGGCGTGAGCCACCACACCCGGCCAGGCAGGACTGATATTTAACCTGCATGCACTGGCACTACTGTACCAGTTGTGGAAATATTGAAATACTCTGAAACCAATTGGTAAATAGCCACTGGGTCCTCTGGGCCTTTTCCCCCAACCTTCCACTTACCCATATCTGCCTCTGCCAGCTCCTACCACACCTCCTCCATGACGTGGTGACTAGAGTGCTAACTCCCAGCACAGCCAGGCTCTGCTGTCCATTCCGTTTGGTCTGTGGGCAGTCCCTGAGCCAAGGCAATTATAGATATCTCGACTCACCCCTGGTTGTAGGTAACATGCCTACCTGGATTGGCTGAAGCACAAAGGACAAATTTTAGAGGACACAGGGAGGCAGATGGAATTGGAAGGCAGGATGCCAGAACCCCAGGGACCAGAACCAGGAGCTTCATCGCTGGGGTCATGTAATCTTTGTCTTTGTTTCTCCGGGTTCCTTAGAGCGCACCATAAAAATCAGCACCAACTGTCATTTGCTACAATGTGGATGAACCTGGAGGACATTATGCTAAGTGAAATAAGCCAGGCACAGAAAGACAAATACTGCACGATCTCACTTAGATGTGGAATCTAATGAGGTTGAACTCATAGAAGTAGAGAGTAGAACGATGGTTACCAGAAGCTGGCGGACAGCAGGAGGCAGGAGTAGGGAAGAAATGGAGAGTTGCTGAGCAAAGAGTACAATGTTTCGGATAGGAGGAATTGCCTTTGAGATCTATTGCACAGCAGGGTGACATTAGTCAATAATATGTATGTTTCAAAGTAATTAAGAGAGTAAATTTCAAATGTCTCATGCTAAGAAAATGATAGGCAAGTTAGGTGATGGATATGTTAATTTTCTTGATTTAATCATGCCACATTGTGTGTGTATATTCAGAACAATCAGAACAATCACATTGTACCCCATAAATGCATACAATTATAATTTGTCAATCAAATATAAAATTAGCAGCCTCAGCCCTGGAACTGCATGTCTGCTGGCCTCAGGACTGATTACCTGTGTCCCAGCCACTCAGCATATGTGACCCTTGAGCCAAGTGTCCACCTCTGCCCCAGTCAGCTGTGTTCAGGGAATGTGGATGTCTCAAAGTACAAGCATGGCTTTTGGGAGGTGCCCATCTCAGAGATGGCATTGGGCTCAGGCAGGCATGGAAAGGTACCCTGAAAGACGCACCTTGAGGGTCGTGGAGGGAGTCATGAGGACCACAGGTGTGGGAGTGTGGCTTTAAGCTCTTTCAGGTAGCAGGAAGGAGGAGGGAAGAATCCACTGAGGATGACCTGGTTTGTCTGGTCTGAAGGATTGGGGCAGTGGGTGGGTAGAGTTGGTGCCTACAAGTATAATCCCTCATGAAAGCGGAGGGAGGGGAATGAGGTCAGAGGAGCTCTCCAGCAGCCTCTAAATAAGACATAAGAAGTCGATGTTGCCCTGCAACTTGCCGATTGGTTTTCCTGTCTCTCATCTGGCGCTAATCTGTGCTGCACAGCCTCTTCTAAGTCATTTTCCTAAAATAGCATGTGTATGGTGCAGGGGTTTGCAGTGGCCAACAGCGATGATGGCAGCCCTACAGCTGTCACAACAACCCATTGACCACTGTGTGCAATGCTGTGCTTGCCACGGGCAAAACACTTCGTCTCTTAGTCCTTCGGTTTCCTCATCTGTAAAATAGGGGTAGTAAGTAGTATGTACTTTATAGGGCTGTTATGAGGATCAAATGCATTAATGCCTGATGAATCCCTTAAAATAGTCCCTGGCATGAATAAATGTTCAATAAATGTTAACTCTCACTTATTATTTATTGAGCATCTTCTATATGCCAAGTACAGTTTATGCCCTGGGAGTATAATGGTGAGCAAAATTTCCTCACATTGCACGCAGTGAAGTGTGGAAGAGATGCAATTAAGCGTGCATTTATAAGTCAGTGGTTTAAGTGCCGTGATGGAGAGGATTTAGAATATAAGTTCCATGAAAGCAGAAGCTCTTTTGTTCACAACTGTATCCCCAATGCCTAGGAAGAACTTGACCCTCAGTATACATTTGCTAGGTGAATGAATGAATGAGTCAAGTTCTATCTTAGCCGCACATGAAGATGAGGTGTCAATGGAGTAAAGTTGGGAGTGAGGAGAGAAGGGAGGGGAACTTGGTGTGAACCCCATCTCTGCAAGGGTCCAGCTGGGTGGCCTTGGTGAAGTTACTCTGTAGTTAGGATCTGTTTCATTGTTGCTAAAATGGGAACAAATGACACCTTCTGCATGGCATGTCATAAGGATTGGAGAGAGTATATGTGAGACACCCAGCGTACACATGCAGCTCTCAAGCAATGTGTTGAGACTGGGTGTGGTGGTTCACACCTGTAATCCTAGTACTTTGCAAGGCTGAGGCAGGCAGATCACTTGAGCCCAGGAGTTTGAGACCAGCCTGGGAAACATAGCAAAAACCCTGTCTCTACAAAAAATAAAAATTAGCCAGGCATATGGCATGTGCCTTCAGTCCCAGCTGCTCAGGAGGCTGAGGTGGAAGGGTCGCTTGAACCTGGGAGGCGGAGGCTGCGGTGAGCTATGATCGCACCACTGCACTCCAGCCTGGGTGACAGAGGAAGACCCTGTCTCAACAAGACAAAAAACAAAACACACACAAACACAGAAATGTGCTTCCTTTTCCCTTCCCATTCTTTGTGCCTCTTGGTATCTCCTCTTGTTTAAGAGACTGTTGAGATGGAGAAAGGTCTGGATCACTTTTGGTCAGAAATGCTTGAATCCTTGTCTTGGAGATCGCTCAAGAAAATATTTACATGAAGAAAAGTGCAAAACCAACAAAGGCAACTTATTATTAGTTGTGATTTTGCCCCAGATCTTAAAGTAGAGCTCACAAGGCCTTCAGGAACTCCTTTCTTCTCTACTAGGCAGGACTAAGGAAATTCAAACCTGAACTCAAACCTAACTCTTGGCCTCTGTAAGATCAATATATCAGAGAAACCAGAAGGGACCACAAGAGCCAAGAGTAGAGACAGAATGTGTCCTAGGTCTTGGAGAGGAGCTGGCTCAGGCCACTTCTACCAAGGGTCTCAGGGCAATACTATGAGACTTGGACCCAGCAGCGTCCTGGGAGAGGTGAAGGATGTAAGGGAGAAGAGAAAGATGGCAAGGATGCCTTTTAACCTCCATGCGAGCTCCACCACTGGGGTCTGGCCAATCCGTGTCTTGGAATCCATCCAATTAAATCAACTCTGCCTCCTTAGAGGTTAAGTAGGGGTGTAAGAGAACCTGGAGCTTCTCCTACAGGCCAATACCAGTCATGAACAGGGGTTCCTTTTTTATTATTATTATACTTTAAGTTCTGGGGTACACGTGCAGAATGTGCAGTTTTGTTTCATAGGTATACACCTGCCATGGTGGTTTGCTGGACCCATCAACTTGTCATCTACATTAGGTATTTCTCCTAATGCCTCCCCTAGTCCCCCACCCACTGACAGGTCCCAGTGTATGATGTTCCCCTCCCTGTGTTGATGTGTTCTTATTGTTCAACTCCCACTTATGAGTGAGAACATGCAGTGTTTGATTTTCGAACAGGTGTTCCTTTTTAAGTGGATTTGAAGCACTGAATTCCCAACTTTAAGGTGAATGTCCAAGAAGCACAATGGGAACTGTTCTGTGGCACAAAGCAGGGGGACTCTGATAGGAACCTTATGTATTCACTTAGTCTCATTGTCCGGAGATAGAGACATGGCTGGTTAAGCTGCCAAAAGGGATCCCTTAGTTTTTTGAGGGGGGGGGGATTTCTAAGCCCTGTTGTTGTTACTAGGACAGCACCTCAATCTTTGAGCAGGACGGATGATTGCTGGGGTCCTTCTGCAGCTGAGAGCACTCAGGGTCCCACTGGCGACAGCAGAAAAGACCTCGCTTCTCAAACCTGGCTGTCCAGAGCTCTGCAAGGACCAGTACTTCATCTGCCTGACTGCAGAGTGTGGGAATGTCGTGAAAGAAACTTTGTAGCTCATTAAGAAGATAGGAAGCAACCAAAGTCTGCAGTGGCTGAGGATTTTCAGTCAGGTTTATTGAGATATACGTTTCCTGTGGTAAAAGTCACTTAAAAAAATTTTTTTTGAGACAGAGTCTTGCTCTCCCACCCATGCTGGAGCCCAGTGGCATGATCATAGCTCACTGCAGCCTTGAACTCCTGGGCTCAAGTGATCCTCCCACCTTGGCCTCCCTAGTAGCTAGAACTACAGGCATGCACCACTATGTCTGGCTTTAATACATATATATAGTAGAGACAGCGTCTCACTGTGTTGCCTAGGCTGGTCTCAAACTCCTGGGTTCAAGCTCAAGCAGTCCTCCCGCCTTGGCCTCCTAAAGTGTTGGGATTGAAGGCATGAGCTACTGTGCCCAGCAAAATTCACTTTTTTTCTTTTTTCTTTTTTTGAGATGGAGTCTTGCTCTGTCGCCCAGGCTGGAGTGCAGTGGCATGATTTCAGCTCACTGCAACCTCTGCCTCTTGGGTTCAAGCAGTTCTTCTGTCTCAGCCTCCCGAGTAGCTGGGACTACAGGTGCATGCCACCATGCCCGGCTAATTTTTGTATTTTAAATAGAGACAGAGTTTCACCATATTGGTCAGGCTGGTCTTGAACTCCTGACCTAAGGTGATCCACCTGCCTCGGCTTCCCAAAGTGCTGGGATTACAGGCATGAGCCACTGCTCCAGGCCACAAATTCACTTTTAAAAATATAAAGTAAAATTCATCACAGTTAATATATAGACCACTCCAATATCCAAAACAAAAAAGTTGCTGCATCTGCCTCTTTTTAGTTAATTCCCTATCCACCTCCAACCCCTTTTAACCACTGATGTTTTCTGTCCCCATAGTTTTGTGTTTTTCAGAACATTTAGAAATGAACCTACACTTGTGTTGAACATCTTTGTTTTACCAGAATGCTTTCGAGGTTCATGAATGCTGCTGCATGTGTCAATAGTTCATTCCTTTTTACTGCTGAAAAGTATTCCACTGTGTGGATGCCTCACACTGTATCTGTTCACACGTCGAACAACATTTGGGTCCTTTCCAGTTTGGGGCTATTATAAGTAAGGTAGCTATAAACCTTCATGTATGGATATGGTTGTTGTTTTTTTTTTCCCCTGCTCTGTCACCCAGGCTGGAGTGCAGTGGCACGATCTCAGCTCACTGCAACCTCCGCCTCCTGGGTTCAAGTGATTCTCGTGCCTCACCCTCCCGAGTAGCTGGGACTACAGGCATGTGCCACCACACCCTGCTAATTTTTGTATTTTTAATAGAGACAGGGTTCCTCCATGTTGGCCAGGCTGGTCTCGAACTCCTGACCTCAAGCGATCTGCCCGCCTCGGCCTCCCAAAATGCTGGAATTACAGGCGTGAGCCACTGTGCCTGGCCTGGATGTTTTCATTTCACTGAAAAGTAGGATTCCTGGGTCCTAGGAGAGTTCCAGTTTATGTTCTTTCTTCACTAACACTTGGTATCGTTGGTTTTAGTTTTCAAACATTTTAGCAACTCTGGTAGGTATGTGATATGATTAGGCTTTGTGTCCCCACCTAAAACTCATCTTGAATTGTAATCCTCATAGTCCACACATGTCAAGGGAGAGACCAGGTGGAGGCAACTGAATCTTGGGGCAGTTTCCCCCATGCTGTTCTCGTGATAGCGAGTGAATTCTCACACGATCTGATGGTTTTATAAGGGGCATGTCCCCCTTTGCTCGGCGCTTCTCCTTCCTGCCGCCTTGTGAAGAAGGTGCCTTGCTTTCCCTTCACCTTCCACTATGATTTTAAGTTTCTTGAGGCCTCCTCGTCCTCAAGAAAATTGACTGTTAGTCAATTAAATCTCTTTCCTTTGTAAATTACCCAATCTCAGGCAGTTCTTTATAGCAGTATGAAATCAGACTAATACAGTATGGAATTATTTTAAAGTTTTGAAAAGAACAGTTTCCTTAGGAGAAGCACTCATCACATTAACAGCACATAAAAGAATGTCTATGTAGTATGTCTGTTTATTTGCTTACACGTTCATTTTCTGTCACTAGAGTACAATTTTAAAGGAGGCATCTGTGGCAGCATCAATAAATACATATGAATGGATGAATGAAGGAAGGAAGAAACTGGTAGCATGTACCAAAGGCTAGGGTGTCAGATCAGCCCTGGATTGGAACCTAAGGCCCATGTTATTAACTTCTGCCATGTACTTTTTTTTCCTTTTTTTAAGAGAGAGAGGGTCTTGCTCTCTTGCCCAGGCTGGAGTGCAGTGATGCAATCATAGCTCACACATAGCCTTGAATTCTTGGGCTCAAGTGATCTTCCCACTTCAACTTCCCAAGTAGCTGGGACTACAGGCATGTGCCACCACACCTGGCTAATTTTTTATTGTTGTAGACATGGGGTCTCACTATGTTGCCCAGGCTGGTCTTGATCTCCTGGCCTCAAGTGATCCTCCCACCTTGGCCTCTCAAAGTGCTGGGGTTATAGGCGTGAGACACTGTACCTGGCCTGCAATGTATAACAGAGAAGGCAACTTTTACAGAAAGAGTTCTCTTGAACTAAAACCGATTCTGTGAGGAAAGAATCTCTTGAAGAAGAAAGAGAAATGCAGAGCCAAAGGCTTACAAAGGGCATGGTCTGTTTGGGAGCGGGGGTGCGCTCTGAGTGCTGAGAATGTACATAGTACGTGTGCATGTGGGTGGGTGGGAGGAGGGGGCTTAGCTGGGGATCACCTTGGCCAAATAGTAATAGCAATCATGCGAAAACTTATGCTGCTTGCTATGTGCCAGGTGGTTCTAAGACCTCTACACAGGTTCATTCATTTATGCTTCCCAACAGTCTTATAAGGAGAGCACTAGCATTATCAGCATTTTACAGATAGGGAAACTGAAGCACAAAAGGATCAAATTAGCTGGGCATGGTGATGTGCACCTGGCATTCCAGCAATTTTGGAGGCTGAGGTGGGAGGATCATTTGAGGCCAGGAATTTGAGACTAGCCTGGGCAACATAGTGAGACCCCCCTCTCTACAAAAAAAAAAAAAATTAAAAATTAGCTGGGCAGGTTGGGCACAGTGGCTCATGCCTGTAGTCCCAGCTACTCGGGAGGCTGAGACAGAAGAATCACTTGAACCCAGGAGACAGAGGTTGCAGTGAGCCAAGATTGTGCCACTGCACTCCAGCCTGGGTGATAAGAGCAAAACTCTATCTCAAAAAAAAAAAAAAAAAATTAGCTCAGCATAGTTGCATGCACCTGTAGTCCCAGCTACTCAAGAAGCTGAGGCAGGAGAATCACTTGAGCCCAGGAAGTCAAGGTCCCAGTGAGCTATAATTGTGCCACTGCACTCCAGCCTGGGTGACAGAGCAAAACCATGTCTCTTAAAAAACAAAAGAAAACAAAAAACCATCAAACAACTTGCACAAACTCACACAGCTTAGAGCCCCGGAAGTTTATCCAAGTCTACCTTTTACCACTGCACTGCACTGCCGGGCTATCAAGGGCATATTTATTGATTAGGAAATTATGTAAGGTTCTGTGAGAAATAGCTCCCAAAATATAGTGACTTAAACAAGGCAGAAATTAGGTTTTTCTCTCAGGGGTCAGCCCAAAGGGACAAAATTCAAGGCTGGTAGGGTGGCTTTGTCCTTTCCACATATGGCTCCAAGTTTGGGTCCAGGACAGTCACTTCCAGTTCTCACCATCTTTGAACCAGTGGGAAGAGGGAAAGGCTCAAGGAAGTATGCATTTCCATTTGAAGGGAATGGCCCTGGAGCACACACATCTCATTGGCCAGAACTCAGCACCATGGCGGCACCTGCAAGAGGTGCTGGGAAATATGGCCTCTATCTGGATAGCCATGCTCTCTGCTAAAACTCAAGGATTCTACTATTAAAGGGAAGAATGGATATTGGTGGAAAACCAGCAGTCTCTGCCACAACTTGCAGACTGTCCACTGGGCTTTGAACTTTATTCTGTCAGTGATGAGGAACTGGCAATGGTTTCTAAGCAGGGAGATTTCACATCCAGACTTGGGTTTTTGATCACTGCAGAAGCATGCTTGGAGAATAAAGGTGGGGAGAAAGAAAAGTCAGGAGCCCTGTTTAGATGATGTGTCTGTCACTTTGTTTTCCCATCTCTGGAGTCCCTACTACAGGCAGGAGCCTGTAGGTTGGGTTCCCAGGCAGGCCCAGATGGAGGGTTTGCAGGCAGGGTGAGTGAGCATGGGGCTGCAAAGGAAACAATCATCTGTCTTTGTCCTTCATTCCTTCCACAACTATTTATCCAGCACCGTTTCTGGGCACAGGGCTCCAGCGACGGTCCCAACAGGTACAATGACCTCTGGGGACCAAGTTCAGTTCTTGGTGAGTTCTCCAGTGCCTCTCAATGTAGGATGAACCCTTGGCATGCTCCACTGACGCTGGCTCCTTCTGTTGTTTCTCTTGGCTCCAGGACCCCCGGAGCAAACACAAGTTTAAGATCCACACGTACTCCAGCCCCACGTTTTGTGACCACTGTGGGTCACTGCTGTATGGACTCATCCACCAGGGGATGAAATGTGACAGTAAGTACTTTTTCTCTCTGGGGGCATCTGCTGATGGCAGAAGCAATGGGAAGGGCTGCTTCCGCTTGGTTTGGGGTCCAGGTCTGCCATACATTCCCCCCTGTCCTGGTTGGGGCTGGTGTACCAGTTGTCTGTTGCTGCATAATGATCCTCCCACCCCAAAACACTGTGACTGAAGACAATAAACATTTTTTTAGCTCATGACTCTGCAAGGCAGTCCTTTGAATCTGGGCTGGCCTCAGCTGATGTCACGCATGTTCATAAAGCATGAACTCATGGTTCATGGTGGATTAGCAGATGGAGGTGGGCTGGGAGCTGTCTGGGCCATGGTGGCCTCACCCACATGTCCTGGAGGATGGCTGGCTGTCATCTGGGTGATGGGGATGACCAGGCCACGTGTCTTTCCTCCTCAGTGGGCTAGGCTACCTAGCCTCCGTGCATGCACGGAGGTCACAGGGTCCTGAGTTCCTTAGGAGGGCAAGTCCCATTGGCAGCCACACTTCAAGTCTCTACTTGTGTCTTTTGCTCCTGATCCACTGGTCAAAGCAAGTGGCATGTGAGATGCACAGTCACAGTGTGGGAAGGGACAGTCCATGGCTGATGACACCTGGAGGCATGAACAAATCATGGGCATTTCTGCAGCCATGCACCACCACTGTTTTCAGCATTGAGATGTGGGGCTGATGCATTCTTTGCATGGAGAAGACCTGTGGCCCTGCAGCACCCACAGGTTTGTGCTGGAGGAGGAAAGAGCATCATTCTCTGGCCAGGATGTGGTAGGAAAGGCAGGTGGGGTAGGACTCCTCTTTATGAGGCCAAGGCCCGGATGGCCTGTGGGGCAGGGGAGCAGACAGGCTTTGAGAGCTATGGCCACAAAGCTACAGGGACACTGGAGGTGCTGGTGGCTCCCACAGACCTGTTGGTCTGCAGCAGGCTGGGTGTCATGAGGCTAGTGGTACTGCTGTCCCAAGGGTCCTGAGGCCCAGAGGACAGAGGGAGAAAGTCATAGGGCAGAGAGTGACAGAGAGGACTGTGAGGGTGAATAAGGGTGGTAGGGAGCAAGACAGACAGCAAGAAACACACATGCATAGACAGACACAGATGCAGGGGAAAGATGGACACATGCAACCCTAACACAGGGAGGAATGTGGGGCGTGGAAGCTACAGAGAGACTCAGCTAGAGAGAGACTCAGGCAAAAGGAGGGACAGGCAGACACACAGACCAACAGATAAGCCAGGTGCAGTGGTTCACTCCTGTAATCCCAACACTTTGGGAGGCTGAGGCGGGTGGATCACCTAAGGTCAGGAGTTTGAGACCAGCTTGGCCAACGTGGCAAAACCCAATCTCTACTAAAAATACAAAAATTAGCCAGTCGAGGTGGTGGGTACTTGTAATCCCAGCTACTTGGGAGGCTGAGGCAGGAGAATCACTTGAACCCAGGAAGCAGAGGTTGCAGTGAGCTGAGATCACACTACTGCACTCCAGCCTGGGTGACAGAGTGAGACTCTCAAAGAAGAAGAAGAAAAGATAAAATGATTGGCATGGACACAGAGAGAGATGCCATTACACAGGCTCATGCAGAGGTGTAGAGATGGAAAGACCAGAGACAGAGACAGAAGCACACATGGAGAGCCACAGAGAGACACAGAGGAGAGAGGCAGAGAGACACAGTTGGAGAAGGGGAGAGACAAAGAGGCCAGAGACAAGTGCAGAGAGTGGAACAGACCGATTCACAGACACGGCCAAGGCAGTGAGCCACGTGCAGAAGTGGGACAGCAGAGACAAGAGACATGCAGCAACGTGGAAACAGAGAGACAGACACAGAAACATGGCGAGAGCCACAGGGAGACAGTGAGGTTGGAGCCTTCTGCCTGCAGGACACCAGCTCCTCTTACCACACATGGGGCCCTAATATAGGGACAATGTCCCTGCCTCAGAGACAGTGGTGGGTGGGAGCTCAGGCTGGTGCTCAGGTCCCAGAGGGCTCTCCCTTCCCTCCCCACAACTCATTTCTAGTTTTTGTAATAGGCCTGCTGCCTCCTGGGACTTGGGTGGTCTGAGAAGGGTCCTTTGCCCCCAGATCCCTTGAAATAGGGGCCCATGGGGTGACTTGGCCTCTCCTTCTGGCTTCTCCAACTGGAACTAGCGTCCCCCTGGAGAATCCTGGGTGCCTGGCACATCTTCCTGGAGTGGGGCATTATTGCTCAAGACCTAGAAGAAATCACCCACCACATTGAAATAGACACAGATACTCTACGGAGGAGTGCGCAGAGGGAGTGGATATCCTATAACATGAGAGATGGCCGAAGGCCAAATTCAGTGTATAGGCACATTTTATCCACCCTGCCCTGGCTCTAAATCTTTTTCCTTGTAATTAATTATGGTGGACACTATGGCCAGCCCAGACCCCCTCTTCATGGTCCCACCCCATCCCCTAGCTGTGGTTCACAGCAGTGCCCCATCCTGCATAATTGCCCAAGATAATGCCTCTTCCAGGGCGACCAGATGATTGTGGTGCCCAGCCCTCTTGTCTCAGTTTGGAACAACTCTGAAGGGTCATCTCAGCTCTGGGCTCCCCCTAACATCAGCTTTGATTGCATCCACGTGGCAAACGAACTTCTCCCCACAAGAGCACTCCCCAAAAACCTTGTGCTCAAAACTCCCCGTCTCAGACTCTTTCCAGGGAGCCCAACCTATTAGCTGTTAATATTTAAAAATCAGAGCTGTCACGTACACATTGAGATTCCTGCATACGTTGAGAAATGGGGAATGTTTTTGCTCTGTTTCCCACTTGGCCAAGTCCCTGCTACCCCCTTAGCTTTCCTCACTCATGTGACCAGCCAGCCTGTGAGCATTGAAGTTGGTGACTCTGGCTTCAGAGCCTTAAGGGGTGTGGGGTGTGCTTGCTTCAGACTGCACCCTTGGCCGTGGGTTCTACCTCCTTTGCCCATCAGGGTTCAGGGGGAAGAGTTGGAGAAGCCCTTCTGATGAGATCCTGGCAGGCAAGTTGGTCTCAACCAGGCTCGTGTGTCTCAGCTGTCTCAAAGGAGGGAAACAGGAAGGGCTCAGCGGTCTTGGGTGGGGCAGATGTCTGCAGCCCCCAGCCTGGGCCAGCCTAAGCCACATCCCCTCTCTCTGCCCTCACAGCCTGCATGATGAATGTGCACAAGCGCTGCGTGATGAATGTTCCCAGCCTGTGTGGCACGGACCACACGGAGCGCCGCGGCCGCATCTACATCCAGGCCCACATCGACAGGGACGTCCTCATTGTCCTCGGTAGGTGGCCCTGGGGCTCCACTGGCTTCTGACCTTGCTTGACCTGTGTGATTGAGAAGGGGAGGGTGGCGGAGGGGTGGGGCAGTCCAGTGGAGGGGTGGGGCAGTCCAGGAACCGGGGAGGGGCTGTGGCACTGCTTCTACCCCATGCCCTGCCCATGACGGCCCCTCCCTGCAGCAGGGGGATCTTTAGAAACTGTACACCCTCAAAGCTGCGTCCATCAGCACCCCAGGCTGACTTGGGTTCAGAGAGGAGACGTCTGAGTTCCTTGGACTTCTAACTTCCTCAGGATCCTCCACTTCCCTTCTCTCCTTCTCATTTCCCACTCTTTTTTAGTAATCTTTTGGGATGGGTAGTTGCATTTCCTTTACTCAGATAGCAGAGAAGGGAAGCTTGCTTCTTCCGCAAACTTTTCCAGCAGGAAAAATGGAGTCTTGATGATAAACCCCAAATTTGGAGAATATAATATCTTGGGAAGGAGGAGGGTTGGAGGGTGCAATTCAGGGGCTTTCCACATGTTTGAAATATTTCTTTCTTGAACCTGATGGTGGCTATGCTGTAATTTTTATTATTCTCTATATTTTCTGCATATCTAAAGTATTTCATGATAATTAGAAAGCAGGATGGTACAGTCTGCTGGGAGATGCAGTGAGAGGAGGCGCTGGTGGTGGTGGTGGCGGTGGTGGTGGGGCTGTCACTCATGTATCCCAGCATTCAAGACATACTTGGCTCTGATATGGGAAGTTCAAGCAAAATTGGAACTCAGCAGCACTGGCTTGAGGAATACTCAGCCATAAGCCCCGGTATAACCAGCACTGAGGTGGCTGGGAGTGGAGCTAAAACTTTGCAGGAATTTCTTCTCAAAGGCTGGTGACAAACTACTGTGGACTTTATATATCTAATGAATATAAATAAGGGTTTATGAGTTGGTAACTCAGGAAATTGATCATGGAAGAGATTAATTTTGCAAAAATTAGTGTTTCTAAGGCCTCAGACTGGTTCAGTAGCTCTGATGCACTGAGCCCTGTGTTGGGGAGGGGCTTTACGTAAATTGTGTAAAAGCTGAAAAATACTTATCCCTGTACAATATAATTCTTTTAAACTTGAGATTTCGTGAAGCCCAGTGAGATTTTAGAAAATGTGCAATCCATTGCATTATGTTTTCCTCCAAGTGGTTGCCTGCCTCTCAGTGCGATGCTTGGGGGCCCCAGGGGAAATCCCGCAGTTTCAGGTTCAAGGGAAGCCAGTTTTCCCCACTGATTGAGGTTCCCGATGGTGGTGAGACAAATATGAGACTCTGCTTCCCTCTGGTGTCATTCTGTGGGAAATACACTCGTTCCAAAGCACGACTGCGGGCAGCCAACATTTATGGACCGCATGGGATGTGCAGTGCTCTAAACCTTACGTGTTATCTCTTTCCACCTTCACAACATTGTGAAGTCTCTATTATTCTTGTTTGAGAGGGAGACTCCATCTGTTGCCCAGGCTGGAGTGCAGTGGCGCCATCTTAGCTCACTGGAACCTCCACCTCCCGGGTTCAAGTGATTCTCCTGCCTCAGCCTCCTGAGTAGCTGGGATTACAGGCGCCCACCACCACGCCTGGCTAATATTTGTATTTTTAGTAGAGACAGAGTTTCACCACGTTGGCCAGGCTGGTCTAGAACTCCTGACCTCAAGTGATCCGCCCATCTCGGCCTCCCAAAGTGCTGGGATTACAGGTGTGAGCCACTGCGCCCAACCTTCTATTATTCTTGTTTTATGAACAAAGAAGCCACGGCTCAGAGAAGTTATATTCCAAGAGCTCACACCATTTGCAATAATAATGAAACAATAGCTAAGATGTGTTTAGTTTTTAAAATGTGTTAATCATTGTGAAAAGCACTTACAGGCAGTATCTGATTTACATTTTTTCAACAACTCAAATGAGGTAAGTTATTATCATTCTACCCATCAGAAAACACACTTCCTCACTTAGGTCTGTTTGACTCAAAAGTATTATATAGTAGGTTACTTTTTTGTTTAGTTTAGTTTCGTTTCGTTTCTCTATGCCCTCCACCGTATTTATTCCTTTTGTGGTTTGGCTAGGGCACCTCCTATGGGCATTCCTTAGGGAGTCTTTGTTCTGATGTGGTACAGTACAATATTTCTTCAAGTTCAAGGTCAAAGTCTTCCCCCTTAATCATAGATATGCTATGGACTTCGAGAACCTGGATCACAAGCCCCTGATTCTCAGAACACACTGATAGGAGGTGTATCCATTTGCTATGGCTGCCATAACAAAATACCACAAACTGGGTGGCTTAAGACAAGACGTTTAAAAAAAAAAAAGAAATGAAAAGAAAAAGAAAAAAACAATAGGCCAGGCACAGTGGCTCATGGCTATAATCCCAGCACTTTGGAAGACCGAGGTGGGTGGATCACTTGAACTCAGGAGTCAGCCTGGGCAACATGTCGAAACAACATCTCTACTAAAAATACAAAAAATTAGCCAAGTGTGGTGGTGCACGACTGTAATCCCAGCTACTTGGGAGGCTGAGGCAGGAGGATCACTTGAGCCTGGGAGGTGGAGGTTGCAGTGAGCTGAGATTGCACCACTGCACTCCAGCCTGGGTGACAGAGCAAGACTCCGTCTCATAAAACAAAAACAAGAAAAACAAACAAACAAAAAAGGCCAGGTGTGGTGGCTCACACCTGTAATCCCAGCACTTTGGGAGGCTAAGACAGGAGGATTGCTTGAGACTAGGAGTTCAAGACCAGCCTGGCCAACATAGTGAGACCCTGGCATATTTTTTGGGATGTTCAGAACAGGCAAATGTATAAAGAAGTTTAATAGCACTTTGTGCTTTTCCAAGTGCTTTGATAACAGACCATTCGGGAAAGGGCATGTTGTTGCCATCATGGAAGGGAAAACGAAGTCTCAGCAAGGCTGAACACCCTGACCAATGTCACATGCTGAGCAGGGGTGAGCACCTGGGCCTCTGGCCCCATGTCACAATGCCCTGCAATTGCCCATACACCATGCTGGGCACAGCCTGTACTCAGCATGGGCTTGTTGATTGATGGATGATAGAAGAGAGCCCTGATGCTGTGGCCGAGTTCTCTAAAAATAGAGCCAAGATGGGGATTTTGTTCCAGTGATTTATTGGGCTGCTCATGGGAAAAGAGAAGTGAAGGAACCATGCTTCCTTCCTCAGGCAGGGAAAAAGCTTGGTGAGAGTGTGGTCTCTGTGGAAGTCTTCTTCAGCCTGGTGTCTGGTGGAATTTTGTACCAAACACTGTAGCACAGTCAGTCCCATCTTGAGGCAAGGGGGCTGTTCTGTCGTGTTCCAGGTCAGTCAGTGCTATGGGATGACTTGTGTCTCCCCCAGATTTGTATCTTAAAGCCCCACCCCCAGTGTGATGGTATTTGGAGCTATTGGACCTTTGGGTGGTAATTAGGGTTAGATGAGGTTGTGAGGGTGGGGCCCTCATAATGGGATTTGTGGATTTCTAAGAGGAAGAAGAAAGAGAGATCATTCTGTCTCCACCAAAGGAAGGATACAGCAAGAAGGTGGCCGTCTGCAAGCCAGGAAGTGAGTCCTTACCAGGAATTGAAGCTGCTGGTACCTCGATCTTGGACTTCCCAGCCTCCAGAACTGTGAAGAAATAAATGTCTTTTTTTCTTTTTTTTTGTTTTAGATGGAGTCTTGCTCTGTCGCCCAGGCTGGAGTGCAGTGGCATGATCTCTGCTCACTGCAACCTCTGCCTCTCAGGTTCAAGCGATTCTCCGGCCTCGGCCTCCCGAGTGGCTAGGATTACAGGCACTTGTCACCATGCCCAGCTAATTTTTTTTATTTTTAGTAGAGACGGAGTTTCACCATGTTAGCCAGGGTGGTCTCAATCTCCTGACCTCAAGTGATCCGCCTGCCTCAGCCTCCCAAAGTGTTGGGATTACAGGCGTGAGCCACTGTGCCCAGCCTAAATGTCTGTTGTTTAAGCCACCCAGTCCATGGTATTCTGTTATGACAGCCTGAGCTGGCTGTTATAGTCAGTCACTGCTGTAGGCTGCTGGGGATGGAGGTGGGAAGGTAGAGTAACTTCCCAGGTGAGGAGGCTTCTCTGCAGTTGAGGGCAGTTATCTGGACATAGGGATAACTGTGAGCCATTAACAGCCATCATACACAGCACCCAGGGGATGGGTGCATTGGCCAGCATGGAGGGGAGCTGGGCAGGGTCCAACAGCATCTGGCACACTCAAGTTTCCCTTGGTCTCCTGACTGTCTTCCTGGTTTCATTGCTGGGACTCCAGCCCCCTCCTCCTTGGTCTTGGCCAGACAGATCAGAGAGGAGAGAGCACTAAAGGTTGTGCGGGGTCCTTCCCAGCAGTGCCAGGCCAGAAGTGGCCTTGTGGTGTTTGTGGAATGGCCCCACCTCATCCAGACCCAAGAAGCATGGTCAGTATTAGGATTTTCCACTGACCATCAGCCCAGGACACTGCCGTTTGCCCTGAGTGTCATATGTTCTTTGGAAATCTCAGCATCTCTAGAGGTCAAAGGTTTTCTAACTTGCCTGGCTACTGAAATTGAGCTCATATATCTGTTCTTAGTGTTTTGGCAGGTCAAGATGAGAATAAATCTGATCAGTTCTCCTCCTTTTAAAAACCCATCAATGGTTTCCCATTGTCTTTATAACAGACTAAATCTAACATGGCGATCTCATTCTTTATTCACTGTCTCCTCCCCCTTTCTTTTAATCCTTGGTCCTCTGCAGACTGCCACACAGCATAAGACATCTGTGTGTTCTGTTTAGGATGTTTGCCATTGCCATCTTCTCTTTTTCTAGCAATTAACTCTTCCTCTCGATCTCGGTTCATTTTTACCATCTAATAAGCTTCCTCCAACTTCCCCCTTTCGTAGACACTCATGGTAACCCGAGCTTGGCCTTGTGAAAGGGGTGATTTTATGTTGGATTTGATTAATGTCTGCATCTCGTCACAAGGCATTAGCTCCATGAGGGCGGGACTGTGTCTTGCCACTCTACTCCCAGCACCTAGCAAGGTGGGCATCACTAAATATTTATGGGCTCAATGGCTGTATGTATGAATGAGAAACCCCTGGAGGATCCTGATAGATAGATATAAGGCTTTCACTGATGATCCCCAGATCAGTGCCTCCTAAAGTCAGGAACTGAAGGTCAACGGATTGTCCAATTTATACCATTATTCTTATGGGAGGTAGAACATGCAGAAAATCTTAAGTACCAGGTCCAACGTCAACAGCAAGTGTTACTGGGACTGATACCCGCTTGTTGGAGTCATGACCACCCTTGTTCCCTGGACAATGTAGAAAAGACATGGAGCAGTGGGATTTGCAGTATCCCAGGAAACCGTATTGACATCATGATGCCCATAAGTGTCATGAGATCAGGCAATACAATGTCCAGATCAGAGTTGTAAAATGCTCCCAAGGTTTGTGAAGCCTGCGTGTTCGTACATGCAACAATGATTTTTTTTTTTTTTTTTTGAGACAGAGTCTTGCTGTCACCCAGGCTGGAGTGCAGTGGTGCAATCTCAGCTCACTGCAACCTCCCCCTCCCGGGTTCAAGCCATTCTCCTGCCTCAGCCTCCCGAGTATCTGGGACTACAGGCGCATGCCACCATGCCCGGCTAATTTTTTTTTGTGTTTTTGGTAGAGATGGAGTTTCACTGTGTTAGCCAGGATGGTCTCGATCTCCTGACCTCATGATTTGCCCACCTCAGCCTCCCAAAGGGCTGGGATTACAGGCGTGAGCCACTGCACCCAGCCAACAATATCTTATTCAACGCTTTTTCAATTCAGTATCTATCTATCAACATAACAACTGACATCTATTATTTATACTCCCATCTACATTACAGCCACCTCCAAATGCTTAGCCATGTCCATCCTCATATCTATCTCACAAAAGTTGGGAGTGTTCTTAAAGAAAGCAGAAAGAACCTTTTTTTTTTTTTTAAATGTTTCTTTTTGGAACTCCCATTTTATATTCTTACCATTATATTGTGTTATACAGAAACTTTTTAGACTGAAACATCTCCCTGACAGCCTTAGGTACTCCCAATATTGTGATATTTAAATCCTTCTTAAGATCTGACATCCACACATCAAAAGAAAAAGAGTACCAAAGAGGCTGAGTGTGGTGGCTCACGTCGGTAATCCCAGCATTTTGGGAGGCTGAGGTGGCTGGATCACCTACAGTCAGGAGTTCAAGACCAACATGACAAAACCCCATCTCTACTAAAAATACAAAAATTAGCCAGGTGTGGTGGTGGATGCCTGTAATCCCAGCTACTCGGGAGGCTGAGACAGGAGAATCGCTTGGACCCGGGAGGCAGAGGTTGCAGTGAGCTGAGATTGCATCACAGCACTCCAGCCTGGGTAACAGAGTGAGACTCTATCTCGGAAAAAAAAAAAAAAAAAAAAAAAAAAGAATTGGGAAGAAAAAGGGCAATGTAAACAAGAAAAAAAATCCAGATAGCTTAATATTTATTTTTGTTTAACTTTTATTTGAACTTTGTGGGGGGGGGGGTACGTGTGCAGGTTTGTCATATAGGTAAACTTGTGTCATGGGGGTTTGTGTAATATTGCCCAGCCATGCGTCAATTGCAGACAGAAAATTATTATAAACTAGGCCGCGAGGGCCCACTAGGGGGCAGTCTCTGCCTTCAAAGCCATTCCTCCTCGGAGGCTCTCTCAGGAGATGCCCCAATTTGTGAAACCACAGTACTGTCATTGCTCATAATGGAAGGTGCAGCAGAGACCAGCTAGGCTCACTGAGGTCCAGAGAAAGGTTACTTCTCCAGGTCACACACAGAATGGGGATAGGGCCCAGTTCTGGTAGATCTCCCTTCCCTTTTACATTATTGGTTTGTAATTTTTTCCCAAGTCTTTATTTTGAACTAAGTTGAAAGAATTTTACAGCAAACACTCATTTATCCACCACCTATATTCTGTCGTTAACGTTTCCACACTTGCTTAATCACATTTCCAGCTATCTCGCTCTCCATCCATCAATCTGTCTTATTTTTGACACATTTCAAAGTAAACTGCAGACACCAATTCGATTTCCCCCAAACACTTCAGCATGCCCAACATCAATAGAATTCAAAATTTACTTGTAGGGTTTCTTTTTTTTTAACTTTTGAGGTGAAATGTACACACAATGATACATACAAATCTTTTTTTTTTTTTTGAGACAGTCTCACTTTGTCACCCAAGCTGGAGTGTAGTGGCGTAATCACGGCTTACTGCAGCCTCGACCTCCCAGGCTCAATTGATTCTCCCACCTCAGCCTACAAAGTAGCTGGGACTACAGGCATGAGCCACCACACTCAGCTAATTTTTGTAGTTTTGTAGAGATGGGGTTTTGCCATGTTGCCTAGGCTGGTCTTGAACTCCATGGTTCAAGCAATCCTCCCACTTTGGCCTCCCAAAGCGCTGGGATTACGGATGTGAGCCACTGTGCCCGGTGATGTCTTAAGTGTACAATGGCTGAGTTTTGACAAATGCATATGACTGTCATTCTAACCCTTATCAAATTAGTTCTCTTTTTTGATGTCACAGCTGCTGTTGAGGATCCAAGGGAAGGTATGAACCAGAGAAATGCCCTTATGTCCCCACACACTGCACGCATACTCATGAGCTCTGGCTATTGGGATGTCTATTATACCTAAAATCCCTTAGATGACATGAAACTTAATAGTTGTTCAATTTTTTTGTTTGTTTTTTGAGGGGTTATAATGCACTAAAGTAGAAACTTTGAAAATTGGAAATTCTTGTTTACAATTTTTTGTTATGTATTCATTGAAGAGCAAAACGTCTTTAAAAACTCAATACACCTGCTTTATTTTGCTTTTTTTTTAGTATTGTTGTAATGAAGAAGTTCAGTTAAATCATATCTCTGTCTATGGAACATCTACCATCTTTCTCAGTGTATTACTGATAGTTGTCTGCACACCCCATGAGGCCAGGGGAAGGGTCTCTTGCCCATCCTTCCTTCAAAGTCTATCAGCTTGTTAGGTTGAGGTGAGTGTCTCAGGCACTGAAGTTTTGGGATACTGGACCTAAGGAGATGTAGGGAAGCTGACGTCTTGCTATTCAGTGTTCCTTCTCTTCTTCCCTGGTCATTTAAGTCTCAAGAGAATTATCAAGGCCAGGCCAGCGTCTGAGGCCTTCAGGATGTGCTGGGCGCGGTCATTGCTCCCAAATGTCTAAGGAATTGCATTGAAGTGGGCACTGCTGGGACCTGCAGGGCTGTGACTTGTGACTGCCTTTGGGGACAGTGGTCCAGCAATGTCTATTAAAATATGTATACATATGAACATTTTGACTCTCACGTTTTCCTTTAGGGAACCTATTCTCTTAAAATGAAACACCAGCGTGCAAAGAAATAAAATCTAGAACAAGCATGTTTATTGATGTTTTCTTTGAGATGCAAAGAAAACATCAGCCTAATGAAGGGGTATCCATTTTATGTGATACTAGGTAGTTGTTGAAAGCATTGAATTAGGCCAGGCGCGGTGGCTCACACCTGTAATCCCAGCACTTTAGGAGGCTGAGGAGGGCAGATCACTTGAGGCCAGGAGTTCCAAACCAGTCTGGCCAACATGGTGAAACCCCGTCTCTACTAAAAAAAATCCAAAAAATTAGCTGGGTATGGTGGTGCATGCCTGTAATCCCACCTGCTCTGGAGGGTGAGACACGAGAATCACTTGAACCCTGCAGGTGGAGTTTGCAGTGAACAGAGATCAGGTCATTGCACTACAGCCTGGGTGACAGAGTAAGACTCTGTCTCAAAAAGAAAAGAAAAGAAAAGACTGAATTAAAATGAGAAAATGAGTATAATTTTTGACATGGGAACTGGTTACACAGGTGAATTTCCTTTGTGAGAATTCAAGCTGTAAGATTTTTCTATAGGTATATTATACTTCCTATACTTTTATTATTTAAAAGTTTGTGATAAAAATTCTAAATAACTAAAAACAAAACACCAATGGGTTAGAGCTACAGATACTGGTGTAAATCAGAGGTTGCCAAACTGGCCTGCTGCCTGTTTTTATAAATAAAGTTTTATTGGAACACAGCCACATCCATTCATTTATATATTGTCTATGGCTGCTCTTGTGATACAATGGCAGAGTTCACTGCGTAGTTGTGACAAAGCTTGTACAATCTGCAAAATGTAAAATATTTGCTCTCTGGCCTTTACTGAAAACATTTGGCAGTCCTTGAACTAGAGGAACATCTATGGTTAAGTGAAAGGGTTAGGTTGCGTAAAAATATATTTAGTATGATCTCATTTTGAAGAAATAAGCAACAGCAACAGACACCTCCTATGTGTGAAGTTTTGTCTGTATATTTTATAACCTATGTGTGAAGAAAGGTGTGGAAGGATACCAACCAGGTTGTAAACACTGGGATCGCAGCAGGATTGGGAGTGAAGAGCCTGTGGCGGTGAGGGGGATTGTGTTGTGTCTCTGTAGTTTTCATTACGTTTCACAGGTTGATTGCAATACGTATCATTTCCGCAATTTTTGAAAAATAAAAACAGAAAAATCTCCAAATAGGAAAAATGAACAGAAATAAATTGTCTCAACAACAATAGCAGAAAAAAAAAGAATGGATAATGCCCCAAATGATGGGGTGTTGGTTGCTTGAGGAGGGTTGTTGGGTGGTTCTCAGCTTGAGCAGAGCTGGGCCCAGGCCCTGTCTGGGTATTTTTGAGTTTTTATTGTCACTAGCTTCCATCTTGTGTAGCATCTGCCTTGTGAGCTGGGCCTGTTCTCCGAGTTTCATGGTATTTGATGTTTTTTGCCTTCTTGCAGCATGGTCGCTGGCATCATCCTTGCTGAGTCGCATATGTTCTGGGAACCACCTCCTCTTCTCTGTGCCTCTCGCCTGGCAGGTCTACGCTAAACTGCCCCCTGCCCTCCCAGGCCCACCCCACCTCCAAGTCTGAGTTCTTTGACTTAAACTTCAATCCTGTTTCCCATAGGCTGTGGCTTCCCAACCCTCAGTTTCAGTTGAAGCTAATTTTTTTTTCCAGAAATCACTGTGGGCCCTGGCTGCTCTGGGTGAGGTCTGGGGACCAGCTGCATCCCATCGGCATTACCTGGGAGCTCGTTAGCAATTCGGGATCTCAGCTTTCCCTCCAGGCCTGCTGAATCAGAATCTGCAATTTAACAACATCCCCTGGGGATGCACTGTAACATTCGAGCAGCCCTGCTGCAGAGGATCGTGGTGAGACGGGAAGAATGTGTCTTTTCCACTAGATGGCAGGCCTTACCTGCGCTTGGCTCCTGCGCAGACCACCACAGGTGGATGTGCCAGGGGTGATGTGAACCTCCAGCCCCGCGTTGGCCATGGCATCTTACCAGTCATGAAGCTCGGGTGTCAGTCCCGCCAGGGCTGGAATCCTCTTTCATTGGTGACCTGCGCCTACCTGCATGTCCTGGCCTGGTGCAGCATGAGCTTCTGGCTTGAGCCATTTGCGTAAAGTGACCCAGAGCCTTTCTTTCTTCCCTGCTTTGCCTTTGTCCTCTACCACCTGGAAGGTGAAGGCATGTCTCTGGGGAGCTTCCTAGTCATTAGCCTCTGTGTTGCTTTTCTGGATGGCTTGCTGCACGTCTCTGCTAATTTTAGGCCAATGTGGTCTATGATTACAAGGGTTTTGCATGGGCTTTGGAGTCAGGCCTGGGTTTGAATCCTGCCTTTCCCACTCCTCCAACAAGTATTTGTTGGGGGCCTCCCATGTGCTGGGCACTGCTTACAGGCAAGACCCCTGCGCTCATGGCCTCTGCCTTCTTTCTAATGATGGGAGATGAAGAGGAAGCAAACAAAACACTTTGAGAAAACAAGGAAGACTATCAAGGAAATAAAATAAAGCGGCATGATGTGATAGAGGGTGGCCAGTGGGCTGAGTGTGATTAGCAGGGATAATGGCATTTAGTTGAGACCTCAGGGACCAGCAGGAGGGAGCCAGCTTGCTGAAAATTCCAGGGAAGAGTATGCCAGGCAGAGGGAGCGGCAGAGGCAGAGGCCAGAGGGAAGAGTGAAGCAGCAGGCTTGTGAGTGACAGGAACTGACAGCCAGTGGGTGTGACTGGAGCCTCGGGATGGGGAGGGGTGGGTGACGCTGGACGAAAGGCAGGGACAGCCAGTTAGGCTTTGTGAGCCCCATGGTGGGCTTGGTTTCTTTCTAAGTGCATGGAAATTTAGATCCCAGGAGTATCTGAAGGACATCATGCAAGGTCAGTGTGTTTAGGTCCCAAAACCACCCAGTGGGGGCAGTCATTTTGTTTTTCTCATTTTGCAAAGGAGAAAACAGAGCCTTGAAAAATCTGAGCCTGGTGTGGTAGCATGTGGCTATGGTCCCAGTTACTCAGGAGGCTGAAGCAGGATCATCAGTTGAGGCCACAAGTTTGAGACCAGCCTCAGCAACACAGTGAGAAAAAAAGTCTTAAAAATTAGCTGGGCAGGCAGGGTGCGGTGGCTCATGCCTGTAATCCCAGCACTTGGGGAGTCTGAGGTGGGTGGATCACAAGGTCAGGAGTTCGAGACCAGCCTGGTCAACATAGTGAAACCTCATCTCTACTAAAAATACAAAAAAAAATTAGCTGGGGGTGGTGGTGCGTGTCTGCAGTCCCAACTACTCAGGAGGCTGAGGCAGGAGAATCGCTTGAACCCGAGAGGCAGAAGTTGCAGTGAGCTGAGATTGTGCCACCGCACTCCAGCCTGGGTGACAGAGTGAGACTCCATCTCAAAAAATAAATAAATAAAATAAAATAAAATAAAATAAAATAAAATAAAATACAAATTAGCTGGACATGGAGGCATGCACCTGTAGTCCCAGCTACTTGGGAGGCTGAGGCGGGAAGATGACTCGAGCCCAGGAGTTGGTGGCTGCGGTGAGCTATGATCTCGCTACTGCACTCTAGGCTGGGTGACAGAGCGAGACCCTGTCTCTCCTTCTAAAAAAAAAAAAAAAAGAATTTGAGCACCCGCCTCTAGTCCCTAAGGCAGTGCATGGAGGAGGCTGGATTTGTACCCTGGGTCCATCTGTCTGGCAGGTTCTAACACATTAAGTCAGATGTTGGAAAGATACAGTTTAAGACTATGAGACATTGGAACATAAGAAACACCCACCATACCAGTGGGGAGAGGAAGGAGATGCTTCAGCACTGGTAGTTCTCATAGTCTTATCTTTCAGTGGCTTTAGGGCACAGGTTGGGACTAGTTTAGCCTCAAGGTCTTGGAGAAGACCTGCTTTTCATTTGCCTGTTGCCCCAGCACTGTGGGGTCAGAATCTTTCTTGTGATCAGAGTTTAGAGAAGGGAGGGAGCAGTGGGCTGGAGGCATTCCAGGTAGCTCCCTGGAGAAGGCAGGAGAGGCATAAGTTAGAAGGTGAGGGAAGGGAGGAGGGCCAGTGGCTGACGCTTACTGAGCCATTGCTGTGAACCCAGCACAGTGCTAGCCATCGTGGGGCACAAAAGCCTGTGCAAGATGCAGTCCCAGCTCCTGAGCAGCCTCGCTGTCTGGTTGGGTTCCATCTGCTTTACCACTACCAACAAAACCAAGGGACGGACACCTCTTACTGATAGTAACCACCAGGCACTGGGCGAAGCACGTTGCTCAGCCATGTCGTGTAATCCTATCAACAACCTGTAGTCCCAGCTACTTGGGTGGGAGAGAGTTACTGAGGGCATCTCCATTTTACAGATAGGGAAACTGAGACACAGAGAAAGAGGTTAAATAACTTGCCCAAGCCACACAACTAGGAAGATGTGGAGCTGGGACTTGAATCTAACTATGCCATTCCAGATAATTAGGCTCTTGGACACTGTCTTATCCTGGCACTAAGTACATCAGTGGAGTGGTGATGATACATGATATTAGTAGCAGCCACTTTTACTTCTTTCTTTTCTTTTCTTTCTTTCTTTTTTTTTTTTTTTATAACAGAGTCTCACTCTGTCGCCAGGCTGGAGTGCAGTGGCACAATCTCAGCTCACTGCAACCTCCGCCTCCCTGGTTCCAGCGATTCTCCTGCCTCAGCCTTCCAAGTAGCTGGGACTACAGGCATGCGCCACCATGCCCAGCTAATTTTTTTGTATTTTTAGTAGAGACAGGGTTTCACCATGTTGGTCAGGCTGCCTGACCTCAAATGATCTGCCCACCTCGGCCCCCCAAAGTGCTGGGATTACAGGTGAGAGTCACCGTGCCCAGCCACAGCCACCTTTTCTAAAACCCTTCCAAATGCCTGGCTTTTGCTAGGAACTCTACAAGCGTTCCTTCAGGTAATCCTCCTAACAACTTTTGCTATTACCCGTAGTCCTTCTATCCATTATATGGTGAGGAAACTGAGACTTTGCTTCATATGACTCCATTTTCCCCAACACTTCCTGCTAGCCTGTTTTGCTCCTTTGGGAGTATGAGAGTCAGTGTTTGCTGGACTGTGAGGCTGAAGATGATAACATTTCTTCAAATTGGCCTGTTTTTTTTTTTTTTTTTTTTCGCAGAAAGACAGATTTCACTGGCCAAGATCTGCCCAAGAGGCTGAATAAATTCCTAGGTTGTGAGAAGCAGGTGGATGGAGAAGACTTTCTCTCCAAACCTCCCTGTGTTAGGACCAGGGAATGGGTTATGTGAATCTGGCAACCCTGTCCCACCCTGGACCTGCACCCTTTACCACTACCCTGGCACATCCGGGACCTGCACTCTTTACCACTAACCTGGCACATCCGGGACCTGCACCCTTTACCACTACCCTGGCACATCCGGGACATGCACCCTTTACCACTACCCTGGCACATCCGGGACATGCACCCTTTACCACTACCCTGGCACATCCGGGACATGCACCCTTTACCACTACCCTGGCACATCCGGGACATGCACCCTTTACCACTACCCTGGCACATCCGGGACCTGCACCCTTTACCACTAACCTGGCACATCCGGGACCTGCACCCTTAACCACTACCCTGGCACATCCGGGACCTGCAACCTTAACCACTAACCTGGCACATCCGGGACCTGCACCCTTAACCACTACCCTGGCACATCCAGGACCTGCAACCTTAACCACTAACCTGGCACATCCAGGACCTGCACCCTTAACCACTAACCTGGCACAACTGGGACATGCACCCTTAACCACTACCCTGGCACATCTGGGACATGCACCCTTAACCACTACTCTAGCATCATCCGGGACCTGCACCCTTAACTACTACCCTGGTCTGCCTCCTTGAGTGGCCCAGGGAACATCTAGAAGCTGAGAGAAAGAGAGGGGTAAAATCAAGTTCACAGCAGTATCCTAAGAAACTGTTCTCACTTAAAAATGCAAAGATGCTCACAGAGTGTTCAGGTTACACTGGAAAACTCCAGAAACAAAGTGGTTTGTGTACATGGGAGGAAGCAGAATCAACTTCCCACCTTAGCATTGTGGGTGCTTAGCCCACGCCTGTGTATCGCTCAGGGAATCAGAGTCACTATGAGCATCATGGAATAAGGGATTTACTGTACATGTTAGACCTTATACAAGCTTGGAGATGCTGGAGACGGGAAGATCTGGAGGGGTGAATTGAGAATCAGAGGAAGAGCAGTGGTGCAGGTGGACAAGTAGGAGTTGGTAGGGGATCCAAGAAGCCAAGCACGTTGAGCTGCTGACATAGATATTGATGAATTTCATGAAGCTTCTACAGGCACTGGTTTCACCCTTGGGTAACTCAGTACAGGTATGTCGACAGCCTTCCACTAATTCAAAGATGGTTCATAGGTGTCCCAGAATCTTTTAATTCCCAAGTGAGGCAGCCCCAACTCCTTCAGCCATTTACTTTCTAATCCTTAATCCACAGCCCACAACCTCAAACACATGATAGGACCGAGTATGCCATCATTGATGTCAACCCGGAACTCTTCCTAGACAACACTCCAGTTGGAGTAGCTTCCTTTTATAAAGCAGGGTGCCCAGAGTGAAAGAGAATCCACCTGTGTTGCCGAGGAGAGAAGGATTGTCACTTTCCTTATTCTAGATCAGCTATTTTCAAACCTTTCGGCTTCCAGCCCATCTAGGTTTTATGTAACACACACACACACACACACTGCACAAACAAGCACAAACTCACAAACACACACACATTGCACAAACAAGCACACACTCACAACCAAAACCAAACTGCCATTAATGCTTACCTCTACTTATGCTCACCACACACTCTGATACATTCTCCTCTCTTTTGTGGCCCTCTTTTCTGTTCATTTCCATTCTATTTCCTTTAAGAAACCCTTTAAGGAAAATGCTCTTACTCTGCAAATTGATTTCACTAACAATTGGCAAATGTGTCATGACCCGCCGCTTGAAAAACACTGTCCTAGACAACAAAATTCTCTTTCTGCATCCTGAGATGATGCTACTCTTTTGGGGGGTCTGGGGATACCACCAGCCACATTGCACTGTTGACTTATCTTGGGTTTATGATCAGTTAAAGCTCTCCTGTCTATCACATCAGGTGCTGCTAGCCTGCAGGCCCCACATCCTTGTGCAAGAATTTTTTTTTTTTTGAGACTCCAGGATGAACCCTGATGCATTTCATCTTGTAGGGTTTGGCCTTTTGCTCCACGGCCAGGCTGAGAGCTTTTGGGTCTTCCTGTTCTTGTGCGGAGTGTCTTCCGGACATCACCTTCCTCACACCATTCTCTGTGCTACTTGTTCTGCCCTCCTTACTTTTGAAAAGATAGTTTATTACTCATAGATGAGGAGCAGGCGTGCCACTCCATGAAAGGCCACACAGGGAAGCAGCAGGGTCTGCCAGGAGGCAGAGGAAGCGGAAAGAAAACGTGGCAGGAGCATTTGCTGCTGTTTCTGTGAGAAGGAGCAGGTAGGGCGGGAAAGCAGCCTTAGGGCTGGCTGGTTTGAATGATCTCAGCAGACTCTGGGTGTAGAGGCTGTCTCTCTAGTTGCCTGGTACCTGATACCTGGTGCTTTTACCTGGGGTAATTAGCACAGGCTGGCCCAGAGTGTAAGAGCCCCATGAAGGAGTTGGTTGGAGGTTTGGGCTTTGGATTGGTTGGTTTGCATATGAAAGGTGCGCTTGCAGGTGAGTTCTTTACCGTCTCTAGGAATGGGCTAGCCCTGGGACAGACAGTTTCTCCAGGGTCAGCAAGGCTCTGAGACACCAAAGCATCAGAAATACAGAAAATAGAGCCAGGTGCAGTGGCTCATGCCTGTAATCCCAGAGACTCAGGAGGCTGAGGTGAAGAATCACTTGAGGCAAGGAGTTTGAGACCAGTCTGGGCAACATAGTGAGACCCCTGTCCCTAAAAAAAATTAAAAATAAAATTACCCAGGCATGGTAGTGCAGCATGCCTGTAATCTCAGCTACTCAGGAGACTGAGGCAGGAGGATCACTGAGCCCAGGAGTTCAAGG
This sequence comes from Pan troglodytes, assembly GCF_028858775.2. NCBI lineage: Eukaryota > Metazoa > Chordata > Mammalia > Primates > Hominidae > Pan > Pan troglodytes. Next base: position 26,669,740 of record NC_072416.2, read on the forward strand.
AAAGAGGCCGGGCACAGTGGCTCACGCCTGCAATCCCAGCACTTTGGGAGGCTGAGGCAGGTGGCGAGTGAATCACCAGGTCAGGAAAGGGAGACCATCCTGGCCAACATGGTGAAACCCTGTCTCTACTAAAAATACAAAAATTAGCTGGGCGTGGTGGCGGGCACCTGTAATCCCAGCTACTCAGGAGGCTGAGGCAGGAGAATCGCTTGAACCTGGGAGGTGGAGGTTGCAGTGAGCAAGCGAGACTCCGTCTCAAAAAAAAAAAAAGACATAAAATTAATAGACCTTAGACTATTTTATTTAATTATTTTATCAAAATAGCATAGGCATAGAGTTAAAAATGCCAATGTGCATTGGAGAGCTGAGGATGAAAAGCAATGTCCCCTACTTGAGCTTGCATCAGAATCATCTAGAGAGTGCCCCACCCTCAGAGTTTCTGATTCAGTAGACATTGAAGAATGAGAATTTGAATTTCTAACAGGTCCCCAGAGGATGCTGGTGTGTTCACACTCCGGTTACCAGAAAGGGATCCCGATCCAGAACCCAAGAGAGGTTCTTAGGTCTTTTGCAAGAAAGAATTCGAGGCAAATCCATAAAGTCAAAGCAAGCTTATTAAGAAAGTAAAGGAATAAAGCATGGCTACTCCACAGGCAGAGCAGCCCTAAAGCTGCTGGCTAGCCACTTTTGAGGTCATTTCCTGATTATATGCTAAAAAAGGGGTGGATTTTTCATGAGTTTTCTGGGAAAGGGGTGGGCAATTCCCGGAACTGAGGATTCCTCCTCTTTTTAGACCATGTAGGGTAACTTCCTGACATTGCCGTGACAATTGTAAACTGTCATGGCACTACTGGGAGTGTCTCTTAGCGTGCTAATGCATTACAATTACTGTATAATGAGCAGCAAAGACGACCAGACGTCACTTTTGTTGCCATCTTGGTTTTGGAGGATTTTGACCTACTTCCTTAACACAACCTGTTTTATCAGCAAGGTCTTTGTGACCTGTACCTTGTGCTGACGTCCTGTCTCATTCAGTGACTTAGAATCCCCTAACCTCCTGAGAATGCAGCCCAGTAGGTCTCAGCCTTATTTTACCCAGCCCCTATTCAAGATGGAGTCACTCTGGTTCAAACATCTCTGACACTCTGAGAACCACTGCATTGGAAGACACTATTTTCAACTCTTTAAACTCTTTCTTCAGGCACTTGAGCTCTAAATTTTAATCATGTGCTCTGTCTCTCTGTCATTTCACTATTTCATGGCTCTGACTTCCTGAGAAGGTTTTAACTCTCTGATGTGATCCCTCTAGTTCTCTTCCCCTCACATCCAGCACAGGGTTACTGCCATTTGTAGTTCACTCACTCAAAAAAAAGTGATTATTAAGCATGTTCTACATGTCAGGCATTGACTTAGTCACTGGAGATTTGTCAGAGAACAAGCCAAAGTCCTGCCCTCATGGAGCTTATATTTTAGTGCAGGGCTTGACAAACTTTTTCTGTGAAGGGCCAGATGGGCTTTGGAGCTATCTGGTCACTGCCACAACTACTTAACTCTGCCATTGTAACACAGAAGTGGCCACAGTGTGCCAATGAATGGGCACGGGTGTGTGCCAATAAAACTTTATTTACAAAAACAGGCAGGAGGCTGGATTTGGCCCTTGGGCTGTAGTTTGTAGACCTCTGTTGTAGTGTGGGAGAAGACAAAGTAGGTAAATAAGTAAAATACGAACAGTAAGCTAAGGGGGAAAAAGAAAAAACGGAAAAAGAGGATGGGAAGGAGGCAGGAGGGTACTGGACCTGCACATTTAGATATGGTGGCAAGCAGGCAGTCACTGAGATGGGGACATTGAGTAAAGACTTTCAAAGGAGATGAAGGAGGGAGCCATGCATCTCCCTGGCAGAAGAGCATTCCAGGCACAGTAACAGCTGGTGCAAAGGCCCTGTGCCATGAGCATGTTCGGTGTGCTTGAAGAAACGGCAAGGAGGCTCGTGTGTCTAAGTGGGGCAAGTCAAGGGGAGGGAGCAGGAGAGGAAAGCGGAGGAAACAGAGAGGCAGCTGCTGAGGGCTATGTGATTCTTGGGAGGGAATTTGTCTTTTCTCTTAGTCCAATGGGAATCCATTATTGTGACTCTAGTAGTTGTAATAGTTCCTTTAAGTTTTATTTATTTATTTTAGATACAGGTTCTCACTGTATCACTCAGGCTGGAGTACAGAGGCACAATCACTGCTCACTGCAGCCTCAAACTCCTGGCCTCAAGCAATCCTCCTGCCTCAGCCTCCTGAGTAGCTGGGACTGCAGGCACACACCACCATGCCCAGCCAAATTTTTAAAAATTTTATAATAGAGATGGGATCTGGCTATGTTGCCCAGGCTAGTTTCAAACTCCTGGCCTCAAGTGACCCTCATGCCTCAGCCTCCCAAAGTGCTGGGATTACAGGTGTGAGCCACTGAACCTGGCTATTTAAGTTATGTATTTGCAACTCCATTTCTTGCTTTCCCAATGGTAGGCAGTATCTCTTAACTTTGTCTTTTGTAGAGCATTTTTATATGCATGATATCATTTACTCCCTATGAGATAGATGTGACTATTGTCCCTATTCTGTAGAGGAGACAACTGAAGCTCGGAAAGATTAAATGACTTGGCCAGATTCATATAGCTGATAAGTGCTGGTGCTGGAATTTAAACCCAGGTTTGTCTTAATATGGAGATCTTAGCACCTATTTTATATGAAGAGACAATCCTTTAGGGATACTGGGGAAACCTGTGGCTTTTGGACAATAAATTAAAAACCCTTTCCCAAGAAGGGGAGCTGTGTGTGTATCAATCAAACTATTCTGAGAGGGAGGAAAAGGTTCTTTTCTGTGGGAACGCTGACCAAGCCGTTGACAGCTCATTTATGTGATGCTGGTGCAGTTTGACATTCATAGTACAAGACTTGCATGCAATTAGCACGAATCGTTCTAACAGTCTCTTGAAAACATTTGGAATTTTCCCTCTGTCTGGCCTTGTGCATGATGTAAACATGGCTTTATTTAGTTGGTCATCCATCCCAGAATAGTGTGGTCTGCATCTGTCTGCATCGCTGTGGTCTGATTGAGGTCTTGTTTTCCTGGAGGGCAGAGACTGTTGTGTAGGCTTGCTTTGTGGATCCTCCTCCCCCAGGATCATTTGCCACAAACCCGATGGCAGCCTCTCTCTTTAGCTCATGACAATTTCTCCAAGTGTAAGCTGGGGGTCCCGTTCAGTATGCAATGCAAATGAGATGCAAATGAGGGGCCCTCTTGGGCACAGGCCAGGAGGCCAGAGCTCTGGGGACTTCTGTACCCCTCCTCTGAGTTGCCTAATGAAGCTGACAGTTCCTTTCACAATCATCTTCTCCACCCACCAAAGGCCTCTTAATGAGGGCAGAAGCTGACTGCTCTGAAACCCCTTCAGACACCTGGTGATTGGAAGCTGGAGAGACAGTGAGCTTTAGATGGGCTGTCAGCCGCTGCTGAGTCCTCATCAGCTGCCTGCTGGGTTCTGAGAAGCACTAGGGAAGGAAGGGAGATGGCCCTGGAACTGACTGCTATTGTCTGTTCCTCCTCCCCTGACGAGCTGCATGCGGCAGCCACGGATGGCTGGGTTTGGGCTTTCACGTTGGCTTCTCTGGCCCTTGCTGGATGCCTGCTTCAGCTCAGAGAATGTGGCTTCACAGGGACTTGGAATAAGAGCTGAGAGCCTGTTCCCCCCATCGAGGATCAATGCTCCTTTGATTTCATTTCTTCTTTCCAGACGAATCCACTGTCTTAGCCCGTTGTTGGAGAAATCCCGACCTAAGCAGGCTTTCAAATTGGGGAAAGAAAAGTGAACCAATCTGAAATCATGGAATGGTTGGTGGAGAAGGACAAGTAGTCATATCCACAAAGAGCCAGCAGTCCCAAAGGATGTTCCAGTGCATCTTTCTGCTTATTTCTTCTAGTTTTGTAGGGGTGTGTGGTGTGCAATGCTGTTTGCTTGACAGAATCCTTTCAGTCTCTCTCTCTCTCTAAATATAAATTTCCTGCACTACAACAGCCTACTAAGTGCCAGACACAGTGCTGGGCTCTTTACCTGCATCAACCCATTTTGTCTCCATTGACAAAAGGGGAAACTGAGGCTCAGAGAGGTTAATTGACTTGCTCAAGGTCAACTTGGCTTCTGTGTGGCAGAACTGGAGTTTGGTCCCAGGTCTGTTTGCATCTAACACCCAGCCCCTTAACCACTTTGCCGAATTGAGAATTTGGAAATTAAAATGGTGATTTCAACTCAGGGATGGGTGTGCTTTCTTTCAGCCTTGCAGTAAGTGCACATCTTCTTTCTCTTTTCCTCTCTGAAACTGCCAGCCTCTCCCTTGGGGTTCTCCTTGGCTCTGGCCATGATTTCCCCAGCTTCCTCATCCATACCTCCTGGCATCAGACTGACCTGGGCTAATCACCATCTCTGCCTGTCACTAGTTCAAGAGGCAGCTTATGGGACTTGTGGGTCATACAGGTTCCCCTAGAAAGATGATGGGCAGACTGACATTGGGATTGAGATGTCTTGTCTCCAGCGTTCTTGAATAGGGGCAACAATGCCCACTGGGTCTCCAGGCATGGGGTCTAAAAGTGAATGCAAAATACCTGTGATACAGTGTGGATGTTTTATCCCCACCAAGTCTCATGTTGAAATGTGATCCTCGGTGTTGGAGGTGAGACCTCGTGGGAGGTGCTTGGGCCATTTTTGGGTCATGGGGCAGACACCTCATGCCTGGCTTGGTGCGCTCCATGTCACCTAAACGAGTTCTCGCTCCATGTTCACTAGAGATCTGGTTGTTTAAAAGAGTCTGGCACCTCCCCTCTCTCATTCTTGTTCCCGCTCCTGCCATGTGATACACGGGCTCCCCTTTCTCCTTGTACCATGATTGGAAGCTTCCTGAGTCCCTCACCAGAAGTGGATGCCAGCACCATGCTTCCTGGACAGCCTACAGAACCATGAACAAAAATAAACCTCTTTTCTTTATAAAGTACCCAGCCTCAGGTATTCCTTGAGAGCAACGCAAACAGATGAACACAGCCTATTTCCATAGCCTTGCTATCGGTGAGTCTTGGGACCGTGGTGCATGCACAGGGGCCAGATCCAGCCCTTACCCCAAGAGCAGATTCAAACGTGTCTTTCCCTGATTATTTATGGCCAATAAAATGGAAGGTGATGGTTGTGGTGGGTGTCTATGATCAGGGCTCAATAAATATTTGTTGAAAACAAAAATTTAAACAAGAAAAAGACAGGACCTTGTCAACAAGTGTTATATAGTTGCAGATCTTTATCTTGGATTGTTCAGACTCTGCCCTTCTCTGGCAGGCACACTTTTGGGAATGGGAAGGGCCAACAGTGCTTCTTTGGTCCCATTAGATCCCCATGTCAGCCCTATGAAATAATACTATCCCATACTTACTACTATTTCAGCTTTACAGAAGGGAAAAATGCAGCTCAGAGAGGTGAATTCACTTGCCCAAAGTCCCATCGCTAGGGAGCGATGGGATTTGAATTAAAAATGCAGATGTGATTGATTCTAAACGCAGGCTGTTAATGCATAGCTTTCCTGGGGAACACAAAGAGCTTTCCTTTCATACCTCATTCATTCATTCATTCACTTATTCTTTAATCTCTTCTGTATGGGAGGTCATTTGCTAGATACTGGATGGCTGTAGGAATGAATATGATTCTTTACACACTGAGTATTTCATAGCCCTACTAAGAGAGAAGAAGAGAGAGCTCACTATAAAAGGGGGGATTGGTGAAGAGATAATGGAGTAGGAAGCACATGCTGTGGGAGGTGCCAGGGGATGAGAGGTTAATTCCAACCCATGGGGTTGTGATAGGCTTCACAGAGGCAAAGGCAGTGGACTTAGTTCTGGACGGGGCAGAGATCTAACGTTTATTGATGGCTTGCCCCTTGCTAGGACTCAGCTTGGTGGGCGCTTTGTCTATTTTCTACTTTGAAAGATGAATAGAAACTTTCACGGTCTTTTGCCCTCTGAAATCCACTCTTCACACCCAGCCACAGGAATCTTTCTAAAATGTAAATCAGGCCATGTCACCCCCCTGCTTAAACGATTCCAAGCCTTCTCAGAGCTTCCAACTGAAACCTAAACTCCTCACTCCTGCTCTAAGAGCCTGCAGATTCTGCTTCCTTCAGCCTCTTTCCAACCTTGTTTGTTCTTTTCCCATGATAGCCACATCTCTGAGCCAACAAATATTTTTCCTTCCTTCTTGCACTTGCTCTTCCCTCAGCTTGGGTTGCTTTTCCTTGGGCTCTATGTGTTGCCAACTTTCCAGTAGCCTTCAGTCATCACTAAATGTCACCTTCTCAGAAAGCCCGCCTCTGAGTCTTATCTGAAGAAACCCCTCCCAGTCACTCCCTATCCCATTACTCTGTTTGCATTTGTTTATTTATTTGCTTCTTGCCTGTTTCTCTCCACTGGATGGAGAGCAAGAACCTTCCTTATTTTTTATGCCACTTTGTGCTAGTGCAGTGCACAATTGACATGTACAGATGCACAGAGTTTGCTGAGTAAATGGTTAAATAGGTTAAAAAAAAAAACCAAAAATGGTGGGCTGCTAGGCAGAAGTGTAACCACACAAGTGAACCTTGAAAGTTACCATGAAACGTAACCTTCATGCCCTAGGGCATAAAGGTGCCTTAGGTTTCTGGTGTGTTTGGACCATAGATTGTAGCTATGAAGTCTCATTAATGCCTGAATCAGACATTGAATGACCTGAATAAATAGTTAAAAAGTTGGACTTCTAGGCTGAAGTGTAACCACATGAGAGAACCATGAATGTTACCATGAAGGTGCCTTGGGTTTCTGGTGTGTTCAGACCATAGATTGTAGCTATGAAGTCTGATTAATGCCAGCTCACAGAAGAGCTTGCTCAAGCATGCTAGGGATTTGGTGAGCCATTGTAGGTGGTAATGACCTGATCTAGTTACCATGGGTGACAATTAAAAAGAAGGATTAAAGATGTAAGGGACTAGAGCTGTAGAGACCCATCCAGGAGCTATTGATCCCTTTAGGATGGAGGAGATGAAACATACATGAATTAAGGAAGTGGAAGGATAAGAATAAATTGATGTAGAGGATCAGGGAGAGGATGGAGGAGTCAGGACTAACAGAGATTTCTGACTCAGGAAGACATGTGGATAGTGAGCGTGATAGCCAATTAGGGTTAGAAGTCACAGAAGCTTACCAGAAGGGAAAGGTAATCATCTTGCTTTAGTATATGTTGAGATGTTTTTGGGTTGCATGGGTGACTGTGTCCAGTAGGCAGATGAATCTGTATATCCAGAGATCCAATTGGAAAAACAGAGCCAACAGTATGGATGCAGGGGTCACCGGCCCTAACAGTGGGAGCTGAATTCTTTGAGTGGGTCAGGACTTAGTGCAGCATTGTAAGAGCAGGAAGGTTCAGGCTCTGGGAAATGGAGCCACTTCAGTCATCAGTGGAGCAAGAGGAGCCAGTGAAGGAGAATTTAAAAATAATGCTTTTAAGTCCAGGTGCAGTGGCTCATGTCTGTAATCCCAGCACTTTGGGAGTCTGAGGCAGAAGGATCGCTTGAGCCCAGGAGTTCAAGACCATCCTGGACGATAAAGGGAGACTCCATTTCTACAAAAAAAAAATTTTTTTTTTTTAAAATGTAGCCAGTGTGGTGGTGCATGCCTGTGGTCCAAGCCACTGGGGAGGCTAAGGTGGAAGGAGCCCTTGAGCCCAGAAGTTTGAGGCTGCAGTAAGCTATGATCACAGCACTGCACTCCAGCCTGAGTGACAGAGTGACACCCTATCTTGAATAATAATTATTATTATTAGTAATAATTATAGTGCTTTTAGAGAATGAAGGGGAACCAGCCAAGTAAATGGTCATAGAAGCCAAGGGAAGAGAGAATTCAAGAAAGTGGATATGGCCAACACCTTAGATGCTGCCAACTGGTAATGATAAACACCAGGCTAAGAATTGAACAAAGTCACTGGATTTGGTCATTTAACTTAGGGACTTGGGAAGTGCTCTTTCAGTGGCATAGTAGGAGTTAAGAGGCAGGATGCCAGAAAGCCTGGATGCTGGATGTTGAGGAGGGAATTGAAGGAGGGGATGTGGAAAGAGGAGTGTAGACAACTCATGAGAATTTGGGTTGTGGAAGAAAGGGGCCAGGGAAGGCGTCTTAGAAGGAAGTTATTTCTGAGAGGCATCTGAGCAGGTTTATAGCATGAATGGAAGAAAGCAAGGTGCCTGGGAATAGGGATAGGAATTAAGCAGAAGCGGTCCTAGGCTTTGTCTTCAGGCAGATAGGTGTTCAAGTCCCAGCTCTGCCACATGCTGGCTGTGGGACTTTGGGCAAGTTAATGAAGCCCCATGAGTCTCAGCGTCCTCATCTGGCGAGCAGAGAGAGTAGCCTGTACCTCGCAGAGTCATGGCAAGGATGAAACAAGAATGTCTATCAGGGCCTTCACAGCGCTTAGTGCATAATGAGGGGTTAGTTAGTGAACTACCAAGCTCTTTTGTACAGGGCATTTAGCAAAGACCTCAGTGACCCTGAGAATCCCTAGTCTAAGGTAGGTACCCCTTCCCTAAGTGCTGAACTTCCTCCCTTATGCATGTATCACATTTACAATGTTTCCTTGTGTAGTGGATACTGTGGTGTGCCACCAGGATCCCTCTCTCAGCACAGAGGCACTCCTGCCCCAAGCCACGCAGAGTATTGGCTCTGACCACTCACGGCTTCAGTATTTCCGTAGGATTTGCCCTGAGGGAGCTGCAGTGCCCAAGGTTATGCCCTCTTCCAGGGGCAGCTCACAGTCTATGATTGGTTGCTGGTGGGGAATGGGCTTATAAATGCTCTTCCCCAGCCTCAGTAGGGAACAAGTCTAAGGGGCCATCCCAGCTACAGAGCTCCCTCATGGATCAGGTGACACCTCTGTTGCAACTACATTGCAGTTCAGTTTCTCGATTTCATCCTGCTTCCCCCATTCCTTGCAGGAGTTCCTCCCAAGGTTATTCCCTGAGAAGCCGCCTGCATACAATATCCAGATCAGTCTTTTTTCAGGGAACCTGACTTAAGATGCCTTGTTTAATGTTTGTATCTTTTCTCTAAAATATAAGCTTTTTGTAGGGACTGACTATTCTGTCTTGTTCATTTTGTGTCACCATGTCTAGGTACATAATAGGTGCTTGTTAATAATTTTTAATCTTTTTTTTTTTTTTAGACAGGGTCTTGCTCTGTTGCTCAGGCTGGAGTGCAGTGGCATGATCTTGGCTCACTGCAACCTCCGCCTCCCGAATTCAAGCAATTCTTATGCCTCAGCCTCCCAAGTAGCTGGGATTACAGGTGTGCATCACCACACCCAGCTAATTTTTGTATTTTTAGTAGAGACGGGGTTTTGCCATGTTGGCCAGGCTGATCTCAAACTCCTGAGCTCAAGTGATCCGCCCACTTTGGCCCCGCAAAGTGCTGGGATTACAGGCATGAGCCACCGCATGCGGCCATTAATTGAATAAGTGAATGAACAGGTTTCCTAAACACACACACAGGAGTGCCCTGATATATACAGTTTTTCAGAGTTGTGATTAGAGAATAGGTTATCTGGAAGTGCCTTCCTGTGGGAGTGTGAGCTTGTGTAGGCTCCCCTAGCATGGAGCCATCCCTAGCAATGGCTGTGTCTTCCACGAGCTATTTCCAGGGTTCCATCAGCAAACAGTGGTCACGATTTATAAAACGTTCACACAAGAACATTTGGGCTGCATTCTACATCATTTTAGTACAGAGAGGTTGTTCCTTGGGGCCTTTAATTTTCTAGCTTTCATTATTGAGAGAGTAAAATGTATCACTTGCATTCCAAAATTGATTTTTATTTCCCAAAAGAAGCCCATAAAAATAAATAACTTCCCGGGAGGGAAAACAGAAAAGCACTCTATACACTGGGCAATTTGTTAAAAAAGAAAAGAAAAGGAAAGGAAGCCTGGAGCGACAAAGCAATCTAAACGTTTAGATTGTATCTCTTGTATTCCCCCACTCCCCCTGCACCTTAAATAAATAAAAAAAAAAACAAAAACAAAAAACTTGAGGCCTGCTGGACTTTGAAAATGCCCATGTTGTTGAGAAAACTCTGTTGGGCAGCTTCATGGGACAGCATCCTTCGGAGCACTGCCCCATGGTTCACACCCCTGGTATCCCAACCCACTGCTATGTTGTTATTAGCAAGATTCATTTCCAGTATCTCATTACTAATTGTATCAGTAAGCATTTGCTGTGTAACAAATTGCCCCAAGGGTAGTGGGCTTAAAACAACACTCTTTCTCTCAATTTTGTGGGTCTTCTGGGAGGTTCTTGTGATCTGGGCCAGCTTGTCTGGGGCTGGAGGGTCTGTGAGGCCCTCACTCTCACATCTGTTGGTTGGCTTAGTGTCAGCTGGAGGGACAGGGCTGCCTTGGCCATTGCCTGCCACCACCCAGCAGGCTAGCCTTTGCCTGCTCACTGGCATCTCAAGAGCAGTAAGTGAGGGCATTTCAATCCAAGCCCCAATTCCCAAGCACTTTTGAGGATTCTGTTTGCATCGCATTGGCTAATGTCCCAGTCACATGACCAAACCCAGATGCAGGGAATGGAGAAACGAATTGTCGTTCTTTCCTCGACATTTTACTTTCTCAAGTATAAAGGGGGGTTTGTAGGCGAGGAAGATGCCAAGTAGTCCCATTTTATAGCTAATAAACTGAGAACCAGAGAGGTTGAGCAACTGGTCTGAAGTCACACAGCAAGCCCAGAACACACTGGGTAACCAATCCACTGGGGGTGAGTTCACCCTGTGCAGCCACATTCAATCTCCCCTTGCTTCATTCCCTCTACCACTCTGGCAGCCAGGAGGACAGCTCCCTGTGGGGACTGTGACATTACTGGCCCCTCACTCAGCTCTTCTTGTGCCAATTAGAATGCATACTTACCTGTTTTGCAGGTTGTCCTTTGCTTGCATCCCTCACCTCCCCCATCCACTCTGTGATCTTCTCTGTGGCTCAAGAGCCTGACTCCTTCAGAGTGCATGACATGGGCTCTTTTCCTTTTTAGTTTCTGATTGAGTTCAAGCAGTAAGAGGCATTGATTGGCAAGAGATTGTAGGATGGTAGGAATGAGAAGATGCGGCATTTCTGTCCCAATTCCTCTGCTCTTGGCTGTGTGTCCAGCAGTATCAGAAGGCCCCTTCTCTGTGTCTCCAGATTTCACTGGGCTCTGGTAACACTACTTCCTTCTTTGGCCTCTTCAGGCCTAGGAGTAGCAATGACATCTCAATGCTGCTACTCTCTGGATGTCTCACCATGCGTTGTTGATCCCTTTAACCCTGTCTTCACATTTGTGAGTAGTACCTTAATTAAAATCTCTAGAGTCTTCTGAATTGGATTCTGTTTTCTGCTTGCGCCTATCCTGATACACTTTTTTTTTTTTTTTGAGATGGAGTCTCACTCTGTTGCCCAGGCTGGAGTGCAGTGGCATGATCTTGGCTCTCTACAACCTCCGCCTCCTGAGTTCAAGCGATTCTCCTGCCTCAGCCTCTCAAGTAGCTGGGATTACAGGCGTGTGCCACCATGTCTGCCTAATTTTTGTATTTTTAGGAGAGACAGAGTTTCACCATGTTGGCCAGGCTGGCCTCGAACTCCTGACCTTATGTGATCCGCCCGCCTTGGCCTCTCAAACTGCTGGGATTACAGGCGTGAGTCACCATGCCTGGCCACTGATATACTTTCACTGGGTTCCATTTTTTTTATAAGGGGAGAAAGAATGGAGTTTGCAGCATGCGCTTAGGGAACCCAGTATCATGATGATAGAGGAGTGAGTAGCCTGCATGAATGCTGCTGTGGCAGGAAGAATGTTTGAGAACTTGAGCACTAGAGTGTGAGATTTCTGGTTGTCTTGGCTCCATTCAGGGAATTCTTAGACTCTGGGAAGGACATACCAGGATATTTATGGCATCACTGTTTGTGGTGGCAAAAAGCTAATAGCCTCCTGAATGCCCGTTTTTGAAGGCTGAACATGTTGTAGTCTGTCCATGCTGTGGTATAACTTGCAGTTGAAAAAGAATGAGTTTCAAACTGACTGACATATTGTTGGGTGGGAAAAGCATTTTGCAGAGCAGCATGTATAGTGTGATTCCGTTTTTGTACAGTAACCCTCCCAGTCCATTTGTTTCTAGGTGATTGTCTCAGCCAGGAGAAAGGTAGGAAAGAGTAAACACCAGGTTGCCGTCCTTCTTACCTGGCAGTTGGGGAGGAGGAGAAAGATAGAATGGGAAAGCAAGTGGGTAAAGGGAGCTTGAAGAAAAAATCATAGCAAATGGGAACATACACATAGATTTAATTTGCTGTTCCTTTTCTAACTTTTTGAGATAGATACAGCATTGATTTTTCAGCCTATCTTCTTTCCTAATATGTACATTAAGGCTACACATTTTCCTTTAAGCACAGCTTTAGTTGACTCTCACAAGTTTTGAATATTTTTGAATTTTCATGATGATTTTTTCCTATGATTTATTCAAAAGTGTATGTTTAATTTTCAAGCATTTGTAAATATTCTAGTTATCTTTTTGTTATTGATAGTTTGTTTCTACCACAGTCTGAAAACATACATAATTTCATTCATTTGACATTTGGGTAAATATTCCATGTGCACTTACAAAGAATATGTATCCTGTGTTTGTTGGATGCCATATTCTGTGTGTGTAAATTAGTTTCGTTAGTTGTGTTGTTCATATTTTCTATATCTTGTTTGATTTTTATTTTGCTTCCTTGTTCTGTTACTGAAAGAATTGGATTTAAGTCTCCTATTATGATTCTGGATTTTTTTCCTTTCAGTTTTCTCAATTTTTGGTTTGTATATTTTGAAGCAATGTTATTATTATAAAATATAATTGGTATCTCCTCGGTGAATTGATCCTTTTATCATTCTGAAAAGTATCTATCTCAAATAATGCTTCTTGCCTTAAAGCCTACTTTGCCTCTTGTAAATATACCAGTTTTCTTTTGGTTGATGTTTTATGATGTGTGTGTTTATATGTATATACATATATACATATATATAGACCGAATATATGTATTATATATGTTTTATATAATGTTTTATGGTGTGTGTATATATATATATAAAAAGACTGAAAGGGAAAAGGGGGAAATACATATATATAAAATAATATAAATATATATATATTTTTCCGCCTTTTCCCTTTCGGTCTTTCTGTAGCCTTACATTTAGAGTGTGTCTTTTATAAGCACAATTTTTAATACAGTCTGACAATAGTTGATTTTAATTGGAGCATTTAGACCATTTACATTTTATATAATTGCTGATATATTTGAGTCTATATCTACCACTTCCTATGATTTTCCGTTTGTCCCATGTGTTTTACATTCCTTTTTCTCTTTATTATTGCCTTTTGGGGATCACTTAAGTATATTTTATTATTTCATATTCCTTTCTATTAACTAATTAGTCATGTATTGTTTTAATTATTTTTATATTGATTCTAGAGATTGCAATATGCATCTTTGAATTTTAGAATTTAATATATTAGTACTTTTATTACTTTCCAAACGATCCTAGGTTCTTTAACATTTTAGTCCTGTTTACCCCATCCTACCATACACATTGTAATTTTACATGTGATTTAAACTACATTATGATAATGCTTCATATAATCAGCATTTACTTAGATTTAATAATATATTTACCCTTTCTGTTGGTTTTCATTCTTTCTTTCATTTTCACATTTCCATCTGGGATCATTTTCTTTCTCTCTAAAGAACGTCTTTTATTATTTAGTTTAGGCCTGCTGCAAACACATCTTAAGATACTTGTATTTCAAGCTGGGCACAGTGGCACATGCCTGTAGTCCCAGCTATTCAGGAGTCTGAGACAGGAGGATTGCTTGAGCTCAAGACTTCAAGTCCAGTCTGGGCAACATCGTGAGATCCCATCTCTGGGAAAAAAAATCTTTATTTCACATTCACCCTTGGATAGAATTTGAAACTGGCTGTTATTTTCTTTCGGCACTTTAAATATACCATCCTGTTGTTCTTCTTCCATCATTTTTGTTGATTTTGTCAGTCTTATTGTGGCTCTTTTGAAGTCCTGTTGTTGCCTTTATGCAATCTGCATGATTTTAGATTTTCTCTCTCTCTTTGATTTTCAGCAATGTGACTGTGATGTTCCTGTGTGTGTGTGTGTGTGTGTTTGTGTGTGTTTATCTTGGCTGGTGTTTCTTTACTTCTTGCCTCTTTAACTTGATGTTTTTCATTAGTATTTTCTTGTCCATTGTCTGCCCTATCCTTTCTCTCCTTTTCATGCTTGACTTTGATTATATGTATGTTAGACCTTGGTACTGTGTCCTCTGTCTCTGATGCTCTCTTCTGTACTCTCTGTCTCTTTTAATCTTTATGCCATAGTCTGATTTTTCTTAATAATCTGTTTTTCAGCTCACTGATTTGCCTTCTAACTGCTTCCAATCTGCTGCTAGGCCATGCATTGAGTTATTAATTTTTTTTTTTTTTTTTTTTTTTTTGAGACGGAGTCTCGCTCTGTCACCCAGGCTGGAGTGCAGTGGCGCGATCTCGGCTCACTGCAAGCTCCGCCTCCCGGGTTCACGCCATTCTCCTGCCTCAGCCTCCCGAGTAGCTGGGACTACAGGCGCCCGCTACCACGCCCGGCTAATTTTTTGTATTTTTAGTAGAGATGGGGTTTCACCGTGTTAGCCAGGATGGTCTCGATCTCCTGACCTTTGATCCGCCCGCCTCAGCCTCCCAAAGTGCTGGGATTACAGGCGTGAGCCACCGCGCCCGGCCGAGTTATTAATTTTAAGTATTGCATTTTAAATAAACTTTTTATTTTAGAATAGTTTTAGATGTACAGAAAAGTTGCAGAGGATAGACTTCCCGTATACCTTTCACTCAGTTTTCCATTATTAACACGTTACATGACCATGATACATCCGTCAAAATGAAGATGTTAACACTAATTAGTACTGTATTGTTAACTAAACTCCAAACTTTATTTGGATTTTCCTTTTTTTTTTTCACGATATTCTTAGTGTATTCCAGGATCTCATGTAGGATACCAAATTACATTAAGTTGTCATGTTTCCTAAGTCTCCTCTGGTTTATGACAATTTCTCAATCTTTTCTTATTTTTCATGACCTTGACAGTTTTGAGAAGTACTGGTCAAGTATCTGGTAGAATGTCCATCCACTTGGGAATTATTGTATGTTTAATTCTAAAGCTTTCATTTGCTTTATTTATTTTGAGACAAGGGTCTTGCTCTGTCACCCAAGCTGGAGTGCAGTGGCACAATCATCACTTATTGCAGCCTTGAACTCCTGGCCTCAAGCAATCTTCCCACCTCAGCCTCCTGAGAAGCTGGGACCGCAGGTGCATGCCACTGAGCTTGGCTAATTTTTAAAAATTTTTGTAGAGATGAGGTCTCGCTGTGTTGCCCCAGGCTGGTCTTGAACTCCTGGCCTCAAGTGATCACCCCTCCTCAGCCTCCTAAAGTGTTGGGATTACAGGTGTGAGCCACTGTACCCAGTCAGTTTCTTTTTTGTAGCCAATAGTTCTCTGGTGAAACTCTCCACATTGTCATCCTTTCTCCCTTCTTTTAAACATCTTAATAAGTTATTTTAAAGTTCATGTTTGATAATTCCAGTGTCTGAATCACCCATGGATCTGCCCTCTTGTCTGTTTTTTTTAAATTTTTTAGACGGGATCTTATTCTGTCACCTAGGCTGGAGTGCAGTGGTGCAATCATAGCTCACTGCAGCCTCTACCTCCTGGGCTCAAGCAGTCCTCCCACCTCAGACTCCTGAGTAGCTGGGACTATAGATGTGTACCACCATACCCCACTAATGTTTGTATTTTTGTAGAGACGGGGTTTTACTGTGTTGTCCAGGCTGGTCTTGAATTCCTGAGCTCAAGCCGTCTGCCCATGTTGGCCTCTCAAAGTGCTGAGATTACAGGCATGCATCACCACGCCTAGGTGTTTTTTGCTTCTGGTCCTATTTCTTGGCATGTTTGGAAGTTTTGTTTGAATTTCAGATGATTCCTTGCTAAATTAGAAAGCTGTTGGACAGGTGTGGTGGCTCATGCCTGTAATCTCAGCACTTTGGGAGGACAAGGTGGGTGGATCATCTGAGATCAGGAGTTTGAGATCATCCTGGCCAACATGGTGAAGCCCCATCTCTACCAAAAATACAAAAATTAGCCTGGCATGGTGGCACATGCCTGTAATCCCAGCTACTCGGGAGGCTAAGGCACAAGAATCACTTGAACCTGGGAGGCGGAGGTTGCAGTGAGCCTGGGTGACAGAGCGAGACTCCGTCTCAAAAAAAAAAAAAAAAAGAGAGAGAGAGCTGAGGAAGAGGTTATTTTCCATGCAGGTTGGGGTCACCCTTCTGGTGGTGATCGAGCTCGCTGTGTGCTGGTTTATAGCCTTCGTAAGGTTTGTTCTATTTCTGGTTCATTTCCACTCCTATGGTGTAGAGGTTTCCAACTCTGAGGCTGAAGACTTGCCAGGGCCCTCCTTTTAACTGGGTCCTGAACCCCAATTTTTGTTTCTCTAGCACCATAAGCCTGACAAAACCTCTCAGCTGATTTCTGTTTTGTGTCTCAACCTCTGCAGTGTGATTGGTAGAGCCTCAAGAGAAAAATCAATGCCTAGCGTTGAGTTCACTTCTTTGCTCTTCCCCTCCCACTATGATTTGGCCCCTCAAGTCCTGCCTTCCCTGGAAGCTTTGATTCCTAGCCCCAAGAATAAGCTTCAAGCTCTGGTGGCCTCCCTCCTTCTTAGCAGGTGCCCTCTGTCTAGCTTCTTAGTCCCTTGCCCTGTGTTGAGAATTGATTTATGGCCCAAAGGAAAAAAAAAAAAAAAAAAAAACACACACAGAATATTGGACTTATCTTAATTCTAATTCCTTCAAAATTCCAATTTCTTGAAACATATTTTTTATCTGGCTTTTATAGTTGCTCTCAGTGGGAAAGCTACTTTATCATTGCCCCAAGTGATATGATATTAAATAAAAATATAAAATACAAAATAGATTTAGAGTTGTATAATTATGTAAAAATTGAATGTTAATATGGAAAAAGACCAGAAGGTGAATGTACAAATGAAAGCATTTATTTAATTTTGGGATAAGATCTAAGGTAATATTTGTTTGGTTCAGAAAATTATTTTTAAAGAAGGGTGTTGTGAGCATCAGTGATAGAGTGAGGAATCCTCATTTCTTTCAGGTCCTGGTAGGGGACCCTGAGAGCTTTGGGGAGTGAAGATAGTGAAGTAAAGGTTGCTAAGTATTCTGCTAGAACACTATGGAGACAGCGATATAAAATAAGAGCCAATAATAACGAAGTAGCACATAGTGAATGTTTACCATATGCCCGACATTCTATTAATTTATAATGATTGTAACATTCCTATGAGCCAACATCCTTATCATTAGCCCCATTTTTTAAACAAGGAGACTGAGTTACCGAGAAGTTAGGTAACTTTTAGGTCACAAAGCTGCTCTATGGCAGAGCTGATCTGCCAGGATCTCTGGGTTTAAGCTCCTCACCATCACACTTGACTAATTTGGTATAGAAAGTGGCTTTAGATCAGATAAGGGTACATGAAATGCAGGAGGTGCCGTGTTAGAGGACAGTTTGGTCCAGTCCCCATGTCCTGGGGCAAATGAAGCAGATGGCCTCAGAACAGCCTGTTTTTAAATCATGTAAGACTGACTTTTTTCAGCTGCTGGATTCCTGCCTCCCAGAGTGAGACGTTGAAGTTTGGCCCGGAAGAGGCTGAGCACTGGGGACGAGCAATTCTGTGCTGTGTATAGAGTGCTTAAAACAGTGCCTGAGTCTGAGCGTGGTGGCTCATGCCTGTAATCCCACCTCTTTGGGAGGCCATGGTGGGAAGATTGCTTGAGCCCAGGAGTTTGATTTCAGCCTGCAACATAGTGAGACCCCATTTCTACAAAAAATTTTAAGAAGTAGTCAGGCATGGTCGTACACCTGTAGTCCCAGCTACTTGGGAGGCTGAGGTGGGAGGATCACTTGAACCCCAAAGGTTAAGGCTGCAGTGAGTCGTGATTGCACTACTCTACTCCAGCCTGAGTAACAAAGCAAGACTTTGTATCAAAACAAAACAAACAAAACAAAGCAGTGCCTGGCATATAGTATGTGCTCAATAAAAGTTGTCATTGTTATTGTCATGACATCATCAGAGCCTAGAACAAATCACAAAACCTGTATATTCTCTCTGGGCTGGAAGTCTTAAGATTCTTCTCCATTCCCAACGGGTACTCCCGAGATGACGTGATTCATGGCCATTCCTTCCTTCCTTCAGTGTGTGGCTCACACTGTGCTGGGCTATGGAGTCACCACTGTCAATATGACAAATAAATGGATAATTACAGCAAAGTGTTAGGACTGCTGTGCCAGACACGAGTGCAAGGTGTCCTGGACAACCAGGGAAGGGACGTTAACTTACACTGGGATTGGGGCCCTGTGATGGTAAGCTTTTCATCTTGCAGGAAACCAGGGGATTTTTTTTTTTTTTTTTTTGAGACAAGGTCTTGCTCTGTCCTCCAGGCTGGAGTGCAGTGGCACGATCTTGGCTCACTGAAACCTCTGCCTCCTGGGTTCAAGCAATTCTTGTGCCTCAGTCTCCCAAGTAGCTGGGATTACAGGCACGTGCCATCACTCTTGGCTAATCTTTGTATTTTCAGTAGCGACGGATTTTTGCCATCTTGGCCAGGCTGGTCTCAAACTCCTGACCTCAAGTGATTCGCCTGCCTCAGCCTCCCAAAATGCTGGAATTACACGCATGAGCCGTTGTGCCCGGCCTTGAAACCAGGGAATTTAATGACGTTTAAAAATCATTTATTAAGTATATATGAAAATATGTAGAAAATACTATCCCAGGCACCTAATAGAACAGAATAATAATAATGACTAGGAGTTGTTGAGTGTAAAATAGGTTGCAGTCATCACAACGCATATAATAGCATGAAGTATATAGCTCCTCAGCCCTCTCAGCCATCTTATGAGGGAACACTGTTGCTATTCTCATATTACAGATGAGGAAACTGAGGCTCAGAGAGGTTAAGTAATCCTCCAAGGCTCCACAGCCAGGAAGTGGTATCACTTTGAACTCAAACTCAGGTCTGTTTGATCCTGAGGCCAAGCCCTTGGCCAGAAAAATTAGGAAGTCATAGTCCCTTCCCTTAAGGAGCTCTATTTAATATAGCAGAACAAGTAAAGCAAGTACATATCTCTCTAAAGTATACTGTGCCACTGAAGATAAGAAAGGAACAAATCCTGTGATGGGTCAGATGAAGTCAGGAAAGGCTTCTGGGAAGAGGTGGCCTTATAGATCTAACTAGAAGGATGAATGAGCTTTGGGCCAAAGGCAAGGGAGGGAACCATCTGGACAAAGGGTAGTACAGACTGTGACCTGAAGAGGGAGCTCAAAGCCCCCCTCCACTCCAGGGCTGATGTGAGGATGTGAGTTAAGGACTTGGATGCTGCTCTTGGGGCTTTCAGAGATAGGGGAGGAGCTTAATGACCTCGTCTTCATGATATACCCTAAGCATTCTCTCTTGGCTTTCCATTTGAGACTTACTCTGCCTTCAGACCTCTCAGAACTCTGCATATCTGGTATGGTAAGAGGAGCCTGAGCTACCTCTTCTCTGCATTGCCTTGAAAACAAAACATGGCCGGGCACGGTGGCTGACGTCTGTAATCCTAGCACTTTGAGAGGCCAAGGCGGGTGGATCGCTTGAGCTCAGGAGTTTGAGACTAGCCTGGGTAACATGGTGAGACCCTGTCTAAAAAAAAAAAAAAAAAAAAAAAAAGACAAACAGGACTGGGGAAAAGGAATAAGAGGAGCCCGTCCAACCTTCCAATTTCCACCAATTCTAATGTGGATCCAGAATTGAGAATGCTAGTCTAGCTCAACTCAACAGGGCCAGTGGTTCTACTTGTGATTGGGGGTAAAGGTCCTAGGGTAGTAAAGAGAGTGAGTACCTGCCTGGCTTGTCCGCTCTGCACATGTCTCTGGGCAATAGCTGTGGGATGTGGTCCTGGACACTAGATCCCATCTGTCTCCTCCTATGGAGGCAGGATCTTACAGGGAACAGCCGGCAGCCAAGGCTAGCTGGAGTCTGGCCTACACCATATAAGGAGATGGTGCAGGAAAGGCTGAAAGTTATGATGGGGGCCGAAGAGGGTGTTGAGTTGCAGTAACCATGCCCAAGCCTTTGTGGAGTTAATGATCACAGTGGACACATTCTGGAGGGGTCGTCGGCATCACTGGGCCCTGCTCCAGGATCTCAGCAAGGATGTTATTATTATCATGAGGGTGCCCAATTCAGTTTGCTACTTGTTTATGGGCTGATTGCAATTTGGATAGAGTTTAACCCCCTCCCCACCCCCGCCTTTTGTTTTTAAAAATTTGCTGAGGTGAAATTCACATGACTTAAAATGATCTGTTTTAGAGTGAACAGTTCAGCGGCATTTAGTACATGCACAGTGTTGTGCAACCACCACTGCTATTTAGTTCCAAAACATTTCCATCATCCAAAATAAAGCCCCATACTGATTAAGCAGTGACTACCCATCCCTGCCTCCTCCCAGCCCCTGGCAACCATCAATCTGCTTTTGTTTTTAATTTTTTTGAGACAGGGTGTTTCTCTGTCACCCAGGCTGGAGTGCAGTGGCACGATCATAGCTCACTGCAGCCTGGAACTCCTGAGCTCAAGCAATCCTCCCACATCAGCCTCCTAAGTAGCTGGGACTGTAGGCATGCACCACCATGCTCAGATAATTATTATTTTTATTTTTTATAAAGATGGGGGTCTCCAACTCCTGGCCTCAAGTGATCCTCCCACCTCAGCTTCCCAAAGAGTTGGGGTTACAGGTGTAAGCCACCACAACCAGCCAATCTGCTTTCTTTAACTCTCTCTTTCTCTCTCTCTCTCTTTTTTTTTTTTTTTTTTTGAGATGGAGTTTCCCTCTTGTCACCCAGGCTGGAGTGCAATGGCATGATCTCTGCTCACTGCAACCTCTGCCTCCTGGGTTCAAGCAATTCTCCTGCCTCAGCCTCCCAAGTAGCTGGGATTACAGGCATGTGCCACCAGACCGAGCTAATTTTTGTATTTTTAGTAGAGACGGGGTTTCACCATGTTGGCCAGGCTGATATCGACCTCCTGACCTGAGGTGATCCACCCGCCTCAGCCTCCCAAAGCACTGGGATTACATGTGTGCGCCACCGCACCTGGCCTAACTCTCTCTCTCTTTTTAAGGCTGTTTAAAAATGAAACTATTCAGTAGCTCAAGTATACCTTACCGTAAAGAGGAAGTATTTATGCAGTGCTCAGTCATCTTGATCAGAGATGATTATCAAAACATCAAAATATCTCTATGCCAGCTGGCAACTAAGAAATACCGCCAGATGTCCTCTGCCTCTCTGGCCTTGTTAGTTTCTTCTCCAAGAGCCCTTGGATGTGATCTGATAATGAAAAGGTGAACGTCTAGTTCAGTGGGAGCCTTCACATCTACCCCAGGGCTTTGGCTGTCTCCAATCTGACGGATAAACCGCTTGCTAAATATTTTGACTATCAGCCCTGTGATTAAGGTCAGGATTAGAACTGTTGTATTTGTAAGAACCTCTCCTAAAGATGGCCTCCCATTGCCCACCTGTTTGAATCCTACCTGCCTTAAACATTTTTGCCATTTTTATTTATTTCTTAGAAACAGGATCTTGCTCTGTCTCCCAGGCTGGAGTACAGTGGTACAATGTTGGCTCATTGCAGCCTCAGACTCCTGGGCTCAAGTGATCCTCCCACCTCAGCCCCTTGAGTAACTGGGACTACAGGCGCATGCCACCATGTCTGGCTAATCGTGAAAATTGTTTTTGTAGAGACAAAGTCTTGCTATGTTGCCCAGGCTAATCTCAAATTCCTGGCCTCAAGTGATCCTCCCTCCTTGACCTCTCAAATTGCTGGGATTACAGGTGTGAGCCATTGCGCCTGGCCGGTTTTTTAAATGTCTCAGTCTAAAGTTCAATATTCATCCCCTAGCCCCTAAGCCATGTTTTTAACACCTCGATAAACGATGTGCTGACTTTACCTAAAATGTGTCCAGTATTCCTTCTGAGATGGAAAGATGCTATTTTGGGGGTAAATATGTTGATCTTTTCCGGAAGGAGTCCAAGACAGCTGATGATAGCTTTTGCTTGTTCTCTATAGAAGAGCAAGTGATGGCCGGGCGTGGTGGCTCACGCCTGTAATCCCAACACTTTGGGAGGCCGAGGCAGGCGGATCACGAGGTCAGGAGATCGAGACCATCCTGGCTAACATGGTGAAACCCCTATACAAAAATATTAGCCGGGCGTGGTTGGTGGCGGGCGCCTGTAGTACCAGCTGCTGGGGAGGCTGAGGCAGGAGAATGGCATGAACTCAGGAGGTGGAGCTTGCAGCGAGCCGAGATCATGCCACTGCACTTCAGCCTGGGTGACAGAGCAAGACTCCATCTCAAAAAAAAAAAAAAAGAAGAGCAAGTGATGTGTTTAAGACACACCTCGAAGCTACTGCCATAGAACGTGTGACCATGGTTATGGATTTCATAAGGGGCACCCTAAGAGGGAAAAATAATCTGACCCAGATGGATCTTCCAAGGCACTGTGATGTCGTGACTAAGAGTGCAGCCTTGGGAGGAAGACAGAGAGGGTTCAAATCCCGCTCTACTGTTATCAGCTCTCTGTATACCTTGGACAAGTCACTCAACCCCCTCAGCTGTCAGGTTCCACATCAGTAAAATGGGGAAAACAGTAACACTCACATCATAAGGTTCTTGTAAGGATTCAATGAGATAATTCATGTGCAGTCCTTAGAATAGTGCTTGGCTCATATAGTAAGAGCTCATTCACCGTTAACTATTATTATTTAATCTATTTTCTATCATATTTTGGAATAAAACATTTTGGCTTACTAAAAAAGAACATGTATTTAAAATCAGTAGGCAACAGTGAGTCAGTGAGGATGTTCTGAGAGTAGGAATGACATGATAAGATCTGCGTTCTGGGAAGATTAATTTGTCTGAAGCTTATAGGGTGACCTGAAAGGAGACGAGGAGGGGAGGGAAATCTGTAAGGAGGCTGATGCAATGGTCTAAGCTGCTTTGTGCAATATGGCAGCCACTAGCCACGTGGGGCTGTTTAAATTTAAATTAACGAGCTTGGCCTGGTGGCTCACGCCTGTAATCCCAAAACTTTGGGAGGCCAAGGTGGAAGGATTGCTTGAGGCCAGGAGTTTGAGACCAATCTGAGCAACATAGCGAAAACTTGCCTCTACAAAAAATAAAATTAGCCAAATGTGGTGGCATATGCCTATAGTCCCAGCTACTCGGGAGGCTGAGGCAGAAGGCTCACATGAGCCCAAGAGGTTGAGACTACAGTGAGTCATGATTGCACCACGCACTCTAGCCTGGGTGACAGAACAAGACCCTATCTCAAAAAAAAAAAAAAAAATTTAATTAAAGAAAATTAAATAAAATGCAAAACTCAATTTTTCCAACACAATAGCCACATTTCAGGTATTCAGTGGCCTCATGTGGCTAGTGGTTACTATACTGGACATCAAACACTTCCATTATTTTAGAAAGTTCTATTGGACAGTGTAACTGTAATAGGTTCACTGCCCAATGCATGCAGCAAGTCAATACACTAAGCCACTGAGTTGCTGCAGAGAAACAGGTTTAATTGTAGGGAAGAGACAGGAGGAAACCTCAAATCCATCTCCCAGAGGAGTCTGGGGCTAGGATTTTTAAGGGTTTTGCAGTGGGCTGAAGTGTGGAGATTGTTGATTGGTGGAAAAGAGCAGGATGGAGTCATGGGACAGGGAGATAAAGAAGCTGTGTTCTCTTGCTGATTCAATTCCTCTGTTTGGGGTCTTTAAACTGGTTGGCATCAGCTATTCTGCTGGAATTCAGGATCTGTTTAAGCAACTCTTAAACAAAAGCCTATGATTCTAATGTCAGAAATCCTATCTGTAGGAACAACGAGGTTGCAAATGGTCAGTATCCAGTGTTACCTGACTTTTAGTTGCAAGGAAGTGGGTCAAAGTTAGCCTGATTAATGCTGAATTGTAGCTATATTTCTGTCCAGAATTCTTCCTACCCTGGTGAGGCTGGCTTCAACAACACTGGTCAAAAGCAGTGGTTTTCATACATGAGTGTCACATCAGAGTCATCTGGAAAGTGTGTTAAAATACAGGTTGCTGGGTTCCATCCTCAATTCAGCAGGTCTGAGCAGGGCCTGAGATCATGCATTTCTTTTCTTTTTTTTGTTATTATACTTTAAGTTCTAGGGTATGTGTGCACAATGTGCAGGTTTGTTACCTATGTATACATGTGCCATGTTGGTGTGCTGCACCCACTAACTCGTCATTTACATTAGGTGGGAGGAATAACATTAGGAGATCATGCATTTCTAATGAGTTCCCAGGTGATGCTGACGCTGCTAGTCTGGGCCACACCCTTTGAGAACCACTCTCTGAAACAGGACTTCTCAGTCATGGTGTGAGGGAAAGGGGAGTTGTTTGGAGCATGTGAAAAGCCTTATTTATATGCCCCAGTTAAGCCCAATTGGGATTTGGACTCAGCCTCTTTCCAGGATTGGCAGTTGTTGGCAGATGTACAGGAGTGCTTTTGGCTTTTCTGGTTAAAAGAGGTGAAAGGTGGGGCTAATTCAGAGTATGGAGAGCAGAGGGGTGAATCATGGAGCAAAAAGGGGGCCTTATCTGCTTCTTCATCCATTCTCTCTGTCATCCTGGAGCTCAGCTTTTGGGGCCTGATAGGGAGAAAGATGAGACAGAAGCTTTCAGAACTGAGAAGTCAGAATTCACTGGCTTTGTTCCTCACTAATACCTTGACAACTTTCTCCCTAAGGCAGTGGATGACTCACGTCTAGCTGCATGGTCTGGGGGGAGGAGCCTCAGGGTACAAGTGACAGAATTCAATGAAGTGCAAAGTGGGAGAAACAGGCACTTCAAACCTCAACGTATTACCTTGCTACAAGTGTGCCTTTAACTCACTGTTTGAGTCACAGAAGGAAACAGCATAGGGCTTGCTCTCAGGGAGCCGGAGTATAGCATCTGCTGATGGCCAGGGTCACTGGAATATTTGCCTCTGTCTGGGCAGAGTTTAGAATAACAGGCAGAGGCATAGGGTGGGGGCTGTGCCGGAACTCTGTCTATCTCAGCTGTGTACCCTTTTATAGATGGTCATCGGATTTGTATTTGCATCTCAGTGTAGTCAGACATTCTTCCAGAACACTCCAGCAGTGCTTCTGTGCCTGTTGGAAAATAGCTGCAGCTCTCTCCTGAGGCACCTCTTCCCACAGTCCCAGCTGCTCCCCTGGGATCCTCCTTGGACCTCCCCACAGCCTGGCAAGTAAAGTTAGCACCTGGGCATATCAGGGGGCCTCTAGGACCCTGTTCCAATACTGAGCACAGCATCAGTACTGGTTAGCTTGTGCTTGGGCTGTGCCATTTGGAAGTATTTTGAAGATGCACATGCACGTGTGTGTGTCTGTGTGTCTACGGTGGTGAAGAATGGAGGGATGTGGGATGAGGCAGATTCAGTAGATGCCTTGAGATATGGATAGTTTGGTAAAATTATGATAATAAGAAAATGGAAAGGATGCCAGTTTCCTTCCAGCTAGTTAAGACCCATTACTTTACTCATTGACCCACTTAACCCATCCATCCATCCACCCATGCATTCATCTCTCCATCCATCCATCCATCCATCCATCCAATCCATACATTCTTCCATCTAATCCATCCATCCATCCACACATGCATTCATCTCTCCATCCATCCATCCATCCAGTTCATACATTCATCCATACATTCATCCATCTGTCTAACCCATCCATCCATCCACTCAGCCAACCCATCCATCCATGTAATCATATATCCGTTTAGGATAAATGTATCCAGCACGCTCTTTTAGTGCTTCTGTGTGACTGAGGATGTTTGACAATGAAAGGAGGAAGCATTCATCTGCTGGGACCCCTTCTAACAGATGTTTTCTTCTCCCTTCATCCCTGAACAACAGTAGGAGAAACAGGAAACTTGTCTTCAAATTGTAGCCCTTTTCCCTGACTGTCTGAGGATCATGGTCTGAGAATGTGCCTCTCAGTTTTTAAAAATCCTTGAATTCCATGATTCAGTGATGTGGTTAATGTAGACAGGGCTCTTCTATCAAAGCAGGGAGCCTATTGAAGATATGAGAAAATATGCGCTGTTTCTCTAGAGAAGGGAAGTAAACCCGCCTTCCTCAGAGCTGGGAAGGCTTTTGTCCCAAGCTTCTGAAAATTAAACCCATCACTTAACGTTCTCACTGAGCAGATTGCGGGGCTTCTGGCCCTATGCTGCTTGGGTTGTGCAGAGCTGCCGACAGACAGTTTTGATTGAATGTCCAAATTAAGCTGCCAAGCAGCGACTCTGCAGCTCCAGGGACTCCATGTTAGTATTTATGTCACATCTTTAGAAATAATCACATTGCAAAGCAGCACCCAGAGCCATGTCTGCAGCCGCTGCAGCGTGGGAGAGGGGGCTGTTGAGCACCTCCTGCCTCCATGCTTCATGCTGCATTTACTCAGCACCCAAGCAAGGGTGGGGCCCCATGGCACGCCATCCTGGTTCCTGTCCCGAGGATATGAGTGAGGAATTGGTAAACCTCGTCTGTCCTTCTTGTTTTCACTTAACTTGAGGCAGGAGGTGGTCTCCAAACAAGAAATAAAGCTAACTTATTGGATGCCTGACTCCCAAACCATCTGTCCTAGGCAGACAGAAAGACCCTCAGGGCCAACCTGAGGGGAACAGATGTTTATAGGGGGCAGGTTTACTCTTGTTTTTCCAAGCTGGGCTGAAGAGCTCCTCTTCCATCTGCATCAAGCCCTGAAAACTCTGCCGTGCGTGAGTAAAGTAGCAGGTTCTGCATCCCCCAGTGAGATCCAGTGGTGACATTGTCCACACCACTGGGGAATGCTAGTTATTAAGAGACTGGGCTTGTGAGAGCTCAAAGGTGGACTAACCCAGATCTTCCCTGTCGAGGGAAATGGTCTCTAGACTTGTGGGGTTGTGGTTGTGTGGAGTCAGAGTAAGTGTGGAGCAACGCTGGGAACTGTAGGACCAGGGAAACCGCTGTAGACAATAGTTGACACTAAACTGGGTTTAGGGGGTCATAAAACCTCCAAGATTTCAAAGCTTCTGGGTCCCAGGAGGACTCAGTTACTGAGCACAAAAGTTGCATGGTTTTGGTGTCAGGCCTCTGAGCCCAAGCTAAGCCATCATATCCCCTGTGACCTGCACATATACATCCAGATGGCCTGAAGCAACTGAAGATCCACAAAAGAAGTGAAAATAGCCTTAACTAATGACGTTCCACCATTGTGATTTGTTCCTGCCCCACCCTAACTGATACGATATATTCTCCCCCGCCCTTAAGAAGGTACTTTGTACACCTATCCCAAACCTATAAGCACTAATGATAATCCCATCATCCTTTGCTGACTCTCTTTTCGGACTCAGCCTGCCTGCACCCAGGTGAAATAAAACAGCCTTGCTGCTCCCACAAAGCCTGTTTGGTGGTCTCTTCACACAGACACACGTGACATTTGGCAGTGTTGCAAAACCCTCATAAGTCCGAGTATCAGCTGGACTGAACCTTGGGGCACCCGCATTGTGTCTAGTTCCAGTTTGTTAAGAATTAGGTGCACAAGACCAGCCCCGCTTTTACACAATGATTTCTTTCTCTCAGATTTAGAGTAACATTTTTTTTCTAACTAAAAATGTAATTAATGCTCAACTGAGACCATATATTGAATGTCTCCTTCTTCCAAATTCCCACTGAAGTGACAAAGAGATTAAAAATGGAAAAAAATTGATCAGGGTGACAAACCAGAAAAGTGGTATCAATCAGATGCCAGAATCTTTGGGGAATTTTTCTAAGATACAATTCAGACAATCCAAGCTGATTCTGTGTTCTCTTTTCCAACATCTAAGCCTCTTATACAATACTTTTAAAAAATGTAATTGCATGGATTGGTACTTTCAGAACAATGTTAAATTATAATAGTGATGGTGGGCATTCTTAATTTGATTGTGGCCTGAATAGATATGCCTCTAGAGTTTTACCCGTAAGCATAATGAAGGCTGTTGGTATATTTATTACATCAAGAAAAGCATTCATTTATTTCTATTTTTCTAAGTGTTAAAAGGATGAATGGTTATTGAATTTTGTCAGTCGCCTTTTTCGTCATTTTTTAAGATAATTATATAGTTTTTCTCCTTTGACCTAGTTTTATAGCGAATCATATTATTAATAGATTTTCTAAAATTATGAAAGATTTTTGTTTGAAGAGTGTGCGATCGGTTTCTAGCTTTTGAAAGATCACTTTGGTGGGGGAGTGAAGGAAGGGCTCAATAGAAGACTGCAGGCAGGAAACCAATGAGGAGGATCTTAATTTCACCAGGAGAGGAAAAGTGAGTGGCCAGGGAGCAATCATATGAGCAGCTGCTGTTTATGAATCACTCATCACCTGCCCAGCACAATACCAGGATTCAAATATAACTTAATAATCACAGTAATTCTATGGCACACTTATTATTGTTCAGATGGCAGTGATATGAATAGTAGGGACTCAGGTACACAAAATGAGAAAGGCAGATCAAACAGCACGGGGTTGTAGATTGCACCAAAGGGAGGAGACCAGAATGATTTCTAGATTCTTACTGGGGCAGTTGGGTGGATAGTTCAACACTCACTAAGACTGGCATTGAAAGACAGGGAGGAGACATGGTGGTGTCGGGGGAGCAGGAGGATAATGAGTGTTGTTGGACATGTTGGGTTTAGCGTACTTATGGGACATCCAGTACAAGACAGCCAGTGGACAGTTGTACATACAGTTGTAAAGGTCAGTAAAGAGGTGTGGGTGGGAGTTGTCAGTATTTAGGTAGAAGTAAAATCATAAGAGTAGAGCCCCTGGAAAAATACGGAAACTAACAAACAAACTTCCGAATAATCCATGGTTTAGTTCAAAGAAGAAGTCTCAAGGGAAATAAGAAAATATTTTGAACCGAAAGAAAATAAAAGTATAGCACATGATACTTTGTGGAATCCAGATTAAAAAGTGCTTAAAAGGAAATTTATATTGGTAAATTCTACCAACACTTAAAGATGAAATAATACTGATTCTCCTAAAAAGTAGATGAGAAGGGAACATTTTTCAACCTATTTTATGAGGCTAGCATTACCCTCATACCAAAACCAGACAAAAATAGTACAAGAAAACTACAAGCAAATATCTCAAATATTTTCTTCCAGTTCGTCATTTGTGTTTTGCAGAACAAATGTTTTTAAACTTTAATAAAGTACAATTTATCATTTTTTCTTTTATAGGTCATGTTTTTAGTGTCATGTGTAAGAACTCTTTGTAAACATAAATATAAAAATCTTCATAGAAATATTAGCAAATGAAATTCAGCAATATATAAATGAAAAATACACTCGGACCAAATGAGTTTTATCCTGAGAATGCAAGCTGGCTTAATAATAAAAAAAAATCAACCAATGTAATTTACCATATTAATAATCTAAAGAAAGAAAAAAATTAACATATCAATTGATGCAGAAAAAATTGGACAAAACTCAATATTCATTTATGATGAAAGTTCTCAGCACACTAGAAATAGAAGGGAACTTTCTTGATCCAATAAGAAGTATCTACCAAAAACCTGTAACATACTTAATGATGAAAAACTGCATGCTTTCTCATTAAGCTATGAAACAAAACTAAAATGTTCATCCTCCCCAGTCCTATTCAACATCATGTCATAAACAGCACAGTAAGATAAAAAAAAATTTTTAAAGGCATGTGGGGCTCGGCTCGGTGGCTCATGCCTGTAATCCCAGCACTTTGGGAGCCTGAGGTGGGTGGATCATCTGAGGTCAGGAGTTCGAGACCAACCTGGCCAACATGGTGAAACCCCACATCTACTAAAAATACAAAAATTAGCCGGGCGTGGTGGCAGATGCCTGTAGTCTCACCTACTTGGGAGTAGGCAGGAAAATTGCTTGAACCTGGGAGGCAGAGGTTGCAGTGAGCTGAGATTGCACCACTGCACTCCAGCCTGGGTGACAGAGCAAGACTCTGTCTCAAAAAAGTAATAATAAAATAAAAAATAAAAACCATATGGAATGGAAAGGAAAAAAAGCAAAATTGTTTCTATACACAGAAAACAGTACTGTTTATGTAGAAAATCCACAGGAATCTACCAAGAAATTACTAGAAATAATGAGTGAGTTTAGCTGGGTTGCAGCATACAAGGTCAACACACAAAAATCAATTGTATTTCTATATATTAACAACTAGAAACCAAACATTTAAAAAATACTACTTACAGCAGCTGCAAAACAAAGGAAATATTTAGGTATAAATCTAACAACACATGTCTAGAATCTATATGCTAAAAATTCCAAAACACTGAAAGAAATCAAAGAATACCTAAATAAATGAAGAGATAACCCATGTTCATGGATTGAAAGACTCAGCAGAGTGAAGATAGCAAGTCTTACGACTGATTTGTAGGCTTAATGAAATTCAAGTCAAAATCCCAGCAGGATTTTTTGTATGTTTGGACACAGTGATTCTAAAACTTATATAGAAGGGCAGTGAATCCAGAATGGCCAAAACAATTCTTAAGATGAAGAATAAAGTTGGAAGAATTACTGTACCCAATCTTAAGACTTACTATATAAAGCTTCAGTAATCAAATGTGATATTGGTGACAGGATAGATACACAAGCCATTGGAACACAGTAGAGAATCCAGAAATAGACCCACACAAATACGGCCTATTGATTTTCAACAAAAGTGCAAAAACAATGAAATGGAAAAAGGATAGTCTTTCAACAAATGATGTTGGAATGATTAGACATTCATATGAAAACAAAATGAACCTTGACCTCCATCTCACACCTTTTGCAAGAATTAACTCAAAATGGGTCATGGAGCAAAATATAAAGGTATAAAATTTCAGAAGACACAGGAGAAAATCTTTGTGACCTGTAGTTATGCAAAGAGTTCTTAGACGTGACCCTTAAAAACGTGACCCATAAAAGAAAAAAAAAAGTGGTAAATTGTACTTTATTAAAGTTTAAAAACTTTTATTTTGCAAGAAACAAACTATAAACTGGAATAAAATATTTGCAAATCACATATCTGACAAAGGACTTGTATCCAACTCATTGTATCAGAACTCTCAGACTCATTCGTATGAAGACAGCCTTACTTAAAATGTAATCTAAAAACCTGAACAAACACTTTACCAAATAATACAAGGATGGCCAATACATTCATGGAAAGATATTCAATATCACTAGAAATTAGAGAAATGCAAATTAAAACCACAATGAGATACCATTGCACACTTACTAGAATGGCTAAAATAATGATGATAATGATAATAAATACTGTCAATATGGTGTGCTAATGAGTATGCAGAACAAGAGGAACTCTCATTCATCACTGTGGGAATGCAAAATGGTACAGCTGCTCTGGGAAAGTGCGGCAGCTTCTTATAAAGCTAAACAAACGCATATAACTGAATGATCCCACTCCTAGTTATTTATCTTAAAGAAGTGAAACTTTATGCTCACACAAGAACCCGTGAGTATATCAGCTCTATTTGTAATCACTAAAATTTGAAGACCACTGAAATATTCTTTAACAGTTGAATAGATAAACCTTGATACATCCATGCAATAAGATACTACTCTGCAATAAAAAAGAATTAACTGTTCATATACACAACAACATGGATGACCCTCAAAGGCCCTTTGCCGAGAAAGAGAAACCAATCTCAAAAGGTTTTCTTGCTGTATGATTCCATTTAGGTATTATTCTTGAAAAGATAAAACTGTAGTGATGAGAAACAGATCAGTGGTTGCCAGGGGCTGAGGATGAGAAGAGGATGTGACTGTAGAGGAGAAGTATGAGGAATTTTTCCGAGGTGATAGAACTCTTCTGTATTCTGATTGTGTGATGGTTACATGAATCTATACATGCATTAAAACGTATAAATTTTTGCACAAAACTGTGCACCAAAAAGTCAATTTTACTGCATGTAATTAAACACATAAAATAAATGTTATAGGCAGAAAATAAGCTGATAAAAGACACAAGTACACACAGAGAGAGAGAAGAGAGAGAAAAGAAGGCAATAGTCCAAGATGAAGAGGGAGATGGATAAGAGGAATGCAGAAGAAAGAAGGTTGTCATGTTATGATACTAAAAAGTAATTTAAAACAGTAGACTAAATCAAAGTGTGTAGAAGCAGTAGATAGAGGAGTGCCTACTGCAGAAAATGTAATAAGTAATATGGAAACAAGCTTAAGGAGTGCTCCAATGGGGATGGCAGGGGAAAGGGACAAATAAATAAATATAACCACTAAATAAATGACAGATGTAGAGAACAAATAGCATTTATCCATGGGTAAATGAGTATCAGATATTCCTAGAGAAAAGACCAGAGCAAATGGAAAAGCATCTATACTGTATTCAAAGTAGAGTTCAAGACAAATATATAATATACTATATAAAATGTGTCTTTTATTTATGGTACGTAAAGTCTGGGGATAAAAAGTAATCATGAACCTAGGGCCAAAATGCATAAAGCAAAAACTTGAAATGAAAGGAGTAATTTACAGAAATACCATAATAGAAGGGCTTTAAAAACACACTTTGTCAGTCTTGGACAGATAAAAGCGGTTAAGAAAATGGATATAGATAATTTAAATAATACAATTAGAGTGAATATAAAATACCTCTCTATCTTGAATCCTGAACCCTTCAATAAAAGAATTACACTTTTTCCCTAGTATTCACAAAATTAGTGATATATTAACTTGTTAAGGAAACCTCATTAAATTCCCTCCAAAATGCCCCCAGAAATTGCTCAGCCCACATTTTCCGATAAAAATAAAACAGAACTAGAAATTAATGACAAAAACATATAATACCAAAGATCAATGGATGAGTGAGATGGAGGTAGGAATCAGATGGGAGCCTCAAGAATTGAAATCTTGAAATTGCTTCTGTAAGGAATGGGAAATTAACTAGGGACACCCAATAGGTTTGACAAGCAGTGTGCGGGACTTTGCTGTGGTTGGAGATCATGGGTATATAGTGGCAGGAAGCCTCTATGTGTGACACTTTCCCCTGGGGACACTGTCTAGAGCAAATTTCACTCATGGTTGAGGGTATGCACACAGGATGTTGAAGAGACAGGAAGGTAAGGACATTTAAGCCACTGGTCAGAAGCAATTGAATGGCTTTTCCGTATGGGAAGTGGTAGGGAGGAAGTAAAACCGCAGCAATGCACTGATGGACCAGGGGAAAGGAAACAGTTGAGGAACTGGAGGGTTTGATGAAATGAAAAAAAAAAAAAAAAAAAAGCCAGGTAAAGGGAGTAGAGACATAAAAGGATAAACTATCACTGGAGAGTTTAGAGGCTATGCCATATCAGGTGAAACTCCAAATGCCTGGACTGGAGTGGAGAGGAGGTCATAAGAAGAATGGATGATACGTTTGACTTCACGTCGTCTATTATTCTCAGACCTCCTCCAAGATTCATTTGTATGAAAATCACATTGGAGGGATACTCTTTTAGCCCTGGAATTTATCTTGATTGTTACATAATTTGGTCTAAATTCTCTGAAAGGAGAAAGGAAATCAACATTTGTTGAGCCTCTGCCATGTGCCTTACATTCCACTTTGACACTGTTATCCTCTATCATTAGGGTAGTCATATAATTTATTGTTAAAATTTGGACTCTCCTAAGAGTGAGAGGACAACAGTTCTAAATTGAGGTTGCTCTGGGAAAACTGGGATGGATGGTCACCCCCACTATTATCCAAGAGCCCATTTGAGTTGTCTGTGTAGGTTTATGAGAATTTGGGGGTGGGGAGACAAAGGCTCAGAGAAGCCATTTGAGTGAGATCACCCAGTTAGTGAGAGTCATGGCAGAGGTAGAATTGACAACCGTGTCTGCCTGACTCTGAGGTCTAGCCATTGCTAACTTAGTTCCTGATTCACCACGCTAGCTCTCCACCATTGTTTCACTAGCTGTGGCTTGACAGGCTCTCTTCTTGACAGACACCATAACAGTCCCAGCTGGAAGTCTGTCTCAACACAGATAATTAGATGTGTGATAACTGTACCACTGCCAGCAATGATGGGAAGCCAGCTGTTCTAGGAGCCTTTGGGACCACGGTGTGCTCGGGAGGACTTTGATGCTGGATGTGGGCTGCCCAAAGACCCCACGTTTGCTGGTTTTATAATCAGAGCCTATCGGGTGAAGATTATACAGCATGGCCAGTTACAGAGGCTAGGAAGGGGATTCTGAGGGATTCCAGGGCTCATAAAAGCCACAGCATCAGAGAACCTTGGGGTCAGAAACCCCCAGGGTTAGAAGAAGTAATAAGTAAACAGGAATCGATGGGACACAAATCTAGATTGTAGAGCAAAGGGCTAAAGAAGCTTCCAACTTGGGAAGGTATGGCAGGGCAGGGGGGTTCAAGCAAAGGACCAGGTAAACTGTCAGCCACCAACAGATAACTGAAACAGGAGAGGGGCAGGGCAGGACAGTGAAAATAGGTTGATGGATCTGAAATGATTGACCTGTTTAATCTCTCCCTCCAACCCTGGTTAGGCATGTGCTGAGGATGTCCAGCTGACTTCAATGAGCTTATCCTGGGTCTGTGTGTTATTCACCACGGAGCTCATTTTCTGTGTTCTGTGATGCAAACCAAAAGTTTTTAAGTATCACCCTGCGGATCCAATTGCCCTATAAACTCTTTGGAGGAATAGGATGGGGTCTCTGAAAGCCAGGGCAATAGATTCTTGGAAACTGTAAAAGCACAACTGAATTTGTAAATTGTTTTAATAACACAATCAATACAAGAATACATTCTCTTTGTCAGAAATTTAAAATGGGATGGATAAAGCTAAAATCTTTATTCACAACCCTCAAATCAGGTTCCTATACCTGTTCCTCAGAGGTGGACATTATTTTAAATCAATTTTGGGTATATCTTTTCAGACTCTTTTCTATATATTTACATTCATATATGACCTTGTAGAAAATGCATTTTACTGTACCTTTCTTTTAAATATTTGGAGGGCCTTTAAAATTTTTTTATTCTGACATAATCTCAAAATGACAGAAAATTGCAATAACAGTAAAAGAAATTTCTGTATACACTTTACCTGATGTACTAATTGTTTATATTTTGCTCCATTTGGTTTAGCATTTTCTCTACTAATGTATTTTTATATATGTGCACATTTTTTTTCTGATCCATCTGAGAGTAAGTTGGGGTCATGGTTTCCACTTATCCTGAAATACTTCAGTTGTATTTCCCAAGAACAAAAATATTCTTAGTACATTTATTCAAATGAGGAAATGCAACATTGACCCAATGCTATTATCTGACAGTTCAGCTCCAGATTTCACTAATTGAACCACTAATGCCTTCACGCTTCTTTCTTAAACAAAGAGGCATTATATTGCCCTCATCTTCTTTTTTCAATGTGCTTCATCTTGCTTTTTTCAACACGTTTCTGCATATAGATAACCCAATGTTATCGGCATGGGCAAAGTGCGTCACAGTATGAATGCGCCATAAATTATTTACTGTTTCCCCCATTGGTGGGCACTCAGGTTATTTCCTACTTTTATAATTGCACACATCCTCAGGCTGAATATTAGTGGGTATTACTTTGGATTAATGTTCTTTTATTTTTCCTTAATAAATCCTTCACTGGAATGAATTACTGTTTTGAGGACACACAGTGAGGACAAAGCAAGACTCACAATATTGAGGAAAGTTCCTTCAAAAGGAGTTAAATAAGAGATGCTCCTGATTCACATAATGTGGGATCGGGATATGAAAGCAGCACAATTATTCTGAGTTTTCTGACAGATAATTGTATCTTCTTAGAAAGAAAAAACAATTAAGGAACTTCTTGGTGAAGAACAATTCTTGGAAAAATAGTTAACATGCATGCTATCTTTTTATGGATTCAGTGCTGTCTTAGAGAACTTGGACCAGAATGCAGAGGCCTCGCTTGCTTCAAAGACCCTTAGACAGAAACAGGCAGACCTCACCCTGCACCCAGAGCCCCATGCCCACGGCAAGCAGTGTTCTCTGGACCAGGACATGCTTCTCCTGTACTCTTTGCAAACTTCCACCAGTGGGGACGTTTGCTATTTCTGCTTTGTGTGAAGCATTTGGTACCATCTGGGCTGGCTGAGTTTCAACAAAGATAGTAAAGAAACATTTATCAAGAAAAATCAAAGTCGGTCTCGCCAAGTGTGGTCTAGAGAGATTTGCTTCCGCGATACATATGCGGCTCTCTTGCTGCTGGGAAACACGACTCAACTTTGAAACACTTCAGGAGGGACAGCCCTTTGGATCTT
This sequence comes from Pan troglodytes, assembly GCF_028858775.2. Taxonomy (NCBI): domain Eukaryota; kingdom Metazoa; phylum Chordata; class Mammalia; order Primates; family Hominidae; genus Pan; species Pan troglodytes. Next base: position 26,706,359 of record NC_072416.2, read on the forward strand.
AGCCTGCAGCTACTGTCAACTGCTCATGATAGATGGTTTTAGTAGCCAGAGCTCTTGGAGATGTGAATGCCAGCAGTCTCAGGATGCATTCCACAGCATTCCGTTGCACAGAAAGTTTTGGCCCCTTTGGTAGAGAATAAGCTCAAAAGGACAAAAGTAGAAGAAAGGACCTATAAAGGTGAGGGAAGAGTCATGCCTCAGTGAGTAATGTTTGGCTCTGCAATGACTAGATTCCCAAGAAAAGGTCATTCTTGGCTGCACACAGTGGCTCACACCTGTAATCCCAGCACTTTGGGAGGCCAAAGCGGGAGGATCACTCGTGGCCAGGAGTTTGACACCAGCCTGGGTAACATAGTGAGACTCCATCTCTACAAAAAATTTTTAAAAGTTAGCTGGATGTAGTGGCACATGCCTGTAGTCCCAGCTATTCAGGGTGCTGAGGTGGTAGCATCGCTTGATCCTGGGAGATCAAGGCTGCAGTGAGCCGTGATCACGCCACCGCACTCCAGCGAGACCCTGTGTCAAAAAAAAAAAAAAAAAAAATTACTCTTAAACCGCGAGTCTTGAGATTGACAGCTTCAAAATACAACACTCTTGTCCAGCAAAGAGCACTCTAAAAGAGCTGTAAATTCCTTAAGCTTATGATAGAAGATCTTTTTCCAGTGACTCTCCTTGTGGTGTCAGTTCATAAGACTGGGGCGGAGGAGGGGGAGTGGCCTTGCCAGGGAGAAGAAAGATGAGCTGTTTCCTCTTGCCTCTGTGTTGCCAATCAACCAGACAGACAAGCTTCTGGTGCTTCTGAGTGTCTCAATCCTGTGTGTGTGCAGCTCACTATGTGATAGATGTGTCACTCCAAGATCCCAGCCTAGAAACTGGTACATGTTATTTTCCTTGGAAGGCTCAAGAAATGAAAGTAACAGTTGGATATTATATTCTATGGGGAAAATGCATGGGTATTTTAAGAAATTATTATTCTCCAGAACAATGTTACTTAATGTGTGTCTTATAGACTGGCAGCATCAGCATCACGTGGAAATGTGTTAGAAAAGCATATGGACAGGTTTCACTGCAGACTTAGGGAATCAGAATCTATCTGTGGGGGTGGGTGCCAGATATATGTGTCTCATGAGTCCTCTGAGTAATTTTTATGCACACTAAGGTTTAAGAAGCTCTCCTGTGGAAGGGTTCGAGTAAACATCGAATGCATTGTAAAGAAGAAAACCACAAATGATTCCATTTGATGTCAGTACATGTGGAAATGGTTAAGTCTTCATAATAAAAATAGACAAACAGGCAAGTCATGGTGGCTCACACTTGTAATCCTAGCACTTTGGGAGACCAAGGCTGGAGGATCATTTGCATCCAGGAGTTTGAAACCAGTCTGGGCAACATAGAGAGACCCCCACCTCTACAAAAATTTTTTAAAAAATTAGTTAGGCATAGGTTGGCAAGCACCTGTAGTCCCAGCTACTTGGAAGGCTGAGGTGGGAGGATCACTTGAGCCCGGGAGGTCGAGGCTGCAGTGAACCATGATCATGCCACTGCACTCCAGCCTGGGTGACAGAGTGAGACCTTGTCTCTCTCTCTCTCTCTCTCTCTCTCTCTCTCTCACACACACACAACAAAAACGTAGTGAAAGAGGGCATTGCATATGAATAAGAATAATAATGAAATAGCAGTAATATATAGCAGTTAACATTTATTGAGTATTTTTTAAGTTCCAGGTTCTGTGCTAAACATGTATGTTCTTTATCCAATTTTACTCTTGTAACAACCTATTTTATTGATCAAGAAATTGAGGTTCATATGTGTGAAGTAACTGCTTGGTAAGATGCGGACCCTGGGATCTTGTAGCCCTGTGTCCATGACACTATATGGTCTGTCTTGGGGACAAGATTAACATTTTATTTTGTCCCCTATATCCCCAGGGCCTAGCAGAATGCTTAGCACTTAGTAGGGACTTGCTTGTTGAACTTAACTGATCAAGGTCAACATCTTGCTTTTGACCTTGGTCAAAAATGAGATGCAGCTTGCAAGCTGAGATGGGAGATGAATTCAGCCTGTGGAAAAATAGAAGACACTGCCATATTGCTGGAGTGCAGAAAAAATGTCAGCACAGAATAAGTTACAGCTTGATCCTGGTAGCCGATTCAATGCTTCTCCCATCTCATTTATTCGGTCTCAACCCCTTACTAGCTGTATCATTTTAGGGAAGTCAGTCTTATTTATTTTTCAGCAATGGTCAGCTGTTTGAGTGTAGGAAAAGGACAGAGTAAGAAAGGACAGGTATTTGAATTTAAGTAGGGCTGGGGTCATGTGAGACAAGTAAAATAAAAAGAAAGAGGGGCAAGGGAGTTGAGGGTCTTTCCAAAGGAGTAGCTAAAATGCACCATAAAATTGAATCTGGATATGAATGGAGTAAAAGCAAGAGGGAATAGGGAGATCAAGAGAATGTGTTGGGTTCAAGGGACTGATTGGTGGAGAATGGACTGACGAATAGGGGAAGATTTATTGCAGTAGAATAATAGAACTAATGAATTGGAAAAATAGAAATTGGTGTAAGATAGTAGGGTACTTGAAACTGAGATTGAGAAAGTGGTATAATTTCTGGGATAATAGGCTCCAGAGCGTGACCATGGTAGGAGATAACTATGATTGGGGGTGAGCAAAGGTTGCAGGAAGTGAGGGGGTGCTTTCTCTCCTTCTTTACAATATTCTTTCTTCTAATCTGTTTTTCTTGTTATCTTGAGTTTACAAAATTTCTGGTTTTATTTATGCTGTGGATATTTTTCCAGCCTTTTCCCTATGGGCTGTCTGGGTGCAGGTTATGGGTGATACATGGATAATAGGTGCATCTTGGTTTAGAGGGTACCTCTTTATTTCTTACTGCACTTATGGAACACGAGAAAAAAAAGTATTAAATAATGGCTATGGTAATGGATATCTTTGTCTTATTCCTTACTTTAATGGAATTGCATTTATCATGAACCATGGTGCTGTTATTTCAGATAGCCTTTATCCTGTTAAAATTCTCTGCTGTTTCTAGATAACTACAATGATCTTATGGTTTTCATCTTTGATCTATAAATATGATGAATATATTGAAAATAGATTTCCTAACGTTGAACCATCTTTGCATTCCTGATAGGAGTCATTATGTATTCACCTTTTAGCAGATAATTAGAGTCAATTTGGATTGAATGTATTACTGTGGATTGTTCTACTGTAAGTGAGATGATTGACATTGTATCCTTAAGAGCTGTACAATTCTCATTTTCTAGTCTGCTTCCATTGACTACCTGCATTACTGGTTTCTGAATTGATTCCTAATTAACTACTTCCTGTTTCTCCAAGCTGATGATTTAGTCTCCCTCATCCTTTCTATAGCCAGTTGCATCTTCACTGCTGATTCCCTGCCTCCTTTTCTCCTGTAAGTTCATCTTTTTTTTTGACGGAGTCTCACTCTGTCGCCCAGGCTGGAGTGCAGTGGCATGATCTTGGCTCACTGCAAGCTCTGCCTCCTGGGTTCACACCATTCTCCTGCCTGAGCCTCCCAAGTAGGTGGGACCACAGGCACCTGCCACCACGCCTGGCTAATTTTTTTGTATTTTTAGTAGAGACAGGGTTTCACCATGTTAGCCTTATAGCCTCTTTACCTGGGTGTTCTGGAGTCAGGGTGGAGCTGAGCTCTAATGCTGCTGACATTGTTCCAGCCTTCTCTCTATGGGCTGTCTGGGTGCTGGTTATGGGTGATACATGGATAATAGGTGTACCATGGTTTAGAGGGTAATTCTTCCTTTCTTTAGCTTTTTCTTTTTGAATGGAGGTAAAATTAACGTAACATAAAATTAACCATTAACTGTTTTTAAATGTACAATTCAGTGACATTTATAGAATATTCACAGTGTTGGACAACCATCATCTCTATCTAGTTCTCAGAAATTTTCATCACCTCTGAAAGAAACCCTGTACTCATTAAGCAGTCACTCCCCATTTCCCTTTCCCTCCAGCCTCTGGCAACTATTAATAGTAGTCTACTTTCTGTCTCTATGGATTTACCTGTTTGGGATGTTTCATGTAAATGGAATCATACAATATGTGACCTTTTGTGTTGGGGTACACAAATGTTCATAGCACCAGTATTCACAACAGCCAAAAAGTGGAAACAACCCAACTATGGATCAACTGCTGAATGGATAAACAAAATGTGGGATATCTATACGATGGAATATTATTCAGTCATGCAAAAAAATGAAGTGCTGATACATGCTATAATGTGGTGAACTTTGAAAACGTTATGCTAAACGAAAGAAGCCAGCCTTTCCTGTGGGCTTTGTGGAAAATAAGCTTAGAAAACTTACAGTTAATCTTGGTATGGGAAGAGCAGTGTAAAAGTCAGAAATCCATTTTTAACCAACACAGAACAGAGTTGACATCTTATCAGCCCATCTCATTTTGTGCGCTGCTTCAGCTATGGATGTTAATAAAATTAAATTTCTCACTAAACAAGTGTGATGCCAAAGAACCTTCCACAAGTTCTGCAGCTGTCACTGCTTGGTGCTTAAACATGTTGGACAGTATTAATGCAAAAACTGCTTTTTCTTTTTCAGTAAGAGATGCTAAAAACCTTGTACCTATGGACCCCAATGGCCTGTCAGATCCCTACGTAAAACTGAAACTGATTCCCGATCCCAAAAGTGAGAGCAAACAGAAGACCAAAACCATCAAATGCTCCCTCAACCCTGAGTGGAATGAGACATTTAGATTGTAAGTGGAAATGACTGCAGTGAGCATGGGTGGTGGAGGTTGGGTTATGTGCCACCTGAGATCAGGGAGTTCCTCCTCCCTTAGCTTCTGTTTCCTTCCTTCCTGACCTCCCTCCTTTTCTTTCTTCTCCATCCCTCACTCCTATCTTTCCCTCCCTTCTTTTCCATCTGCAATTTTGTATTGTGAGCCAAGAAAAAAAATTAGAGCTATTTTTTTAATAGAGATGAGAATGCCTGTGGTGTGGGGGAGTGGGTAGGACAGGAAATGGTGTGATGTGTTGCTAAGTGAAGGCAAGTTGTGGGAGAAATGATGGGGCTCAGCAAATAGGGGAACATAACCTACAGGGTGTGGTGACAGCCTCTCTAGAGTTGGGTTTATGGATGATGCTTGGCCTGCAGCCTTCTGGGACATCTCCACCAGCATCCCTTGAGGGTCTTCCCTGGCCAGGGCTCCAAGAATCTGGGAGTCTCTTTCTTGTACATCTAGGCATCAGGAGTTGGTTATAACAGCCAATTCACTGAGCATATATGATGTGTGACAAACACTGGGTTAAGCAATCCGACTTCATCGGCTCATTTTATTCCCAATGTAGCAATAGGGCTTATAGAGGTTAAAGAGTATGCCCAAAGTCCCATAGCAAATATGGGGTGGAGTGGGATTCAGCTTCTGGCAGTCTGACTTTAGAGGTCATACTTTTTTAGCCACCAGCTAGAAGCACAGTTCCTTGTCCTGTCTCCTCTTCCCTCTCTCAGGGCAAAGCTGGGCCCCTTCTCAGCCTCAGTCAAGGACATGTCTCAGAACAGACAATTTCCCCAGGATTTTTCTCCATGCATTTCCTCAGCCTCATTCTCAACCCACCTGTGTGCAGATATACACACGTACACACCCAATTATGCAATTGATATCTGTATTTCTTATAGGCAATAGGAATTCCTGAATATCCTGAACCCTATTAAGACATAAGATAACAAAAGTAGTTAGAACTGTTCTTGTCATAGCCAATCTAAGACCTCTGCCTGTTTAAGCCATAGGCTGTCAAACAGAAAAAGCTCTCACTCCCTGGAGAGCTAGCCTGGGATGGAAACTGAATATGTTTCTTTCAGCAGCTTGTAATCTTTAAAACTTTCTACCTCCAGGTCTTGTCCTCTTGTACATTTATTCTGCTTGAGAAATTACTACAACCTCCACTGAGGTATTTTCTTTTTCTCTATGCAGTCAGCTGAAAGAATCGGACAAAGACAGAAGACTGTCAGTAGAGATTTGGGATTGGGATTTGACCAGCAGGAATGACTTCATGGGATCTTTGTCCTTTGGGATTTCTGAACTTCAGAAAGCCAGTGTTGATGGCTGGTAAGTAAGATTTTGCCTTGAAAGCTACCATACAGCTTGCTCCATCAAACACGGGGTCAAGTATGTTTTCCTTTTTCTCCAAAAATTGAAATACTAAAACAGAGTCCCAAAGTGAAGTCTGGTTGATTGGATCTGCCTTGCAGGTATGTTTTGTTTGGTCCTTGTACTAAAAACAAAAAAGAAAGAGGCCAGGCCTCGTGTCTGACGCCTGTAATCCCAGCACTCTGGGAGGCCGAGGCAGGTAGATCACTTGAGCTCAGGAGTTTAAGACCAGTCTGGGCAACATGGTGAAACCCCATCTCTATCAAAAACATGAAAAATTAGCTGGGCATGGTGGTGTGTGCCTGTAGTTCCAGCTACTCAGGAGGCTGAGATGGGAGGATCACTTGAACCCTGGAGGCAGAGGTTGCAGTGAGCAAGGTGGTCAGAGATTGAGCCACTGCACTCCAGCCTGGGTGACAGAGTGATAAAAAAGAAAGAGAGAGAGAAGGAATGAAGGAAGGGAGGAAGGAAGGAAGGAAGGAAGGAAGGAAGGAAGGAAGGAAAGGAAGGAAAAGGGAAAGGGAAAGGAAGAAGAAAGAAAGAAGAAAGAGGGAAAGCAGGAAGGAAGGAAGGGAGGAAGGGAAGGAGGGACAGAAGGAGGGAGGGAGGGAATTAGTTCTAGTATTTTAAAAATCTGGGGCTAGAAGGCAACAATTGAGAACAGTTGAATAGTTAATGCCCCCTTTAGACAGGACATGGATTTTCTATTTGTCACCGTCCTCACCACTCCCTATTTTATTACATCTGGGCCAATTTACTAAACTACATGATGAGACTGTAACTGCCCAGTGGCTTCTTTGTGCCTGCTGCCCAGACAGAGCCGATTTATCAAGACGGGAGAATTGCAATAGGGAAAGAGTTTTACACACATAGAGCCAGCTAAATGGGAGAACAGAGTTTTTTTATGACTCAAATCAGCCTCCCTGAAAATTTGGAAGCTAGGGCTTTTCAAAGATAGTTTGGCAAGGAGTAGGGTGGCTAGGGAATGGGTGCTGCTGACTGGTTGGGGATGCAGTAATAGGGGTGTGAAAAATGGTCCTCATGCACTGAGTCCACTTCTGGGTGGGGCCACAGGACTAGTTGGCAGGTCCAGGTGGGGCAGTCTGGTTGTCAGGAAGGCAAAAGCCTGAAAAGACATCTCAAAAGGCCAATCTCAAGTTCTACAGTAGTGATGTTATCTGTAGGAGTAACTTAGGAAGTTGGAAGTGTTGTGAGCTCTGGGATAAAGGCTGATAATAATCCATGTCTACATCTTAGCAGAATTCAGGCTCCTTTCATTCTCCTAACTTGGCAATATTTCATTAGTTTTACAAAGGCAGTTTAGTTTTGGGAAAGGGCTGTCATCATTTAAAATATACAACAAATTTCTTTCAAAGTTAGGTTGGCGGTCTGGTCGGGGTGGAGCCATTGGTTACGAGAAATGCAAAAAAACCTGAAGAGACATCTCAAAAGGCCAGTCTACAATAGTGATCTTATCTGCGGGAGTCATTGGGAAAGTTGCAAATCTTGTGACCTCTGGAATAATGGCTGGTAATCCTTTATGTCTACACCTTAGCAGAATTCAGGCTCCTCTTATCCTCCTAACCTGGTAGTCCCTCATTAGCTTTATGAAGGTAGTTTAGTTTTGGGCAAGGGCTATTATCATTTAAAATATACACTAGGCCGGGCGCGGTGGCTCACCCCTGTATTCCCAGCACTTTGGGAAGCCGAGGTGGGTGGATCACGAGATCGGGAGATCGAGACCATCCTGGCCAACATGGTGAAACCCTGTCTCTACTAAAAATACAAAAATTAGCTGGGTGTGCTGGCATGTGAGGATCACTTGAACCAGGGAGGCGGAGGTTGCAGTGAGCCGAGATCATGCCACTGCACTCCAGCCTGGGTGACAGAGCAAGACTCCATCTCAAAATAAAATGAAATAAAATAAAATAAACACTAAATTTGTCCCAAAGTTAACTTGGCCCGAGCCCAGGAAAGCGTAAGGGCAGTTTGGAGGTTAAAGGCAAGATGGGGGTTAGTTAGATCAAATCTCTTTCACTGATGTCATCATTTTCTCCCTGTTACAATTTCTGCAAAGACAGTTCCATGACTGGCTCCATGGACACTAGAGTGGCTTGTACACTTCACCTGAAAGATATGAGCAACCCACTGTCAGATGGTGTCTGAGAAGCTGCCGCTTCCTTGGGAGTCCTTAGCAAGTCTGGCCACAGATCATAGATGTACTGGGGTGTTGTTTTCATAGTCAGCTGCTGTGTCTCCTTTGTCCTGAAGATTTTATTTTGCTCCCTTCCTATGGCAAAAAAAAAAAAAAAAAAAAAAAAAATATATATATATATATATATCCTCCAATGTTACCAACGGAGAGGCTGGGTAAGCCCCCTTGGCAACCGTTTCACAGTTAACTGAATCAAGGAGTCAGAAGAAATAGCTTAACCTGGCACTATAACTTTGGGAGAAGTGGCAATTGGGCTGCTATTACTTCTTTAAGATAAATTGTCTCATATCCGAATTGTCTCATTCAGGACTTTTTCAGCTTCAAGTGAAAGAAAATAAAAATCAAACTGGTTTAGCGAGAAAGAGATGTGTCCTTTGGACCACACACACATCTTTCCTTTCCATTGTTCACCTTATGACTTCCTTATCTTGGCTCCATGTTTCATCTTAGGCCTTTTTTTTTTTTCTTTTCCTTTTTTTTTTTGAAACGGAGTCTTGCTCTGTCACCCAGGCTGGAGTGCAGTGGCGTGATCTCGGCTCACTGCAACCTCTGCCTCCTGGGTTCAAGCAATTCTCCTGCCTCAGCCTCCCGAGTAGCTGGGACTACAGGTGCCCGCCACCACGCCCAGCTAATTTTTTGTAATTTTAGTAGAGATGGGGTTTCACCATGTTAGCCAGGATGATCTCGATCTCCTGACCTTGTGATCTGCCTGCCTTGGCCTCCCAAAGTGCTGGGATTGCAGGTGTGAGCCTCCGTGCCCAGCCTGTCTTAGGCTTTTCTTGAAACATATATTGAGTGTCCACTAGGTACTGGTCACTAGAAACACATGGAGGTATAAGACAGACATGACTTCATGGAGCTTAGCTTATGGCAGAGGGTGGGTTGGGGAGATAAACATTGAACAAGGAATTACGCAAATGACAAATCAATGACAACATGATGGAAGATGTGAAAAAGACAGGAGCTGAGAGTTTTGAACCCAAAAGTATCTGAGACAGATTTCAATCAGTTTAGAAAGTTTATTTTGCCAAGGTTAAGGATGTGCCAGTGACACAGACTCAGGAGATCCTGATGACGTGGGCCCAAGGTGGATGGGGTACAACTTGCTTTTATACATTTTAGGGAGACGTAAGACATCAATCAATACATGTGAGATTTACATTGGCTCAATCTGGAAAGGCAGGACAACTAAAAGTGGGACGGGGAGGTGCTTCCGGGTCATAGGTAGATTTTACAATTTTCTGATTGGCAATTGGTTGAATGAGCTGTTATCAATAGAAAGGAATGTCTGGGTTACATAAGGAGTTGTGGAGACCAAAGTTTTATCATGAAGATGAAGCCTCCAGGTAGCAAGCTTCAGAGAGACTAGATGGTAATTGTTTCTTATCAGACTTAAGGTCTGTGTTGATGTTAATGCTGGTTGGCTTTTCCTGAATTCCAAAAGGAAGGGGATATAATGAGACATCATGTCTGACTCTCCCTTCTCATCATGGCCTGAAACAGTTTTTCAGGTTAACTTTGGAATGCCCTTGGCTGAGAGAAGGGGTCCATTTACATGGCTAGGGGGCTTAGAATTTTATTTTGGTTTACAGAATGTACCCCAAAAGAGTTGTGTTAAAGCACAATTCACAAATAGTTAAAAACATAGTTCTCATAAGATAGATAATGAGCATTAATGGGCATTGGCCAAAGATTTCCTTAGCTCACTAAGGAGAAAAGCAGCAGGATGAATGAATGATTCCACAGAAGGTTTGATAAACTGATGTTCGTGTAGTCAGTAGAAAAAGATATGCTGAAATAACCTTGCTCAGTTAAATATAAAACTGACTGATATACAGGACAATAGAATCATAAGCTTTGGGGTTATCTACTAGAATGAAACAAAAAAAAAGATTTTGGCCAGGCATGGCGGCTCACACCTGTAATCCCAACACTTTGGGAGGCTGAGGCGGGCGGATCACCTGAGGTCAGGAGTTTGAGACCAGCCTGGCCAACATAGTGAAACCATGTCTCTACTAAAAATACAAAAATTAGCTGGGCATGGTGGCAGGTGCCTGTATTCCCAGCTACTCGGGAGGCTGAGGCAGAAGAATCGCTTGAACCCAGGAGGCAGAGGTTGCAGTGAGCTGAGATTGTGCCACTGCACTCCAGCCTGGGCAAAGATTTCACCTCAGTTTTCTAAAAGTTAACATGTATCTTTGCAGACTAGGGAGGCCATCTGGGGCTGACCTGATGGTGAATAATAAACTAAAAAAGTAATATTACTGTGAGGAAAGAAATAGCTAATTAGAAAATGCTCTAGCATGACATTAAAAGTTCACACGGTCATCTTTTTGGTTTTCTTTTTCCCCCAAGCTTTGGATATTTTTCCTTAACGTACAAATGACTTGATTTTGCAGGGTGTACATCAGTTACTCACAGTGGATGTTTCATTCTCATTTTAAATCAAACTTAAAGAGGTTAAAGAGAAAGAATGCATGATCCTCAGGGGGTATCAGTGTGACAGGAGGAAACATAATAATAATAATTATAATAGCAATAGCTACTACTCATTGACTCTTAATAGATGCCAGGCTCTGGGTCGAGCTTTTCCAGATGTCGTGGAGTCACACTTTTACACAGCACTGATCAGGTGTGCAGAAAAAATAAAGCTTCGTTCTTTTCTATAATGGACTTAGACTTTCTCATGCACTTTTGTGAACTCCTGGTGACCGAGGAGAAGGGACTCTATATGCTGCATGTGGTACTTTCTGAGCTTCACTGTTTCACTTTTCTGACTGGTCACTGTTAACAGCAAAACCAAGCTCTGTAAAATATTTTAAAGAAGTTTATTCTGAGTCAATATAAGTGACTGTGGCTTGGGGAAACACAAACCCAAGAAGCTTTGAATAAGTGGTCCTGAGGTGGTTAGATTACAGTTTGGTTTTACACGTTCTGGGGAGGCAGAAGTTACAGGCAAAGACATAAATCAATACATGGAGATTATACATTGGTTTGGGCCCGAAAGGCAGGATAGCTTTAAATGGGGCTTATGTGTTATAGGAGATTCTTTAATTTGCAGTTGGTTAGAGTAAGACTTTGCTAAAACTTGGAGTTAACAGAAAGAAATATTTTATGTTGGCTGGGCTTGGTGGCTCATGCCTGCAATCCCAGCACTTTGGGAGGCCGAGGCAGGTGGATCATTTGAGGTCAGGAGTTTGAGACCAGCCTGGCCAACATAGTGAAACCCCATCTCTACTAAAAATGCAAAAAAATTAGCAAGTTGTGGTGGCGCATGCCTGTAATCTTAGCTATTCTGGAGGCTGACCAGGAGAATTGCTTGACGCAGGAGGTGGAGGTTGCAGTGAGCTGAGATCCCGCCACTGCACCCAGCCTGGGTGACAGAGTGAGACTCCATCTCAAAAAAAAAAAAAAAGAGTGTTTTAAGTTGAGGATGCTGTGCAGCAAGATGGCTTGCTTACGGTGCAACTTCACCTTTGCCTGGCCTGGCGTTAGTCCTGTTTATAATCTAGTATTTTATTGCCACAAAGAGTCTGTTTTGTCAGTCTTATGATCTCTACTTTAACATTCATGTCAGTCCATTGTTGTATCTAAACTCCAAAAGAGAGGGGGTATAACAAGACGTGTCCAATCTCCTTTCTCTCATGGCTGAGAATTCTGTTTTTAAGGTTTTTCTTAGATCCTCTTGGCCGAGGAGGGGGTCTGTTCTGTCAGTGGGGGGCCTTAAGATTTTATTTTTAGCCTATGTTCCTAAACCGGCGCCCACTGAAGTGGGACTGGTCCCACCTAGCTTTGGGGCATCATTCTGGCTTTGTGCTGAAGATCCTGGCCTGTTGCTTCTCCTTCTGAATTCCCTCCATGCAGCACCCTCTCTGTCCCACTCATAGGCCACTGCTGGGCCTGGTTCAGGGAGGCCAGGAGCCTGCCTGAGTCCTCCCCCTGAGGAGTCTTTTCTGCTCCTTCTGCTGCTGCTGGAATGATGTTGCCTGGTGCGTGGATAGGTCTCTGGCCTGCGTTCCAGCCGAGGAGGAGGGAAACCCACCTCTCCCCACCACCTGTCCTTTCTCCTTCCCAAGGTTCTCCAAGCCCCAAAGGGAGGGGCTTCTCCTACAATCACCCAATGAGTTCATCTAGAGCTGATTCACTGAGACGGCAATATTTTAGCAGAGAAAGAGTTTAATAAACACAGTGCCAGCCAAGCTGAAGGATGGGAGTTTATTACTCAAATCAGCCTCCTCCAAAATTCAAAGACTAGGGTTTTTCAAGGACAGTTTAGTGGTAAGGGGGGGCTAGGGAATGGGGAATGCTGATTGGTGGGTTGAGAGTGAAATCATAGGGGGTCAAAGCTGTCTTCTCATGTTGAGTCAGTTCCTGGGTGAGGATCACAAGACCAGGTAAGCCAGTTTCGTTGTATGGATTCCCAGTCTGGTTTGCACCAGCTGGTCCATCAGAATGCAGGGTCTGGAAAATATTTCAAACACCAATTTTAGGTCTATAATAGTGATTTTATCTATAGGAGCAATTGGGGAGATCCTGAATCTTGTGACCTCTGACTACATGTCTCTGGAGCCAGAATTCTAACTTTGTGGCTAATATGTTAGTTTTACAAAGGCAGTTTTAGTCCCCAAGCAAGGAGATGGTTAGTTTTGGGAAGGAGCTGTTATCGTCTTTGTTTTAAAGTTAAACTAATGGCCAGGTGTGGTGGCTCATATCTGTAATCCCCGCACTTTGGGAGTGCCAAGGTGGGAGGATTGCTTCAGTTCAGGAAAGAGACCAGCTTGGGCAACAATGAGATCCTGTCTCAACAAAAAATTTAGCCAGGCATGGCGGCGTGCACCTGTGCTCCCAGCTACTCAGGAGCCTGAGGTGGGAGGATCACTTGGGCCCAGGAGGTCGAGGCTGCAATGAGCTGTGATTGTGTCATCGCACTCCAGCCTAGGCAATGGAGAAAGACCCTGTCTCAAAGTAAATAAAGAAACAAATACAAATAAAAAATGAAGTTGAACTGAAACTAACTTCTTCCCATAGTTAGCTTGGCCTAGGCCCAGGAATGGACAAGGATAGCTTGGAGATTAGAAGCAGATGGAGTTAGTTAGGTCCGATTTCTTACACTGTCATAACTTTTCTATGTCATATTTCTCTTACTGTCATAATTTTTGCAAAAGTGGTTTAACTCCCACACATGCCATATCCTTCTTCCTGGGCTAGTGCCTGCCTTGTCTACTCCCCTAAGGCTGAGAGCAGGGAAGAAAAAAACGGCTTAAGAATAGGGATAGTGTATCAGGAGTAAGCCCAAAATATTACTGCATTTACACTTAGATGATCATTTAATTCTCCAGTTATTCTAGGTTTCATCATTTCCAAGGCTCAGAATAGTTCAGCAGTGTGTTAGGGATACACAGCTTGTATGCAACGGTGCTGGGTTCAGGCCCAGATTTCTATGATGCCAGAGCCTAAGCATATACAAATTCCATTCTGCCTCCTGATACAGGGTTAGGTGGAAGGCTAGAGGGTAGACAGCTGGGATTTTATTTCGGCTTTCCTGACTGGATGGATGCTTTGTGACCTCAGGTGAGCCACTTCACCTCTCTGTACTACAGCCTTCACAGCAGGTATGCCACCCTTCAGATTGATTACAACACCCCCTGTCCTCCATCCACCACTTAGGATAGCTGTGAAGTTGATGACATAATAGTTGGAAGGGAACTTTTCCAAAATAAAAGCCCTCTGCAGATTTTTGCAGATAAAAGTCCTCTTCAGATTTACGGCCAAGACATTTGCGATGCTGTCTTGACTCTAAATGGACCAGATCCTAGACATTTGGATTCTTGCCCCTGGGATTCTTTGAACATTATGTGATCTTGAGCAAGTCTCACACCCTTTCTGAAACTCAGATTCACCATTTAGAAGGGGATGGGCTCCATCAGCTCTTCTGTTGTGCTGTAATTGAAGACCGTGTGGCAGAAACAGCAGATGCAGCTGTGGAAGCTCCCAGATGTGGTGCACCAGCCCCAGGCCCCCTGTCTGCCTCTTGGCCAACTGCCCTGTATCTGTTGTCAAATCCTCCTCTTTGTTTCTAATTTTGTTTATTTATACTGTCTCCTTTCTTTCCCCTTCATTTTCCAGAGGTTCATCTGCTTTATTTACTTATTTATTTTCTTCAAGGAATTAACTCTGGGATTTGTGTATCAATTTTGTTTGTTTTCTCCTTTTCTGTAGGTTTATTTTGTGTTTGGCTTTGACTTTCAGTTGAACATTTTACTAATTTATTTTTTCTTCTTTTGCCTGACTCTGCTCTTTAAAAATAATGAATAGCTTTTTTGTTTGTTTGTTTGTTTGTTTTGAGACGGAGTCTTGCTCTGATGCCTAGGCTGGCGTGCAGTGGCACAGTCTCTGCAGGTTCAAGCGACTCTCCTGTCTGAGCCTCTTGAGTAGCCGGGATTACAAGTGCCTGCCACCACACCCGGCTAATTTTTGTATTTTTAGTTGAGACAAGGTTTCACCATGTTGGCCAGGCTGGTCTTGAACTCCTGACCTCAGGTCATCCTCTCACTTCGGCCTCCCAAAGTGTTGGAATTACAGGTGTGAACCACCGCACCTGGCCAAAAGTAATGAACAAGCATTTAAGGGAATAAATGTTTCCTCTAAGTTTTGATATGCTAACATTCTGGCTTTTGCTACTTCCTTGAGGGCCTGCAGTTGAGGTCTTAGTTTCTTTTCTAACATGCTTTAATTTGGCATTTTTTTAGCCCCTGGAATTAGATTTTTGTTTAAATTTTTAATATTAATGTCAAGTTACTGTTTTAGTGCTTTCAAGTTAGAGAATATGGCCTGTGCACTTTTCTTTTTTCCTCCTGTTTTCTTTCCTTTCTTTCAGCATAGCTTAGTATTTGTTCAATGTTGTTAAAAGTTCTGTGGACTTGCAAGAAAAAGATTATATTAGCTATTCATAGAGTATACTTTTTTGTGGAGAAAGAATAAACCTTTTTTCAACTTTTATTTTAGATTCACGGGATACATGTACAAATTTGTTACCTGGGTATATTGCATGATGCTGAGGTTTGGGGTATGAATGATTCCGTCACCCAGCTACTGAGCATAGTACCCAACAGTTAGTTTTCCAATCCTTGTCTTCCCCTCCCCTCTCCCCTCTATAGTCCCTAGTGTCTGTTGTTGTCATCTTTATGTCCATGAGTATAGGGTATACATTTATTCATTCCAATGTATTATAAGGTCCAGATCTTTTTTTTCTGAGGCGGTGTTTCACTCTTGTTGCCCAGGCTGGAGTGCAATGCCGCGATCTTGGCTCACCATAGCCTCCGCCTTCCGGGTTCAAGCTATTCTCCTGCCTCAGCCTCCTGAATAGCTGGGATTACAGGCATGTGCCACCACGCTCAGCTAATTTTGTATTTTTAGTAGAGATGGGGTTTCTCCATGTTGGTCAGGCTGGTCATGAACTCCCGACCTCAGGTGATCCACCCACCTTGGCCTCCCAAAGTGCTGGGATTACAGATGTGAGACACCACGCCCAGCTAAGGTCCAGATCTTTTATACCTTCATATTGTCCTTTTGTTTGCTTGAGCTAAATGTGTAGTGTTTATTAAGTTTCTTCAGGCAAAATGATTCACAAACATTCTTTTTATTTCTAGGGGTTTTTGCTTTATCTGTATATGGCAATATTATTAACCACATAACTCTACAAGTCTTATTATATTGACATGAAGTTATCTTTGTTGCGGCTAATGCGTTTTCTCTATAATTTTACTTTGTTGCTGGCATTCATTCATTCATTCATTGAATATACACAGTGAGCACCTGCTGTGCTGAAGAGACACTAATGAGCAAAACAGACAAGAATCCGTGGCCTCATGGAGTTTTCTTTTTAGTTGAAGAAAAATAAACAACAATTGTAAATGAACAAAAATAAGTAGTAAAACATGGCATGTTTGAGGCTGATAAGTGCCATAGAGAAAAGTAAACAAGAAATGGGGACAAGGAATCTTGGGGAGTGGAGACGTTCAGATTTTATAGGGAACTCAGGAAAGAACTCACTGAAAAGGTAACATAGAGCAAAGATCTAAAGCAGGTGAGGAGGGAGCTGTGTGGATATCTAGGGAGAGGTTGTCTTAGGCAGAGAGGATGGCAAGCTCAAAGGCCCTGGGGCAGGAGTGCACCCGGCAAGTTGGAAGAGCAGTAAGGAGACTCCTGTAGCTGGAGCTGGATCCATGAGGGGAGAGTGGAGGAGGATTAGGTCTTGGAGGATATGGGGAGAGGGTTGGCGGATCCTGTCGGCCTTATCAGGACTTTGTCTTCTACTCTGAAGAACACGGGGAGCCAAGGAATTAATGAGATTGAACTGACCTTTGCATATGTCCTCTAGTTGTGGTGTGGTCGATCCCTTTTCCCTAGTAGGTCCTTTCCCATTCTTTTATGTCTAATCTTTCTAAGTCCTTTGGTCTTGTGTAACAAGCGGCACGTTGTTGGATTTTTTTTTTTTTTCTTTTTGAGACAGAGTCTCACTCTATTGCCCAGGCTGGAGTGCAGTGGCACGATCTCAGCTCACTGCAACCTCTGCCTCCTGGATTCAAGTGATTTTTCTGCCTCAGCCTCCCAAGTAGCAGGGATTACAGGCATGGGCCACCACACCCATCTAATTTTTGTGTTTTTAGTAGAGGTGGGCCTTCACCATGTTGGCCAGGCTGGTCTCGAACTCCTGACCTCATGATCTGCCCACCTTGGCCTCCCAAAGTGGTGCTGGGGTTACAGGCGTGAGCCACCAAGCCTGGCCTTTTTTTCTTTTTTTTTAAATTTTACTTTAAGCTCTGGGATACATGTGCAGAAAGTGCAGGTTTGTTACATAGGTATACATATGCCAGGTGGTTTGCTGCACCTATCAACCTGTCATCTAGATTTCAAGCCCCGCATGCATTAGGTATTTGTCTTAATGCTCTCCCTCCCCTTGCCCCTCACCCCCTAACAGGCCCCGGTGTGTAATGTTCCCTTCCTTGTGTCCATGTGTTCTCATTGTTCAACTTATGAGTGAGAACATGCAGTGTTTGGTTTTCTGTTTCTGTGTTAGTTTGCTGAGAATGATGGTTTCCAGCTTTATCCATGTCCCTGCAAAGGACATGAACTCATCCTTTTTTATGGCTGCATAGTATTCCACGGTGTATATATGCCACATTTTCTTTATCCAGTCTATCATTGATGGGCATTTGGGTTGGTTCCAAGTCTTTGCTATTGTAGCTAGTGCTGCAATAAACATACATGTGCATGTGTCTTTATAGTAGGATGATTTATAATTCTGAATCTGAAGATCTTTTTTCCACAGGAAAATGTTTTAATGTTTATAGCTATAATTGCCATGTTTCTTATGGTGTTTCTAAAGTTTTCTTTTTCTTTCCTATTTCATTCTTTTTTTTTCATCTCCTTCTAAACAGATAACTATTATCTTAAATCAGTGTTATATTACTTTTTAAAAAAAACTTTTTGTTATTATTAATAATCACATTTTGGTCTTATTACAAAAAAAAAAAACCAAAAAACAAAAAACAAAAAAACTAATGCTTTGGAATCAGACTTCCCGGGTTAGAATTTCTACTGTACCACTTCCTAGCTGTGTACCCTTGGCAAGTTACTTCGCCTCTCTGTGCTGTGTTTCCTCATTTGGAGATAATAGTCGTAATTATGTCACAGGATTGTTGCAGTATCAAATTAGTTAATATAAGTGAGGTGCCCAATGTCTGCTAAATAGCACTCAGTAAGTGTTAGTCATTATTGTTAATTGAATAATTATTAGAAAAATATAAGAAATTGGAGAATTTCAGAGACCCCAGATTCCCAGTGCCCATAACCACTATTGACCCTATAGAGAGAGAGAGTGAAGCAAAAAATGAAATCTTACTGTGCATACTATTTGGTACCTTGCATTTTTCACCTAAAAATAATCCGCAATAAACATAATTGTGGCAAAACTTTTGTGCCCAGCTTTAATAATTTCCTAATAAATTTCTAAGCCTGGAATTGATGACTTTAAGCATATACACATTATTAAAGTGTTTGCCAAAATGTCCTACAATTTTAAAAATCAATTTACAGTCTTATCAATCTTGTATGAAACTTTTCAGTTTATTAACATTAACATCCAGTGCTATAAATTTCAAAGATATGATACAAAGATTATACACATATTGTATTAGAAATTATGTTGAACATTTTCATTTGCATATTGCCATTTGTTTATATTTATATATGACTATGTCCTTTTGCCTTTTTCTTATTGACTTGTAAGAACTTTTTATATGAGAAGAATATTAATATGTCTTTCCTGACATATGTATGTTGCAACGTTCCTCCTCCTCCTTTTCATGTTGTAAATTAATTTTGGTAATATGCATTTTTCTTATGGTATATAAAGCATTCGGTTCAACTCCAATCTAATATGATAGATATCAAGTCACTTGCCAGAAACATTTCTCAAGTTTTTCTTTTCATTGACTAATTGTTATCTGAATTATCCATGCTATGTTCACTGTCTCAAATGAATTTTTTAATTCAGTGATTATATTTTTCTTCCGAAAGTAGTCTTTCCCACTCTCGTATTTGTTCCCTTTTCACAGATGCACCAACCTCTTGAATCTCACTGCAAATATGAATTAGGTAGTTTCTAGAATGTTCTCTCTTTTGGCAGCAGTTTTATTTCATGGGAGTTACTTTGATTCTGCATTGTTTCTTTCTATTTAAATGACTAAATTTTTCACACATCCTATTGTGCTTATTTACCTATCCTTATAGAAGGGTGAGCACAGACATTTCTGTGTCCTTGTTCTAACATTTCATATCTGGATAAAGGGAGACAGGAGTCTTTTGTATTTTTTGGAATTCTGTTTTGTCAGATCAGGAGTCCTGTTCCTGACATTTGGGCGGGGCTACAGTGGAGACAGGTGCATAACAGGCACCCCTCAAGCCAGATGGAGAGCCCATCTTCCTCACGTTGGTTCTGTGCATCTCAAAGTCAGAAGGGGTCCTGCTGCTCTCTGAGGGGGCACACGTGTCCTATTTGGAGGCAGTAGTGGCAGCGTCCTTCACTCACTCTGTGGCGTACTGGCCACCGTGAACACACGCTGTGGCACCATGCCCCTGCCCGCTACTCCAGGCACTGACATGTCTCCTCTTGCATATGAATGGGAATCGGCAACCCTCACCCGGTCGTTGATGGTCTCAGCCAGGGTCATTATTGGGCTCTGTTGGGGCACCTTTTATGGATGACAGCTGGTCAATTCCCCTTTATCTGTATTTTCCCAAGTGTGAGACCCCAAATACTCTAGATGGTTCACAGTCAGGGCATAAATAATATTGAATTGTGCCCCAAGAAAGCAATTATTTTGTCAATGTTCTTTCAGTTCTTCAAATTATGGCAAAGAGAAAATCTCAGAGGTCTCTGATATATCGTTAACACTCTAACACTTGCTCTTCGCTGATCTCCCGTTAAAAAGGGGCAGGGGCAGGCTTTCGATTGAGAGCCTTTAGTAAGCAACACCATCTACTTGCACGTGCATAACCTTGATTTCCTTGATTTCCATTTGTTTATTTTTTTTTTCTTGAGACGGTGTCTCGCTCTGTTGCCCAGGCTGGAGTGCAGTGGAGCAATCTCGGTTCACTGCAACCTCTGCCTCCCGGGTTCAAGCGATTCTCCTGCCTCAGCCTCCCGAATAGCTGGGACTACGGGCACGTGCCACCATGCCCACCTAATTTTTTTGTGGTTTTAGTACAGATGGGGTTTCACCATGTTGGCCAGGTTGTCTCGATCTCCTGACCTGGTGATCTGCCCACCTTGGTCTACCAAAGTACTGGGATTACAGGCATAAGCCACCATGCCCGACCTTTTTTTTTTTTTTTTTTTTTTTGAGAGACAGGATCTTGCTTTGTCACCCAGGCTGGAGTGCAGTGGTGCAATAATAGCTCACTGCAGCCTTGACCTTCTGGACTCAAGCGATTCTCCTACCTCAGCCTCTCAAGTAGCTGGGACTACTGGCATGCGCCACCATACCTAGCTAAATTTTTTAAATTTTTTTGTAGAGACAGGGTCTCGCTATGTTGCCCAGGCTGATCTTGGACTCCTGGCCTCAGATGATCCTCCTTCCTCAGCCTCTCTAAGTGCTAGGATGACAGACATGAGCCACCACGACAACCTGTTTATCTTTTTGTTTGTTTTGTTTTGTTTGTTTTTAACAATTATTTTCTATTTGTAACAAGTGATACTGAATTTCCTTCCAAGGAAGAAATAAAAAGTGTCCTTTAAAATTAAATTTATTATTAAAAAAGTAAAACAGATATTTCAACGCTGATATACAAATCTAGCAAAATCCACAAAGGTAGCATCTGAATGGATAAAGTTAAAGTTTACCCAAAATAGCTCTGTTTTCTTTCTATTACTTTAATTTGTAGGAATCCCTGGAAGTCCCTGCTGTGTGGATAGCACCCTTCTCGATTTCCAGCAAAGATACAGATGCTCTCTTGTTTTTATATTTCTTTTGGTAATTTCCGTGGAATTTCGGAAGAAAATTTGGAATATTAAATGTGGAGGCGTAGAGGCTCAAATTGTCTTCTCTGCTTTGAATCACCTAGCCCATTTTTGGAAGCTGCGTAAGAAGATTCGTGAATGGAGAGAAAACATTGTGATGAAAATTTTAAACTTTGGTTAGGAATGATCTTTGAGAGCGAGGAGTTTTGGGGTCTTTTTTCTTTCCCACTGATTCAAATGCTTTTAGAATGTCCCTTTTCTTTCCTCACACTCATCTCATCCTCTTACTAGCTGAAAAAATCTTTGTGGTCAAGAAACAAACTGAAGCCCCCATGTTTATTATTATATTAGTAGTAGCTGGGCATGGTGGGATGTGCCTATAATCTCAGCTACTTGGGATGCTGAGGCAGGAGGATTGCTTGAGCCCAGGAGTTCAAGACTGGCCTGAGCAACATAGCAAGACCCTATCTCTGCCAGAAAAGAAAAAAAAGAAAAAAAAAAAAAAACAGCCAGGTGTGGTGGGATGTGCTTTTAGTCTCAGCTAATTGAAAGCTGAGGCCGGAGGATTGTTTGAGCCCAGGAGGTCAAAGCTGCAGTGAGCTATGATTGTGCTGCTGCACTCCAGCCTTGGTGACAGAACAAGACCCTGTCTCTAAAATAATAATAATGACATTAGTCACAGTAATAATAATCATGATGATGCCACTAATTGAATACTTGCTGAATGCCAAGTGCTGTGCTTATCATTTTACATGCGTCATTACATTTCAATTTCACAAGAATTCTATGAAAAAGGAATTTGTATTCCAATTTATAGATGAGAAAAACAGAGGCCCAGAGAGGCTAATCAGCCTGTCTAAGGTTATGAGATGAGATTTGCACCCAGACATGGTTTGACTCCAGGGCTTGTGCGCTTAACCACTAAGGGATGCTGTTTCTCAAAAGGCTGACTACAGCACATTTTGGGGAAACTTTTGCAGAGAAAATAGCATCATGAAGTCAAGTCCATGGTCACCTAAATGCAGTTGAGTGCCAGGATGGCAAAGTGGCACCCTATGCACCCTATGTAGGGTGAAAGGTAGAAATGCTGGAAGAGCATGACAAGAGTGTATTCACAGTCAGGCAGTGGGGGTTGCAATTTGGGAGGATAGGGTGAGAAGATCACTTGAGGTCAGGAATTCAAGACTAGTCTGGGAAACATAGCCAACTCCCATCTCTACAAAAAAAAATTTTTTTGTTTAATTAGCTGGGCATGGTGGCACATGCCTATAGTCCCCAGCTACTCAGGAAGCTGAGGCAGGAGGATCGCTTGAACCCAGGAGCTCGAGGCTTCAGTGAGCTGTGATTGCACTATTGCACTCCAGCCTGGGTGACAGAGTGAGACCCTATCTCTAAAAGCAACAACAACAATAACAACAACAACAAGAAATTTACGATGAGGGATCTTCATAGCATTCTTTCAGAATAAGAAACTACTTAATGGACAAAAAGTAGGTAAAAATATACAGTAATTTAAAGATATAACTAAGAAAACTGTGTAAGTGTGTATATAGAGAGAGTGAGAACTTTGCCTCCTATGTACATGTGATATACATTTTTTTCATGGAAGAGTTACAAAAATACATAGTGTACCTGGTAGTGTACCATGCACACTACCCCCACCCAACATACTGAAAAACAAACCAAAACAAACCAAAAAACCCTCAACATATATTTTTTCAAGTAGAGCTTTATATAGGCCTCCTTTTCATATGCTGATCAATAAAATAATATCGAGTAGAGTCATGAAATGTGTCCCACCCCCTTGTCTCCCTCAGGTTTAAGTTACTGAGCCAGGAGGAAGGCGAGTACTTCAATGTGCCTGTGCCACCGGAAGGAAGTGAGGCCAATGAAGAACTGCGGCAGAAATTTGAGGTGAGGTTTCTTTTCTTTCTCTCTTCTTTCTTTTTTTTTCCTTCTTTCCTTCTGCTCCCTCCTCTTTCTTTCTCTTTCTCTCTTATGCTTTTTTTCTCTCCTTCCTTCCTTCTTCCTCTCTCTTTTCTTTCCTTCTTTCTCCTTTCTCTCTTTCTTGCTTACTTGCTTGCTTTCTCGCTTTCTTCCTTTCTCTCTTGCTTTCTCTTGCTTGCTTTCTTGCTTTCTTCCTTTCTCTCTTGCTTTCTCTTGCTTGCTTTCTTGCTTGCTTGCTTTCTTGCTTTCTTTCTTGCTTGCTTTCTTTATCCCCCTTTTCTTTGTTTTTTCCTTCCTTCCTGCCCTCCTTCCTCTCTCTTTCTCTTTCCCTCTCATTCTTTCTTTTCTTTCTCTCTCTGTCCTTCCTTTGTTTCTTTCTCTCTCCTTCCTTCTTCCTTTCTTCCTTCCTTCCTTTCCTCCCTTCCTTCCTTCCCTCCTTCCTCCCTCCCTCCCCCCTTTCCTTTCTTTCTTCCTCCTTCCTCTCTCTTTTCATTCTTTCTCCCCTTTCTCTCTCTCTTCCTCTCTCTTGTCTCTCTCTTCTTTCTTCATCTCCTTTCTTTCATCAGTGGGAACCAGTTAGGTTTGCTGCTGTGCTGATTTTCCTGTTTATGGCATGGTTTCTACTAAGACTTTTCATGACTCTGAGCCTTTGCAAGGTTGTTTTATCTCCTAGAAAACTCTGATTAATCCTTCAAGACCCCAATTAAATGCCCTTGCCTTATGAAGTTATTCCTGCTTCCCTGTCTGCATTCAGGCTTAGACATTTCTTCAAAAGTGCTCATTCACTGCCCACCATTTTGATGGTGACTTGGACTGGAATGGTAGTCATGGTGAATGAAAGAAGTAGACAGAGGGCCGGGTGCGGTGGCTCACACCTGTAATTCCAGCACTTTGGGAAGCTGAAGCAGGCAGATCACTTGAAGTCAGGAGTTGGAGACCAGCCTGGCCAATATGGTTAAACCCAGTCTCTACTAAAAATACAAAAAAATTAGCTAGGCATGGTGGTGCACACCTGTAATACCAGCTACTCGGAAGGCTGAGGCACAAGAATTTCTCTGGGTGGCAGAGGCTGCAGTGAGCCAAGATCATGCCACTGCATGATCAGTAATGCTCTGTTGCCCAGGCTGCAGTGCAGTGGTGCGATCTCGGCTCACTGCAGCCTGGGCAACAGAGCGAGACTTCATCTCAAAAAAAAAAAAAAAATAAGTAGACAGAGAAGTGATATATTTTGGAGGCTGAGTCAACTAGGCTTGCTGATGGATGGAATCTGGATTGGCTCTATTGACAGAATGATGCTATATAGTTAACGAATGGAATTGATTGTGCTAATGACTTCATGAAATACCCTGGGGGTAGATCTTCCCAGAGAATAGTTTTATCAAATGGAAAGCCCTTGGCTGTGACCTTGAGTTACATTGCTGGCTCTGCTCCTACCTGAAATAAATCCCTTTCCTTCTACGGGGACAAATAAACACCATTTTCAGCTACCTAAGAGCAGCAGGTATATAGGACACATCCTTGCTTTACAAAGAAAATGTTTGGGGGAAGATAGGTTTGAATACTTACATTATATGTGCATTGAGTGATTTTAGTAGTTTCCTGAGGAAAAGCACATTATTTTGTTCCCACAAACTCAATACACTGAGTCTGGTGAGAGATGATCAATTCTAGATAAACCATGATGGCCTACTAACTCCCCAAAAATGTATATAATAGCATAGCTAAAATGAAATGAATTTTTATTATTGTTATTCGTCAAATAATGACACACACAAATAAAAAAAAATGTGTAAAGACCATGTAAAGTCCTGGGAAAGAGAGGTCAGGTACCTTGAGAACATGTACAAGAGAAATGTCGCGTAGTTTGAGAGAATGGGGAGGTGTCAGAGAGGAAACAGCAATGGAAGTTTACCATGTAAAAAGAGGGGAAAATGTATTCTGTTCTGCAAACAGCATGTGCAAAGGCCCTGTGGTTGGGGGTTATATAGCAACGATGTGAGACTGAAAGAAGACCAGCCTGGGTAGAGCAGAGAAAGCCAAAGAGAGTCCAAGGAAAGGCTGAGGAAGTAGGCATGAGTCACAGTACGTAGGGCTGTGCTGGCCTTGACAAGGATTTTAGCATTTATCCCAAGAGTATTTATCCCAAGGACTTTAGCATTTATCCGAAGAGTATTTATCCCAAGGATTTTAGCATTTATCCCAAGAGCATTTACCCAAGAGCACTTATCCCAAGAGTATTTATCCCAAGGACTTTAGCATTTATCCCAAGAGTATTTATCCCAAGGATTTTAGCATTTATCCCAAGAGCATTTATCCAAGAGCATTTATCCCAAAAGTATTTATCCCAATGATTTTAGCATTTATCCGAACAGTATTTATCCCAAGGATTTTAGCATTTATCCCAAGAATATTTATCCCAAGGATTTTAGCATTTATCCCAAGAGCATTTACCCAAGAGCACTTATCCCAAGCGTATTTATCCCAAGGACTTTAGCATTTATCCAAAGAGTATCTATCCCAAGGATTTTAGCATTTATCCCAAGAGCATTTATCCAAGAGCATTTATCCCAAAAGTATTTATCCCGATGATTTTAGCATTTATCCGAAGAGTATTTATCCCAAGGATAGCATTTATCCCAAGAGCATTTACCCAAGAGCATTTTTCCCAAGACTATTTATCCCAAAGATTTTAGCATTTATCCCAAGAGCATTTACCCAAGAGCATTTATCCCAAGGATTTTTTCTTTTTTTTTTTTTTTTTGAGACAGAGTCTTGCTCTGTCACCCAGGCTGGAGTGCACTGGTGCGATCTCGGCTCACTGCAAGCTCCGCCTCCTGGGTTCACGCCGTTCTCCTGCCTCAGCCTCCCGAGTAGCTGGGACTACAGGTGCCCACCACCACGCCTGCCTAATTTTTTGTATTTTTAGTAGAGATGGGGTTTCACCATGTTAGCCAGGATGGTCTCGATCTCCTGACCTCGTGATCCGTCTGCCTCGGCCTCCCAAAGTGCTGGGATTACAGGCGTGATATCCCAAGGATTTTAGCATTTATCCCAAGAGCCCAGTTACCACACGTGGTGTATTTCAGTACGTCAGAGTTGGTTGCCTCTGTTTGGTTACGGGGCTTTGAGTTCTAGGGCTCTAAATTGCAGACATGAAAAGGCAACCATTAGTGAGTGTATTCCTGTTTCTGAGGGCACATCCTACACAGCAAGATAAAGGACAAGTTTGTTTGTTGAAAGAAACAAACTATCAAGTTTGTTCTCCCCTCAACTTGATAGAAATAGCGCTTAGGGGCCAGGCACGGTGGCTCATGCCTATAATCCCAGCACTTTGGGAGGCTGAGGCAGGAGGATTGCTTGAGCCCAGGAGTTCGAGACCAGCCTTGGCAACATAGCGACCCTACCTCTATTATTAAAAAATATATATTTTTAAAAAAATAAAAAAAGAAATAGCACTTACGTATTCCCAAATTCCTTGTCTTGAGCCTATGCCCACCCCACATGCTGGAAGATAGTGATAGTTCTGACCCAGTGGGGTCCTCCCTTCCTGGAAACAAGTGGAACAGACACATTGGCCTTGAGCTTATCAGTCATTCTCCAGTGACCTTGATAACAGAGGCTTGTTCCCAAAGTCTTGGACTCAAGCCCAAGTGAACTGAAAAAAGAACCTTCCCTCCAAGTAGAACTAAAAACTGGACACTGTTTGATAAAAATTAAGACAGGAAGGCAGTCCTTCCAGAGAACACTTTCTGTCTCTTTCCCCCAACTTGCTGATGAAGTGGTATCCATTTGCTGCTGTTATAGAAATGTACTATTACGGGTGAAAAACACAAGGCCAGTATTTTCTTGTATATAACCAAGTCTCAGTTTTGCAAAATGATTTTTTTCTGTCCTGGGGCAGCTGGGGTGACATTTCAGAACACCAAGGAAAAGATTTGCTACACAAACAGAGCATTTGTCTGGGCCAGTAATTGGCTTGGAATAGGAGACTGTTTTATCCGCATGCAAGAAATTGTGTCCCTTTATTTCTAGCAAGAGCCTGCAAATGCTTGTTTATGCCTGAATTATAATCGCTGCATACTGTAGTTGTTGATTAAAAAAAATGTTTCCAACAGACCGAAAATTGTTCTCAGGCTCACAGAGGAATTTCAGTTGACCTTGAACATGAGAAATGTAATCCCTGGGCGATAACCAATTAGCACCCGGAATGACTCAGAAATTACTTTCAAGCCTCTTATCTGGAGGAATTCTGAGTGACAGTAAAATCGAGCTGCTAGAATTGGGGTAATAGAATTTCATGGTAGTGTGAGCTTGGCGCAGTTACCACACGTGGTATACTTCAGAACATCAGAGCTGGCTGTTTGCTTAGGGGGCTTTCAGTCGACCGTGGGCTTGGGAAAAGAAGACTCCATTTTGGATGGCGCACAGTGGGATTTCTCAGAGTCTTAAAATTTATTTGTATAACAAAGTGCTTACTGTGTGCCATTTATGATTCTAAGTGCTTTGCAAATATTAACTCAGGTAATTTAATCCTTACAACAACCTAGAATGGTAGGTACTATTATCACGCCATTTTACTTTTACAAATGAAGAAACTGAAGCCCACAGAGGTTTAAGTAACTTTTTAAGGTCCCAGAGCCAGTCATTGTCCTGGGTTTGAGTTTTCCCAGAAACAGACTATAAGGATTCAAGTGCAAGTACTTTATTTGAGAGGTGATCCTGGAAGCACCATAAGTTAATAAGGAAGCATTGCCAGAAAAGGTGGGAAACCAGGAAAGTAAGTATTATCAAGCAGACTACTGCTGTGGGCAGCTAGGGTTTAACCCAGCTGGAGAACTCTCAAGTCAGCGCGGAATGCATGCCTCAGAATTTGCCAATCAAGGGACAGGAAGCTGAGGGGTTATCCGTCGGCTCCCCTTCTGTTGCAGGCTAAGGGCTGCTCCCAGGGAAATCCACTCACCCGCACTTTCAATGTGCCCTGTGCGCTGTGCCCGCTCCTATAACCAGAAAATAAGCTACAGGCAAAGAATCACAGGTGTTTGCTGTTAGCAGCCCCAGGTGTAGAGAGCAGCATGCTGGTGGTGTCTTGGAGGAACACCAGCGATTGTACCTGTGCAATGTAGCCTAATGGTTAAGTGTGATTGCTTGAGAGCCAGACTGCCTAGATTTGAATCCCAATTCTGCCACCTCCTTGCTGAGTGGCTGTAAGCAAGTTGCTTTGTCTCTCTGAGCTTCTGATTCCCTACCTGTAAAATGGGGAATTATAGCACTTCTTACCTCATGAGGTTATGTGAGGATTGAATGAGGTAATGCGTTTAGCAGTGTCTCACATGTCATACATATCCAGATGTTAGATGCTAGCATCATGGTGGTTGTTATAATTATCGGCTCCCCCTTCGGGATAAATAAAGCTCAGAACATCCTCTTTCTGGGCTTTGGAAGGGCTGCTTGGAGGTTAGGGAGAATCTACAGGGACTCCTAGCCTACAGAGGTCCCTGCCCCACTGCTGGGTAGCTGGGAGTGCCTGTAGTAGTTCCTTGTAGGGGTGGAGTGGCAGAGGAATCTGCAGTTTTAGCCAGGACAGGCATTCATCATCAGGAGTGGAGCCCAGAGTCTGGCTGCCAGGGCTTCTCCACTGTCCCCTCGTGCTGTCTGGAAGGTGGCTTGGCTCTTTGCTCAGAAATGCTATTTGCTTTCTCTCTTAGCATTGAGTTCTAGGGCTCTAAATCGCAGACATGAAAAGGCAACCATTAGTGTATTCCTGTTTCTGAAAGCACATCCCACACAGCAAGATAAAGGACGAGTTTAATTTGTGCCTCAATTTTAAAATGTTCGCTCTTTGATGCAGTGTGTGCTAGGCATTGTCCCCTTGGAACAATGGGATATTTCAAAGGACAAAGGACAGGGCTCCTGTCCTCTGAAGGCTCACTGAGTAGGGGCCACAAACCCAGGTGTTTTCAGGAGCCAGGCAAACAACAAGAAGGCGAAAGAGCTTGGCATCACCCAGTGTTAGCAGATCCCCTTCTTCAAAAGAAGCTGGGGATCTGGGTTTTCATATCTCCAAATTTTCAACAGTTGGCAACTAATTAAATATTAAAATGACAACAAACGCTGTGCAGACCAGACCAACAGGGTTATCAGACTTCTTTTTTTTTCCAGGGTTATTAGACTTCTGATCTAG
Organism: Pan troglodytes; assembly: GCF_028858775.2. Taxonomy (NCBI): domain Eukaryota; kingdom Metazoa; phylum Chordata; class Mammalia; order Primates; family Hominidae; genus Pan; species Pan troglodytes. The sequence goes on from NC_072416.2 coordinate 26,735,384, forward strand.
ATTCTAGAAGTTAAATTAACATGCCCGTGAGAAAAGTTATAAAAGCAAGCTGGGAGGGAGGGAGGAAAGAGGGGTGCCAGCCCCAGATTCAGAGGAGAGAAGGGAGTTTCTAGTGCTGAGGGATGAGGCTGTTAGCTGCTCCTTGAAGGACAAGGAAAAAATCAACCCCTCTTCCCACCCCCCCAAAAAAGTCCTTATCTGTCCACTACGCAAAGTCAAATGAAGAAATCAGGAAGTTTGAGGTCCGTGCTCACGTTTCATGGGGAGTGTGTGCTGGGACCCACAGGTGGATGGGAAAGTTCCCAGGATGGGAAATGGGAACTGGGGCAGGCAGGACTTGGATCTTCACAGTCCGGAGAATGGAGACTGTGAATCAGATGGGTCCTGAGCCAGGATTCAAAGAAGGCAGGACACACGGTGCTAAGGTGATGGGGTGGTGGAGCAGGGAGGGGAGTAGGGAAAGTGTTTGGGTCAGGCCAGCTTGGGGGTGATGATTTAGGAGGGTGTGAGGACATAGCCCGAGAAAGGTGAGACGGCTTCTGTCCTACCCTGGCTCTTTTGTTTGCAGTTTCCATTGCAAATAAGATGACCTTGTAGTTTTAACTACCCCCTCGTTGCCTCTACACCCCAAATCTCTGTCTCCAGTCCAGATATCTTTGCTCAAGCCCCAAATCCATGTATACAACTGCTTACTGGGTATTTACACTTGGGTTAAACCTCAACATATCTTACTACAAAGTAAACTGACCAAGTATATTCACAGCAGCGTTGTTAGTAGGCCGAAAGGGGAAACAACTCAAATGCCTGTACACAGGAGACGGGATAAACATCAACAATGAGTGCCATTCAGCAATACAAAGAGACAAATTACCGATTTATGCAAAAACATGGATGGATTTCAAGAACATTTTGATGAGTGAAAGAAGCCAGGCACAAGAGTACACACTCTACAATGCTGTTCAGATGAAATTCAAGAACAGACAAAACTGACCTATGGGATAGAAACTGGAACAGAGATTGCCTTAGTGGCGGGGGTTGCGGGGGGCGTCGACTGGGAACTTTTGGAGGGTGATGGAAATGTTCCGCGTCTTGTTTGGGGTTTGGGGTACATGGGTGTGCACATTTGTCAAAATCTACAGAACTGTGCACATGAGATTGGTGCACTTTGCGGTGCCCACCTCAAGTTTCAAAACATGAATAAAGAGAAAATGGCGGATGCTTTGTTAGCCATGGTTCCTATATGGTAACAGTGGAATATGCACCCCATGAGGGAGAAATAAACCTTGAAGTTTTAAGCTGCTGTGGGGATGAGGGGATCTCAACATGCCTGAAATCACACTGGTCATCTCTGCCCACCCTCTTCCCCACACTTCCAAACTTGCTCCTCCTCTGCTTCTTCTCATCTCAGTGGAAAGAACCAGCATCCTGCCAGTTGGTCAGAACAGAAGCTGGGGAGCTGTCCTTCATCTCCAATCTCCCTTCTCCCTTGCCCAATCTGCTACCCAGCTGGGGTCAGTCTGTCTCCCAAATAGATCCACTTTGTTCAGTCTACACTGCAGACAACTGAGTCCATCATTTTGTTTTGTTTTGTTTTAAGACAGGGTCTCCCTTTATCACTCAGGCTGGAGTGCAGTGGTGCAATCATGGCTCACTGCAACCTCCAACTCCTGGGCTCAGGGGATCCTCCCACCTCAGCCTCCCGCGTAGCTGGGACTACAGGCACACACCACCATGCCTGGCTCATCATTTCTCTCCTTGATAATGCAGTGACTTCCTAGTGATCACTCAGCCCACGTGCTGGGGGGTCTCCTCTCCACTCAGAGTGACCTGTTAAATATGTATGGTCATACCATAGCCCTGCTTCAAACCTTTCAAAGGCTGCCTGTCATGCTCATAGTCAGCCTGAATTTCTTAAGGTCCTTTCAACACTTTGTCTGCCTCCTGTGCCATATCTGCCTTGCATTTCATGATCCAGCCAGACGATGTTTCATTCCTTGAATGTGTCTTACCCTCTGTTCCATAAATGCTGTTCCTGCTGCCAATACCAGTTTATCTACTTCAGCAACCCCAACATACCTTTTGGACACAGAATGGAGGATCCAATCCCAGCTAGAATGCACGTTTTTTGAGAGTATCTGTATCCATTTTGCCCTCTGATGTATCCTCAGCACCTAGAGCAGCACTTAGCATGTAGCAGGTACTCAACAAGAATTTTTGATTTGTTTGTTGGTTTGTTTATGACAGAGTCTTGCTCTGTTGCCCAGGCTGGAGTGCAATACAGTGATCAGAGCTTACTGCAGCTTCCAACTCCTGGGCTTAAGGGATTCTCCTGCCTTAAGCCTCCCAAGTAGCTGGGACTACAGGCCCACTGCCACCATGTCCAGCTAATTAAATTTTTTTTGAGATAGGGTCTGGCTGTGTTGCCCAGGCTGGTCTTGAACTCCTGGCCTCAAGCAGTCCTGCCTCAGCCTTCCAAAGCTTTGTGATTACAGGCATCAGCCACCACATCCAGCCTCAATAAATGTTTTCTGAATGAATGAATGAATCTTCCCTGATATTCAAAACTTTGGAAAGATTTATTTTGCCTCTTTATCTTCAAAGCAACCAAATAATGCAACAATAATAATAGCTACCATTCACTGAGCATGTGTTGTGTGCCAGGAATGATACTAAGGACTCTGTGATATATCATTTCATGTCATCATCTCCATGTCTTGAAAAGGTGATGAATGTTTAGGAAGCTTCAATCACCAAATGCAAATTTAGTGCCTTCTCTGTGCCATACTCCTCTAGGTACCAGGGAAACAGTGGAAAGCAAAACAGACAAAATCCTTGCCATTGGGGAGCTTACATTCTGGTATAAGGAGAAAGATGATAAATTGGGAAACAAGTAAATATATGGTTTGTAAGATGGTGACAAGTGTTTTAGAGAAAATCAAGTAAGTAAGGCGGATGGAGATTGCTGAGAGCAGTTTTATGTAGGGTGTTCAGGGAAGGGCCCTCTTATCAGAGGTGAGAGAGTTCTGGGGAAAGAGTGCTCTGAGCAGAGGGAACAGCAGGTGCAAAGGCCCTGGGGTAAGAGAATGTTTGGTTTATTCAGAGAGCAGCAAGGAGGCCAGTGCGGAAGTAGAAAGGAGGCTGAAATCAGAGGGGGTCCAGAGGGGCTCAGTCATCTGTGGCCTTTGGCTTTTACTTTGAGAATAATGGGATGGTATATATATTGGGCAGAGGAATGTTATGACTTAACTGATGTGTTCTGGGCCACACAGCTGATTCATGTCAGAGGATTCTACCACGAGGCTTTTTTTTTTTTTTTTTTTTTTAGTGAGAGAGAGATGGGATCTCACTCTGTCACCCAGGCTGGTGGGCAGTGGTGTGATTATAGCTCACAGCAGCCTCTAACTCCTGGGCTAAAGCAGTCCTCCCACCTTGGCCTCCCAGGTAGCTGGGATGACAAGTGCACACCACCTTGCCTGGCTAACTTTCTTTATTTTTGTAGAGACAGGGTCTTGTTATGTTGCCCAGGCTGTTCTCAAACTTCTATCCTCAATCGAATCTCCTGTCTCAGCATCAAAAAGTGTTGGAATTGCAGGTGTGAGCCACTGTGCCCAGCCACACATGAGCTTTTAACTCCACAGTTTTCTCTCTGCTAAACGTGAATCCAGTAACGAAGTCCTGGCAGCTGCAGGTCTCCCACTCATGGCTTCCAGTTTTTGCCTCATTCCAAAGCACCTGCTGCCACTCTGAGCCCCATTCCACAGCTCATGGCAAGGAGTCCCTCTCCCATTGCACTGAGGACACACATGGCCCTCACTCATCCATTTATGCAACAAATATTTAGTTGGGAACTATACTAGTTGTCAGGAAAACCATGGAGAATGAGAAATATTCCGTGTCCACAACAGTCTCCAATTTATTGGAAGGAAACAAGTGAACAGGCAGTTATCCTCCAGTATTTATGGGAAGAGAAGTGGATGAAGGAAGAAAATCAGAGGAGAACCTAGTGCAGACAGAGAGAATCGATGAGGGCTTCCCTGAGCCATGAAAATGTGAACCCCAAGCTGGGTTGCTGAAGGGGAGAGAATAGCCATTTGTACCACAGTAGCAGCAGCAGGTGCAAAGGCCCTGTGGTTGGAGGGGCCTGGGACATCCAGGGGAGTGAAAGGAGAATGAAGCTACATTGCAGAGAAGAAGCACCCTAGCAATGATGGAGCTGGAAAGCCAGGTAGGGCCTAAACATACAAGTCCATGAAAGCACCTCGATCTTTACCCTGAAAATGATGGGATGCCACTGAGGCATTTTAAGCAGGAGGGGACTTGGTTGGATGAGAGGCTCACTGTGGTTGTGTGTGAAACCCAGTGTAAGGGAAATCACTGTGCCTTGTGCAGGTGAGAGACGATGGCAGGTAGTGATGGTTGAGATGGAAAGAAGTAGATGAATTCTAGAGACAGCTGGGAGGAAAGAAATGACAGTTCTGGTTATGGTTGAGACATGAGGGATAAAAGAAAGATGGAGTTGCAAAGGATGTCTGACAGGTTTCAGGCTTGTGGAGTGATGCATGGCTATGCTTTTCATGGGGACAGGGTGCCGGAGCTGCAGGAACTACAGCTTCCCATTGTGTGCCTGTGCCTTCCTACAAGATCGTCCTCAAACCCTGAGCATGTTTTCTGTGTGCTTCCTTTTTGCAGAGGGCCAAGATCAGTCAGGGAACCAAGGTCCCGGAAGAAAAGACGACCAACACTGTCTCCAAATTTGACAACAATGGCAACAGAGACCGGATGAAACTGACCGATTTTAACTTCCTAATGGTGCTGGGGAAAGGCAGCTTTGGCAAGGTATGGTATGATTTGGTGGCTCCACCTGCTTTGGAAGGAACATCTAACAACGCAGGCACATTTGCTTTTCCTATGGGACGGATGTCCTAGTGGGAGAGAGAGTAAGAAGTAAATAGAGCCACACCACACTTTGTAATGAATACCACGAAGGAAATGAATGGAGTGCTGTGTCACAAACAAAAAGGCGACCCGTTCAGTCTGAGGAGGTGACACGTATACTGAGACCTGGATGATGAGAAAGAACTAGCTATGCTTTCAAAGAGCTAGGAAAGAATGTTCTCAGAAGAGAGCAAGTGCAAAAGTTCCAAGGTGGGGACAGGCTGGGTGCATCCTAGGAACCATCAGAAGGTGTTGGGGCAAAATGTCACTAGCAGAAGGAGGTATAGGACGTGATGTTGCAGAGATAAGCAGGGCCCAAGGATGCAAACCTTATAAGCTACAATGAGGAGTTTGGGTTTCATTCACAGTGCAGCGGGGAGCCATTGAACCTTTTTAAGCAGAGCAGTGACAGGATCGGATTTGCCTTTTGGAAAAGATCACTCTGACAGCCAAGAACGGAAACGGTTCCTTTCAAACAGTAGCACAGTGGAAGGATGACCCTGGGACTCATACAGTGGTTCTGGACGCTTTTATAGATACTGCGAGATGCTGTTTTACTGAAGTTGAGATTGTGTTATAAGTATTTCTGACTCATTTAGTGTTGTTTTGGGGTTTTTAGTCCCTTTGCGTGCCACAAAGATGTCTAGCATAAATCTCATACCATGAACTCAGGTGTGCAAAAAATATAAATTTCTTTTCCATCTATGTAGCATAAGCCAAAAACCTGGGAGTTATCCCTGAGCTTCCCTCTTTCCTGTATTCCCACCGTTCCTGCCCACTGCCCCCCTCAGCCATGTACAATGCATTGGCGAATTCTGACAGTTCCTTCAAAGTATATCATGTATTCACTAACTTCTCTTCATCTCTCTAGTACCACCCAAATCTAATCATTAATATCACCTGGATAACTGCAGAAACTCCTCAGTGGTTTCTCAATCCCAATCTTGTTACCTGTAATTAATCCCAATCCCAATCTTTTTACCTATAATTAATCGTTACCTATAATTAATTGCAATCCCAATCTCGTTACCTATAATTAATTTACTTTATACTTCGCAGCCGTAATAATTTTTTAAAGCTTACATTAGGTCAAGGGGCTCCCCTGCTTAAGACCCTCCAATGACTTTCCATCCAATTAGAAGAAATTCTATGTTACATCCTTAGCTTGTATCACCCTTTATCATCTGGCCCTTGTTCTCTGTGTGACTTCTTTTCTTCTTTCTCCTCCCCATCACCCACTGTGCTCTGGCCACAACATCAGCTCTTGGGTCACTGAAACACACAAAGCTCCTTCCTCCCTTAGAGGCTTTGTGATTCAGCTCCCTTTGCTGTTTGCAAGGCCGGCTGCTTCCTGCAATTCACATCTCAACTTAGACGCCACTTCTTCTGAAAAATCTTCCCCAACTACCCACTGAAAAGTTGCCGCTCATTCACTGTCCATTATGTTTAACTCTCTCATAGCACCCATCACTGAGCGATGCTTTTCTTGTGTCCTTGTTGATTTTTTCTCTCTTCCGTTTCTAAGGTCTAAGCTCCACAAGAGTAGGGATCTTCTCCGTCGTGGTCGCCACTGTGTTTTCAGAGCCTAGGGATGGAATTCATTCAGTGCCTAGATTGAATGCGTGGATTCTGTCTGTCTGTGGGTGGCAAGGGCATCCACTGAGATGGACTAAGGGATCTGAAATGATGGCTCAAAGTCTGAAGAGCTTCAGCATGGGATGGGAATAGAGAGTAAGGGCAGCCAGTAAGATGGCCCATCCAGTCCCTAAGGTTGGGAATAGGCAGTTGGCAGTGGTCCACAACGTTGTATGGTTTTTACCAGCAGCTCTGAGTATCCCTGGGGTGGAGATGGAGAAGGAGATGGTGGATTTGAACTAAGCGTGGGATTAGTAGAATCAGTGAACTAGAAGATTATGGAAGAAAGAGAGTTAAGGATTCTGGGAAGAGAGATGTCCACTGCAGATCCACAGAGCCTGTACCAAGTGCTCAAGAAAAGCGTGTTGAATACATGAATGAAAATGGTATCTAGATTGGGTTGGGGAAGATATCTAGCATAAAGAGGGTCATCATCTGGGTGGGAAAAAGGGAGTTTAGAAGTCTAGGGATGAAAAAAAAATGGATGAGGTCAAGATACGTAAAATGTTAGGAAGAATTGAGGCATTGAGATTTCAAACATGGAGCAGTTTCTCTGATGATGAGGAAGAAAGTGGCCTAAATAAAGAAGAGGTTCTAATAAGCTGAGTTTTTACAAATTAAATGAGCACTTTTTTTTTCTTTTTGAGATAGAGTCTCACTCTGTTGTCCAGGCTGGAATGTAGTGGTGCATTACGGTTCACTGCAGCCTCGACATGCTGGACTCAAGCAGTCCAGCTCCTACCCAAGTTCACATCTTTCTCTGACCCCCAAATAACTGCATGCACCACCATGCCTGGCTAATTTTTGTTTTTGTTTTTTTCAATCAGAATCTTACTCTGTTGCCCAGGCTGGAGTGCAATGGCGCCATCTCGGCTCACTGCAACCTCTACCTCCAGGGTTCAAGTGATTCTCCTGCCTCAGTCTCGCGCTCGGCTAATTTTTGTAGTTTTTAATAGAGACAGGGTTTCACCATGTTGACCAGGCTGGTCTTGAACTCCTGACCTCATGTGATCCGTTCGCCTCGGCCTCCTAAAGTGCTGGGATTACAGACATGAGCCACTGCACCTGACCTAATTTTTGTATTTTTTTGTAGAGACATGGTCTCACTATGTTTCCCAGGCTGCTCAAGTACTTATAAGCTCAAGCAATCATCCTGCCGTGGCCTCGGAAAGTGCTAGGATTACAGGTGTGAGCCACCGCACCTGTCCTAAATTTTATTTATATATATATAAATAAAGCATATATATATATATATGCTTTCTTTTTTCCTTTTTTTTTTTTTTTTGAGACGGTGTTTCTCTCCTGTTGCCCAGGCTGGAGTGCAATGGCACAATCTCAGCTCACCGCAACCTCCGCCTCCCAGGTTCAAGTGATTCTCCTGCCTCAGCCTTTTTGAGTGGCTGGCATTACAGGCATGCGCCACCACGCCCAGCTAATTTTCCACTTTTAGTAGAGACGGGGTTTCTCCATGTTGGTCAGGCTGGTCTTGAACTCCTGACCTCAGGTGATCCGCCTGCCTCAGCCTCCCAAAGTGCTGGGATTATAGGTGTGAGCCACCACGCCCGGCCATGATATTCTTAATAAGCAATGCATTCACATGATTCATCATTAAGATTATATTAAAAGGATAAACACTGAGAAGTCCTGCTCCTACCCAAGTTCACATCTTTCTCTGACCACTTACTGCTACTGCTTTCCCTATGTGAACACTTTTATTCAGTTAATTTGTGTCTTTCCAGTCCCCCTGAGCTAATTTAACATTTTTATTCTTGTCCTTATTAACTCAAAAGTTCGTGTACTATGTCTGTTTTTGATCACTTAACAAAACAGACGAGAGGATGTTTGATGGAGGATTGGAAGTTCTGGAGAGTCCCATGGAAAGGATTGGGGTTGGGGGGTAGTGGGTGGAGTCGTAGGAGAATGAATCACTGGGGAGCAATGAGAGAATAGATCATATGTCTCCATGGAAACCGTTATAATAATTGAGAACTCTGTTCCAGACTGGAGATATAGCATCAAATAAATCATAGATGAAAACAACAGTAAGTCATGAAAGCAAAGTAGAATAACAAACACCTCTATGATCCTTTAAAACAGAGTGATCCTTTGCAACTCTAGTGTTGCCAACTAGGGTTGTAAATTAATGCAGGTTTTATATTTGAATTCCAACTTTGAACATTTTGCAGTCTGGTTAGGTATATAGATCAATCTCCATAAACAGAAGAACACAGCTGCAGTGATTTGCTCTTCCCCTTCGGAAGATGAAAGTGATGGGGCTTTGGGGTAATCTGTTTCCACCTCCCTTAACCCAGGAAAACAAAACAAAACAAAACAAAACATGTTTTTAAACCCTAATGGCCAGGTGCAGTGGTTTGCGCCTGTAATCCCAGCACTTTGGGAGGCCAAGGTGGGCAGATCACAAAATCAGGAGTTCGAGGCCAGCCTGGCCAATATGGTGAAACCCTCTCTCTACTAAAAGTACAAAAATTAGCCGGGCGTGGTGGCAGGCGCCTGTATTCCCAGCTACTCAGGAGGCTGAGGCAGGAGAATCACTTGAACCGAGGAGGCGGAGGTTGCAGTGAGCCGAGATCGTGCCACTGCACTCCAGCCTGGGTGACAGAGCAAGACACTGTCTCAAACAACAACAACAACAACAGCCCCACTAATAATTTGTGGGGCAACTAGGGAATGGCACAAGCCTTTTGGTAAGCCCTGTAAAAATGAAACAAGGCAGGAAGCAATGGTGAAGGACATTGAATTTCAAATGTGTAAGCCCGTTTCAAAATCTTTCAAAAGAAGAAAACTGTGGAGAGTTTGTTTTTTTAAACAGGCAGAAGTGTTTACCTGGAAGGGCTATCTTACCAAAGCAGGGCCTGTTGGCATGGCTGGCTTACTCGGAGGTAGTTGCCTTCCGACTTTTAATACAGAGCATTCAAATGTGTCATTCACGTTTAAAAATTATTTTATTTCTCAACTTTTATTTTAGATACAGAGGATACATGCGCAGGTTTGTCACATGGGTATATTGTACCCAGGTAGTGAGCATAGTACCCAATAGGTGGTTTTTCATTTATTGCTTAATGGTGCTTAGAATTTTATCCTTAACTGTCCGTTTTTATAATGCCTTGAAACTTTGAGTTTTGCCAACGTCTTTCAAGAATTGAACTTTGAATGATTGCTGGAGTCAAAATTATGCTGCACATATATAAATTGGGCAGATTTGTACCGTCCGGATTGATGATACAAGCTTACCTTATAAAGTAAATACAGCAAATACTTGATCAAGTATATACACAGCACAAGGATAACTCTTCATATTATAAACGTGATTCCTCTAACCCTAATGTGCTGCCATAATAAACATGCATTAAATATTTAATGAATGCTAATACTGTGTGTCTTCTGAGACTTCATATGTGCTCATGGTAATGATTTGTATGATCCACGTCTTTAAAAAATAGTATGCAGGAAAGTTTGAATGGAGGCTTTCTTGTTCTCTTATACCCCTGACTCTTGCCTATGGATGGAACTGAGCTAATGTACGTGAGTTGAGATGGGGTCAGGGGGTCAGAAAGGAGCTAGGGGAGGCAGCTGGTGTGCTATAGTGGACATAGATCTATAACCATAAAGAAGCTGAAAGAAGCTTCAGCACAGAAGATCTATGTAAAAATGGTATTTACTGGAAAACAGAAATAGCCCAAATGGTATATTCATAATAAATACAAAAAAAAAAAAAATGAAGTGACTCTCTCCTCTCTCTCTCTGTCCCTCTCTCATGCACGTGCATCTATCTATCTATCTATCCATCTATCTATCTAATCTATCATCTATCTACCTATCATCTTTCTGTTATCTATCTACCCATCATCTATCATCTGTCATCTATATCTATCATCTGTTTATCATCTATCATCTATTTACCTATTATCTGTCTATCTTATTATCTATCATCTGTCTACGTATCATCAATCAATCAATCAATCATCTATCTGTCATCATAGAAAGATTTTCATAACATATCAAATAAAAAAAAAAGCAAATTATGGAACATTATGATTGGCAATATAAAATGTGTATAGACCAATTCCTTTTATGTAATATACTCATGGTCCCTGCTTTCATTAAACTTTTTCTTCAACATTTCATTATGAAAATTTAAAAAATGGAAAAGTTGAAATGATTGCATAATGAACATCTATAACACCCACCACCTGGATTCCACAAGTAACATTTGACTGTATTTGCTTTATCATATATCCATCTGTCTATCCGTCCATCAACGCTTTTTTAATGCATTTCAAAGCAAGTTGCAGACATCCATACACTTTACATTTGCAGATAACTGCAAATGCACTTTACATTCAGCATGTGTACCATTTCACCAGAATTCAATATTTGCAATAATTATTTTAAAGGTAAAATTACACACACTGAAATGTAGCTATCTTAAGTATATCATTCTATGAGTTTTGAAAAACGCATAGTTTTTAAAATGCAGTGGAGGTATACACATTCATTTAAAAAATCACACAGGCATGACAGCAACTGTGATGTTTAGTATGTTCCATGGGCACCTGCGGGAGTGGGATTTGCCCTGGTTGAAGCCAGAGAAGGCTTCTGTGAGAAAGTGCCTCGAGCTATAGCTAAAGGACGAGTTAAGTTAACTATGCAAAGAGGGGAAATAGTAAATGAAAATCTCAGAATGTCTCCTTGTTCCTGGCCCCCACCCCCAAAATAGGCTTGGTTAATCTGTGTGGCTGACAGGGCACCTAAACTTTTATTAGGGTAGATTCATCTGCTGTAACAAATAGACCCCCAAATATATACTGGCTCAGACACAATAGAAGTTTAAAATTTTCATTAAACTTCTAAGTTTAAGAAATTTAAGACAGGCGCGCCTGGCCACACCCACTCTCTCCATATGGTGATTGGGGACAAGGTGTCTTTCGTCCTGTATGGCTCCATTAATCCCTAGAGCTTTGTTTTTCTCTGCAGTCAGAGGGTGGAGGAGGCACAAGCTGCTTCTTAAAAGTCTCAGCTTGGGAAGTGGCACCAATCATTTCTGCCTACTCTCTATTAGAGAAAATATAGCCACGTGGCCACACTTCAGTGCAAAGGAGGCTGGGAGAACAATTTGGGTGGATGACACGTCGTCTCAGCCACATTCCCTACTTTTCAGTCCTGGCTGCAATTTTTCACGGTGACACACAAAAGATCTTCTGACTTTTCCCTTTAGAGCTCTCGATGTATCACACTCCACACACAAAAAACTTCAAGTGCCTCTTTTCTGTGACATTTCTTTGTGTTCAAATCATGGAGCACGTCAGGTGTTAGTGGTGACTTTCTTGAAGCTAGCACGAGCCAGGAATAAGTCAAGTAGGAAGAAGTCAGCAGCTTATGAAATTAAAAAGAAAAAGTGAAGTTACTATAGAAACTAGGTGCCCAGGTATCACATTTTTTCTCTTTTAAAAATCCCATCCAGCTCTGTTGCTGTCTATGAATCTAAGATGATCTAAAATCAGAAGCAGAGAGGTGAGAGACAGAACCATTAAGCTTCCCCATCTAGTGCTTGACTTCCCTAAAATAATACCAGGACACTGAACCAATGACATGAAATGCCTGGGTGTATCACTAAGGAGGCTGTGGAGGGTCTGGTGGTGGCCCCTTCCACTAGGGTACCCCTAGAAACTTGGCATTTGCGTGACACTCTCCAAGATGCTGGCATCAACTTTTGTAGCTCAAAATTCAGACCGTACAACAGAGTTGACTATAGTCTTGGCCAAGTTTTCCAAATATTAGTCATTTATGCACCTGTTATGGGTTTTTCCTTGCCATTACATGCTTCCTTTATTCGATCATATTTTTCTTTAAAGTGACTTTAACTTGACTTCCTTTTCTTCTTCTTAACATTGCCCTAAGCAATAATATATGTGAAATCACAAGTTTGATGTACCAGTTATACATTTATTTTAATGTCTTTGGTTTGATATACCAGTTATATATTTATTTTAATGTGTTTTAGGAAAATATATTAAAAGAAGAGTAATTTTGTTCTTGTACTAGTACCTGAACCACATTTGGTGAAAAACTGTCATAAAATCTTACACTTACACAATGTAAGATTGAGGTGATTTGGCAGCTCGATTACCATGGTATTTCTAAGAATGTAAAGTCTTTTGTTACAATTCGTGTGCATACCTGGAAGTTACAAAAAGTCTCTGTTCATCCCCCTCCTCCATATCCTTTCCTTCAAATAAGGAATATGCGCAACACTGCCTGTATCCTTAAAAATCTTTCGTGTGATCTTGACCTCCCTCTACCCTCCTTTACTCACTAAATATATCCAGACAGCAAAGCTACTCTTTGGAGATTTTCTACCTTCATTTCCTCCCCACCCACTCCTTCCTTATCCTTTTGTATTATGTCTCCTCCCCTTAGCAACTTTCAGAAACATCTGTCTCCCAGGTTATCAGCAGTCTTGTAACTCATACCTCTCCAGATCTGAGCATGAGGCATCCTGGCTTGCTCAGGGGAGTAGGGCAGGCATGAGGGGAAGGGAACTGGAAATAAGATTGGAATCCATACATTATTCTGGGCAGAAGTCATCACCTTTACAGTAACTTCCCACTGAAAGGCATAACTAAGGATTCATTCATTCAAGAAGTATTTATTGAGCATCTACTATATGCCAGGTACCCTTGTAGGTACAGAGGCAATGTCTATGAACAAAACAAACAAATATATCTGCCTGCCCTCATGAAACTTATATTCTAGTGGTAGTGATGGTGACGACGAAGATGATGATAACACCTAACATTTTTTGGGTCCTTACTATGTGCCAGGCTCTGTTATAAGTGCTTAGTATGTATTCGTTAGCTCACACTTACTCTATGATGCAGCTACTGTTGTCCCCATTTTACAGATGAGGAGAGTGAGATGCAGAAAGTTGGAATAACTTGCTGAAGTCACACAGCTAGTAAATGGCATTAAACAGATCAGCTTTGATTTAGATGTGTATGATTTGGGGCTCTTTTTTTTTTCTAGAGACAGGGTCTCACTCTGTCACCCAGGCTGGAGGGCAGTGGTGCAATCATAGCTCACTGCAGCCACGAACTCCTTGGCTCAAGTGATCTGCCTGCCTCAGCCTCCCAAAGTGCTGGCATTACAGGCATGAGCCTCTGTGACCAGCTGATTTTGGGATCTTGATTGCTTGAAACTTAACATGTAATTTCCTAGTTTTAACAGCGATTCCGTGGAATGTCACAAACATATTCTAGGAGGTTAGTCATTTTTCCCTCTTATTTTCTCATCTTTCCCTCTAAGTGCTAAGCAGAGTTTATGGCCAGGTGCAGTGGCTCACACCTTTAATCTCAGTGCTCTGGGAGGCCAAGGCAGGAGGATCACTTGAACCCAGGAGATGGAGCAACAAAGGGAGACCCCATCTCTATAAAAGCAAAAAACAAAAAAAAATTGCATGCCTTATTTTCAGTGTAAGTTGCTGCCATTAGACAAACCACATACTCCTAGTGATGGAGGGCTCTGGGTTTTCTGTTCATCCTCATCACTCTGTGCTTATTGGCTACCTATCCATGTGTAAATAACACATGTGCCCTGTGCTCATTGGAACCGTGAGTCATCCGCAGGGATTCCTAAGAGGGCCCATGAGAATGGCTTTCACTCCTCCAGCCTCTGCCCTTCTGACCTCCTCCACAGGCTTCAGCCTTATGGGAGTCCCCAAGTCTTGGAAGCATCTCTAGTGAGTGCAGTGACTCCTTAGCTGGTTCCTTTTCAACCTTCAACCTCCATTTTCTTAACCCTTACCAACTCTACTGCCCAGCTGCACCCACTCCAATTCCACTCACACCCTGCCCGTTATCTCTAACGTTTCTGAGCTCATGCTCATTGACAAGGACCATGCCATGGATTTGCATGCATTATATCATATTAATTCTCACCATAATCCTGCAAGGTAGTCACTGATAATCATTCTATTATATCATATAGAAATTGTAAGGCAGAGAGGTTAAGTGACTTCTCCAAGAAGGAGGCGGGACCTTGAAAGCTGGTTTTGTGATTTCAGTTGCCTCTTGCCATCTCTTCTCCACTTTGGGGTCCACACATCTTCCCAAACCACTAGTTTAAATTTTTTTGTTGTTGTTGACAAGAGTCTCACTCTGTCACCCAGGCTGAAGTGCAGTGACGTGATCATGGTTCGCTGCAGCTTCAACCTCCCAGGCTCAAGCAATCCTCCCATCTCAGTCTCCCAAGTAGCTGGGACTACAGGCACATGCCACCACACCCAGCTAATTTTTTTTATTGTTTTTGTAGAGACAGGGTCCCACTTTGTTGCCCAGGCTGGTCTCGAACTCCTGGGCTCAGGGAATCCTCATGCCTTGACCTCTCAAAGTGCTGGGATTATAGGAGTGAACCACCATGCCCAGTCCAAACCACTACTCTTTCCTCTTCCTTTTTTCCTTTCTTTCTTCCTTCCTTCCCTTTCTCTCTTTTTGACTTTTTTGAAACAGCAGTTACAAAACGATTACAAGAGCTACCTAATGAGGCCAGGTGTGGTGGCTCATGGCTATAATCCCAGAGCCTCTAGAGGCCAAGCCTGGAGGATTGCTTGAGCTCAGGAGTTCAAGACCAGCCCAGCCTGAGCAACATAGCAAGACCTGATCTCTAAAAATGTGTTTAAAAATTAGCCAGACACAGCTGGATGCAGTGGGTCATACCTGTAATCGCAGCACTTTGGGAGGCTGAGGCAGGCGGATCACGAGGTCAGGAGTTTGAGACCAGCCTGGCCAACATAGTGAAACCCCATCTCTACTAAAAATACAAATAAAAATTAGCCGGGCGTGGTGGCGCATGCCTGTAATCCCAGCTACTCAAGAGGCTGAGGCAGGAGAATCACCTGAACCTGGGAGGCAGAGGTTGCAGTGAGTCGAGATCATGTCACTGCACTCCAGCCTGGGCGACAGAGCGAGACTCCGTCTCAAAGGAAAAAAAAAAAAAAAAAAACCAGACACACTGGCACACAGCTGTAGTCCTAGCTACTCTGGAGGCTGAGGCAGGAAGAGCGGTTGAGCCCAGGAGTTCGAGGCTGAAGTGGCTATGATTACACCATTGCACTCCAGCCTGGACAGCAGAGGGACACCCTGTCTCATATATTTAGAAAGCTGCATAATGACATTTATGAGTTTCTCCTTCTTCCATGAAAAAAAAAGCAAAAAATGGTATCTCATGACTGCATTGGTATGAAGACAAATATATTAATATTACATATTAAAACATGTACTTCCACCTAAGTTCACTTTTTTTCTTGCGTTTTAAAAAAAAATTAAAGTGCCTTATGAACCTTGAAAACAGCATGGGCTCTGAGCACTGTGCCTGGTGGGTTTTGGTGGAGAAGTCAGCCCTATTTTCCAGCTCCAGCATCTCAATAGCACCTCCCTCTGCAGCCTCCAAACTTTTCTTCCCAAAGGCCAGGGTGCTTAACTACCATGCTCTGTGAGCATGAGAGAGCATTCCAGAGTTCCAGGCCCCAGACCTCAGGTCCCTTTTTTTTTTTTTTTTTTTTCGTTTTTGAGACAGAGTCTTGCTCTGTTGCCCAGGCTGGAGTGCAGTGGGGCGATCTTGAGTCACTGCACCTCCCAGGTTCAAGCAATTCTCCTGCCTCAGCCTCCCGAGTGGCTGGGATTACAAACGCCTGCCACCACGCCCAAGTAATTTTTATGTTTTTAGTAGAGACAGGGTTTCACCATGTTGGCCAGGCTGGTCTCGAACTCCTGGCCTCAAGTGATCCGCCTGCCTCAGCCTCCCAAAGTGATGGGATTACAGGCTTGAGCCACCACACCTGGCCTCACAGCGTCATCTGCTGGAGCCAAGCGCGGCACCAAATTTTAACAGGAAGAAATTGCCTGAGGAGATTAAAAGGCAGCTTAGTTCATGCCAGGAACAAAGGCCTTCTCTAAAGTCTGAGCTTCTGTTGTGGGAGTCTCTACTAATTTTAATCTCATTAGTGGTATGTATTCACACACAGACATATACATACATACATTAGATGTGGTTATATAATCCTACAGACAAAAGCACTTCCCTGTACTTCAGCCTGCTTTGCTATCTTCCTGCACCATATGGTGAGTTCCTTTATCATATGGTTCACAGATAGCTCAAAGTGTTTGCTACCTGTTTCCTTAATCCTCTTCCAGAGAACCTTTTTGACATTTGCTGTCTGATCTTGGATTCCTGCCTTCTCTTTGGTTCTATCGCAATTATGTCACTTCCCTGCCCCCACCAAGCCTTCAACCTTTCCTTCTTTCATATGCAATTCTGATTGCAGCGTGGTTTTTTTTTTTTTTTTTGCCAACTCATCTTCCCAGATCCTCGTGAGGCCCTTCTTCCACCTTCCCGAATTTTCCAGGTCTCTCCTCAATGAAGTGACTTACTGCTCTTCCGCAGCCTCTGCCTTCAATTCTCAGAAGGTAGTATGTTACAAGACAAGATAAGGTTCATTTTTCGCAAGAAAATTAATTATATCAAGGAAAATGAAATGTCAGGAATTTAAGTTTTACAACCTTCCATCTGCTGCAAGTAGATTGTCAAGCCAGAGTGAGTAAAGCGGGTATTTGCTGAGAAGACGTGGCTTGTTTCTGTGTATCTCAAGACACCCAGAGGCAAGAAGTGCCACCTGAATGAGAGAGCTTCCAGCAGTCTGATAACCACGGCTCCATCTGGGGGGTTGTAGGGGGGCCCCCAGCCTGTCATCCCTGCTTCTCGATGACATCTCTCTGCAGATACGCATCAGCACCACCTCTCTCAGCCTTGTGGATGCTTCTCAAGTCTCCATGTCTAATTCTCACATGTAGAATATCCTAGGAATCTAAAATCCCGGGAAAGAAAAACTGATGGGCCAGTGTGGACCAGGGATCCCTAGGATCCAATTCACTGTGACCGGGGAAGTGGTTACTTTTCCAACCATCCATCAGGAAAGATGACAAGAAAAGCAAATAGGATGTGGGCAGTTTTCCTATGAGAAAGAAGAAAACGACGGGCCTGTCTGGCACACAGGCCAAAGTGGGAGTTTCCTTTAAATGTGTATTATTTTTTATTTTAATTTTTTTATTTTGTTTATTTATTTATTTTTGAGATGGAGTCTCACTCTG
Organism: Pan troglodytes; assembly: GCF_028858775.2. Taxonomy (NCBI): domain Eukaryota; kingdom Metazoa; phylum Chordata; class Mammalia; order Primates; family Hominidae; genus Pan; species Pan troglodytes. The sequence continues at coordinate 26,753,116 of NC_072416.2, forward strand.
TCGCCCAGGCTGGATTGCAGTAGCACGATCTTGGCTCACTGCAACCTCCACCTCCTGGGTTCAAGCAATTCTCCTTCCTCAGCTTCCCGAGTAGCTGGGATTATATGCGCATGCCACCATGCCCGGCTAATTTTTTTTTTTTTTTTTTTTTTGTATTTTTAGTAGAGACGGGGTTTCACCATGTTGGCCAGGCTAGCCTTGAACTCCTGACCTCAAATGATCCATCTGCCTTGGCCTCCCAAAGTGCTGGGATTACAGGTGTGAGCCACTGCGCCTGGCCTTTTATTTTAATTTTTTAGAGACAGCATCTGGCTTTGTTGCCTAGGCTGGAGTGCAGTGGCATGATCTTAGCTCACTGCAGCCCCGAACTCCTGGGCTCAAGCGATCCTCCTGCCTCAGCCTCCCGACTAGCTGGGACTACAAGTGCATGCCATCGTGCCTGGCTCATTTTTGTTTTTTTTCTAGAGATGGGATCTCATTATGTAGACCAGGCTGGTCTTAAACTTCTGGCCACCAGCGATCCTCCTGCCTCAGCCTCCCAAAGCAGTGGGATTACAAGTGTGAGTCACGTTGCTGGGCCCTGTGTTTTCTCTAAAATGTTGCCTGATTCTTTGGGAAAAATATCGCAAAGATAAATCAAGTCCTCTTGTAGAAGGACCAGATGGAGCCCATTAACACGGAAACTCTGTCTCAGGTGATCATTCATGGCTACTGGTCCAATTATTGTGCTATCATGGTACCTGCCATCCTCTGCATATCCATCTCAACTTTATCTCTATGTATTATTTCAGAAATTTACAGTCTTGGTAAAATGAATCCCTGGTTACTAACAGCATAACCCATAATCTTTTCTATAATACAACAAACATAATGGCAGAAATTTGTGGATTGTAATCATCCAACACCCATGATAAATATTTTGGATGTACAAATGTGGATGGTACCTATGATTATTCATGCCGTAGTTGTTTCAAACCCCCACCCCACCCCACAGTTTCACCTTATGTACTGACCTCATTGAACACCACTGCGGAGATTGGTAACATTTTTGGAGCACTGGGAACTCATCTGAGTGTTTTAGGCATTGCTCATTTAATCTTCACCATGGGTCTTGTGAAGTGGGTGCTGTTATTATCTGCATTTTTAAATCTGTAGATAAAGAGACAGAGTTTCTATTTTGCAGATGAGGGAATAGAGGCTCAGAGAGGCGAGAAGCTTGCAGTCCTGAAGCGGTGGAGGCAGGTTCAAACCAGGGAGCCTGGCTGCAGAATGTGTTGCCACTCAGCTCTATAGTCCCCTTGCACCCAGTGCCCCCTACTCCTGCTGTGCTGAAACCCGTTCTCTTTTAGCAGTGCTCTGTAACTCCAACAACAAAGGGGGACAGTGCTTACAAGGCAGATCAGATTATAAACAAGCTTTCTTCCTGCCACCTAATCGTTGCCATGAATGACAGGCCTTTAAGGGTTTCATTTCATTCTCTTTCAGTAGAAGCCATCAATTATTAGTTTATTTTCCCAGCAACCATTTTAAAAAGAGTCAAATTAAATCTGCCTTAATTTTAACTATCCAGCTTTGTCAAATATAACATATGATTCAAAGAAATTTGACTAAGCCATACATGTCACCAATGTTTATTTTATTTATGTATTTTTTTTTGGCATTTCTGTTCTTTTGTGAGTGTGAGTGGTGAGAACACTTAGGATCTCCTCCGTTAGCATATTTCAAGTATATAACACAGTATTATTAACTGAATTACCATGCCATACCTTTTAAATTGCTAGTACTTATTTATCTTGTAACTGAAAGTTTGTACCCTTTAATCAACATCTCCCCATTTTCTCTACTCCCAGCCCCTAGCAACCACCATTCTGCTCTCTGTTTCTTTAAGTTTGACTATTTTAGATTCCACTTATGTGAGATCATACAGTATTTGTCTTTTTTTTTTTTTTTTTTTTTTTTTTTGAGACACAGTCTTGCTCTGTCTCCCAGGCTAGAGTGCAATGGCGCAATCTCGGCTCACTGCAACCTCACCTCCCAGGCTCAAGCGATTCTTCTGCCTCAGCCTCCTGAGTAGCTGAGATTACAGGCATGCACCACTATGCCTGGTTAAATTTTATATTTTTAGTAGAGACAGGGTTTCACCATGTTGACCAGGCTGGTCCCAAACCCCTGACCTGAGGTGATCCACCTGTCTCAGCCTCCCCAAGTGCTGGGATTACAGGCGTGAGCCAACCATGCCTGGCCCCAGTATTTGTCTTTTGGTGTCTGGCTTATTTTGCTTAGGATAAGGTGCTCCAAGTTCATGAACATTTATTTTAGCTCAAAAGAACCGTTCAGTTACTGGAATTGATCAATATCAATTCTATTGGTAAAAATCAATTCTACTGGTATCAACAATTAGACGACACAGCCCAGAGTGTGAAAACAGTAGTTCTCTCGCGTTTCTTATTACAACGCAATTAGACATTTCTTATTAGACCCAACCACACATCCTCATTTAAATACCAGGGCCAGGTATTTCAGGTTTCAATCTCCTTGTTCCACTCCTCCCCTTTCCAGCAGTCACTGTGAGTCATCCCTTCTAGGGGTGTAGTGACATTTGCTTAACAATAGCAAGTCCACAGAAACCAGAGATGACTGGGCTAAATGCACCTTCATTCTAAACTTCGTTTCACACTTTCATGGCTTTCTCAGCTAGTGGGCAAAAATGCTACTTGATTAAATTACAGGTGTGACATGGCCTCATTTTAAAAGGTTGGAATCTTAATGCAACCTGTCAATCTGACCTCTGAAATGAAAAATTAGCCTATCTATCACACAGATCCATGCTTTTATCATCTATAAAGAGATTTTTAAATACAGAAAACCTTACGTAATAAATCAAGAAATAGCCAAGTTGTATCATCCGAGTTGATCTATACGCCGGATATCACTGCTCTTCTTTTCATCTGGCCAACGTGAAGACTGTATTCGAAAAGTGCTGCAGTCCTACCTACATCCACACTATTAATTCCCAAGCATCTTCTCCCCATTATATCACTTTCCAGTTTTTCCTGAGGTACGTCTTCACTTGGCAGAGTCTACCCAGTTGCCTTCTCCTAAACAGACTGTTAGAAGTCTGAAATCATTTTTAGACTGCTGGCTTCCTCTTTACTGCTAGAGGCAAGTGCATTTGATTCCTTCAAACCACGTGACTTCGCATCAGACTGATGTGGCCACTGTCAAATGTAACATTTAAACATATGTTTGTGTGGACATATGTGTTTGGAACATTTCATCTGAAGTCTGACGCTTAAGAATACACTTTGGAAAATCAGAATTAGGGCCTTCAAGATAAACTAGAATGTGATAGGACATCTTCATTTCTGGTCAAAGTTGGAAGTTTGGGAGAGCCTCAAAAGTGAAGAATTCGCCAACAACCATGGTGAATGCAGTGTACTGAGTTCTTGTAACCACCTGGTGGGATCTTCTTGCCCGCTCCCCAGATAGAGCCGATTTCTCAAGAGGGGAATTATAATAGGGAAAGAGCTTTACACACAAAGACTCAAATCAGCCTCCATGAATATTTGGAGGCTAGAATTTTTCCAAGATAGTTTGGCAGGGAGAGGAGGTGGCTAGGGAATGGGTGCTGCTGATTGGTTGGAGATGCAGTCATAGGGGTGTGGAAAATGATCCTTATGCTCTGTACCCACTTCTGGGTGGGGTCGCAGGACTGGTTTATGGGTTCACGTCGGGGCTGTCCAGTAGTCAGAAAGGGAAAAGACTGAAAGACATCTCAAAAGGCCAATCTGCAGTTCTACAACAGTGATGTTATCTGTGGGAGTAATTGGGAAAGTTGCAAGTCTTGTGACTTCTGGAATAATGGCTAGTAATCCTTTATGTCTACACCTTAGCCGAATTCAGGCTCCTTTCATCCTCCTAACTTGGCAGTCTTTCATTAGTTTTACAAAGGCAGTTTAGTTTGGGGGAAGGGCTGTTACCATGTAAACTATACACTAAATGTTTCCCAAATTTAGCTTGGCCCAAGTCCAGAAATGACTAAGGGCAGTTTGGAAGTCAAAAGCAAGATGAGGATTGGTTAGATCAGATCTCTTCCACTGTCATCATTTAGTTATAATTTTTGCAAAAGCGATTTCATTCTTTGCTATATGTTAAGCTGTTAACATACCTTATGTCATGAAATCATCATCATGGCCCTACTAACTCTTGTTAATGGACTCTTGTCTATATTTTACCCTGATATCCAACCTGCTGTGAGACCTCCTGCTTTTGTTTGTTTGTTTTTTTGTTTGCTTGTTTTTATTTTTTGTTTTTTGAGACAGAGTCTCGCTCTGTTGCCCAGGCTGGAGTGCAGAGGTGCGATCTCGGGTCACTGCAACCTCCACCTCCCGGGTTCAAGTGATTCTCCTGCCTCAGCCTCCCAAGTAGCTGGGATTGCAAGCATGCACCACCATGCCTGGCTAATTTTTGTATTTTTTAGTAGAGACGGGGTTTCACCATGTTGACAGGGCTGGTCTTGAACTCCTGGTCTCAAGTGATCCACCTGCCTCAGCCTCCCAAAGTGCTGGGATTACAGGCGTGAGCCGCTGTGCCTGGCCAAGACCTCCTGTTTGGAATGGCTTTCCCCTCCATCCCAGGCCTCTGGTTATCAGAGATGAGGTAGCTTAAGCCCTTCAGTGCTTAATCCCTGGCCCAGGCGGAAGGAGGGCTTTGGCAAATCCGCATGCTAGAAAAGATGAGTTTGGAAGGGCCTGGAAACCAGGGTACATAGCTCCTTTTCCCTTGAGGTTTTAGAAGTTGACAGACGGTTTGCTGGTTTTGTAGGGAAATCCTATCTGCCACAGAGCATGTGGATTACCCAGGGAGGATCCTGGAGGTCACGTGCCCAGTACCACCTCTAAGCACAGACAGTATGACCTTGCCTTTCACTCTGGGCTTTGTGTAAGGATCTCCCAGGACATAGATTTCATAGCGACATTGGTCGATTGCTCTGATTCACTTTCTGCCTTTCTCTTTCTTGCATATGGAGAATGTGGGAAAGAATCCCCTATACACACCCACAGGAGTTAGAACATCCTTCTTATCCTCCATAATCATGCCTTCAAGTTAATAATTATGGCTTGCTGTGTGTTGGGCCCTGAGCTTAACCTGCATTATGTCACTTGATCTCACAACAACCTTCTGAGGGAGAAACTGTCATTATTCCCCTTTTATGGATTGGGGAACTGAGACTCAGAGAGGTTGAGTAACTCAGCCAAGAACACACAGCAAACCATATGATAGAGTCAGGATTTGAGCTCATGATTCCAAAGTCTGAACTTGAACCTTCTATGACTATAATTCTAATTATATATAAGCTTCCAGATCATCAGACTCTGTCGATGCCATAATCTCTTTCTTACATGGCAGAGATGGTCAGGATACCTGCCACGTGGTAAAGACGTGGATGCAGAAGTTAACCTCCATTTGATTAGCTTCGGTGCACCAAGCTGCACCCAGGTTTCTCTCGAAATCCTGCTCCTGAGTGGGTGAGTGCCCCGGGAAGAGCAGGTGGTTGGCGTTTGCTCAGTTTTCCAGCCCCTGATCACCCTGATGGCCTCTAGCCAGCTTTTCTCTCTGTCCTCCCCCAGTGAGGGCCAGGCCTGGCACAGGCAGCCTCCCAATATTTAGAAGGTTCCGATTTAATTGGTCTAGACTGTGGCCCAAGCATCGGCTTCTAAAACCTCCACAGGGAGTTCTAATATGCAGCAGGGAGAAACAGCAGCTCAGTGCAGCAGGCAAGGCTCATCCACGGAAGGGCTGGGGGAAGGAAGGAGATCATATTTGCCTTAAAACTTGGAGTTGAGCTCATCTGACCTACCCTCTGCAGGTCTTCAGGGGGACTGGGAAGAATCCATGCAGGAGATAGCCCCAGAGATCAAGGGGATCCTCAAAGAGATGGGATCTTAAGATAGAGGGAGGGTACACTCCTTGCAACAGATCAGCACCCTGACCCTGTACCCAGCCTCGTCCACAAACCTGCTCCCTAGTGCTGGGCATGGGATACAGAGCTAGGGGTCGTGTGGTCCCCCGGAGGCCTACAGTATATACACATGAGCTGTAACTTGCTTGTTTGTCCCTCCCCAAGTTGACCTCAGTTTATCACACCTTACTGATGCTCTTCTGCCAATTTAGTGTTTGAGGACCCTGTGAGCCCTAAAGGTCTCTTTCTCTTATTTTATTATTTTATTTTATTATTTCATTTATTTATTTTGAGATGGAGTCTCACTCTGTCATCCAGTCTGGTGTGCAGTGGCGTGATCTTGGCTCACTGCAACCTCCACCTCCTTGGTTCAAGCGAGTCTCCTGCCTCAGCCTCCCAAGTAGCTGGGATTACAGATGTGCACCACCACACCTGGCTAATTTTTGTACTTTTAGTAGAGATGGGGTTTCACCATGTTGGCCAGGCTGTTCTTGAACTCCTAACCTCAGATGATCCACCTGCCGTGGCCTCCAAGGTGCTGGGACTACAGGCATGAGTCACCGTGCCCGGCTGAGATAGGATCTTAAGACAGAGGGAGGGTATAGTCCTTGCAACAGATGAGTACCCTGATCCTATACCCAGTGTCATCCACAAGCCTGCTCCCTAGCAGGGATGGGAGAGGGAGCTAGGGAGGGAGGGGCATGGGAGAGGGAACTAGGGATCGTGTGATCCCCTGGAGGCCTACAGTATATACACATGAGCTGTAACTTGCTTGTCTGTCCCTCCCCAAGTTGACCTCAGCTCACCACACCTTACTGTGTTGAGGTGTAATTTACAGAAGACTCACTTGTTTGTTTCATGTAATCTTGAATGATGCTCTTTTCCCAATTTAGTGTGTGGGGACCTAAGAGCCCTAAAGGTCTCTTTGTCTATTTTAGATGCACCATCTGAATTCAAGTTAGAATCTTTTCCCAATCACTGTTTGTTAGTCAAGCTTGCAGACTGTGACAGTGCTAGATGTTTTGGTCTCTTCTTCCTTGCCTCCTCCTCCTCCTTTTCTGATTCTGTTGCAGGGATGTTATTAAGAACACCATCCACAGCACAGTGTGTTCAAACATCCATGCAAAACATTTCTTTTAGACCTAAGTTCTAGAGAAAGCTTATTTTTCTCCTCAAAAAATGATTTTCATTATAGAAAATATGAATTTTGTTATGTTGCATGTATTTCTGATTGCTTTGGTTTCCAGGAAGCAGAAAGAGAAAGTAGGAGAGAGAGAAAGAGAGAGAGAGAAAGAGAGAGACTGAGAAGAAAAGAGGGAGAGAAAAGAAAGAAAAGAGAACGAAGGAGAGAGGGAGATGGCAAAGGAGGGAAAGAGAGAGTATATATCTATAAAGTATATATGCGTACATGTACACATACACGTGTATTTACTATATTCTTTTTTTCTTTTTGAGACTGAGTCTCGCTCTGTCACCCAGGCTGGAGTGCAGTGGCATGATGATCTCTCGGCTTACTGCAACCTCCACCTCCCGGGTTCAAGTGATTCTCCTGCCTCAGCCTCCCAAGTAACTGGGATTACAGGCGTGTGCTATCATGCCCAGCTAATTCTTTTGTATTTTTAGTCGAGACAGGGTTTCACCATGTTGGCCAGGCTGGTCTCGAAATCCTGACCTCAAGTGATCCACCCTCCTTGGCCTCCCAAAGTGCCGGGATTACAGGCATGAGCCACCAAGCCCGGCCACTACATTCATTTTTAACCACCTGTGTTGAGGTATAATTTACAGAAGATTCACTTGTTTGTTTCATGTAATCTTGAATGATCCCTCAAATTCTTTGTGAAATATGAGTTGGACGGAGCCTTATGTAAATTAAACAATGCTGACACCCAAGGAACTGAAGATCTTTAGTGACCTTGATCTGGGAGATTTTTAAAGCAACTTCTCCTACTCATGAAATCCTTTCATTCATTGATTCAATGGATATGTATTGAGTGTCAACTGTGTGCTAGATGTTGGGGACATGACAGTGGGCAGCTCAAAGAAAATGCCTGCCCTCATGGAGCTTCCACTCTTGTGAGGGATAAAAATAAACAGATAGATATTAATATAATGCCTGTGTGGTAAGTGCTGTCAAGAAAAACAAAGGAGGGGAAGGGGATGGAAAGTGACAATGGGGCCTATGAGTTTAGAGAAGGTGGTAGGGAGGGTGTTGGTGACAGGGTCACATTGGAGTGACCTGAACAAGATGAGGGAGCAAACTGTTGAGTGTCCCTAGGGGAAGAGTCATGCAGGCAGGAAGAGCAAAAGGCAGGGATTCTGAGAGGTGAGATTGAGTCCCAAGTACAGTAGGAGGACAGAGGAAAGCCTTAGGAAGGTGGAGTGACATGAACAAACTTAAGTTTCTAAAGCATCGTTCAGGTGTATAGAGAATAAAATGGACCAGGTGCAGTGGTTCATGCCTGTAATCCAGCACTTTGGGAGGCCAAGGTAGGAGGATCTCCTGAGGCCAGGAGTTCCAGACAAGCTGGGGCAACAGAGTGAGACCTAATGTCTACCAAAAAAGAGAGAAAAAGAGAATAGAATGTTTATGAGAGCGAGAAGAGGGGAAGCAGAAAACAGGGTAGGAGACAACTGCAGGAAACCAGGCTAAGGATCAAGGTGGCTCAGATCAGCAAAGAGGTTGAACTTAGTATATATTTTGAATGTAGAGCTGACAAATCTTGTGATTGTACTGGATGAGAGATACAGGAGAGAGGAACCGAGGGTGACTGGATTTGGCTTTGGACTTGTGGCAAGTGTATGTTGAAGTTGAGCAGTTGGGAAGCAAGATCTTGGGTCCCTGGCTGTCTCTGCCCTTGCACACTAGTGTGGCCATTTGCACTGCTCCCTCAGGACAAAACTCCCGGGCCAGTTGAAAACCGGAGGTTGGTGCTTTGTACAAAGCTCACCATCAGCCCCCTTTGTTGTTTGGTGAAAAGATGATGTTGACGATCACCACTGTAATGGGTAGAATTGTGTCCTCGTAAACAATGTATGTTCAATTTCTAATGAAGGTTGCCTCACTTGGACATAGGGTCTTTGCAGGTATAAGCAAGTTAAGATGTGGTCACTCTGGATTAGGGTGGGCCTGAATCCAATGGCTGGTGTCCTCATAAGAAGAGGGATATTTGGATACCGACAGAACACACAGGGAAGAATACCAGGGGAAGACAGAGGCAGAGATTGGAGTGATGCGCTTAAAAGCCAGGGAGTGCCAAGGGTAGCTGGCAGCCAGCAGGACCTAGGAGGGAGGTGTGGATGGAACAGATCCTCCCTCAGAATCTTCAGAAGGAACCAACCCTGCCAACACCTTGATTTGGGACTTCCAGCCTCCAGAACTCTGAAATAATAAATTCCTTTTGTGTGAAGTCACTCAGGTTTTGGCTCTTCCTTTTGGTCTGCTAGGAAACTAGTAGAACCACCAGGTATTAAATATTTATAATTTGCCATGCACAGTGCTAAGTTAAGGTGTGCACTAAGATACTTTATCCCATAAAACTCTCTCAGCAGCACCAAAAGCAAAGTATTGTTGGCATCTCCATTTTATAAGATGAGGAGAAGATTGAGGTTCAGAAAACAGTGAATTTCTCAAGGTCGTACAGCTTGTATGTGGCAAAACTTGGACACGTACCAGGTTTTCTAACTCTAAAAGTCCATGCTCTAACCATTATGCAACGCTGGGCCACAGTCAGGGGCCGAGATTCCAGGCACGCTTTGCCATTGGGATTCGCCAGTAAAGTTCATCACCACAAACTTTCCAGCCAGGAATCCCTGGGCTACTTTCCTCTGTTTTATTTGCTGTCATCAGAGTTCTGCTATTTATCACATCTCTCCCAGAAGATTCTTGGAGAACAGATGTGGCTTGGAATTTGATAAGAACGTCACTTCAACACATCCCTTCAGTCTGTTTGGAATCCTCACCCTGGAGAGAGAGGGACAGCTGAACAAACAGCCCACGCCCTCTATGTTGGTATTAAAGTTTCTGGAAGCTCCAGAAACTGCTTGAGACAATTAATAAGAGATCATTTCCATTTAAAGGAACATTTTTGAACGTGGGCATCACCAGCCAGGGCAATGGCTACTTTTCTGCTCTTTTCCTCTCCCATGGCAAAACTGCACAGCATATGGCCGGGCGCGGTGGCTCATGCCTGTAATCCCAGCACTTTGGGAGGCTGAGGCGGGCGGATCACGAGGTCAGGAGATTGAGACCATCCTGGCTAACACGATGAAACCCCGTCTCTACTAAAAATACAAAAAATTAGCCGGGCATCATGGCGGGCGCCTGTAGTCCCAGCTACTCGGAGGCTGAGGCGGGAGAATGGAGTGAACTCGGGAGGCGGAGCTTGCAGTGAGCCGAGATCGCACCACTGCACTCCAGCCTGGGCAACAGAGGAGACTCTGTCTCAAAAAAAAAAAAAAAAAAAACTTCACAGCATATGTGGAGGCAGAAAGGTCTGCCCAAGCCACTTGATGGAAGCAGGGCCATGTTTGTCCTGCTTATTGGGCACATCACCAGTGCCTAGCATCATGCCTAGAACAAAATTCCCAACAGAGCTTGTAGACCTGATGGAAGAACTGGAATCGTGACTGCAGCATGAATGCACACCAAGCTCATCTCGCCAAGCAAATGTTAGTGGTTGTATAAGAAATAGAAAAAGGAAATGACTGTTCTCTCTGTGGCTATGTGCAAGGTGGATAGGAAAAGAGGAATAGGACCAGGATCTAAAACTGAATTTAAAATATTCCAGCACTAATTTGCTCACCACTGAACACTTGGCACTTAGGGCTTGATGATGGGTGTGTTTAAGGGCATGGATTTAGGGGACAGGTGACTAGGTGTCACTTCCTAGTGGAATACGGACGAGTCACCTAGCTTTGTTAAGCCCTCCCTTCTTCATCTGTAAAATAGGGATAGCAGCAGTTTCCACCTTACGTATTTACTGTGGGAATTAAATAAGATAATGCATATTGGAAGTAATCAGTGGGCATGTACATGGTTATTGTTATAAAGTCCAAACTGTCCCAACGTTGCCCTTTTTTTCCTTGGCACAAACACTAGGCCTTTGAGTATCACAAATTCTTTGTTCAGCCACCCTACTTGGTGGCTGGATCTCTCTGATTCTATTAGAGACAATTGTCTGCTACATCTCAGAGAGATGGGAGTCAGCATCTGCAATTTGATTTCTGAAGCTTAAGTGCTCATATCCTTATAGGAATCATAGGCCAAGGTTTGTAGATCCAGATCGTTTAATCCTAAGGAAGCACTGTTCTTTTCCCTTTGGCTGAAATATGCCTCCTGTGTCCCCGCCTTGCTAGTCCTATTGATACTTCAGGTGTCAGCTTAACCATCACTTCCCGAAGAGCATCTTTTGCTGACCCACTCAGCGATGTTAAATCTTCCATTTAAACACTCCAAGAGCAATGTGTACTTCTGTTTCAGGGGTCTCATTATGATTGATGTTAGGTAGTTATTTGTACAGGAGTGTAAGCTTCATGAGGGCAGGAACCTTGTCGTTCTGCATTCCTGGTGCCTATCTCAGTGTCTGACACATCCTAGACCCTAAATTAATGTTAACTGAATGAATTGTCTAGCCTTCTAGGTGCTGGATAAAACTAGGAAAGTTGATGCATTTGGAAGGCCCAATGAATTCCATCTCTGTTGCCTCTCTCAGTTGAAGCTTTAAACAATATTGTTATTATTGATTGAAAAGAGCATGCATAACCAAACCCAAGGTGGCAGGGACCACTGCTGACCAAGCTGGGTTGCAAATTAAACTGCAGCCATTTTTGATCATGTGGTTACTCTTCTTTTCCCTGATCCTTCTTGAAACACTTATTCTAAAACGAGGGTCAGCAGACTATTGGAACCCAGGCTACTGCTTATTTTTGTAAATAAAGTTTTATTAGACCATAGCCACACTCATTCACTTGATCCAGACCGCCCTGCAAAGCCTATAATATTTCCTGCTTGGCCCTTTATAGAGAAAGAGGGACTTGATAAATCTGTTCTAGTTATCTATTGCTATGTAGCAAGTCATTCCAAAACATAGAAGCTTAAAACAACAGCCATCCTATATTATCTGTCATGGTTTCTGTGGGTCAGGAGATTGGGAATGATCACTGGTTGGTTGTGGCTTGAGGTTTTTCCTGCACTGGCTGGAGCACCTGGGGCTGCCTGGTCATCAAGCTTATCATGTAGTACCAGGGTTTCTTCATGGGGTCTTGTTCCCTGGTCTAGCATTGTGTCTTGGGGTAGAAAGGAAAGAAACTGACAGAAGCTACAGCCTTAGAAGTCTTGCAGGGTCTCTTCACCACATTCTGTTCATTAAGGCAGCCGCAGTGCCTGCCCAGGTTCAGAGACTCTGGCTCTGATTGGAGGAGTATCAAATATTTGTAGACATGTTTTAAAACCTCTATAAAGTATCACTTCCTTCGTGCTATGGGGACAGCTCTCAAAATGTAACTCCAAGAGAGGACAGAGAGATTTATATTGAAAATGAAAGCTTGATTAGAATATTAAGAAGAAAAGGAAAGTTTTCCCTCATCCTATTAATGACTGCTGAGAAAGTGTTAGGAAAATCAGGATGGAAGGATTCTGTCAGCTTTACCTACTGACATCTCCTAGCCACCTTATTAAATGAATCAATTTTGATAATATCTGGTGATTATAATCAACATAGGAAGAATATGTTTATTAAAATGCAGACTCCCAGGTCACAGCCCAGAGCTCCTGAAGGAGAGGGAGTGCTTGGAATCTATATGGTAAGCAAAGACCCTCAAGTGATTCTGACATAGGCAAGAGGCGCTGTCCTTTATAAAGACTGGAATTTGCCTTGTTTTAGGTCACATACTGACATGATGCTACTTGGCTTCATGTATTTTAATTGTTATTAAGAATTTGAGCTACCTATGTAATAATTTTGTTTTAGGGATCTCTAAGATACATAATACATTCAAAGTAATATAAATAAAAATAACTTTATTGGAGGGATATAAAGGTTTCAAACAGAAAATGGCTAAGCCTCATGAGAGATTGGAAACTGAAAGCAAGGCCTCTGCTTGTTCTCTTACCTTCTTTGTTTTTTCCCCCCTGCCTCAAACATCTATTTTATTCCTCTTTGCCTGCACAGTGGTAGAAAAGGACCACGCTAGGCTGAGTGTGGTGGCTTACGCCTGTAATCCCAGCACTTTGGGAGACCTAGATGGGTGGATCACTGAAGGTCTGGAGTTTGAGAACAGCTGGGGCAACATGGTGAAACCCCATTTCTACTAAAAATACAAAAATTAACCAGGTGTGGTGGTGGACGCCTGTAATCCCAGCTACTTGGGAGGTTGAGGCAAGAGAATTGCTTGAACTCGGGAGGAGGTGAACGAAGATCATGCCACTGCACTCCAGCCTGGGCAACAGGGTGAGAATCTGTCTCAAAAACGAAAAACAGAAAACAAAACAGAACAAAACAAAACAAAAAAGGACCACTCTAGGAAGATCTGTGTATTCTCTGTTGAGGGACCCAGGACTGACTCCTCAGAGTACCCTAATTCAAATTCTTGGGAGGGGGAAACCGATTGGCTTGGCTCAGGTTGAGGAACTTACCTCTGATCCAATCAGCTGTGACCAGCTGTATCCACTGCCCAATCAGAAGGTTCTTCTAATAACACAGAGTTGGAAGAAGTGAAAGGCATGCTAGGGTTTTCATTTCCAAATTAAACTGCAGTCATTTTTTATCATGTGTTTACTCTTATTTTCCCTGATCTTCTTGAAACACTTGTTGCAAAACAAGGGTCAGCAAACTATTGGAGCCCAGGATATTGCTTATTTTTGTAAATAAAGTTTTATTAGACTACGGCCACACTCATTCTCTTGATCCAGACCGTCCCGCAAAGCCTATAATATTTCCTGTTTGGCCCTTTATAGAGAAAGTGTCCTGACTCCTGCTCTAGAATTCAGTTCGCTTCTATGTCTAAATTTTTGCTATGCCTTATGCATGTCCATTCTGTTTTCCGTTAATCAGTATAGGGCATGTTGTTGAGGACAGGGCAAGACACTGGGAATCTTCACACACCCCTGTTTATTGACTTTTAAAACTATCTGTACAAATGCAATAGTATCTCCTACGATGCGGAGCACATAGCATTGCTGATTTGCAAGAAGATTTCAACTGCTACTTGAGATTGTTTTAGGTGCCGTGTAGTTGCACTATGAAATAAAATTAAATCACGTTATGATAAGGTTATTTCTGTGTCTTCTTTTACTCTTTCTAATTACTTGAACAAGCAAATCTCATTTGATGACAATATGCTCTCTAACAACTTTCTAATACAATTTTTTCCTTTAACAAGGAGAAGATGCAGAGCCTGACTCAGAACCTTCAGCAGCCAGCAGTATATAGCTAGAATTTACTGGCACCGCTTTGCTTTTATTTATTTTTATGCTTATCTTCCATTTATGACTTGTGATACTGGCTTGCCATTAATAGTGGTGATATAAAGTTTCCTTTTCAAATTTAGTTAAGTTGAAATGTGACTAGATTTTTAAAATGCTAAGCAAATAACAGTTTAGGTGGCAGGAAGAAATGTGAAAAAACGGATATGAATGATTGAAGTGCGGAAATGCCTGAGCTACAGTAACTGACATAGTTACAAAGCAGCCCTGGTGCCCAGAGGAGGTAGTGGCCGATTTGGTCTGAATGGAACCTCCAGATTAGAGGAGGAGATAACAGCCCAGTGGAATCTCAGATTTTCAAAGCAGTGCAAGAGCATGGAAGGACGTCATAGACAGTGGGAGTCGAATGTTCAAAGGAAAAGAAAGAACAGGATGTGGTCATGGAATTGTTTGGCTTTCAAGAGCCACTGAAGGGCTTTCAGCATTCAAGTGGCACAGTCAGAGCTGCATTTTCAGAACAGTCATTAGCTGAAGCAAGTTAATCTCCCTGAGCCTCAGTGTGTTTGTCTACGAAATGGGGGTAATTGACACAGATGTAGGATGTCCACCCTGTCCCTGGTGAAGGGGGAAATTCCCAGCCATTCTGCCCTGTCTCTCTTCCATGTGGAAGGCTAAGATGTCCTATCATGACTGCATCTGCACTGAAGGTGTCTAGGGCCCCTCCTTCTCTCGTTTTGGTTGGGGGAATGGGAGGTAGTTGCAGATATTCAGGATTGTTGGATGGTGCCTTGACCGGTGGTGATGGGTCAGGGAGAGTGTATTAGTCTGTTTTCATGCTGCTGATAAAGACATACCCGAGACTGCGTAATTTATGAAAAAGAGGTTTAATGGACCTGGGGAGGCCTCAATCATGGTGGAAGGCTAAAGTCACGTCTTACATGGTAGCAGTCAAGAGAGAATGAGAGCTAAGCGAAAGGGGAAACCCCTTATAAAATCATCCGATCTTGTGAGACTTATTCACTACCACTAGAACAGTAGGCAGGAAACCGCTCCCATGATTCAATTATCTCCCACCAGATCCCTCCCACAACACGTGGAAATTACGGGAGCTACAATTCAAGACGAGATTTGGGTGGGGACACAGCCAAACCATATCAGAGGGTGTCCACTGTCAAGGACAGCTCAGCACCAAGCCCTTCTTACTGGGCTCTGGAGTTTCTCAGCTGAAAACTCTTCTTCTTTCCATCTCCAATTCCTCTGCTCACTTGTCTTCCAGCTAAGTCACCTCCCTGCCCCCTCCCTGCACATGTCCCGGCCCCAGCTCTCTCTGGAATCCAGGAGCAGGAAGTCCCGGTCTCCACCTGACTCTACATCTTAGGAAAGTAACTCCCTTGAGTCATTGTTTCTGTGTTAGTAAGCATTGAGGAAGGAAAATACAGCCCTTGGGTACCAGGGAGAGAACAGAGGGAGGCAGGAAATAAACTGAAGGTGCCCATCCTAGCACTTGGAGCCCTGTCTTGCCATGCACGTAAGCAGAGGGTCTGCAGGAGCCACTCAGACTGGCAGCTTTTCTTTTTTTATTGTGGTGCTGGGGAAGAAAGATGTTAAAAAGAGTTCTCTTGCTGTGGAAGTGTGTGACAGGGACCCTCTTCCTAAGGTGTCCCAAATCCCTGCATCTGCCTGGCCTTTGTCACTGTGGCTGTGATGAGAGAGAAGATGGTGAGGACAGGAGATAGGAATGCTGTGAGCTGGCAAGCTCAGCTCGGAAGCTTCAGTGCATGGGTGCATGATCTGGAAGCTTCTGTGCATGAGTTTAGCCAGACCTTTTGCTGCTGGGATAAGAGCTGAGTGGGGTGTGCAGAGCTGCCTTCCTGCTGCTAAGCTTATTCTATGTGTCACCCCTTCTAGCCTGAGTCCTCTGTTGCATCCTCTGGTCCTCCAGCTGAGTTGAGTGTAGCATCTAATTTCCTCAATCACCTGAACTCTGGCCCTGATTGGTTCCCTTACCCTCCTGAGCCTTAATTTCCTGCAATATGGGATTCACAATGGCACCTACTTCCTATGATGTTATGCAATACAAATGAGTAACAATAAGTGAAAACCTGGAATTGTTTGGTCAGTAGAAAAGTGCTCAAAAATGTAATGGTGGTTAGTATTGTTGCCTGCAAAATATCTGACACAGTGCATGCAGTGAATACTTCAATCTGATTCTTTCTTCCTCCAGGAAGCCTTCCTAGAAGTCCCCAAACCAGGTTAGGACTCTTCATAATGGGGTTCTGCCTTGTGCTTCCTACAAGGCTTCTTGAGACAATCTGCTGGTCATTGTTCTCTCTGGCATAATCACAACCAAAGAATGTTCAAAGAATATTCCCCCGGTTGGGAGAGTGGGAGAGGGGGTGACACGCAGAAAATACCGATGTGTCTGTGAGCCACACTGGTTAACTGGCCCTGAATATGACCACAGAACAGCTCATAGAAGGAAGCCCCAAGACAACAGGAGAGGCTGTTAAAATATTAAATTAATCATCTCTGTAATTAATTTGCAAAATATTTCTTCCTCTCTGGAGTTAAGGGTCAGAGAACGTGCTTGTTTCTTTATTGCTGTATCCCCAGTGCTTAGCAGGTTCTTAGTGAACATTAAATACTTGAATTAATAAAGGAACAAGTGCCCTAATTTTAGTTTTGTCAGTCATTCACTCATTCTGTCATTCAACAAACATTTATTGAACATGTACTATGAGCCAGGAGCTATTGCAGGCTCTTGGGTTACACCAGTAAACCAAAACAGCAAAGATACTTGCCCTCATGGGGCTTACCTTCTAGCTAGGCATTGACACATTGCCTGTTACCTCAGAGGGATCAATATACAATCATCTCCCCTGGAACCATCCTCTCTTGATTGAGTTCAGCTATTCAAAGTGCGAGGTCAGGGCTGGATGCAGAATCACCCCTGTAATCTTAGCACTTTGGGAAGCCAGGGCAGGTGGATTGCTTGAGGCCAGGATACCAGCCTGGGCAACATAGTGAGACCTTGTCTCTACAAAAAATAAAAAATAAATAAATTAGCTGGACATGGTGGCACTTACCTGTAGCCCTAGCTACTTGGGAGGCTGAGGCAGGAGGATCACTGAGCCCAGGAGTTCGAGTCCGCAGTGAGCTATGATCATGTTACTACCCTCTAGGCTGCAGTGAGTCATGATCATGCTATTGCAATCTAGGCTGGGTGGCAGAGCAAGACCCTGTGTCTGAAAATATAAAAGTGTGAAGTCAATAGAAAACATTACCTGTTGTTTCAGAGTCAACAGAAGGCACCTATACAAAGCTAAGTGTGGCTACAAATGAACACCAGCTGCTCATAACTGGCCCCCAGACTCCTTCCAACTGCCCTGACATGCTTGCTCTCTTTCCCAGGTCATGCTTTCAGAACGAAAAGGCACAGATGAGCTCTATGCTGTGAAGATCCTGAAGAAGGACGTTGTGATCCAAGATGATGACGTGGAGTGCACTATGGTGGAGAAGCGGGTGTTGGCCCTGCCCGGGAAGCCGCCCTTCCTGACCCAGCTCCACTCCTGCTTCCAGACCATGGTAACTTGTCCCATGGCCCTGGGTATTCCACCTCCAGGGCTTCACCAGGCTTTGGCCAAAGCTATCTTAGCAGCACCCAGCACAGAGATACCTGCACCCTTCCCTTTCTAGACACAGAAAGATGTAAGGCCCAGGGAAGTCAGCTGAGAGTTCTGAGGTTGCTACTGAGAAACGCTCTCCCCTGAGACAGATGCTGTCTCAACTTAGATAAAGGAATTCAGGCAACTGGTTTTATAATCAACAGAGCAGGGCCTTTCTCTGACAGCAAGGAGTGACTTGGGGACAGGAGCTGGGTGAAAAGGTTCACAGCTTGTGGATCTAGATGGTTCCATTCAGCCCTCCAGACCTTTGGATAAATGCACAAGTACATCTCTGCAGGTTGCCTGAGGCCTTTGCATGGGCCTCATTGGAGGGAGGATGTTGCCTGAGAACACAGCCCTCGAGGACTCTCAGGGAAGGTACACAGTGTCCTGGGAAGGAGCTAGTGAGTTCAGAGCCATGGCTGCCAAGGTGAGAAGGGAGCACTTGTCCATTTGTCCATTTTCTGCTCTTGACTGTGATTTCAACCCTATCTGCAAGAGCAAGAGTCCCTGCTTTAAGTAACCTCTTACCTTTCCCTGTTCAAATTAGACCTTGGTTTCCATACCCAGGGATGGAGAGGCCAGAGCCCAAATGCAAAGGGGTACAAAGTTAATTGATGCCTTTTAGGATTCTCAGGGCCAATGACCTGGTGACTTAAGATGTTTTGGGGGCTTTTCAAGATTAATTTTGACTCTATCCAGTTCTCAACTTACTGAGTAGAGTGACTGATTTTAGAGCCCAACCCATATATGAGATGGGACACTACAGTACTTTGCATCTAATTTGATGTCTTTAGTGATTTCCCTCTCACTTTAATTCTTTTCTTTTATCTGTTCTATTATCTGCTGAAGATATCCTGGGCTGTGTGACCTGTAGCATTTTCACAGTCTGGATTTCACTGACTGTACGGTCTTGGGGCACCTCAACACGTTTCCTCTGTCTTCTGTATTTCGTGCAATTGGCAGCTGGTTCTGGAGGCTTGGTCAGACTCAGCTAGGATCTCTTTGGCAAGACCATAGATGGTGACCTGTTCTTTCATCTGAAGTCGTATAATGGCTTGTTGTCTCTCATAGTGAAGTTGGCAGCGACTGATGGTTGGTGCCTAGATCTGTTAACTCATTAGGGATTGTAAAATGGTGATATCCTAATTCTATCATTTATTTTTCATTTACTAGTGAGAATGCCTTTATAAAGAAGGGCCTCCCTTCACCTATTACTTAGTTCCCTAGTGGTATAGTTCCTGTGAGAAAGGCAGGATAAATGCTTGATTCTTTCTCTTTATTTAATAGTTCTCAAGATAATAAATTGGTTCACTATTGTGCTCCAAGGGTGGCTAAAGTTGGCTTTTTTTTTTCTAAATGGGTCTGGCTCTGTCTCCCCAGCTAGAGTGCAGTGGCATGATCATGGCTGACTGCAGCCTCGATCTCCCATGCTCAAGTGATCTTCCCACCTCAACCTCCCTAGTAGCTAGGACTACAGGCACACACCACCACGCCCAGCTAATTTTTGTACTTTTAGTAGAGACCGGGTTTCACCATGTTGTCCAGGCTGGTCTTGAACTCCTGGACTCAAGTGATTCACCTGCTTCGGCCTCCCAAGGTGCTGGGATTACAGGCATGAGTCACCATGCCCGGCCAAAGTTGGCTTTTAAAATAAACTGTTTTGAGTGGAAGAAGAGACAATAGAAAGAAAAATATTAAGTGAATGATAATTTACATCATGCAATGGAGACTTGGCAAAGACCAGGAAAGGGGTACACCTAACCTTACTAGTCCAAATCTCTAGTCTTACCGTGGGGATTTAAGGCCTAAAGGTGTTCAAGTGGTGATAGAGACAAGGCTGGGATTTAAACCTCTAGGCTCCCCTACTCCCTTACCTTCTGCCTTTTCCATTGGTTATCCCCAGATGGATTCATTGACATCATCAGGCAAAGGACAGTCTCCGTCCAGTAAATCAACTAAGTAAGAAAGGGACCTTGTGCCCAGCATAGAGGCTGAGCAGCAGCAGTTTTCCATTTTAGTTGGATATGTTGAGAGTGGGAGAAATGAATCATGGGTGACTAATGTTCATTGTAGTGTCTTTGTTTGTGGTTTATTATTTTAAAAATGATTAAATAGAGTAGATTTGAGATTATTCTTTTAATATTGAACCATCCTACTCACCTATATTTCAATATGCTTTCTGGAATTAGAGAGTAGGGGCTGGGTGTACATGGAAATTTTGCAGAAGTCTGGGTCCCCTCCAGGGATTGTCATGTGCCAGGGAAGAGAGACTGAGAACCAGGAGAGCCTAGAACACAAGAGCCCAGTGGGTTTGGGTCTTGCATGGTGACATGATTTGGCTGTGTCCCCACCCAAATCTCATCTTGAATTGTAGTTCCCATAATCCTCATATGTCGTGGGAGGGACCAAGTGGGAGGTAATTGAATCATGGGGGCGGTTACCTCCATGCTAGTTATGATAGTGAGTGAATTCTCACAAGATCTGATGGTTTAAGAGGGACTTTTACCCCACTTCGCTCTGCACTTCTCCTTGCTGCTGCCACGTGAAGAAAGACACGTGTGCTTCCCTTTCTGCCATGATTGTAAGTTTCCTGAGGCCTCTCTAGCCATGCTGAACTCTGAGTCAATTAAACCCCTTTCCTTTATAAATTATCCCATCTCAGGTATGTCTAATGGACTAATGAGAATGGACTAATACACATGGGAATGAAGGCCTCCCATGTTGGAGACCAATGCAAGTAATTGAATCGTGGGGGCAGTTACCTCCATGCTAGTCATGAGAGTGAGTGAATTCTCACGAGATCTGATGGTTTTATGAGGGACTTTTACCCCATTTCGCTCTGCACTTCTCCTTGCTGGTGCCATGTGAAGGACACGTTTGCTTCCCCTTCTGCCATGATTGTAAGTTTCCTGAGGCCTCTCTAGCCATGCTGAACTCCAAGTCAATTAAACCCCTTTCCTTTATAAATTACCCAGTCTCAGGTATGTCTAATGGACTAATGAGAATGGACTAATACACATGGGAATGAAGGCCTCCCCATGTGGAGACCAATGCAGAATCTCCCCAACCGACAAGTCCAAGGATGGAACAGATTGCTTTCTCAGTTGTTGAGGGTCTGATGAAGTCTTTAACCTATCTCTAGGGATTGTATCGATTGAAAGAAAAAAGTGCTTGGAGAGACGCACTCACTGCAAGCAAGAGACCCTGAGATGCCAAGTGCAGTTGGCTGAAGGAAGAGCAGATCCCCTTCCATCTCACCTGCACTCTGCGCATATGCTCATTGAATGAAATGCTCCAATTTAAATTATTTTTTCTCACTTCTTTGTGGGCTAAGCACATATATTTTAATGTTGCATAAATTAAATTTATTTTCAAAGACTTATAATAATGCCTACTATATGTGAGGCACAAGGCAAACAATTTTAAGTCTCTTGACAACTTAGATAGGTTCTGTCATCATTCCCATTGTGTAGACCAGGGGACTGAGGCCACACAGCTAGTACATTTCAGGGCCAGGATTTGAACCCAGGCAGTCTGGCTTTAAGGAGTTTTGCATTTAATTGCTATGCTCTGAGATCTTTTTAAAAAAACATGTATATGTATATGTATATGTATGTGTGTGTGTATGTGTATGTGTGTGTATGTGTATGTGTGTGTATGTGTATGTATAAGTATATGTATTTTTAGAGACAGGGTCTTGCTCTGTGGCCCAGGCTTGAGTGCAGTGAAACAATCATAGCTCACTGCAGCCTTGGGCTCCTGGGCTCAATAGATCCTCCTGCCTCGGCCTCCCTAGTAGCTAGGACTACAAGCATGCATCACCACGCCCAGTTAATATTTAAAAATATTTTGTAGAAACAGGGTCTTGCTATGTTACCTAGGCTGGTCTCAATCTTCTAGGCTCAAGCAATCCTCTTACCTCGGCCTCCCAAAGTGCTGGGATTACAAGTATGAGCCACCACACCCAGCCTGAAGTCTTTTGAGTGTGGATCGCCCAAAGACCACTCCACCTGACACCCCTGGGTTAGAATCCCTCCTGCAGGCCTGTCTCCAGGCTCCACCAGGAGCCTGTGCTCTAATCTAGCCATGGTCACCTCTCACCTGTTCAGTGAAGCCACACTACCTCCACCTCTTAGCTTCCCTATCTCTGCATAAAACTTGATGTTCCATCTGAGCCTCTACCATGCATGGGTCTTCAACAACGTTGCTTCATTCCAGCCTCACAAAAATTTTGCAGTGAAAGGGATTATCTACTCTCCCATTTTGCAGGTGAAAGGATTGAGAATCAGGGCTGCATGGTAGTTCTTCCTCGACACAGCACTGGGTCATTGGCTCATTGAGCTCAGAGCCCAAGCTTTTGTTAGTATATCATGTTGAGTTGCCACCAAAATGGCCTTGACAATGATGATACAAACAAGAACAAAAAGCAGCAGCTAACAGTAATAGGTTGGGCACTCTACTCAGCACTCTAGCTGTATTATCTCATTTTATCCTCCTGATACCTCTATTGGAAAGGTACTATTACTAACTTTAATTTACAGGCAAGAATGCTGACATTCAGAGAAGTTAAGTAACTGGTGCACCGTCACACAGCTGCTAAGTAGTGGAGCTAAGATTTGCTCTGCAAGACTCTAGAACCCCAAACCCGGAAGCCTTTGCTAACCTACCTGTGCCTTAACTTCACATTCCTGGTTTTGGCTTATAGAATATTTTCACTTTACAGCCAGGCACAGTGGCTCACACCTGTAACACCAGCACTTTGGGAGGTGTAGGCAGTGGATTGCTTGAATCCAGGAGGTCAAGACCATCCTGGGCAACATGGCAAGATCCCATCTCTACAAAAAATTAGCTAGGAGTGATGCACGCACCCGTAGTCCCACCTACCCAGGAGGCTGTGGTGGGAGGGTCAACTGAGCCTGGGAGGTCAAGGCTGCAGTGAGCCATGATTGCATCACTGCACTCCAGCCTGAGCTACAGACTGATACTTTGTCTCAAAAAATAAAATAAAATAAAATAAAATAAAATAAAATATAAAATATTTTCACTCTTACGATCACATCTAATCTTCACAAAAGCACTATAAGTATTATGGTCCACATTTCTATTCAATGGAAACTGACCCCCAGAAAGATGAAATGGCTCAAGTTCCACAATTGGTAAGTGGCAGTTCCAGGGCTTGAGCTCAGGTTTTCTAATAGCCCTTTGGGTGTTTTTTTTTTTTTTTTTAATACTATGGAAGTCACTCCGCTTATCCTACAGGGATATTGCAAGGATTAGATAAGATTTTATCCATGGGAATGATTATTAAAATTTAGGGAGCACTGCATATACATGAGGCAAGCCATTGTTATCATGACTAAAATGAGCAGGAAGGTGACACCTCTTTCTGGGGATGTCCTTGAAAATGGTCATCTGGCTCCTGCTCATTTTCTAGCATTGCATGGCCTGGATCTGCAGAGCAGGGCTTCAGAGGAGGCAGTGGAGCTGGAATAGGCCATATCCCTAAAAGGGCATTACTGCCTGTATACAGAGGGTATTACTGCCTGTATGCTGCCTGTATACAGAGGGTACTAATGCTTATTGATTCTTTCAACAAAGACTTATTCATTGAAATAATTGTATCAGGCCCCATTGCATCACCATGATGAGGTACAAAACAGATAAAGTCCCTGTTTCTTTGGAATTTACATTCTCTTGGGGGAGACTGATAATAAACTATAATAATGACACAAAGTAAAGAGGATGGAGATGGATGGATTGGGGCAGAGAGATGCTATTTTTGATAGGATCATCAAGGAAGGTCTCTCTGATAAGGATGACATCTGAGCAGAGACCAGGGCAAGCAAGGGAGCGGGGCATGTGGCTATCTGGGGGCAGAGTGTTCCAGGCAGCAGGAAGAGTGAGTGTGAATGCCCGCGGCATGAGCATGCTCCGCGTGTTTGAGGAACAGCGAGAAGGCCGGTGTCGCCCCGGTGGATTGTCATTTTGTATTTTGTGACCCAGAATTCTTTTTGAATCAGCTACCTTTAAAAAAAAAAGAGACAAATCCAATATAACATGCTGTAAATTTGATGTTTTTCTTTCTAGAGACTCAGAATTTTAAAGATAAAAGATTCTTAATAGACTTTTAAAAAATCTCAAAAGTGGCCAAAATACTGGATAAAAGTGAAAGAGACAACCAGCAATGTACAAAACCATTTTTTAAAAATCACTTTTTAAATGATGTAAATTCGATTTTTAAAAACTTATTTAAAAAAGCAAAGTTACATCAGAAATAATCTTATATTGGAATAAAAATATCTTTCAAACATATGCACAGCATGGTGTTAACAGAAAATGTAGGATATTAAATCCTATTTAAGATATTATTTTAAGTGTGTTAAAATTGAATATTCACATGGAAAAGAATCAGAAGGGGGCATAAACAAATCAAAATATTGATTTGATTTAGGGAGGGGTCTGTGGATAAGTGCCTTCTTTTTGAACTTACATCATTGCAGAAGTAGTTATAATATAGTTGTTTAAGTTTTTTTTAATGTACCACAAGATGGCCAAGTTAATATCCAAATAGATGCAAAAGCTCCCAGAAGGGGGTTGAGTTTTCAGAGATTTGCTCATTAGATGGTTTAGGCAAATTGTCCTAGAAGCACAAAGGGATAATAAGCCTGTACTCCACAGTCAGGTGAATCTGGATCTGTGATTGCTTGCTAGATGACCTCTAGGAAGTCACTTAACAGCTCTGAATATGGATTTCATCATCTTTAAAGTGGGCATAATCAGGGAAGATTAAAAGAGATGGTGAATAAAATATAATAAACATGAAATGGAGGTTGCCGGCATTATTAGAGCTGGACTGGAGGTGCACCTTGCTGCATAGGTACAAAAGAATTATGTTTCTTCCATTCCTTTTGCAGTTTTTCTCAGGGACAATTGTCAGCCCGGCACATTCATGCAATTTCCCAACTGCCAGTGGGCACAGGCAGTTAAGTTTCTTTAGCAAAACATCTATTTTAACTGTTTTCTTTTCAATTGAACATATGCACCTCTTTTTTTTTTTAAATAGAATTAGATTTTATGAGTCATTGAAGGACAGAAGTTACTTCCTCCCCAAATTTGCTGCCATGGCCCAGCAATAACTCAGTTGCAAGGCATGCTGGGAGGAACGTCAATTCAGAATGCAAGAGAGGACAGGGAGCGGGTGAGGATGATTCCCACTTGTAGAGTGGACCCCTGATGGCCCAAGAATGAGCCCCGAGAATGTCCCAGGGGTCCTGGTAACTCGGGCTCAGCTCTGGGCTGGCAGCAGTACCCAAGGATATGGCTGGACTTAAGGGCATTGCTGCAGGTGGCTCTGGCTGTTGTCTCAGTCAGCAGTGATCAAGTTGTAAGAAACAGAACACCCCTTCCCCTCCCCCCCACCAAACTGGCTCCAATAGCTCCAAAAAAACAGAGAAGACTTTTTTTTTTTTTTTGAGACAGGATCTCCCTTTGTCACCCAGGCTGGAGTGCAGTGGTATAATCATGGCTTACTGCAGCCTGGACCTCCTGGGCTCAAGCGATCCCCCTGCCTCGACTTCTGGAGTAGCTGCGACCACAGGCATGCACCAGCAAGCCTGACTAATTTTTTAAAATTTTTTTGTACAGATGGGGTTGAGACCTATGTTGCTCAGGCTGGTCTCAAACTCCTAGGCTCAAGTAGTCCCCGTACCTCAGCCTCCCAAAGTGTTGGAATTACAGGCATGAGCCACCGCGCCCAGCCTGGAGAGGATTGTTGATGAGAAATTAGTTAATGCGTGCAATGTACCTTATTCAGGTGATGGGTGCCCTAAAAGCCCTGACTTGACCACTATGCAATCTATGCAGGTAACCAAAAAAAGAGGATTTTATTGGAAAGAAACCACCCAAAGACAAAGGTGTACCTGGGCCTCATGAGGAGCTAGAATCTGTAATCCTAAAGCAGTCTAGAATAGATTTCTAGGTTTCTTTGTCCTTGCTTTCTTTGTTTCTCACTGCTCCTGGTAAACACGACTTCGTTAGCTCCTTGCAGTTTGCCTATCTGGCAAATTCCCTGAATTTCAGATCATAGTCCTGGGAAAGAGAATCTGGTTGGTTCAGCTTGGGTCAGGTGTTTATTCCTGGCCCAATCAGCTGGCAATTGGTTGCTACTAACTCACTAGGAACCTTTTAAAAGGGGTTGTATCTACAGGGAGGGAATAATTGGTGCTCATGCCAGGTGAGAGGCACCATCTTGAGTCCAAGGAGACTAACTGGATTCAAGCAGGACATAGTTATAGGCTAGTGGTACAAACATGGCATCATTGCCTCCCAGGGGTGGAAACTGGTGAGAGCTTGGCAGGTGTTAGTGCTTTAGCCAACTAAAGCCATCCAAGGATCTTGAGTACAGGAAATGAATCAGAAATGCAACCCAGGCAAATAGAGCTGGGGCAGGTAGGAATAGACACAGCCTTATGCTCTCTGTTTTCTTGATGGTGGCCTTTGCATATTCATTCAATAATCAAAGATCTGTGGAATTCCGAGGAAGAATAGAGGTAGTTCTAGCCTTTGAAAACTTTGGCCTCTATGTGGAGGGACAAGGCTTAGAAAGCTGAAAACAAACAAACAAAAAAGCTAGAGGAGCATCAATTGCTTGATTCTAACAGTGATTTCAAGGCTATAAAATACAGAGGAAGGAAAAGTTGTGTGTGAACACATGTCATTGAGTGCACACTTACTTGGGTAAGGCTTTTTGAGTTTGCATGGACTTGACATGCGTCATCTGATGTATCTTGGCAACACCCCTATGAAGAACAAGCTGTCATTACCCCCTTTTGGGAAGGTAGAGACTCTAAGTAACTGACCCAAAGTCTCAGAGCAAGTATCCAGTATAACTGTGACTAGAACCCAGGACTAGCTGATACCAGAACCAGGGCTCTTAACCACAGCACTACACAGCCTCTCTGGAGAGAAACAGATGGTTCTGAGCAATAAAGGGATCAGCTTCCAGACGGGATGAATCCACAGACCAGCTTGGAAAATCATTAAAGATCATTAAATAGACAAATTCTTGCAGCAACTTCCCTTGGAGCATGGTACATAGAGCTGCCCATGTGGTCGGTTTTCTCTGTTCATGGTATCTGATTAAAAGTGGCAAGTGTCCCCCTGGCAGTCACACAGGCATCATGTTACACTCCACTTTCAGCTGTCTTAGGGGAAGATTGTCTCTTTGAATTCCCTTGCTTCCTCTGGAGACCTCCAGGTGAATTCTGCACCTCCCACCTAGTCATCATTTTAAATCAGACTATCCTCATACTCATGTTCCAAATTTGGGAAATTCTAGCCAACCATTTTGCATAATGTAGTGACAGACAGACATTTAGTTTTATTTATTTACTGATTATGAGAGATTAAGGAGAAAGGGAATTTTAAATTACCTGAAGGCACTTGAAGCTTAGAGGGCAGCGGTAATAGTGTAATGAAGAATCACAATAACAATGACAATTTTGAAGAAGCCCTTTAAAGTCAAGCAGACTAGCCAGTTTGAAGAGAAAGATGGTGAGTTTGCCTTTCCGAGCTTTTAATTGGAGTTGACGGTGGAACACCCACGTAGAAACGTCCTGTAGCCAGCTGGAGCTGACTGGAGCTCAGGAGAGAGGGAGAGGATAGAAATATAAGTCAAGACTCATCAGCCCAGCGAGATGAGAGTTGAAATTCTGAGCTGTGACAAGTTCTTCTTGGAAAATTGAGTAAGTAGGAGAGAGCCAATCTGGACTTCAAGTCGATACGCAAGAAATACTTTTTTTGATTTTCATATATTAGAGTCCAACAAATAAGCCCTAATCAAAAAACACTGAGTGTGGTGATAAGGAAGATTTTGCAATAATTTCGTAGGAGGAATGGGGAACAAAGGCAAATTTAAGGGTGCTATGGAGGGGAATAATATGTAAGAATTAGAGGCAGTACGTGAGGTCCATTTAGTTAGCCGAAGCCCCCATAGTTCACTCTTTATGCCTCTCATGCACTTTCTTTTATCGCATTCCATTTTATTTATTTATTTACTTTTATTTGAAACAGGGTCTCACTCTGTCACCCAGGCTGGAGTGCAATGGTGCAATCACTGCTCATTGCAGCCTTGACCTCCTGGGCACAAGCCATCCTCTCACCTGAGCCTCCTGAGTAGCTGGGACTACAGGTGTGCGCCACCATGCCTGGCTAATTTTTTTATTTTTTGTAGAGCCAGGGTCTTGCCATGTTGCCCAGGCTGGTCTGGAACTTCTGGGCTCAAAAGCGATCCTTCCACCTCAGCCTCTCAAAGTGCTGGGATTACAGGCATGAGCCCCTGTGCCCAGCCACATTCTATTTTAGATTAGGGTTTGAATTAGTTGTATA
The DNA here is from genome assembly GCF_028858775.2 of Pan troglodytes. Classification (NCBI taxonomy): domain Eukaryota; kingdom Metazoa; phylum Chordata; class Mammalia; order Primates; family Hominidae; genus Pan; species Pan troglodytes. The sequence continues at coordinate 26,781,554 of NC_072416.2, forward strand.
CTTGTTTTAACCAAGATTCTGAATTCCCTGAGGGCAAGCCTGAACCTTATTCATCGTTTTCATCCTTTTAATGCCTGCCTAATGCCATGACTTGCAAAAATAAGCGCTCGATGAAAGTTCTAAAACTCACTTCTCTGCTCCAGATTGGCTCTGGATTGCCTCTGACAATGTTTTCCAGATTTTGATGTTGCTTACTGTGGAGTGGGAGATGAACCTGGTGGTACATGAACACATTGCATTTATTTTTAAAATAAGTCATTTAAAGGATTGATGTACCAGAGCCAGACTGGATATTGCATAAAGATGATGGACTCCAGATATGCACTTCTTTTCTACAGAGAGGATGAATTTCCATTTATGACTTTAGTATGAAATTTAAAATTTTTAAAATAATTGTGTTTAAGTTTTTTTAAGTGAGTTAATAAAAATACTTTTAAAATAAGTCAATTTTAGTAGAAAAGGCAGACAAACTTAGTAAAGATTTTTTTCTTTTCTTTCTTTCTTTTTTTTTTTTTTTTTTTTTGACACAGGGTCTCACTCTTCCCCAGGCTGGAGTGCAGTGGCACGATCTGGGTTCACTGCAACCTCCACATCCTGGGATCAAGCCATTCTTGTGCCTCAGCCTTCCGAATAGCTGACATTAGAGGTGTGTGTCACCATACCTGGCTAATTTTTGTATTTTTAGTAGAGATAGGGTTTCACCATGTTGGCCAGGCTGGTCTCAAGCTCTTGGCCTTAAGTGATCTGTCCACCTTAACCTCCAAAAGGGCTTACAGGTGGGAGCCACTGCACCCGGTCCAGATATGTACTTGTTTTCTATAGAGGGGATGAATTTCCATTTATGACTTTGGTATGAAGTTAAAATATTTTAAAATAATTGTGTGTACGTTTTTTTAACGGAGTTAATAAAAATATTTTTAAAAAATAAGTCAATTTTAGTAGAGGAGGCAGAGAAACTTGGTAAAGATCTTAAAGCCGGTTGGGAGACAAGTCACGTTTGGGTGGATGGTCTTAGGCAGTGCATCATAATCTGGTCTTACCCTACCTTTCCCCTTTTTTCTTTTATATGACTCCATGAATTTTACTCCCCCTCTCCAGCAATAATAGCCATCAAATCAGGAGCGTAAGTGCTTAGTTGTATTTTCCACAATATACATTAAAACAAATACAAAGCCATAAAGGTGAAACCATCATACATCCATGGACTACCTAAAATGATCTCCTACCCATTTTGGGAAACACGGCCATTTGGAAATTTATCTGGCCCCTGTCCCTCGCCTGGGAATCCTTAACATCTGGCACCGTGGATTATCCACAGAAACATCTCTGGCAATAGAGTTGCTCCTGGCATAGAGTGGGCATCATTAAGTGTTTGTTCAGAAATAAAAGGACAGTGAGATGCCAACCGTAACATTTACTAGCTTAGGCGCTGGTGTGTTGAAGCCACATGCTCAGTACAGTTCAAAGATGATAGATCTTAGGGTTTCCCTGCATATGGTTAGTGGTAGAAACATACCACAAAACACGACCTTACTCACAGTGGAGCGATCCCCTGATGTGGGGGTTCCGACTAATGAGTCTGGGGGGCAAGCCGAGTTCTTCCAAGCAGAAAGCAAGCAAGTGAAATCTCTCTCTCACTTACTTCTCTCTCTGTGGCCAATGCCATCTGCTAGCTTTAAAAATAATTTTTAAAACAAGTGTTTTGGTTCTCTTCAACGTGCAGCAAAGACAGATGCTATTTTTAGGCTTGTTTTCTATTAAAAAAAAAAGCCAAAGAACCAGGGGCTGGGTGTCGGCAGTTCTGGCTTACTGTCTGCATTTTGCCACCAACTTGTATGTGACCTTTTGGCAAATCTCCTATGCCTTGGACCCTGAGAATATAAGTGATCATTTCACCTCCTTTTCTCATTAGACATGTTGAGAGGGTGAAGTAGTATTGGTCTGAGAAATAAAAACCATTTTCTAAAAATTAGTCAGTGTGGGCAACATGGCAAAACCCTGTCTCTACAAAAAATACAAAAATTAGCCAAGTGTGGTTGTGTGCACCTGTAGTCCCAGCTACTGGAGAGGCTGAGACAGGAGGATTACTTGAGCCTGGGAGGTTGAGACTGCAGTGAGCAGAGATCACGCCATTGTACTCCAGACTGGGCGACAGAGTGAGACCCTGCCACAGAAAAAAAAAAAAAAAATTGGTTAACTTGTGCTCTCCTGTAACCTGCCAGCTTCTGTCTTGATGTACCACTAAATCTCCATGTTCCTTCTCTCCCCTCCTGGACTGGAAGCTCTTTGAGGGGAGGACACATCCACACATCCATACAATGTCTAGCTCAGAACCTTTCACACAAGATGTACCCACTGGAGGCAGCATCATGAGGGGTTGAGAGTGTAGAGTCTGGAACCCAATGCCTAAGGTTCAGACCCTGGCTTTGCAGCAGCATATCAGCTGAGAGACCACTGGCAAGTTACTTACCCTTTCTGAGCTTCAACTTTCTCCTCTTTAGAAGGGAGAGAATGATTATACTTGTCACATTGAGTTTTGTAGAGGGACAAGTGAGACAAAATATGTAAAGCATTCAGCTCATCACGTGGTAAGTACCCAAGAGAGCTTAATTTCATTATTGTTGTTGTTATAATTATTAGGCACTCCCACATTTGATAAGTGCACATATGACTGTTACATATAAGATAAAGTTCTATGTGCTGTATGGAAGATTTTTTTAAATGGTGAATTAAATGCTTGTTATATGGCCAGCACCATGTTAGACACTCTACACATGTGTCCTTGTTTAATATTCTGTGGGCAAGTGAAAAATGTCCCATCTACAGGTGAAGAGAAAGCCCAAAATTAGATTAAATAACTGCTCAGTGTTGCAGTTAGTAAGTAGTGCAACAAGACTTCAAATACTGTATTGACTTAAAAGGTGAAATCTTTGCTTCACTTTCCCACCACCTCCTCTCCTGGTTTTATAGCCCCTCACAATAGCTTTGCAACTTTTGACAGCACGTCACCTTTTACGTTGTGACTCAGCCATAGCAACATATAAATATAACCAAAACATATATTCCACAAAAAGTACTTAGTGGTGTTCTGTGCAGCATGCACTGATAATTTCCATTTCATCATTTCATTATTTTTCTTTCTTCTTCTTCTACTTCTTTTTTTTTTTTTTTTTTTTTTTTGAGACAGTTTCACTCTGTTGCCTGGGCTGGAGTGCAGTGGCACCACCATGGCTCACTATAGCCTTGAATTCCTGGGCTCAAGCGATCCTCTTGCCTCAGCCTCCCGAGTAGCTGGGACTACAGGTGCTCACCACCATGCCTGGCTAATTTTTTTTTTTTTTTTTTTTTTTTTTGGTAGAGGCAGAGTCTTGCTATGTTCCCCAGGCTGTTCTCAAACTCCTAGCCTCAAGTGATCTTCCTGTCTCGGCCCTGCCAAAGTTCTGGGATTACAGGAGCCAGCCACCATGCCTGATCTCTTTTTTCTATTATTTTTTTTTAAGTTGATCATGACCCACCAAATTGATTCAATCATCAATTAACGTGAGATACAACTTGAGTTTGGAAAACACTTGTCTGGCTTCAATACTCAGGCAGTATTGCCAGGACATCTCATTTTCATCACATTTACAGTTTGCAGCCCTGTGTATGTTTCATTCCAGCCCCTCAGTCAGTCTGTTAGAGATTATCGCATATGTTATCCTCATTTTATAAATGAAGATATCAAGGCTCAGGGATGTAAAATGGTCTTGCCAAGCCTCCCCAGTAGTCAGAAAATGTGGAGTCAGAGCTTTGATTCCAATCTTCTGACTGTATGAATGCTGCTTTGGAGACCCAGTAACTCCTGCTGCCTCGAGGATCACCCATTTATTCACTTAATTAATGTATATTGATGTCTCACTTTGGTCAGGCATGGTGCTGGGCTGTTGGTACACAGCGGTAAACAAATTTTACATGGCTCCTGGATTTGTGGAACGTTCAGTCACATTTGGCATTAGTCCGTTTCTTTCAGAGTGAGACCCCGAACCTTTGTGTTAGCCTACGTGACCTTACATGATGAGTCCCTCAGCACCACCCTGGGCTCATCTCCTACCCTGTCCCCCTTCTTCTGTCTTCTCCAAGCACATGAGGTGTGCTCTAGCCTCAGGGCCTTTGCACAGCCTGTTTCTCCGCCTGGTAAGCTCTCACTCTCGATACCTGCATAGCTGCTTTCGTCATCTCCTTCAAGTCTTTGCTGAAGGATCGCCTTCGAAATAAGATTATCCTGAATACTTTATTGAAACTGGAACTCCTTTCTCCCATCTCATCCAGCTGGTACTCCCAATCCTCCATACTTTGCTCTGTTTTTCCCCCATGGCACTTTTTAATCTTTTAACCTTCTATTTTTATTTTTATTTTATTATTTTTTTTTTGAGACAGAGTCTCACTCTGTTGCCCAGGCTGGAGTGCAGTGGTGTGATCTTGGCTCACTGCAACCTCCACCTCCCAGGTTCAAGCAACTCTGCTGCCCCAGCCTCTCGAGTAGCTGGGACTACAGGCGCACACCATCATGCCCAGCTAATTTTTGTATTTATATTTTAGTAGAGACAGGGTTTCACTATGTTAGCCAGGCTGGTCTCGAGCTCCTGACCTCAGGAGATCTGCCCGCCTCAGTCTCCCAAAGTGCTGGGATTACAGGCACAAGCCACTGTGCCCGGCTATCTTTTAATATTCTATATAATTTATTTATTATGTTTAGCATTTATTGCCTTTTCTGTGTCTACTTGCTAGAATGAAAGACAAAGGCCAGGAATTTTTGTTGGTTTTGTTCACTGCTCTATCCTCAGCACCCATCTATAACCTGGTACCTAGTAGGACTCTGTAAATTTGTTTTTACTTGAATAGATAGATGAAATAAATAACCATCAAGTTCAAAATATAATTAACAAATTATGATGTGGTCAGAGATTAAAAAAAGAAAAGAAAAGAAAAAAGCCCACAGGCTTTCATGAAAGAGTATAACGGCAGACCTAATTTAGATTGGGTGGGTTAGAGGAAGTGACTTTTTTAGGCTGAGAACATAAGAGGGACTTCAGTTCCCAAATTCGTTAGCGCAGACTCTGCCATTGCAAGCCAAAGGAACGTAGCGTAAAGGAGAGATTTCACCCAAGCAGAAGTCTCTAAGAAGAGATAAAGTGATTCATTCATTCATTTAGCAAACACCCTCTGATGGAAGGAGAGAAGCGAGTCACATATTGGTGTTGCCCAAGGGCCAAAACACACATCTGACTTATTTAATTCCAGCAACATCACTGAGGTTCTACTATTATCTCCTCTTGACAGACAAGGAAACCCAGGTGTTGAATAACTTCTCCAAATACATCCAGCTATTAAGAGACAGAGCTGGATTTCCAAATGAAGTGTCTTTGGCACCAAAGCTTGTGCCCTTTCCCTCTCTGGGCACCTGCTATGTGCTAGTTGTGCTGTCAGAAACAGGGCTTACACAGCCAACAAGGGCATAGCCCCTGACTTGAAGAAGTTCACAATATCCCTTGAAAGACATGCTGAAAAACTTCCCTGATTAGGACACAGATTTTTTTCTGGCCCCAGTTCTTTTACTTCTGGACATGCCTTCCTAGGTTACTGTTTTTCAAACCTTGATAATTCATCTTTTTGTTTTTGATAGCCACTGTGTTATCTATTGGTGAGTACCTCAAAATTCAGTGGCTTAAAACAATAAGCATTTATTATCTCAGTTTCTGTGGGGCAGGAATTTGGGAATGCTTTACCTAGTTGATCTGGCTCTGGGTCTCAAAGGAAGCTGCACTCAGATTGCCAGCTGGAATTTTAGTCATCTGAAGCCTTGTCTTGAGTGAAGGATCTGTTTCCAAGGTGATTCTCTCACAGGACTGGAGTTGGTGCTGGCTGCTGGCAGGAGGCCTCAGTTCTTTGCCAAATGTACCTTCCCATAGTACTGCTTAAGCATCCTCATGGCATGGCGGCAGGCTTCCCAAAAAGCAAGTGATCTGAGAGAGAGCAGGGTGGAAGTTGTAGGTCTTTTACGCGCTACTCCTGGAAGGCATTCATTGTCATTTTTGCAGTATCCAATGGGTTACACAGGTCAGTCCTATTCATTAGGGGAAGGTACTACACAAGAACATAAATACCAAGAGACTGAAAAATCACTGTGGGCGGGGGGAGCATCATAAAGGCTGGCTACTACAGCTGTCTATCACCTGTAACATTATTTACTTAATATTTTCCACTTTTTGTTAAAATCAGCTTTATCCTAAACAATAATATCAGTTAAGTCACAAGATTAATATGCTAATTGTATTTTCCAGCAAAAACAAATATAAACTTGTAATTATTATTATTATTATTTTTGAAATGGAGTCTCACTCTGTCACCCAAGCTAGAGTGCAGTGGCATGATCATGGCTCACTGCAACATCCCCCTCCCGGGTTCAAGTGAGTCTCTTGCCTCAGCCTCCCGAGTAGCTGGGATTACAGGTGCCTGCCACCACGATTCGCTAATTTTTGTATTTTGTTTTTTTTCAGTAGAGATGGAGTTTTGCCCTGTTGGCCAGGCTGGCCTTGAACTCCTGACCTCAGGTGATCTGCCCACCTCAGCCTCCCAAAGTGCTGGGATTACAGCTGTGAGCCACCATGCCTGGCCAAAGTTGTAATTATTAATGAAAAAAATTATCTGTGTATCACCTACGCTCGCTTGCGTAGTTCCAGTGACACAAACCTTACCCTTGAGGAAACAGGAAGCCCAGCAAACAGGGATCTGTCAGAGAGCCCTGGTAGTTTTCATCATAAATTCCAGCTCTTCCCCCACTGTCCATTTGGAGCCCCAGAAGCTACAGGATGCTAATGTTGCTGTTTGCTGTCCTCTTCCAGGACCGCCTGTACTTTGTGATGGAGTACGTGAATGGGGGCGACCTCATGTATCACATCCAGCAAGTCGGCCGGTTCAAGGAGCCCCATGCTGTGTAAGTGAGAACTAGTGCTGTGCTTTCTCCTTGGGATAAATGGGTAGGTTAGTGGTTCCTTTGAGGTGTTTTTTTGCCAAAGAGGGATTTTTAAAGACCTCGGGCATCTTTTTGAAAAAATATTTAGCCAGGGAAGAAAGTTGTTCTGCATAATATGAGATACTTCTTTTTTTTCTGACACCAGCTAAGAACCTGAAGCTCAGACAGACACCATGGCTCATACCTGTAATCTCAGTGTTTTGGGAGGCCGAGGTTGGAGGATCACTTGAGCTCAGGAGTTAGAGGCCAGCCTGGGCACCATGACGAGATCTCGTCTCTATAAAAAATAAAAAACTTAGCTGGGCATGGTGGCACACAGCTGTAGTCTCTCCTAAAAATAAAACAAAACTCAAAGCTCTAAAACCACAGCTATTTCTTTATTTCTAATTCATGTCCCTGACTGCTTAGAAAGGCCCTATATCTTCCTTGGGGATTATCATTGTAGATTTTATGTGTCCATTTGCTAATATTTATTGAGAACTTACTATGAGCCAGGCCCTAAGTGCTTAACAAACATCGTCTCACTTAACCTTGAGAATAACTCTGGGAGGGAGATGCTACCATCCCTGCTTTACAAACAAGGAAATGGAGATGCAAGGTTTTGAAAGCTTGCCCAAAATCACGGAGCTAGTAAGAAGCAGTTCCCAAATTCTGACCCCAGTTTTTCTTTGCCCATGTTCTTTATCTTACACCACTCTCCGTCTTAGATGCCTTCACTCCACGGGGGTGAAGGATCAAGGTGCTCAGTGGCAATGGTCTGTGGTTCCTGTGATGGGGAGACTGATTCTGGGTTGTTGGAAATGTGTTTCCTCTGCTGAGTCAATTCCATCCCCTTCGGTTCAAAAGGCAGCTACAGTCTCTTCTTTTTAGAACACAGATTTCATCATGTCACTCCCCTGCTTAGGAACATGGCAAGTTATAGGAATTAGCAATGATAACCTCTCCTGGGGGGTTTTCTAAGATCTTATTGCCTCTCCAGAGAGCCCCCAGAGCTCATCTAGAACCCCACCTTGTCATACTAGAGGCTCGGTGGCTCCTACCCAGTTCAGCTTGCCCCCTCTCCTCCCACCTGGACAGGTTGTGAGCACTATGTTCTGATAGGATCTGCATTATTCTTGTGCTTCCAAATCTAGCCATTTGTATCTCCTGGCATGACTCTAATAGGACTAGCTTTGCTTTTACTTCTAACATCTAATTGACCACAGGCTTTAATTCCATTGTCACACAAGACATGTCAAGACACTTTACATAGTTCCCCAAAGCCCTGCCCAACCTTTGTGACATAACTGGGCTTCCCAGTTCTCTTGAAACCTCTTTCTTTCTGTGTTGACCTTCAATAAGAGGTTACACTTTAGACAGATGTTGTTTCTTATTCCAGCTGCGCCATTCATTCACTATATAACTTGCCCAAGTTAATCTCTCTAACCTTCAGTTTCCTCATTTGAGGAATGGGGAGATACTAGTAGGACCTACCTTACAGGATTGTTATTAGGATTAAGTCAGGTAATGCCTAAAATGGTGCTGGGCAGATGGTAAACCTTCAACAGATGTTAGCTGCTATTGTTAAGATAATTTAACTTGCTATATAGTCTGAAAGTATAATTCTCTCTTTTTTTGGGGGGTGGGGGACAGGGTCTCACTCTGTTGCTCAGACTGGAATGCATTGGTCCTGATCATAGCTCACTGCAGCCTTGATCACCTGGGATCAAGCGATCCTCTTGCCTCAGCCTTCCGAGTAGCTGGGATCACAGGCATGTGCCACCACGCCCAGTTATTTTTTTCTTTTATTTTTAGTAGAGACAAGGTCTCACTATGTTGCCCAGCTAGTGAAACTATAATCCTTCATCTAGTTCATCATATCCCATGTCCCCTTCTCCACTATATAATTGCTGAACTTCTGCCTACCCCCAGTTTGTCCTTAAGGCAACCCCATCACCCTCTAAACCACCCTTTGAATCCATCTGTACTTTCAGCACTTTATGAGCTATATAGCTGACCATCCATGGGTTCTTTAATGTCCTGCACCTAGTTCAATATTGTATTGAATTCTGAGCATTGCCAAGCATATGATGTCCTTGAGTTTCTCCATTGCTTTTTTTTTTTTAATTTCAGATTTTACGCTGCAGAAATTGCCATCGGTCTGTTCTTCTTACAGAGTAAGGGCATCATTTACCGGTAAGTGAACACTGCTGTACTTTCCAACTCTTCATCTCCCTCAGCTCCTCCCTGCCCTGCCTCTTTCTTCAGCTGCTTTTAAAATTAGAATCCGCGGTGGGGGAGGAATCCTCCAGAACTAACTTGGGCATGTGTTCTGCCAGGCAGCATCGCCCACTGCCCTGGCAAAGTTTGGGCAGCTCTGTATGGTGGTAGAAAATCTCGGTGGACTGTGTCACCAATGATGGTTCAGAGCCTCAAACAGGAGACTGTTTGCTGTAAGAGGAGACTCACAGAGAGGACCTCAGTACTTCTTTCTCTTGCTTGTGGACCCTACATTTGAGGAGCAGGCAAAGAATTTTGGCTGGCAGAATGCGATGGATCACATTATTATGAAACATTATTTATTTATTTATTTATTTCTGCTATGTAAGTACAACTTGGAAATGGATCTCTGAGTGGCTGCCCTGAAAGACAGGATTAAGTTCAGGACTTGGCATTTGCTGGTTTTTGGAGGAGCAAATGGATGATCATAGCTGCATGAGTCATACCATTTTATGTTTCATGCAAGGCAGACGATTGCACCCGAGGCTGCTATTTGTCAGCAAGTCCAGGGCGTAAAATTCTCCTTGTACTACATCGATGCAAATGGCATAGCCAGGGCAGGCTTGGGCTGGTTTGTTATGCAAGAGAGGCTGCAAGGTATGAGGCCTCCAAATAGCATTTGGCATGGGTGGGGGTCTATTTCAAAGATTATGAAGAACCACAAAAGTCTCTTCCATTCATGTGTTTGACACACATTTATCAAATCCTACTATATTCTAGGCACTCTTCTGGGTGGTGGGCATACAGAAGTGAATAAAACAGATGAAACCCCTTGCCCCCGTGGAGTTTATCTTTCTCATGGTGGGAGTTAGATAAGTGAATCATAAAAACATAGTCTGCCAAGTAGTGATAAGTACTATGGAGATAAATCAAGCAGGGGAGGGTGCTGGTGTACACTGGGTGTTGGAGGGTTCTCTCTCATTCTGTAGAGAGCATGGTGATGAGGGCCTGGAGAGTTAGGGGTGACTTGAGAGTCCTGGGCCTTTTGCCTTAACTGCGGGATATGGGATTAAAAGGCATGAGGGGGCCGGGCACAGTAGCTAGCACCTGTAATCCCAACGCTTTGGGAGGCTGAGGCAGGAGGGGTGCTTCAAGCTAGGAGCTCCAGACCAGCCTAAGCAACATAGTGAGGCCCACATCTTTAAAAATAAAATAAAATTAGCCAGGTGTGATGGTGCATACCTATAGACCTAGCTACTCAGAGGCTGAGGTGGGAGGATCAATTGAGCCCAGGAATTCAAGGATGCAATGAGCTATGATCATACTACTGCATTCCAGCCTGCGTGACACAGCAAGACCCTGTCTCAAAAAAAAAAAAAAAAAAAAGGCATGTTAAGATTAGCCCTGGTAAGTACAAGGCAGATAGCGGAGGCCAGGCTATGGGATGCTGGTAGGATGGAGAAATGGGAAGTGGGGACCTTGTCAGAGGCTTTCAGAGTCCTGGGGCTTTTAGTCACACCTGAAGTGGTGATATGGAATCTATAGGGGGAAGGATGATCTTATTCTGAGGGCACAAAGTCCCCGCCATTCCTACTTTCTCCTAATGATGGAGGGAAGAAGGTCAAGAAGAGGAGTGGTTTTACTTGGCATGTGGGTGATCCTAGTGAAAATGTAAAAATAGAGAGAAGAAGAAGAATTTAGAAGCTGAGGCAAGAGGATCACTTGAGCCCAGGAGTTCGAAACTGCAGTGAGCTATGATTGTGCCACTGCACTCCAGCCTGGGCAACAGAGCAAGACCCTGTCTCTAAAAAAAGAAGAATTTAAATTTTAAATAGTATGATCATTCTGCCCATGCCCATGTTTGCCCTCAATGAACACGTTCACTATGTGTGCATGAAATGGCACATGGAAATCCTCTAATTCCCTTAGTTTCTCTTTTGACTCTCATAGTGACAACATCTTTTTGTGCTGAATATTATTCTGGTTTTGAAAGGTGCACATGAGGCTGGGCGCAGTGGCTCATGCCTGTAAACCCAACACATAGGGAGGCCGAGGCAGGCGGATTGCCTGAGGTCAGGAGTTGGTGACCAGCCTGGCTAACATGGTGAAACCTCATCTCTACTAAAAAATACGAATATTAGCTGGGTGTGGTTGCACATGCCTGTAATCCCAGCCACTCGGGAGGCTGAGGCAGGAGAATTGCTTGAACCCGGGAGGCAGAGGTTGCAGTGAGCTGAGATCGCCCCATTGCACTCCAACCTGGGCAACAAGAATGAAACTCCATCTCAAAAAAAAAAAAGTACACATGATCCGCCATATGACATGATCCCTAAATTCAAGCCGATGACTTCAGCTGGTGCTTAACCAAAGAGACAGGCATCATGGGTGATTTTTCACTCTACATGATTTTCAACTTGGGTGCTGACATTAGGACCTAACTCCTATGTGGGATGTGCCTCTACTAAAATAGAACCAACTGGGTTCTTGAGAAGATTAAATATGGAACTACAAGTTTATTGGAAGAAAATCCACTCCCAGTGTAGGAAACAGGAGAGGAAATAATTAGAGTTCCGGTCAATTGAGTTGTGATTCAGGGCTAGTTTCTAATCAATCAGGAAGCCGCATTGGGATCTGGGATCCATGGATCCAGCTCACTGGCCAGGCAGGTGGTAAAATTAAAAGATTAGCATTTCAGGTGCTAAGATGATACCTATTCCAAAGCCCCTTTTCCTAAACTAACTACACACTCTCCCTTTCATCTTCCACTATTAATATGGTCTTTAAAGGGGTATTTATCAATCTTTTAAGCCAGTCTGCATCTGAACCCTTCTTTTGTGTATGTGGAAGAACGGAGTCAATCTCCTACTATAAATAATGAAAATGACAGATACTCATTTCACAGCTCACCTGTAGCCAGGGCAGGCACACAACCCAAGCTCTGACAGTTGGTCATATTTACTCAAGACCTTGAATCAGAAACTAGTGGCCAAGGAAGCAGAAAGCATAGAATCAAGAGTGACCATAGTAATTATCAGCAACTACTTTCCAGAGGCAAGAGAAGAGGGTCTTAATAGCAATAGGCAGAGTCCAGCATTAGGGCTTCGTGGAACAAGGGGTGATGTGTGTGTCCCATGGCAGCTTGGGTGGTGGTGTCACTGGACAAGCCCTGAGTTGCAGTTAGGCATTGTTTCAGGCTGTATAGACTCTTAATCTGGTTCTTCAGTCTCCTCAAAGATTCCATGAGCTCCCCAATATCCTTTGATGAATTCCTTTTCAGGTAAAAATCATCATAGTTGGTTTTTGTTGCTCACCATCGAGAACACTGATGGAAATAGAGTTCTTGAAATTGATAGTCAAATGGAAATGGTAAAAAATAAATTACTTGACAAAAGATGTACGGTTTTATCATTTCGTAGAGATTGATTTCATAGTGGTAAGATCTTTTAAGATGTTACAAATCACTACCTCCTTCATCTAAATCTCTACTTAATTGAACAGTTCTTAAGTAAAGAGGATGAAGGATTATGTTAGACTTACCATCTTTAAGGAACTGGAGATGTTGGGTTGTGGGGCGGGAAGGGAACAAGATTCTTCCTATCAAACTTAGTGTCTGATTTACTGACCACTGTCTCTGGAATGTGTGTTGGTTTTGCCCTTGATGGTTTTCTGAAAAATGAAAATAATTTCTCCATCCACCTTTTGAAGCAGAAATGAGGATTTATTACACAGAACAAAAGATTAGGGTGTGATATCAAAACACTGTATGTGACAGTGAAGATGACAGAGGTGCCCTCCAGCCTCAGGACTGCCTGGCTCTTGGCACCTGAAACTTCTTTTCTATAATAGATGAAGATTTTATCACTTCCCTAGTCTACCCAGCTGCCTGCTTCTGAGCATGTGGTCGAGCTGAAGGGTTGTCATTTGTCACTATTAGAGAAATCACATATATCACATATAGACCTACCTAGTAAGTTTATGAAAAGCAAATTGCTGCAAAGCCTGGGTTTTGTGAGTTCCAAACTTTCACTCAAATCACGGTGGCCTGTAGATGAGCATGAAGGCTGGATATGAGCAGCACCACGGACAGCGCCAAAGGCATGGCTTGTTGGGATTGGCAAACATCAGTGGGCAAGTGCAAGTGGACCTCCCCCTCCCTTTGAATAAGGAGACCCCACAGACACAGATAGGAGATGCCAGGATATAGTTTTCAAATTGTATTCTTTTAGTTGGAAATGATGACAGCAACTCAATTCAAAGTAACTTAGGTTAAAAGAGGCATTTATTGGTGACATAACTGAAAAATCCAGGTGCAGATCTGACTTTAGGCCTGGATAAATGCAGAGGCTCAAGTGACGTTATGAGGGCACATTTTATCACCCTCCCTCTAGGCTCTACTTTCTCTATATTAGATTGCTTCTTTTCATCTGGTGACCCCTGGAGTTTCTAGACTTCCATAATACCACCTGAACAACCCCAATGTAAAATGCACTTATCCCTTTCCTGATTATGCCAGCCAAAGTGCCAGCACTAATACTTAACAGCTTTGATTGGCCCAGATTGGATCACATGCCCATTCCTGAATCAATCACTGTGACCAGCAGGATGGAATATTTCCATTGGCTGGGACAGGCCCACTTGACCACGCTGGAGCCATGTTACATGGAAGCCATGTTACACCCATATTACATGGAAGAACTGAAGGAGGGTGGTTCTTCTAAGAAATATTAGAATGCTGTCATCACAAAACACTAGAATAGACAGAACCACAGATGCCCACTACCCAATCAAGATGACCGAAGGGAAAGATCTGAATTAAGGAATAGATCCCCCTACCTCTCAGGAAATCGGACTTCCCCATCTTCTATTAGGACTGATCCATCTCTCAGCCTTGCTCACTGGTGCTGAAATATAAAGCATTGACATTGGAGTAGGTGTTTAGGGAGGAGGAAAGTGTGTTGATATTGGAGCAATCTTGTGTGCTAAAGACCTACAACTGTTCCCCAAAATATCAAGCTCTTCTCATCAACACAGATGAAAATAAAAGAGAATACAGCACATATGCTTTAGGTTAGAGCTCAAATGTCACCGCCTTAGACAGGTCTTTTCTGACTGACACACTGCTTAAAGTGACTTCCTCCAATCACTATCTTATGTCCTCTTTATTTTCATCATACCACTTATCAGAATCTATAATAATCATGCTTATAGAGTAATTATCTTTTTCCCAGCACTGAAATTTAATCTGAAGAACAGGAGGCTTGCTTATCTTGTTTACTGCTACATACTATACCTGGCTCCAGGCATAGTGCCTGTCACATAGTAATTATGCAACTTTTTTTTTTTCAAGACGGAGTCTCGCTCTGTCACCCAGGCTGGAGTGCAGTGGCGTGATCTCGGCTCACTGCAACCTCTGCCTCCCAGGTTCAAGCTATTCTCCTGCCTCAGCTTCCCGAGTAGCTGGGACTACAGGCGCCCACCACCACGCCCAGCTAATTTTTGTATTTTTAGTAGAGACGGGGTTTCACCGTATTGGCCAGGCTGGTCTTGAGCTCCTGACCTTGTGATCCACCTGCCTTGGCCTCCCAAAGTGCTGGAATTGCAGGCATGAGCCAATGTGCCCTGCCAAATATATTTTGATTCAAAGAATTGATGGAAACTCCTGGGTCATGTCCTAGAAGGTGGCCCAAGAGATCAGGGAACACTTAGCATTAAATATTTCTTTCAATCAGCTTTTTTTTTCTTTGTAATTTTTAGAGATATTTTAAAAAATAATAATTTTCTGAAAAATGTATCTTCTTACAAAATATAAGGAGTCTTTAAGTGGCAAAGGAAAATTCTTGGAATTTTCCTGGATCGAAGAAGTGTCATGGATGCTCTGCCCTTTGCTTAACTTTCTGTGGATCTCCGTCTTTTCAGAAGTGCTGTCTCTTTGTGTCCTTGTGAGACACTTGGCACAGTTGGCTGTGTAGAAAAAGAAAAGCACGGAGGCTTGCGGACCTCTTTTTATCTCCCTGCCAGACTGTAAGCTGTTGGAGGTCAAAGGCTGGTTTCTACTGACCTTTGTGCCCACACAACACCTAACACAGTGTTTTATGCATAATGAGTGGCTGTTGGTTGGCTTGAAATGCATAGCGTTTAATTAAATCTCTAAATTCTTGTGTCTGCCATAGTGACCTAAAACTTGACAACGTGATGCTCGATTCTGAGGGACACATCAAGATTGCCGATTTTGGCATGTGTAAGGAAAACATCTGGGATGGGGTGACAACCAAGACATTCTGTGGCACTCCAGACTACATCGCCCCCGAGGTGAGAGCTGCTGGGCACACGTTCACATTGCGATGATGTACCCTCTGCTCCCCAGATGGCTGTGTGAGAGCTGGGAAGGGTTGAGGGTGGTACCTTGCAAGGGAACCTCGGGCAGATTCTTATTCTATACTCTAAATCCTCCCTTTGAGATCACACATGCAAATTAATTTAGCACACATCCAGAAGCCCAAGCCCAAAATACATCAAGGTTTGGGAGAAAATTTAAATAAAACCCAAAAGAACCATCCAACACACATCAGTAAAATTCTTCGTCAAACTGTTGTGGCTCACGGCCATGTGATACCGCCTAATTATGACATTGAAATGTTTGTTGAGAGAAAAAGAGCATATCCCCTGGGCTGGCATACGACATGGGATCTGTGTCCTGTATATGTCCCTCAGCTGGAAAATGGACAATAGCCCATGATTTATTTATAGCATGAAATACTACCAGGCACCAATTCAGAAGAGTGAGTTAGATATATATGTAGATATGAAAAGATCTTCAAGACACATTGTTAGAGAAAAAAATCAAGGTACAGAATGACAAATACAAGGCCAGGTGTGGCAGCTCGCGCCTGTAATCCCAGCACTTTGGGAGGAAGAGGCAGGTGGATCACTTGAGCCCAGGAGTTCCAGACCAGCCTGGCCAACATGGCGAGACCTCATCTCTACAAAAAATACAAAAATTAGCCGGGTGTGGTGGCACATGCCTGTAGTCCCAGCTACTTGGGAAGCTGAGGTAAGAGAATCACCTGAGCCCCAGGAGGTCCAGGCTGCAGTGAGCCGTGATTATGCCACTGCACTCCAGCCTGCCTGGGTGACACAGTAAGACCCTGTCTCAAAAAAAAAAAAAAAAAGAAGAAGAAGAAGAATGGCAAATAACACTATGATACTATTTATGGATGAAACAGAAATACACAGAACACTGTTCTGTTTTCAATGAGTAAAAGCATACAAAAATCTGGAAGATTTCAAACTGATTTTATAACACTGGTTACCTCTGAGGATAAGGGAATTGTAAAGAGAAATTTAGCTATTTCTGTATACTGCTGACATTTTTTACAAGGTAAATGTATTTGGGTATTACTTGAGTAATAAAGTAATTCTTTAAAAATAATAAGGCTTTACTCGGACCCAGTGAAGTTTTCCCTATGTGATATGCTTTGGTCTATTATCATTTTGTTAATTAATTAGATAGGACACAATCCATAACACAACTTCCTGATAGGCCAGGGGTTCCATAATCTCTGGTTCTCAACTCTAACTGCAGTTTAGAGTCGTGAGGGAGCTTTTACAATGTAGGATGCAGCTGGGGCATGGTGGCTCACTCCTGTAATCTCAGCACTTTGGGAGCCTGAGGCAAGAAGATCGCTTGAGGGTAGAAGTTTGAAACCAGACTGGACAACATAGTGAGACCCTAATCTCTACAAAAAAAATTAAAAATTCGCCAGGTGCACTAGGTCACCCCTGCTGTCCTGACTACTCAGGAGGCTAAGGTGGGAGGATCACTTGAGCCCAGCAGGTAGAGGCTGCAGTAAGCAGTGATCATGCCACTGCACCCCACCCTGGGCGACTGAGCGAGACTCTGTCTCAAAAAAAAAAAAAAGAAAGAAAGAAAGAAAGAAAGTGTTTCCACACTTTTAAAGTACTTCAAGTCTTATTTGATCCTCATGACAAGCCAACAAGTTAATCCTTTTACAAAGGAAACTAGAGCCTGGGATGTGACAGCAGTTGCCGAAGGTGATGTGGTTAGCTCACGACAAAGCCTGACCTGCTGCTTATCCCTCCCATCTGTGGGCTGGAGGGGAGGCAACTTCACCAGCCACACAGTTCAGGGTTTCTTGTGCTTGCCTGAATCACGACCAACGAGGAACTTCTGAGAACCACAGATCCTGGGCCTCCACCTGCAGAGATTCTAATGGGATGATGCTTGGGCATCCCACATTGTTTCTTTGTATGTGTGTGTGTGTGTGTGTGTGTGTGTGTGTGTGTGTGTGTGTTTGAGACAGGGTCTCACTCTGTCTACTCACTGCAAGCTCTGCCTCCTGGATTCACGCCATTCTCCTGCCTCAGCCTCCCGAGTAGCTGGGACTACAGGTGCCCATCACCACGCCCAGCTAATTTTTTTTGTATTTTTTTAGTAGAGACGGGGTTTCACCGTGTTAGCCAGGATGGTCGCGATCTCCTGACCTCGTGATCCGCCCGCCTCGGCCTCCCAAAGTGGAAAACACGTTCAATGAGAAGTGTTCTCCTGGAATGCTTTCCCTTCCTTGTCTTGAGGGTTACTTCTCAGAATGCATTTCATTCATTCATAATTGACGAGTAAAATTGTATACATTTATCATGTGCAACATGTTGTTCTGAAATATGCATACATTGTGGAATGGCTAAGTTGAGTTAATTAACATATTTATTATCCACATACTTATTTTTTTATGGTAAAAACACTTAAAAATCCCTCTTAGCAATTTTCAAGAATACAATAGATTGTTATTAACTATAGTTACTGTGTTACACGATAAGTCTCTTGAATTTATGCCTCCTACTTAACTGAAATTTTGTATCCTGTAATCAACATCTCTGCATTTCTGATTTTGGAATAGAAATCAAAGTGGGAGATAGAGATCAAGAAACAAACATTCACTTTATAGCCAAGTTTGCTCAAATACCCTTTTTGAGTTAAACAAGCAATAACTTAATTATAAAACATTCCAGGATTAGTTAACATTTTGAGGGCATAATATGTGAAAGCCACCGAGTATCTCATTCATCCTCACATAACTTCATGATATAGAGATTATAGAAGTTAAGTAACTTCTCCTGTGGTCAGACAGCCAACCGGTAGACAGCAGTCAGGATTCAAAGTCAGACTGCCTAACCCTCAGACCTCAGCCTTTAGCCTTTGCTGTATTACCTCTTAACCTGTGACATGGTTAGTTTTACATCCCTGCATGCTGAAAGATGGACAGTCACATAGCTCTTCTAGACTTTTCCATGTTCTGGCAGTTTGGGAATATGAATTAAAAACTTCACAACCATATATACCATATGATCCACCAATTCTACATCTAGGAGTTTATCTTAAGGAAATACTTGGACAGATGTCCAAATGTCTAATTACAAGAATATATGTTACAGCATTGGAAGAAACCTAATCAATTGGAAATTTATAAGATAGATTTTGGTATATCCATTCAACGGAATGCTATGCACAGATAAAACTTGATTATGTTCATATGCAAATATTAAATTAGCAAGGAAAACTTAAGTGAATAACTGGCTTTATTAAAGATCTATTGCCCATAATACCAGTGCTTTGGGAGGCCAAGGTGGGAGCTTTGCTTGAGTTTGAGATCAGTCTGGGCAATATAGAGAGACCCCATCCCTACAAAAAATTAAATAATTAGCATGGTGGTGAGCACCTGTAGTCCCAACTACACAGGAGGCTGAGGTGCGAGGATTGCTTGAGCCCAGGAGGCCAAGGCTGTGAGCTGTGAGCTATGATCTCGCCACTGCACTCCAGCCTGGGTGACAAAAAGAGACACTATCTCAAAAAAAAAAAAAGAAAAAAAGAAAAAAAATCGTCCAAATACTAAAGTGTTTATGTAAAGCACACACATACACACAGAGTTTAATATATATTCAGAGAAAAAAGTATAGAATGAAGTAGACCAAATATTAGTCATAATTTTTCTCTTAATAAAGGATTATGGGTGATTTTCATGTTATTATCTCAGCTGAGCTATCTTTTATAAAGAAATATTAAAATAGTGACAAATGTTGTTATCTCTTAAACATTTTTATGTTTAGTTATGTTTTAAAAACATGTAACGTAAAATTTACTATTTTAACCAGTTCTAAGTATACAATTTAGTAGTGTTAAGTATATTTACATTATTGTGTAAATGTTGTAACTTTTACAGAGGAGTAAAGACAGTTTTTCCTTTTAAAAATTCCATGCTCACTGTTTTGAAAATAATAATAACAATACACCTTACTTAGTGCTTCGAAAAGGCAATGTGACAGCCACAGGTGTTTGCCCAGCTGCAGGTGCCTCTGCAAAGCATGTCTGTCATTCCCTGAGTAGCTAATGTAAAGAAACAGTTCAGGTGGGCACTGGCCTTCTTGTAAAAGAAGAGTGAAATCTGTCTCCAGAAGAAACATGAACTGCAAACCTCCCTGATAGGGTGCCTTCTCTTTTCTAGATAATTGCTTATCAGCCCTATGGGAAGTCCGTGGATTGGTGGGCATTTGGAGTCCTGCTGTATGAAATGTTGGCTGGGCAGGTAATTGAATTTTAAGTGATCGATAAGAGAAGTCCTCCCTACCCCCATCCACATGGTTTCTTTAGGAGAATGCATGTTTGGTAACAGCTCATAAATTGGAACCTCTATGACTTTCCCGGCCTTGGGGTCATACAAGTCTGTGGTCATTTGAAAGCCTGGGTGTGTGGCTTCACTGTGGGCCCCAGGGAGGAGGGTCTGCCAGTTGAGGGGAGCTAGGGGGAGGGTTCAAGCAGGGATTCTTCTCCTCCCACCCTCCCCTGTCATACAGGCACCCTTTGAAGGGGAAGATGAAGATGAACTCTTCCAATCCATCATGGAACACAACGTAGCCTATCCCAAGTCTATGTCCAAGGAAGCTGTGGCCATCTGCAAAGGGGTAAGTACATCTCTTAAAGCTGTGACCAGGACCACCACATAAAGGCATGTGGGCTGTACCTTGCCCAAGAACACCCCACCAGGGGGGAACAGAGCCTGAACTCCACCCTTCACTCCATTTGCCAATATGAGAACCCTGATGTGGAGCTGCTACCTCCCGGAGGAGAGAGAGCTTTTTTTCTGATTTGCACAGAAGTGCTGTAGAGAGCTGCCTGCAGCTGCGTCTTGCTGCTGGCCGGGCTGCAGTCTCTGAACCAGCACAGGGGAAAGCTTATTGAATGAATGAGGTAGAAAGCACAGAGATTTTGTCAAAGAGCTGGAAGTCATGGGAAAGGGCACAAGAGGTCTTTGGCACAACTCAGGCTATCTTGCCCTGCTCTGCTGTATGTGTTTAGTTAATACTAAGAGTGTACAACTTTTGTTCTAAAAAATACCACTCAGTGTTGAGGTTAAGGAATTCTCTAGATAAGCAGACTGAAATTCAATGTACTCAAAATCCCACTGTCTCCTCTCCCCAGACACACACACAAATGGCTAAAAGGGCATGCACGCTTGGACATCTACGGTTTATGCACAGGGCACCTGTGAAGAAAGCAGGATGTGTGTTTATGGGGAAGGATTGTTTGTTTTGCATCTTGTGTTGGACCAGGGCATACTCACAGTGACTTCTGTGAGATCCTAAAGATCGGCGACCCTCACCTTTGGAGCCATCAGGATAACCCGAAGTGCCTTACCAGAATGCACATGCTTCTGCCTTACCCCAGAGATTAAGTCTGGGTATGAGTATTTTGGAAAAGTCTCCATTTGGCTTGCAGACCACTGCCTTTAAAAATACTGTCCAAATGAAGTGATTTTTCAACTCTGATGGAAGCCTGAAAGCAATAGAATTAGATGCCCAGAAAATATGTTCTACACATAATATACTAATAAAGGATTTGCTCTCCCTCCACCCAGTGGTACAGGTTAGAACATGGCCGTGCCTTAATCAGTGGGTTCCCACCTGTGTGTCTGAATAAACCAGGGCTGCCAGTCCTAGATCTGTGGGATGCTTGCAGACTTTTCATGCCCTACTTTGTTCTTCCTGACCCCAGCCAGATGCTGGATGCACTGTCTTGGGTGAAGGAAAGCTGGGAAACTCAGGCAGGCCAATCTGAGGCTTGGCCCAGTTTGGAATAGCTGGGCCAGCCTCTCAGCCTAAAAGCGCCTTGTCACACTGCCTAAATTCCCACTCTCAATGAATCACCTAAGGTTTGCACCTCAGCTGCATAGGCTAAGATGCATGTATCCCTGGGGAAACCACCTGTGAATTTGTCTCAATCCCGAACATCTAAAGTGAATTGCTTGAAAATATTTTCTTTGAGGGTGTGAGGCAGGGAGAAAGAAAGTGAAGAATAGAGAGGGGAGTCCCAGAGGTGCATTAGGAACCCAAGCAAAGCCCATAAAGAAAAAGAAGGCACACACGAAGGCGTCTACAGGCCCCCGTAGACAAGTTATTGAAGGGTGGGGGCGGGTAGAGAGAAGGTGGTACCTGGAGCTTTTAGTTTGTTTAATAATTACCAGCATATAAGGATCCAGAGATTTCTCAAAAACATTCAGCTTTCAGGTTTCTCTTGAAAAATCAGATCTTGCCACATTGGCCTGTCATTCTTACAAAGCACCAGTCAGCTGGATTGGAAACCATGGCCCTCTGTAGTTGGAGCTTGCCCTCTGTAATTCGCAGAAATTCTCATTTGGCCAATTCTCTCCAAGTTCAAGTCCTGGTTCAGGCATTAATTGCCGCAGGACCTTGGGGAAGTTGTTTGACGGCATCTGCAGATTGGGGATAATAATAGCACTCCACATTGGGTTCTTTGATGACTAAACAGCTGAATACTGTAAATCACTTAGAATAGAGGCTGGCATTCTGCTCCAAGCCCCTTGGAAGTTATTATTACTATTACTAGTGCTGACGCTATTGCGTTATCTGCCAGGTTCCTCTTGGCATTTGAGTTTGCATCCCCTGGAATTGCAACTTTTAAAGTAGGGGATTTTGGAGATCAAGGGACCCTTTGCAAATCTTGACCTTTCTACTTTCTAGGCACAAGGTGTTTTTGTTTTGTTTTGTTTTGTTTTGACAATGTCTCGCTCTGTCGCCCAGGCTAGAGTGCCGTGGAGTGATCATGGCTCACTGCAGCCTTGATCTCCCAGGCTCAAGGGATCCTCCTGCCTCTGTCTCCCAAAGTGCTGGGATTACAGGCATGGGCCACTGCACCCAGCCTAGGTGCAAGATCTTAAGCCACTTCCTTTGCATCTCTGGGCTTCTGTTTATTTTAAAAAATGGAATAGTAGTACTCATTGAAAAGAGTTTTTGAGAGCATTAAATGAGATAACATAAGAGAAAGCTCCTTGCATGATGTGGGCACATAGTAGGTGTTTAATACATCCACAGGGTCCTCCCCTTCACACGCCCGCCCTGCCTGGACAGCTGCGGGTTCTAAATGGGTCATGGAGGAGAGAGCATTTTCCAGGTCAGCTGCCTTCAGCTCCTGCTCCAATTAGCAGTTTCCCTGGTAGAGCCGTTTTCTATTAATTCAGGACCCATAACCTTCATGATTAACTGGGGTGACTCTCTTACTATTGAGTTTGGGGACCATTATTAATTGAGTGGGCTGAGTCCAATGGGGCTCTTCCTTCAAGGAGGGTACTCCAAAAACGAGTGATGCTCAAGCAAACAGCCAAATGCTTCCTCTGGAACAGCGAGCCCCAGGGGATACGTCTGGGAGGTGATCAGAGATTGGAACAGTGATTAAATCCAGCTGTCTACATGGCTTCGGGCACATTAGAGCAGAGTGCGGGAACTGGGCAGAGACTCCGAATTAATGCTGCATGTTTTTGCAGTACCTTTTCTTTGCTTGGCATCCTCCTGCTTAGACAGAAATTCAGTTGAGCTTTTGAAAACAGTCACCTGTTTCATTGAAGCAGTGTCCTTTATATGTCCATTCCCTTAAAGGCCCGATTTTCTACTAAAAAAAAAAATTAGTAAAACCTTACTCAGATGGCTATTCCCACTTTGAACAAACTTGAAGCCAACAGAAGCCCAAATAGACAGGACCTTAGGGTGAAAACCAGCAGACACTGAACAGCTGAGACTGAACATAAAGCTATAAGAGTCCTGAGCCAGGCAGAGCTGTTCAAAGCCTTGCCCTGCTCCTTAGCTGTTTGACCTTAGACAGATGACTTTACTTCTCTGCACCCACATCCTTTACCTGGAAAATGGGGGATAATAGTTGCTGAGGCCTTAGAGTATTGTTGCAAAGGTTAAAGAGTAATGGGTAATGGCCGGGAAGCCTTTAGCACGGAGCCTGAACACATATGATGTTGTCATACTCAGTACATGGAAGCCATTATTGATGTTATTATCAGTGTGAACCAAAACCTCACTGCCCTTTCTTTCCTCCCATCCTAATCTTACACAAATGTCAAGCCTTGGCTCAATTTCCTCACCCTCCATAAACCTCTCCTGACAAAGCCAGGCCACAAAAATTCCTGAGAAAACCATGTGTGAAATGCACTCCCATTTTTCTTAAAAGCCCAAGTTTTAGAGCTAGGCAGAGGTGGAGTCTGCACCCAGCTCTTACTGACTCTGCCACTTCCTCTCTGGAGTCCTTGCTGTTCCTCAACTTCTCTGAGTGTTCATTGCCTTTTTATTCAAATGGGAAAAATAGTATACTCACCTCATTGGGTTATTATGACGATCAGGGAAGCTCATGCATGTAAATAAAGAAGTAGCAGCTGGGCGCGGTGGCTCTCGCCTGTAATCCCAGCACTTTGGGAGGCTGAGGCAGGCAGATCATGAGGTCAGGAGATCGAGACCATCCTGGCTATCATGGTGAAACCCCGTCTCTACTAAAAATACAAGAAAATTATTAGCTGGGCGTGGTGGTGGGCGCCTGTAATCCCAGCTACTCGGGACGCTGAGGCAGGAGAATGGCGTGAACCCGGGAGGTGGAGCTTGCAGTGAGCCGAGATCGCGCCTCTGCACTCCAGCCTGGGTGACAGAGTGAGACTCCGTCTCAAAAAAAAAAAAAAAAAAAGAAGTAGCTAGCTTAGAATGTAAGCGCTCAGTTAATTTCCCCACCCTGGAGGATACACTTTATATGACAAGTACATGCTTGTGTGTGAGACCACAAATTATCTTGCGAGGGGGCAACAGGCTGATGACTGTCCAACAGTGTAGGAATGAATTTCTGGGTTCATTCCTTCCCCATCATCAGCAAGTCCTGGGCAGAAGATTCTGCCATCTTGGGCTTCTCAATGTGATGTCAACTCTGGAAAGCTTTTGGACTTGTATGCTTCTTTCTTTTTTTTTTTAATTAATCACCAACTCTTCTGTCTTTACTCCCTGTGCATTTGCTCAAGTCTTGAGATCAGAGATATTTTCATGCTGCTTTGGACTCATTTACAAGAGGAAGCCTGTCTGGTTTCATCTTGGCGCATCTATTCATCTTGTTATTTAGCACTCAGAGACCCAAAGATGGAGGGTTTTGATAATTAAGTAATTTAAACGGAACACCAAAGAAACCTCAGTGGCATTGTGTGTAATGTATGATACAAGGGAAATGAGCTGGGCTAGGTTTTGACTATTTAATGAGCTTTCAGAAAGTAATTACTTGAAACTTGGGCCCCTTTGACTAATACTTTTTCTTCTGTTTTGTCATTTTTGCAAGTGCTTTACTGAGAAATGCAAATGGTATCTGAATGAATGTAGCCTTTGCTTTTGTCAAACTCCAGTTTTCTTGTTGTGGGAGGAGGGAAATTTGAAGATATTGAAACTGTCCTAATTAAATGCACTGGTAATTGCACAAAACTTATTCTTAAACAAAAATGGATAAATGGATCATGTGGCATTTCTTTTTTTCTTTCTTTTTTTTTTTTTTGGTTGTTTTTTTGTTTTTTGTTTTTTGTTTTTGAGACGGAGTCTCTCTCTGTCGCCAGACTGTAGAGTGCAGTGGCGCGATCTCAGCTCACTGCAACCTCCGCTTCCTGGGTTCAACAATTCTCCTGCCTCAGCCTCCCAAGTAGCTGGGACTACAGGTGTGTGCCACCATACCCAGCTAATTTTTGTATTTTTAGTAGAGACAGGGTTTCACCATGTTGGCCAGGATGGTCTCGATCTCTTGACCTTGTGATTCGCCCACCTAGGCCTCCCAAATTGCTGGGATTACAGGTGTGAGCCACTGTGCCTGGCCCTCATGTGGCATTTCTAACTTGAAGTTCACGGCCACATTCAGGCTTCGTTTTGATTAACCATAACAGATGATTGGCAGTGGGTCCTATTATCAGGTCCTCTCCTGCAAAGTCCTGGCTGGGATTTTTTGCTGGGATAAAAAGCAAAAAACAAAAATGAGTTGAGATTCTTCATTTGCGCTTTCTTTCCTAATGCATTGGAGTAATAATTTCTGAGTGTCTTACATTTCCTCTTCTGAAACTCAGCAAATTCAATGTTTTTCTTTCTCTCGAAGCTGATGACCAAACACCCGGGCAAACGTCTGGGTTGTGGACCTGAAGGCGAACGTGATATCAAAGAGCATGCATTTTTCCGGTATATTGATTGGGAGAAACTTGAACGCAAAGAGATCCAGCCCCCATATAAGCCAAAAGCTGTAAGTAGCCCATTCTCTCTGACTGCTGGGTATTCACACACAAGGTATTCTTGCCTGTGCCTCGTGTTTTCCAAATGCTCCCTGAGGGGTAGACGTCAATGTGTCTACTGGAACATGGGTGTATGTATTCACACATATGCACAAAATCACTGGTTACTAAGATGGACATTTTCCATTGGCCCAGCTTAGTCTCTATAAAGATGGAAACGATGATGCCTACTGAATTTTTGTTTCATCGATTCAATTATTGTAACTGTCTTAGCTGACAACTTTCTGAGAATGGTTCTTGGGTGAGCAGAGTTCAGATCCATTCTTGGACTGTGATAAAGGATCTAATTTTGCCCTCATTCTTTCTCTTGGTTCAACTGTGTCATTTTTTCTTCATACTGACATTGAAAAGGTCATGTTGTTTATCTCAACAGTATTTAAATTTAATTCTGAAACATACACTATGTCTGAGTCAGTAAATAAGATGGCAGTTCAGCAGCCAGCTCCCACCCAAGGCAAAACAGAGTGAAGCAGAGACTGAAGTCCTCTTGAACTGAAGCCCCCCTCCTGGAGGGTTTGGGTGTGGAGATGGCTTTGACATAAGTTTTATAATGCAAGAATAAAACTCTCACATTTCCCACAGTCCATGTACCAACAGGAAGGTTTTCTATCCCCAAAGACTCATCAGGAAGTACTTGTCGGCATCAGGAAAGAAGAGTTTACACCTGAATTAATCAAACTGTTATTCTGCTGGGAGGATATTTCTTTGTGAAATTAAATGGAGGGCAGACTTGGTGACTCAATGATGGGTTGTAAAACTACTGACTGAGGCTGAAGAGTGAACATAAACACCATCATTGAAACCTAACGTTGTAAGGGTTTGAGTGTTAAGATGAAGAAGACAATAATGGTAGTTATTTTGATACTAGTATTGTTATTCATTTCTTGAGCACTTACGTGCTAGGCACGTAATGATAATAGTTTTGACATCAGAGGGTTGTTATGATGCATAAAGCACTTTGTACAAGCCTGGTACAGAGGAGGCACTCACAGAGAGCTGATCATGGTTTTCGTTAGCTGTGTCATACATTAATTAATGTCCCGGTGTAGGGTCTTTGAGGGGCAGAATCCTGCTGCTGCTATTCCTTAAGATAACATCTGTGTGTACATTGGGGTCGAAGAGGGCCCCACATGTCATGAGCAGCATCACAGCTTTTATGGGACCATTTGGAAAAAGATGAAAAGGTAACCTGGAAAGGAAGAGTGAGCTATTTGTTCAGGAAACCGGGAACTCAGAGGTGAGATGCATAACTCATATGGTTTTTGTGGGGTTATTTATGAGATCTTGAAATGTGGACCTCCCTTTCCTCACTTGGCCAGATGCACACGCTCCCATCCCCACCAGCATAGAACCCAGTGGACATCTGGGGGTCATGTTATAGCTGTAGTGCAGTGGTTTGCAAAGTGTGCTGTCTATCAGTATGCAGTATCAGTATGCAGTGTCAGAGCCAGCGGTATCGACATCTCCTGAGCACTTTAGGAGATTCTTGGTCTCCTAAAGTTCTTGGTCTCCACCCCAGACCTCCTGAATCAGACACTCTAGGGGTGGGGCCCAGTGTTCTGTGTTTAATAGGCTCTCCAGGTGACTTGATGAGCTCTCAAGGTTGAGAATCACTGCTGTGGAGTTTGGCATTAGGAGCTCAGCCAGGGAAGCTAGGCAGAGACCAGAGGGAGGTAGCATGGAGAATCATCTCCTTTTTTTTCTTTTTTTAAAGACAGGGTCTTCTTCTGTTACCCAGGTTGGAGTGCAGTAGCGCGATCATAGCTTACTGCAACCTCGACCTCCAGGGCTCATGCGATGCTCTCACCTCAGCCTCCTGAGTAGCTGGGACTACAGGAGTGTACCACCATGTCTGCCTAATTTTTTATTTTTATTTTTAAATAAATGGGGTCTTGGCCGGGTGCGGTGCCTCACGCCTATAATCTCAGCACTTTGGGAAGCCGAGGTGGGTGGATCACCTGAGCTCAGGAGTTCGAGATCAGCCTGGCCAACATGGTAAAACCCCATCTCTACTAAAAAAGTACAAAAATTAGCTAGGTGTGATGGTGGGTGCCTATAATCCCAGCTATTCGTGAGGCTGAGGCAGGAGAATCACTTGAACCAAGGAGGTGGAGGTTGCAGTGAGCTGAGATTGCGCCACTGCACTCCAGCCTGGGCGACAGAGTGAGACTCCGTCTCAAATAAATAAATAAATAAATAAATATAAATAAATAAATAAATAAATAAATGTGGTCTTGCTATGTTGCCCAGGCTAGTCTCAAATTCCTGGGCTCAAGTGATCCTCCAAAAACCTCAGCCTCCCAAAGTACTAGGATTACAGGTGTGAGCCACTGCACCCAGCCAAGAGAATCATCTCTTTAAGTGGAAGACACTGGTCCTCCTTCTAGTCAGGGCATGGGGTGATGGCTTCCAGAAGAGGTCACAGACTCAGATGCCTACAGAGGCCAAGCAGATAATATGAATGAGGGAAGAGGGCTGGTGAGATAGAAGAGAAAGTGTTGGAGATCGATGCAAGCCAGAGAGCAGGTGATCTACCTAACAGGCTCAGCTGATGTTCACCTCCCGATGGCCTGCCCCGCAGGATGCAGCCTCCTCAGGGCTGCTCCATCTTCATGGTATTTAGGGGCTAGAACTCGGTGCTGTGGGATGCAGCAGACCTGTGAGTTGATTGACAGATCCTGTTA
Source organism: Pan troglodytes (assembly GCF_028858775.2). Taxonomy (NCBI): domain Eukaryota; kingdom Metazoa; phylum Chordata; class Mammalia; order Primates; family Hominidae; genus Pan; species Pan troglodytes. The sequence goes on from NC_072416.2 coordinate 26,810,113, forward strand.
CAGTCAGTGTAGTATGTAGGCCCTGTGTAGTAAGGGCTTAGTGAAAGGGTGTATAAAGTTAAGATGTTTATATAAAATCTCACAATTTTGGCTGGGTATAGTGGCTCACACCCGTAATCCCAGCACTTTGGGAGGCTGAGCCGGGCAGATCACCTGAGGTCAGGAGTTCGAGACCAGCCTGGCCAACATGGTGAAACCCCATCTGTACTAAAAATACAAAAATTAGCTAGATGCGATGGCATGCACCTGTAGTCCCAACTACTTGGGAGGCTGAGGATAGAGAATCGCTTGAACCTGGAGGCAGAGGTTGCAGTGAGCTGAGATTGTGCCATTGCACTCTAGCCTGGGTGACAGAGCAAGACTCCGTCTCAAAAACAAACAAACAAACAAAAAAACAAAAAACAACAACAACAAAACCTCACAATTTCTTTTATATATCAGAACAAATTTTTGAAAATTAAACACAGTTTGGGGCAAATAAAACACACCCACACCCATATGTATCCCATGCATTGTTGGTTTATAGCCTCAGGGGTAGTGATGGTTCAAAGTCAGGTTGCTATTTAGCCAGCGTCTGTTAGCAATGGTTATTTACAACCAGAGTCCGTTTTGACCGGTTAAATATTTTGAATAGCCCTGCTAAGCAGTAATGAATATAAAAGGTCTAGCCTCGTGCCTGGCTCATAGAAAGCACTCAGGAAAAGGTAGCTGTTATTATCGTTGATAATATAAAAAGATTACAATACTTAGTCATTATCAACAAGATCCCTCAACTGTTCTGCATTTGATATGATTTCCCACTGACCTGTGTCTTGAATTCCTCCATGTGGGTTTAACAATGACTTTCAAAGTGCAGTGATCAGGCTGTGCTACATACTTCAAAGTGTTCTGGTACCAGCTCTAAAGGAGCAGGTGCTACCTTCAATCTCCTTAGACTGAATTAGAAATAATGATAAATGATACATTATCCAGGTACAGTGGCTCGTGCCTGTAATCCCCACACTTTGGAAGGCTGAGGCAGGCAAATTGCTTGAGCCCAGGAATTTGAGACCAGTCTGGGCAACATGGCAAAACCCCATCTCTACAACAAATACAAACGTTGGTGGGCGTGATAGCATCCACCTGTAGTCCCAGTTACTCAGGAGGCTGAGGTGGGAGGATCTTGATCCTGGGAGGTTGAGGCTGCAATGAGCCATGATCATGCCACTGCACTCCAGCCTGGGCAACAGAGCAAGGCCCTGTCTCAGAAAAAAGAAAAAAAAGATACATCACCTACCCATTTGATCCAGCTTGCCTGTATGCCTTTTACATTGCAAATGCATTGCATCACAGCCCTCCTCCCCCCAATCCCAGGATTTTATATTTCTCCTTCCTCACCCCTTCTTAACTGTCTGCCACTTCCAAAAGGCCCATGGTGAGCGTGTGCAGAGTTCCATGTGCCTTGTGGGATGTGAAAAGGCATGCATGTATCTGTCAGCGTTTCTGATTCATGCATGCTATTAAATAGAGTGTGGTGAGAGAAAAAACAAGGAACAATAACAGAGGATTATATTCAAACATCAGTGAAGGGTGCTATTATTGGAGGTTCATTAAAATAACTTTAAATGGGTTTTTCTAAGTTGTTCTCAATGCCATCTTTTATTGTGGCAAGGAGCTGTTCACAGAGCATTGTTTGAAACTGTATTGAAATACACTAGATTTGGTGTATTGTTGCAGGGAACAAGAGTCATTTCTTTTTTAATGTTCGCCTGGTTGTGTGTTGCTTTTGCTTTAAAACACCCAAATGGCTCTCTGTTGCCCCAGTCTCGATCGCTCCTTGGCATATATGGCTTTTGAGGTCTTCCAGTGCTAGATCTCTGTCCTCTTCCTAGCTTTAGCTCCTGACTCCAAGAACAGCATTCCTGGGCTTCTTTCAGTCCCTCAAACATGCAGTGCCTTGTTTTCCCTTGCCTGCTTCATCTGTGCAGAGCCATGCACCTGGGATGCCCGAAGCCCTTTCCTATGCTCTCACCAGCCCCCTGATCCCCACCGTGGCTTGCCTTTTCCCCCTCATCAAATCAGTAGAACATCACCCGCTCAGGGAGGCTCTTGTTGATTCCTGAGTAGATATCTGCTACTGTCCCATCAAGAAATTCATCACAGGCTGTAATAACATGTTCAATCTCATGCCTGTCTTTTTGACTACTTTAAGATTGTGACTTTCTCTGTGTCAAATCCCAGTGCCTAGCATAGGGTTTAGCACATTATAGGTGTTCAGGAATTCTTACTGAATGAGTGAATGGCCATAGAACAAGATGCTGTAACACAGTGTGCTGTGGAACATAAGGAGTCTTTTGGGATATATATTAGAGTGTGTGGTGTTTTTCTTATGTACAGCAGGGTATCGCAAATAAATTGGTTGTTGTGTAAGTTACTACCCTATTTATAAAGGACTATAATTTGGCTGCTGATTTTGCAAACTGTCATGGCATCGTGTGGTTTTGCAGTGTGTGCTGGGAGAGGGTGCTGGTGAAGGATCTGAAGAGGCAATGTATTGAATCGCAGGACTTTGGGTAGAGAGATCTGCAGCTTCCTGCAGTCTAACCTTGCACAGTCTAATCCAGTGTTACAGATGCCATGATGTAGCCCAGCAGAGTGTCTTAAATTTTAATGTGCATGCACGAGTCACTTGGGTATCTGGCTAAAATTCTTACTCAGCCAGTCTGCGGTGGGGTTTCAGATTCTGCATTTCTCACAAGCTCCCAGGGGATAGGACACTGTGGGGCCAGGGACTCCACCTTTATGTAGCAGGGGCTAGAACTCAGTGCTGCAGGGTGCAGCAGGCCTGTGAGTTGATTGGCAGAACCTGTTGTAGCAGTGCAGTAGGTAGACCCTGTGTAGTAAGGACTGTAGTGAAGGGGTATATACAGTTAAGTATAGAATGTTCTGGTGAAGTTATTGTTCAGGGCACACAGCAGGCTGTTGCTGGCCAGCATGTGGTAGGAGGAAGGTGGTGGTTTGGGTACTAAAGGGCAGACTCTGTCGCTGAGTGCATGATGGAGCAGTGGCTTGGGAAGAAGCGTGTGCTGGTTCTGTCCTGTGGTGGGGATGTTGTCAGATATTGAGTTATCCATTCAGTGGGTGATGAGGTTAGGTAATGTTCTAGGTGATGGGAACATAGCACTAAAAATAATTAATGTCCCTGCCTTCATGGAGCTTATATTCTAGGTAGAGTGGGCAAAATAATAAACATAGAAACAAGTAAAATATACGATGTGTCAGAAGTTGATAAACATTATGCAGGAAGCTGAAGTAGGGATGGAGATTAGAAGAGCCATGTCAGGGAGATGTCTGTATGATAGAGTAGGTGGAGAAAATGACATTTCAGCAAATACAGGAAGAAGATGAGGGAGGTGGGAGCCATGTATATATCTGGGTGATGGGGGAGAGTGATTTGGTTGGTAGTAGCAGATGCAAAGGCCCTGAGGCAGGAGCTTGCCTGGCATGGTCAAGGGAGAGCACGGAGTGCAGGTGGCTGAGCCAAAGGGTTGAGGGAGAAAGGAAAAGGGGGTGTGAGATCAGAGAGGCCAAAGGAAAGCACAGACCACTGAAGGATCTTTGGCTTTTACACCAACTCATGAGCCAAGAAATAACATGTTCTGACTTTGGGTTTTTAAAGGATCCCTCTGAGTGCTGCAGGGACAAGGGTGAAATCAGGGAGACTGGTTAAGACTCTTGCCATAATCCAGGCAAAAGGTGATAGGAGCTTGGGCAGGTTGGAGCTGTTTGAGAACCCCCAAGTTGGCATCCTCAGGTCCTCCCCAGTTCCTGGCATCTTGTAGGCACTCAGTCGTTGTCTCATGGAGACATGAAGGCACTGATGAACATGAGTCCCTGCAGACTGCCCACATGATTGCTCCTCAAGTATAAAACATGGTAGCCAAGAGTTTGGTCCCTGTAGCAATAGGATGAATGAATGAAATAGATGGTCAGGAAAGCTTCTGTGATACAGAGCGCTGGCTTGCAGGGCATAGAGCAGGAGGACATGGTTGTGCTCTTGGTTGGACTTCCTCCTGTCCATCCTGTTGCAAAGAATGTAGTGATATCGGAGGGTCCAGTGGCTGAGGGCTGTATCCAGGGAGTTGCTTTGTGTCTGGGTGATCCAGCTCAGAATTTTGCTGACTTGTAGCAAAAGGTGCATTGAGCCTTTGGCATGGATGAGCATATTTTATTGCAGAAGTAGTAGTACATGGAGCTATAATGTCACAGGACAAGATATGCTAGGTAATATGTTCACATTGAAATGCCTAATGGAGAGTTTAATGGCATTCATGTATTGTCACGAATTGGCTTAATGAAGTCCTGTCACTCTTCCTCTGAAAGGCTCCCACAGTGTCCATAACACCTAATGAAGGGCTTACTGTGAAAACTGGGTAGGGGGATGAGCCCAGGGTACAAGGATTCAGCCGCCTCAGAAGACAACCCAGGTAGCAGCATAGAAGCAGTGAGGTGAAGAGGAAGAGAAAGCTAAGTAGGCTTCATTAGAGTCCTTGGAGTCTTTTCTGCTTTTTATTTATTTGTTTTTTCATTGTTTTTAATTAATTTCCCAGGCTGGTGTCAAAATCCTGCCTCAAGTGATCCTCCCACCTCTGCCTCTGAAAGTGCTGGGGGTTACAGGCGTGAGCCACTGTGCCTGGCACCTGTGGAGTCTTAAGCGCTAAAGTGTGTGTACAATGATCTGCCCAGTAGTAAACATGGCTCTAGTATTCTTTTAAAATATTATCAATCAGATCATCAATTGTTCTAAAATATGGTCAACCAGATTGTCAAGTGTTCTAAAATATGATGCATCTGATCGTCAATGCTCTCTGGGCAGGGCTTGAGGAGTACAACCTGATGAGAAGTAGACGTTAAGATCCCCTTTCCTCCACTCCTGACATTGGAGCAACCATCCAGTCCTGTCTAGACATCACTACAATGCTCATTCCCTCCTTCCTTCCATTCTAGCCTGTGTCAGGCCTCACTAACTCCAAACCCACTTGTATGACAGACTGATTCCAATCATTTCTGCTCTTGTTACCGATTCTTATCTGCACTTTACTTAAAGCCCCATAATTTTGAGGCATCTGGACAGTAGGAAAGGCTGAAAACCTGGCAAGCTTTTATAGCTTGCAAAGGTCCTTGTCCTATGCTCTGTTAGTATCATTTCCAAAATACTACTTGGGCTATCTGATCACATCCCATTGCCCGTATCCTCTGAGAGTCTAAATGCTGAACTGCTTCAGAAACTAAATCATACTCACAGGACTTGGTTTCTCAGCAATTTTATCATCTGAAAACATTGTTTATGTAGCTGAGGTCAAAAGCTTCAAGTACTGCTTTAATGAGCTGCGAATCTGTTCATGTGACATTCTCTTCCAAACCCAATTGCCCTTTACACTGTATGAGTAAGTGCCTCTGTGTGTGTGTGTCTGAATGTGTGTGTTTGATGTGCTGACATTTCTGAATTGAATCCAGAAAGTGTAACCTTTGTATGTTTGCTGTTAAAACTCCAAATTCAAGCCTTAAGAAAAGGATCTAACACTTACTCAATGTGATTTATTTAAGCACAGAACCTAACTCCCCCAAAGTATCAAATACTCAAGAGAACAATTCCTTTTTGAAAATTGTGATTTAAAATAATTCTCATAAAACCTTTACTGTTCAAATATATTAGAAAATATATTGCGTTTTTGTCTGCATCAGGCACTGTTTTAACTGCCTTCCATGAATTGCCTCATTTAATTCTCTCAACCCTATAAGGTAGAGTTATCACCACATTATAGATGAGGAACTAGAGCTTGGAAAAGTTAAGGCATTTGCCCAAGGTCCAGCAACTAGAAAGCAGAGGAGCCAGGACTTGATCCCTGGACTGTACACTGCACAAGACCCTTGTAAAGATTATTAGAAGCACTTGGAGCCCCTGGTAAGGTTTGTGATTGTGCTACCAGGAGAGTCATGATAACACCATCGAATGGTGTCTGTTACATAATAGAAAAAGACTGAGTATTCTTACAATTCAAATGATTTAAATTTATTTTAAAATATTGCAACAAATAAGTAGCATCTTCACAGCTTTTATAATTCGTTGTCAGGATTTTAAAAGATGCAAATCTTATTTGTTCCTTAGGGCTTTGATTTTGAGGCTGACAAAGACAGCATGCATTGACTAACCTCTGAAAGAAGGGCATGGCAGCATTGAAATGAGGCAGCCGAGACAGGCTCATTAAGGAGTAGAGGTTTCCCTGCTCATTTCTGGTTGTTCTTTTGGGGTATCCACTGTGTGGAGTTTGCAGAGATCTTAATAAAAATATCAACCTACATTTATATACTGACAAACAAATAGCCAAGAGCCATTTAGGACACACAGCTTGGAGTCTGTTTATCTCTCTCCACCTATCTACACACCCATGGAGAACCCATTTAAACTTCAGATCAAACCAGGCTCCCTTTAGATGGTTGGAATTGGCAGGTTCCTGAGCCAGGTGAAGTTCCTAAATCAGTTTCTGTCTTAGTCCATGTTGTGTTGCTATGACTGAATACCACAGACTAGATAATTTATAAAGAAAAGAAATTTATTTCTTACAGTTCTGGAGGCTGGGAAGTCCAAGGGTGAGGGGCTTGCATCTGGTGAGAGACTTCTTGCTGTGTCATCCCATGGCAGAAGGTGAAGGGCAAGAGAGAGTATGCGTGCATGTGTGTGCATATATATGCATATGCATACATGTGTGTGCACATGCAGGGGAAAGATACGGAGCCAAACTCATCCCTTTTATTAGGATCCCACTACCAAGATAATGTTGTTAAGTTCTCATGAGGTGCCACCTCTCAACACTGTTGCATTGGAGATTCAGTTTCTAACACATGAACTTTGGGGGGGCAAGTCAACCATAGAACCTACCAGATACATGACTTTGAGTCATGTACTATTATATTATTATTTATTATTATTATTGTTATTTTGATACTGGTCCATGGCCCAGGGATTGGGGATCCCTGCCCTAAATCGTGAGGAAGATTGAGGCCCATGGGTGCCACAGGTTGGTAGCCGTCAGCTTCTTACCACCTACCGGCACCTCCATAGTCATCTTGACCTCCTTGCCCAGCTTCCATCTCTGTCTTAGCAAATATGTGTTCCCTCCCCCAACTCATGTGAGACTTACCCTCACTCCTGCTCTGGACTCCACCCTCTTGATCCTTCATGCTTATCTCCCCTGTTTAGTCTGTGTCTACAGCTTCTCTCTGTATCAACAAAACTCCTATGGTTTCAAATAGGAATCTGATTTAAATTGACTTTTAAGCAAAAAATAATGATAGTTAGTATTCAGATGTAGATGGATCATCTTCATCTGGTCCCAAACAATGCCAGCAGGGAAACATTTATCTATATCCCTTAGGATTTCTTTCCCCACTGTGTTGACTTCATTCTTCATTCTCAGAAGGCTTTCTTGGGCACATAGCAACTCCCAATTTATGTCCCATTATCTCTGCAACTTCTACCAAAGAAAAGGGCTTCCTTTTTATAAAATCCCAGCAGCCTAGGACTCAATCTTTTTGGAAGATTATTGGGTCATATGCCCATCTCTAAGGGAATTGCTCACTGCACCAGGGGGATGGAATGTGCTGATTGACCGGGCCTGGGTCACCAGCCTCTCTTAGCCAGAGAGCTGGATCTAATCCAGACATTTTGAAAAAAGAGAAGGAATGTCCTATCTAAATCAGACATTTTGAAAGAAGAGAAGGAATATCTCCTTTAAGAAAAAAAAGCCACTGTCATGGCCGGGTGTGGTGGCTCACGCCTATAATCCCAGCACTTTGGGAGGCTGAGGCGGGTGGATCATGAGGTCAGGAGATCGAGACCATCTTGGCTAACACGGTGAAACCCCATCTCCACTAAAAAATACAAAAAATTAGCCGGGCGCGGTGGCAGGCACCTGTAGTCCCAGCTACTTGGGAGGCTGAGGCAGAAGAATGGTGTGAACCCAGGAGGCGGAGCTTGCAGTGAGCTGAGATAGCGCCACTGCAGTCCAGCCTGGGCAAAAGAGCGAGACTCCGACTCAAAAAAAAAAAGAAAAAAGAAAAAAAGAAAAATAAAGCCACTGTCACTAGAAGAAAAGACAATGCCTGCTGGCTGGGCAAAAACAGCAGCTGTCCTTTCTGACTCTATCCTGGCCTTCTCCTTTGTGCATAAACCTGCTATGTCTTTTTCATGTTAAAAATCCCCTACCTCAAACCTGGGAATCCTCCTTACTACTACTCTTACTACTGCTATGATTACTACCCTACCTTACTTTGCATACAAACACACTTTTGAAAGAGTTGCCAGTTCCTGCTATTTCCACTTGATGACAATTTATTGTTTCCTCAGTTTGGTGCAATCTGGCTTCTGCTCCCGCCATCCTATTGATATTTTTCTCATTGAGTCATCAATGACCTGAAAACTGCCTCTTCTCATAAGCTTGTCTCATCTTTTTTGACCTCACCATATTATTAGGTGCTCTAATCCTTTCTCCTTTAAAAAAATGTGAAAAAATAAAATATTCAAGCAGCATCAGAAGCTACAAAGTGAAATTAAGATTCCCCTCACCCATGGCTCCTAGCTAGGCTTCCTGGTTCTCCTTCCCAGAGACACCCATTGCAACCAGGTTCTTGTGTGACCTTCTAGAGAAGATGTGTTCAGGCCCAGAAATAGTCTACATCACACACAAGGATGTTAGCATGCTGTGTACAATTTCTGTATCTTGCATTATTCCCCTCTATCTTGGAGATTGTTTCTTATCTGCTTATCTAACTCTACATCACCCTTTGAATAACTTCCTAGTTTCCTATATAAGTGAGTTTATCTGTAGGAAAAGTGCAGAGTGCCTTCTTTCTTTTTAAGCCCCTCTTCTCCTTCATTTTTATGACATTGTGTGTCTGTCTTAGTCTGTTTTGTGCTGCTATAAGAATACCTGAAACTGGGGCCTGGTGCAGTGGCTCTTGCCTGTAATTCCAGCACTTTGGGAGGTTAACATGGGCAGATCACTTGAGCTTGAGCCCAGGAGTTTGAGACCAGCTTGGGGAACATGGCAAAAGTCTGTCTTTACACACACAAAAATTACAAAAATCAACCAGGTGGGGTGGCACATGCCTGTAGTCCCAGCTACTTGGGTGACTAAGGCAGGATTGCTTGAGCCTGGGAGGTCAAGGCTGCAGTGTCGTGGTCACAGCTTGCTGCAGACTCGACCTCCCAGGCTTAAGCAATCCTCCTGCTCGAGTGACAGAGTGAGACCCTGTCTCAAAAAAAAAAAAAAAAAAGTGGATAACTTACAATGAAAAGAAATTTATTTGGCTCATGGTTCTTGAGGGTGGGAAGTACAAGATCAGGGGCTGTATCTGGGGAGGACCTTCTTGCTGCATAGTAACCTGATAGAAGGCATCACATGGCAAGAGAGCACATGAGGGAGGGTAACTTACTTTTTAAATAAATTCACTCCCACAATAATAACATCAATCCAGTCACCTCCAAAAGTTCCCGCCTCTCAACACTGTTGCATTGGGGATTAAGTGTCCAGCACAAGAACTTTGGGAGAACACATTCAAACCATATCACCACATTTGCTGATGTTCTTCCTACCTTCACAGCCACTCCCAATAGAAATTCCAACTCCACAAAGACTTCCAGTGACAGTTGAATTTGGAGGGTTGAGACCAGCTCATGACCCAGAAAGGAAAACAGAAAGCTTACTTTTTGTTTTGTTACAAGTGCAGTCTCTTAAAAATAACCACAAAATGCCCCCCCCAATGGCATATGGAAAACAGCACAGAGATGGTGTGTTAATCTACCTGAAATGTCTTTCTAAGGAAGTGAGGCTTGGATGGGAATGGAAATGCATCCCTTTTGCTCCCCAGGGTACACGTCTTTTTCTCACTTCCTCTAACTGGGAGCCCCAGGGCCTGGCTTTGTCTTGTAGCTTCCTGCCATGATGCACCAGGCTAAGTGGGAAGGTTTCTGTTCTATGTCTAAAGTAGCACTGGCAGGTCCTCATTCTGCTTGTAATTGGGATGGGAATATGGGTAGGAATTTGGGGTTTGGCAGAGCATACAGGACCTCTTTCAAGCCAGAGCACAGCCCTATCAGACTTACTCACTGGACATGAATGGGTCAGTCAGCCCTCAGCAGCAACCACCAGCTACCATGTTAAGTATTTGATGTGAATTTTATCAAGTCATTCTCACCACACCCTACAAGAAACTTGAGCTTAGGGGACTTAGCTAACTTGCTTGAAGGTTGTATAGCTGGGAATTGTTGGAGCCAGGATTGGTACCCAGGTCAGCTTAACTTTTAAGTCCATGCCACACAATCAGATACATAGTATGAGGCAATGGGATGTAATGGAAAGCCCATGGGCTTTGGAATTGAACAGATGGGCTCTGGATCTTGGCTCTCCTACTTGACCCCATATGACCCTGAACAAACTGTTAACTCTTAAAATTATCTGTTAAGTGGAGATAATCATTTTCTTGCCTATCTCACAGCCTTGTGGGAATCAAAGCTATAAAAAGATAGGCAAATAGAAGGGATAATTACTATTTGAGGGTGAGTTTACTTGAAGCCAGCAATGTGGGTTTAGGATGAATGGTGAAGAATAGATAAGAAAAAAAATGATATTCTGTTGACATGGGAAGATGTTTAGAGTGTATTTCATCTAGTTTCTTTTAAAAAGCAAGCAAAAGAACAGAGTCATGATTCCACCTTTGTCTAAAAACTAAAAAACATCCATTCATCTATTCATCCAGCCATCTAGGATACAAACCAAGATGTTAACATAATACAGAGGTTTGGGGTGGCGGGATTAAGAGGGATTCTTTTGTGTGTTTTAAAATTTTTTATGGCCAGGCACAGAGGCTCATGCCTGTAATCCTAGCACTTTGGGAGGCCAAGGCGGGCAGATCACGAGGTCAGGAGTTCGAGACCAGCCTAGCCAACATAGTGAAACCCCGTCTCTACTAAAAATACAAAAATTAGCTGGGCATAGTGATGGGTGCCTGTAGTCCCAGCTACTTGGGAGGCTGAGGCAGGAGAATCGCTTGAACCCGGGAGGTGGAGGTTGCAGTGAGCCGAGATCATGCCACTGCACACCAGCCTGGGCGACAAAGTGAGACTTCATCTCAAAAAAAAAATTATTATTATAATTCCTTTTTTTTTTTTTTTTTTTTTTAGAGACAGGATCTTACTCTGTTACCCAGGCTGAAGTGAAGTGGAACAGTCATAGCTCACTGCAGCCTCCAATTCCTGGGCTCAAGGGATTCCCCCTGCCTCAGCCTCTTGAACAGCTGGGACCACAGGCATGCACCACCATGCCTGGCCAATTTTTTAAAAATTCTTTGTAGAGACAGGTTCTCTCTATGTTGCCCAGGCTGGTCTCAAACTCCTGACCTCAAGTGATCCTTCCACCTGGGCCTCCCAAAGTGCTGGTATTATTGGCATGCACCACCATGCCTGGCATCCTGGTGCTTTTTAATAGCTTGTTTGTTTCTGCGATAAATGTAGGAGACTGATAGAAGAGTCTGGATCTCTTGTCAAATCTAGGATCAAATCATGGTCAGATACTTAAACTAAACCCATTTTCTCATTGCACAGCAAGGACTTCATAGAGCTTTTGGGGGGATTAAAGGAGGTAAAGCTTGCAAAACACTTAACACAGTATCTGGCTCATAGTTAGTGCTTCACATACACTATTATTTGTCCATTTGATTTTTTTTCATCCCTGGGTTCTAGAAACGCAGTGGTGAATAAAACAGATGTGATTTTGCTCTCATGTGGCTTACAGTCTAGATGAGAACATAGACAATCAACAGAGAATGAACCTGTATTAATAATTATAGACTGAGATATACCAGATTTTATTTCTGTGAAAGAAATGAACAGGATATCTTGACAGAGAATAACAGGAGGGAAGAAGGAGGATCCTCTTCATTTGAAGGTGGTCTGGAACAGCTTCTCTGACAGGGTGCCATTTAAACTGAGATCTGGAGGAAATCAAAACACTGGATGTTATTTTTTAATGAAAATTAAGAAAAGCAAGAGCAAAACAAAACAGACCTAGTATCAAACACAAAAGACCCCTCTCCTACTGACTTCCTCCCTAAATAAACATAAGAGATAAAAGATCCCTGATTGTAAGGGACCTTCATTATTAGCAGAAAAAGGAGACTTAAATCTCTCTTTTTTTCTGCCAAAACCCAGACCACAAATGACTTTTTTAAATGATCAAATATGTACGCAGCTTTGAGCATCTGATTCTCCCTGGAGTGGGTCCCTCCTGTATTCGGCTGTGGGAAACTGGAAGGCATAGGAACGACCCTGCATTTCACTGGATGCACACATGTGAAAAAGAAAGATGCGTTTGTCTTTTTGCCTAGGCTATGTAGCTTGGATGTCTTTTCATCGTGACTTTCTGGTCTTGCTAACCTGAAGGTGTCTTGGTGTCTTGATGGAGGCTGGGCAGGTAGCTCCCCTGAGCCACTAGCCTCATGTTATCAAAGTCGGCTAGGCAACAGACAGCAGGGAGGAGCCTTATCCTCTCCTCCACCATCTTACCTTGTCCATGCCCTCTTTTTACCTCCATTTCTTCTCCAGGCTCTTTCCTTTCCTCCTCCAAAGAAGCAATGTCTCTCTTGCAGGTCCCACTCAAGTGAGATGTCACTCCCTCCAGACAGAGTTCCTGGCCCTTCTTGGGTTCCTTTCCTCTGTGCTCAATGGCAGCACCTGTCCCATGGTCCCATGCAGTGGCCTGTGTGTGCATCTGTGTCCTCTGCTAGATCTTAAGCTCAATGGGGACAAGAACAGGTACCCTCTTATGTATCGCCAGTGTCCAGCATGCTGCTAGGCAGAGGATCTACAAGAGCCAAATATTAGCCTTCCTCATTATCCCTTAGCACCAAAATACACGTCAAAGCAGCCACTTGTTTTAGAGTTTTTTTGTTTCATTTTGTTTTGAGACAGGGTCTCACTCTGTCACCCAGGCTGAAGTGTAGAGGCACGATCATAGCTTGCTGCAGTCTAAACCTCCTGGGCTCAAGTGATCCTCCAACTTCAGCCTTCCAAGTAGCTGGGACTACAGGCATGTGGCGTCATGCCCTGAGAAGTTTTAAATTTTTGTAAAGACAGGGTCTTGCTATGTTGCCCAGGCTAGTCTCACACTCCTAGCCTCAAGCGATCCTCCTGCTGCGTTAGAGTGTTTTACTAAGATGAAGCATGTTAAAGTAGCATCAGGCTAACCTTAACAATTTACCCAAATACTCCCATTCTCTTTATTTCTACTTTTCAATTTCTTCCATGATAATTGCTGTCTCATTTAAAATAGCTTTCACAGCTTCTTTTCTTATTACAAAATAATAATAACAATACCTGGTTGTTATGTAAATTTTAAAAATATAATCAAGCATAAAGGGGAAAAGGAAAAAATTAAAACCATCTGTAATTCTTCTAATCTCCATAAGCCTGTGTATAAAATGTGTACAGATATTACGTATACATTTGTGTATATAATTTATAGAATGGGAAGATATTGTACACACTGTTAGTAATTATATAACTATGTCATTTAATATTCTTCTACATCTTCTTTTAATTTTTAAGAGTGTTTTGCATGGTCATACATCAAATAGATGTATCATTATTTATTTAACTGTTTTCCCTATTGGCCCATAGTAGATTCCCAATTTTTCTTTCCTCTGACGATTATTTGATGAACACCCTGTATTTTGATGGGATAAATCCAGGAGTACAGAGGACAGGTCAGGGAAAACCTCGTGGAGGAAGTGACACTGCTCTGGAGACAGAAAGGATGCACAGGAGATAGCTGGATGAATGGAGAAGGAGTGGAAGGCAAGTGTTCCTGGCAGAGGAGACAGCCTGTGCAAGGGCTTGGAGTCACCTCCAAGAGTTCATGAGTGTTCTAGGAACTGGAAATACTTCAGTATGGCTGGAGGGTGTCTCAGGGGGTGAGGGACACAGGCAGGGAAGGGGCCATTGACCAAGTGTCCAGGGACAGGTCCTAAATGGCCCCTTAAGCCATGCTAAGGAGTGTGGGCTTTGGGCAATGGGGAGCTATTGCAGATAAGAGCAGGGAAATGGCATACTCCAGTCAGCGTCTTTAAAAGATCCCTTTCACTGGCCATGGTGGTGTGCAGCTGTGGTCCCAAGCTACTCACAAGGCCAAGGCAAGAGGATCCCTTGAGCCTTGGAATTCAAGGTGGCAGTGAGCTATGATCACGCCACTGCACCCCAACCTGGGTAAGAGAGCAAGACCTTGTCTCAAAAAACAAAACAAAACAAAACAAAAAAGAGATCCCTGTGGCAGTGGTGACCAAGCCAACTCCACATTCAACAGCAAGACTCTGTTATTAATTCAATGAAACAGAAATTAAAAGAGAAGAGAAAAAGAAAAAGAGCTTACGTGTAACAGGTCACAGATAAGCTTTTCAAACTGTCTAGATTCTTAAATTCAGGAGCGTAATTCAACAAATCAACCTTCTTACTCCTCTCCTTAATCCTGAAAGAAGTGCGTGTGGTTTAAATAACCCAGTTGGTTTCTGGCCCCCATTCCTGTTCCAGGAGCCCCACTGATGTACCCTGATGACAAGGGAGTCGGATTTTCTTTTTTTTTTTAAGCTGAGTGAGGCTGAAGTGTTCACCCAAGACAAGCCAGAGAGGCAGGTGCAATCCATGGTGCGTTTTTAATTAGATCCCAGCCACTGAGCTGCCCATACTTCAAGGACACAGCAGGCAGGAAACTGATCTGGGCTGTGTCTCCCAAGGGCTGACGTCTCCATTTAGGGAGCGCTCCTGAAGCTAATGGTCAGTGACAGCTCCATTTGAAAAACACAGAAACACTTAACAGGAAGGCTGTGATCTGCCAGCCCTGTAAGCTGCTGATTAGCAGGGAAATCACGCTCCCTCTGTATCGCACCCCCTTGGTTAACCCCTGTTCTCGTGTCTCCTCTGTGCTATCTCACTTAAAGATTTCATTGTTCTCTGAGGCAGGAGGGAGTGGGGAGAGGGAGGGGGAGGTTGTGGAGCTGCCAGAAGCTGTTTCACTGTCTCCCATCACAGCCTCTGGGGAGGCCCAGGCGAAGCAACAGCCTTCTGGTGTGGATGGGAAATTGATGGTTTTTAAAGAAAAACGGTCCCTGAAGATGCTCCGTGTCTCAGCAAATGTGCTTCCTAGACTGGCTGGCTTGAGTTCCAACACCCAGGCCGGAGAAAAACACGCACGGGTCTGCCTTATAGTCACACCAGGATGCCATACCAGCAGTCCCTGCCACCATCACCTCTTTGTTGTCTGCTCCGCCTCCCCTTTCTACAGTCCTAGCCACCATGCCTCTCCTGTGGATGACTGCGGCAGTCTCTCCCCGATGCCACGGCCACCAATCTAGCTCCCCAAACCTCTGCAATCCCCACACTGCAGCTGAGGGGACTCCTTGACGTGTCCTCTGGAATTTTGAACTTATCAAAAAGGAAAGCAAATACTAAATTTCCCCCCTCAAATGGGATCTCCTCCTCGTGTTCCTCTCTTACTAAATAGCTCAGGCCAAAAATGCCAGGGTCACCAACAATGCCTCTCTTCCTCACATACCCCACACCCAATCCATCAGCAAATCTTGTCAACTCTGAATTCGGAACATACCCCACATCCGAATGCATCTTTCCATCCCTCCACCAATCACCTTCCTTCAAGCCCCCATCATTCTTACCTGGATTATCATAACCACCTCCTCACTGGTTGTACTGTTTCCACTATTGTCCCCCGTCCCCCGCTCATTTAATCTATCCTTGTACACCACACCAGTGATCCTGTTTAAATGTAAATCAGGGCCAGTCTTGGTGGATGACACCTGGAATTCCAGAACTTTGGGAGGCTGAGGTGGGAGGATCACTTGAGGATAGGAGTTCGAGACCAGCCTGGGCAACATAGCAAGACCCCACACACACACCCTGTGTCTACAAAAAAAAAAAATTAGTCCTGCGTGGTGGTGCACACCTGTAGTCCTAGCTACTCATGAGGCTAAAGTGGGAGGATTGCTTGAGCCCAGGAGTTTGAGGCTGCAGTGAGCTATGATCATGCCTCTGACTCAAGCATGGGCAACAGAGCAAGACCATGTCTCTAAAACAATGAAATATTATAAAAACAAAACATACGTCATCATATCATTCAGGGCTCAACATTCTCCAGCAGTTTCTCATCTAGCTGAGATGAAAATCCACTGTCCTTACATGGCCATCAAGGACCCTGCTCTGGCTTGTGGCCCGCTGTGTGGCCCCTTGGTCACTCTGCTCTGGCCATACCATACTGACCTCATTGCTGCTTGGTGACTGTGCCAGGTGAGCTCTGTCTTGGGGCCTTTGCACTTGCAGCTCCCTCTGCCTAGCATGCCTTTCTTCCCGACATCCAAAGGGCACCCTCTCTCACTTCACTGAGGTCTTGCTCAAAGGCCATTTCCTCCAAGCTGAAAATGGCATCACTCTCACTCCATCCCCTGGCCTTTCTTCTTCTTCTTTTTTTTTTTTTTTGAGACAGAGTCTCATTCTGTCGCCCAGGCTGGAGTGCAGTGGCTTGATCTCCGCTCACTGCAACCTCTGCCTCCTGGGCTCAAGTGATCCCCCCACCACAGTCCTCCTGAGTGGCTGGGACCACAGGTGTGCACCACCACACCCAGCTAATATTTGTATTTTTGGTAGAGACGGGGTTTCACCATGTTGCCCAGGCTGGTCATGAATTCCTGAGCTCAAGTGATCCACCATCCTCGGCCTCCCAAAGTGCTGGGATTACAGGCATGAGGTACCCTGCCCGGCCTTGGCTTTATTTTTCTTAACATCACTTATCTCCCTCTGGCACTAAAACATATATTCACATTTACAGTTACAGTCTTGTTTGTTGCTTCTCTTCCCCGGTAAAATGTAAGTTCCATGAAGCATGGATTTTGTATCATTTTCTACTAGCACAGAGCCTGGCACATAGTGGGTGCTCAGTAAATCCGTCTTGAATGAGAAAATGAATAAACAAATGAATGAATCTGGACAACAATCCTAACCACAGTGAGTTTACCCTGAGGGGTCATCCTTCTGTGGGAGCTTCCCTCCACTGGCCAGCAGAAAAGACCCCAGGTCTTCATACTATGTCAGAGAGTTCTCATTTTCTGAGACCTGAAGCCAAGATAACAAAAACAGCGGAAACAATTTAGCTTGGAATGACAAATAGGTTTCCTTAAGTCTGACAGGAGTCTTTTAAAAATTCAAGACTGTTTCCTTAGTATTTAAAACTTAAACACCATGCAAATGCCCTATTATAGGAAACATACGCTGTCTGTCTGTAGGGATTTGTAGTAGAAAATGGGAACTAAATAATACTTGGAGCCATGATGCGTTGATCACATACTCAGTACCTGTTACTTGCATTCTCTCATTTTATCCTCATATCACAACCCCAGTGTGATAGGAATTAAAATTGCTCCTATTTTACAAAAGAGGAAACTGAAACTTTAAGGAACTTGCCCAGAGTTGCACAGATAGTGGGTAGCATAATGCCAGGGTTTGAATTCAGTCTACAGACTCACTTTTTTTTTTTTTTTTTTTTGTGATGGAGTTTCCCTTTTGTTGCCCAGGCTGGAGTGCAATGGTGCCATCTCAGCTCACTGTAACCTCTGCCTCCTGGGTTTAAGTGATTCTCCTGCCTCAGCCTCCCGAGTAGCTGGGATTACAGGCGCCTGACACCACGCCTGGCTAATTTTTTGTATTTTTAGTAGAGATGGGATTTCACCATGTTGGCCAGGCTGGTCTCGAACTCTTGATCTCAGGTGATCCACCCGCCTCGGCCTCCCAAAGTTCAGGGATTACAGGCATGAGCCACCGCGCCCGGCCCCAGACTCACTTTTACTCAGATAAGAAGTGAGCAGGAGGCAGAGGCTCTTGGAGACCTAAGTCCCTTGCATGCACAGCAAATACTTCTGCTTCCCTCAACAAAAAGGCTTTGAAGAAGAGTGTGCACCTCTTGACTTTCTCAATGTACCTTCACTCCTCCAGCAACTGAAGTTCAATGGCAGCCCTCCCTTTCTCATCAGTATCACCCCAGTTGCCAATTGCAATGATCCTTTTTCGGCAACTCTCCTATTTGACCTCTTAAAGATATTTTAGTTATACCAATGCCCTTCACCTGGGGTTTCTCCCAGTCCTTAGCTTGGCTGATACTGTTCTCTCCTGGTTCTCCTCCTGCTGTCCTAAGACACTTTAAGGAGCATTTTTATCATGGGTAAATGGAAATAAAACACCTATTTCACAGAGTTTTTACATGAATGAAAAAGGTCATATATTCAAAAACACTTGGCAAATGTCTGTTTCATTGAAAGTGCTCACTGGTTTTTATTACTCTTGTTATCTCTTTCCACTCCCCATATTCTGTGCTTTAAAAAAAAAAAAAAAAAAAAAAAAAAAGGTTTTTCAAGACCTCTCTCCTCCTGTGCTTTTTTTTCCTTTTTTTTTTTTTTTTTTTTTTCCTTTTTGGAGTCAAGGTCTCAATCACTGCCCAGGCTGGAGTGCAGTGGTACAATCCCTGCTCACTGCAACCTCTACCTCGCTGGCTCAAGCAATTCTGTCACCTCAGTTTCCTGAGTAGCTGGGACTACAGGCATGCACCACCATGCCCAGCTAATTTTTTAAAGACAGGGTTTTGCCATGTTGGTCAGGCTGGTCTCAAACTCATGACCTCAGGTGATCTGCCCACCTCGGCCTCCCAAAGTGCTGGGATTACAGGTGTGAACCACCACGCCTGGCCCAGAACCTGTGCTTCTGACTCCCTCTGGTCATCACCAGGACTCTCATTGGCCTCTCAAAGTCGTTATCTAAAATGGAATTAATCATCTTTCTCAGTTTTCACACTTTCTCTGTCTCAGTTCATACAACCACAGTCTCTGTCATTCAAACCAGAGACTTCATCATCCCCATCCTTGTCTTCCCGCCGGCCCCTTCCCCACTTCATTAGTTAGTCAGCCACCAGGCTGCCACTGTACTTGTATATTTATTTATTTATTTATTTATTTTGAGAGAGAGTCTCGCTCTGTCACCCAGGCTGGAGTGCAGTGGCGCGATCTCAGCTGACTGCAACCTCCGCCTCCCGGGTTCAAGCTATTCTCCTGCTTCAGCCTCCTGAGTAGCTGGGACTACAGGTGCCCATCACCACGCCTGGCTAATTTTTATATTTTTAGTAGAGACAGGGTTTCATCATGTTGGCTAGGATGGTCTCGATCTCCTGACTTTGTGATCCACCCGCCTCCTCCTCCCAAAGTGCTGGGATTACAGGCGTGAGCCACTGCGCCCAGTCACTGTACTTGTAAAAATGGAGCCAGGAACTTGGGCTCTGATGTCAGATGGACCTGGTTCATCTTGCTCTGCTATTGGTTTGCTGAGATTATGAACAAATTACATAATCTCCGTGGTCTCAGTTCCGTCATCTATAAAATGGAGATCATAATAATGCCCACTTCATAGGGCCATTGGGAAGATTAAATAAGGTAATGCAAGTAAAGAACTTTCCAGTAAACAGCATTTTGCACTGGCATATAGCAAATGCATAATAAATATCAGCAGTCATAATTATTATTACTCCTACTACTATTATACTATTAGGTTGTGGTTACCTCGTAGAGATACTGTGTTGGAAACACATAGAGCTTTTGTGCAAATGGGTTTTGCTGGCAAAGAACAAGGAACCCCAAATTAGCGGTTTGCCCCTTCTCATTAGGTGGGAATTAGCATGTACAGGTGTGAGCACTCATGCATGCATGCACACATGTGCAGACATGTACATACACATATGTGTTATAACTCTGCCTCAGATAGGGGCCTTTTTAATATAGAAACACCAGCAGGATGGGTGAGAAATGGCAACGGTTTTCTCTCTAGAACCTGATTGCTTCACCAAACAATGGTTTGTATTTCCTCCCACATCCCTCCTTCCTAATTGAAGAGGGAATGGCTGAATTTACCTCCTGGCACCTTGCATTTGATGTTCAGTGACTGATCCAGCTAACCAGGGGCCTCGTGGTTGCCCAGGCGTTGCAAGCATCAAACCCAGATCTTCATTGGGATCTTCCTCCATTGGCTGGAGTTTATAAATTGTATTCTGTTGAGTTGGAAAACATCCACTGCTCCTGATTGAGAGCTGGAGGACAGCACTTTGAGGGGTCTGCTGCTATAAATACTGGGATCTCCCAGGTGATGTATAAATGGGTCACTACTTTGCATCTTGCACCACCTGAAACATCTCAGGTGCCTTAATCCCATGTTTTCCAACAGATGAGCTTGGTTGACTTCTCGGGGTGGGTTGGGGGGACATGCCACATGCCTCTGGCCCCACCATCTCATGCCTTTGCCATCCATCTCCTGACTGGCCAGAAGGACACCAGGAGCAGCTCATGAGCTACAAAAACTGAAGGTCGGGAACCCAAGGTCGTGCACCAAAGGTCATGAGAATTTTGCATTTTATGTTGCTCTCATTTCTGATCATTTGAAACAACCTCTCTGAGTTTCTGAAAGGGAAGGGAATGGAGAAAAGCACACCCAATTATGCTAGGTTCTGTTTTATTTTGGCTTTTGTTTTTGTTTTTTTCCCACCCACCACAAGTTCTTTTCTTCCCCTCTCATAGTGTGGGCGAAATGCTGAAAACTTCGACCGATTTTTCACCCGCCATCCACCAGTCCTAACACCTCCCGACCAGGAAGTCATCAGGAATATTGACCAATCAGAATTCGAAGGATTTTCCTTTGTTAACTCTGAATTTTTAAAACCCGAAGTCAAGAGCTAAGTAGATGTGTAGATCTCCGTCCTTCATTTCTGTCATTCAAGCTCAACGGCTATTGTGGTGACATTTTTATGTTTTTCATTGCCAAGTTGCATCCATGTTTGATTTTCTGATGAGACTAGAGTGACAGTGTTTCAGAACCCAAATGTCCTCAGGTAGTTTGGAGCATCTCTATGAGATGGGATTATGCAGATGGCCTATGGAAAATGCAGCTGCATAATTAACACATTATCAAAGTCCTCTTACAATTTATTTTCCGCAGCATGTCAGCTAAGTAGACCCAATGGGGAGAGAAAATGCCTGCTTTCTTTCCCTCTTTTTCTGCACTGCCATATTCACCCCCAACCATCCAATCTGTGGATAATTGGATGTTAGCGGTACTCTTCCACTTCCGGGCCTGGAGCTTGGCTTGTATCCAAGTGTATGGTTGCTTTGCCTAAGAGGAATCCCTTTATTTCACCTGTTCTGGAGGCACCAGACCTTGAAAAGAACATGCTCAAAATAAAATGTTATTTGTTATTTTTGTAAACTCAAAGTTAAGATGATCAAAGTTCTAAAATTCCAAGAATGTGCTTTTAGACGGTCTCAATCTAAAAGCACTTCAAGGGGTCAAAGGGCAACCAGCTTGGGTGCTACCTCAGTGTTGTAGTTTCTGATACTTTATGTCTTTGCTCACCCTCATCCCCAAACTACTTGAAAAGGGCATTTGGCACCACTCCCTGAAACAACACAGTCACTCTAGCAAGGCCCCCAAAGGGCCCTGGTTTTACATTACATTTCAAACTTTATTTGCTTTGGGGTTTTGTTTCTGTTGTTGTTCAAATGCAAAAGAAAAAAAAAAAAAGAAAAAAAAAGGTCACTCACATTGTTACACATGCTTTAAAATATGTGTTCAAATGTTATTAACCACAATGACGACCTGCTTTGATTTAACCAAGAAGACGGCTGCGGAGCCTAGCAGACTCAGGCCTGTGGGAATGGGATTTGTTACAAATCTAGGTTTGTTACTGGCTTCAGAAAGCTAATTAAGTGCTCTGAAAAAGACACCGTTTCTTGAAACAAAGATGGTTGTATTCCTCACTTTGATGTTGTTTTGCAAGATGTTTGTGGAAATGTTCATTTGTATCTGGATCTCTGTTATGTGCCATTTTTCTTCTAGCATCGAGATACAATAAAAAAAAAAAAAAAGAAAAGAAGAAGAAATACTATTTCAAGGAAAACTGATCTTTTTGAGAAACATGGACCTAAACTACAAAGTGGGAACTGAGGAGGGATCTCAGGAGAAAGGAACTAACTGCGGAGCTTTAATCTTGGCCCCAGTGTTCAGCCACTCGGAGGGGCGGGGGCTGTGGCCCATTCAGGGGCTGCTGGTGGGCTGTAGTGGGGTGGGATGACCTGGCCAGAGCCAACGAGGATACTGGAGCCCAAAGTCAAGTTTAGAGACCAGCTGGGAACGTGAATGGGGCTCTTGATTTTCTTATCAAAATCACCACTCCTCCCAGCTTGGACTAAATATTCTTTCTAGCAAGCAGCTTTGTGAGCTCCCTGAAGCCCAAGGAAACCCTTGGGTGGGAGAAATTTCATTTCTGTCTGAGCGGATTAAGGCAGCAGGTGACTCCCCCTCTTCGCCTGCCGTGTCCTGCTATTCTCAGGCAGCTCTAAGGAGAATTCTTATCACAGTTCAAGTGATTTCCAGAAGTTCCAGGGCTTCTGAGAGACCATCAAGGGAACTTTAACAACCTGACAAATGTCCTTGAAGTAAGATGTCTCATCTTTAGGGAAAAATGGGGTTTGGATTTCTGCTTAGGCAAAGTCTCCTGCAGTTCATCCTTCTCTGTCCTCTTCTTGCTTCAGGCTTGGGGACCGTCCCTGCTGTCCCCACTGTGGTGGCAATCAGGACCTAAGGTGAAGCAAACTTGAAGTTCTATCTGACAAGTTTAGGCAGTAAGAGAAGGAGGGAAATCGGAGCAAAGCTCCCTCACTTTATTGTTGAGAAACTGGCATCTGGAAAGAGGAAGGAACTTGCCCAAAGTCAGTCAGCTGGGATAAAAACCTGGGTGTCCTGTCCAGAAAGTGCAGGGCGCTTTCTGCTCTGTAGCAAGGCAGCAGACATCTCTGAGCCAGGCCCACCAACAGGCCCTTATCTGGTGGTTGGATCATGATCCCAGATCAGGGATCCCATTGAGGTCCCTCATCTGGTGGTTGGATCATGATCCCATTTTGCTTGGACATGCTCTCAGGAAGATAAAAACCATGGAGAAACACTAGGCCATTGAGAAATGATCTGAGACAACTTTAGAAAACAATGTAGGATGAATGGAAAGAGAAAGAGAGAAAGAAAGGAAAGAAAGAAGAAAGAGAAAGAAGGAAAGAAAGAAAGAGGAAGGAAGGAAGGAAAGAAGGAAGGAAGGAAGGAAGGAATACAGTGTTATAAATACTGCACTCAACGTTTTCCAAATTCTTGCCATTATTTTTCAAAAGTTTAATAGTTTGCAGAAATAGATACTCAAGCCAAAGTCTGTTTTAGAGAAACTTTCCATGGAAAGTCAGAATTTCTACCACTTCCTTTTCTATCCACATTTCCAGTGCAGAAGAAACTGAGAAACAGAGCTTTTTGAAGAGAGGACAGGGCCATAGCAACAAGGACCTTCTTGGGGGATTAATGGGAGGTCAGTAGAATTAATAACCCTCCTTGGATGAGTGCTACTGTTTTCACATGGCTTCAGATGCTATCAACCTCAAAGAAATGATCTCAACAGAGAAGCTTATTCTCTCCCAACTTCTACGGTAAAATCCAGGAGTATTTTCTCTGGGGATCTGCCCCCAGGACAAAGTCCATAAAAGCAAGTCCTGTCTGGACCATGTGGTTATCTGAAGCATTAGCCATCACCAGCACAACAAACGGGGCAGGGCTTTCCAAGGTGGGGCTGGTCAGAAGGGAATCTTTGATAAGAGGCCCACAGGCAGGGAAAGCGAAATAGGGTTGATGAGACCAGGGGAGACCTAAAAAAAAAGGCAGCTTTGTGTCTTCTAGCTCCAAATATACCTGCCTTTTAGCTCACACACTGTCCTGGAGTTCTCAGACCTTTAGGGGCCCTAACACAGTTCAGTTCATACAGGGGTTCAAAAGGGACAGTGGCCCATTTGGGAGACCTTTAGGATCAATGGGAATCAATTCCATTGTTTTGCCTCAGAGTAAAGTTTCTGGCTCGGGGACAATTATAAGTTGCAAAAAGGATAGAGGCATATCCCAAGTCTTCCTTCATTCCACAAATAATTACAAACAACCTACTGTGTGCCAGGCACTATTCTTAGCACTGGAAATACACTAGTGAAGAAGCAGATGAGGACCCTGTTTATTGTTTCTCTCCAAGAAATTCTCCAAGAATATTGTTTCTTGGAGAGAAATAATAAATTAACAAGACAATTTCTGAAAGCAATAAGTGCAATCAAGATAATTAAAGGATGCTAAAGTGTGACTTGTGGGGATTGGGAGAGAGATGCACAGACAATATTAAAAAGGAGGCATTCGAGCTTTGTTGTGAACACCGGAAGTAATACGCTGAGCGCCTGGGGGATGGAAACTCCTATAGCACCCCACAGGCTAACAGCAAGCAGGACAAGACAAAAAGGGCAGGTGGGACATGGTAGAGATGGACCCTACCCAGGAAACAGCTCCATCAGCATCTTAGCCTGCCCCACTCTAGCCACACATACCCACATGTACTCCTGAGTTCAGTGTGCCCACCTCACTCCCACACCCTCACATAGACTTGGCAAGAGTAAGGAGGGAACTCCATAGAGACATTTTACCTATCTCAGGGGAGCAGCCACAAAGAAGCAAGTCTTGTAAAAGGTGTTTTGCAAAGGAGAGTGAACCCAGCAATGAGAGATCCTTAACAGCTAGTGCCCATTAGGGGGCTAAACCTAAAGCCTGGGTGGTGATGGCTCAAACGCTAATGAGTCAGTGAATCCTTACCGACCCCCTGGCCTTTATAATCTGAGGCAACTTTGGCTGCAGCCCGGGAATGTGCAGGGCACTAGGGAATACAAGGCCTTCTTCCCTGGTTGTCTTGTAATAAAACAGCCATGGGGTTGTCCCTCCAGTCCGAGAGACTGAGATGAGGCCTACATAGCAGCAATGTGGTCAGGTAAAAATCAGGAACCCACTGAAATCTTGGGCAAGCCACCCTGCCTGCTTGTGCCTCGGTTCTCTCATATGTCATATATAGGAGGTGAGGACTCCAGCTCTACCTGCCCCAGGTGGGTGTGGTGATGATGAGGAAAGACAAGAGGCTTGCAAGGACCCTGAAGAGGTCGGAGCATCATACAGATTCCTTTATTAGCCCACATTCTGATGTTCCCTGGTGAGACTTGCCCCAAGCAATTGCTAGTAAATGGGGGTTAATTTCTTCTCCACCTCCCTACTGAACAAAAAAAGAAATGCCAGACTTACTAGGAGAATCGAGTTGCTTTGAGTTTCTTTTGTTTTGTTTTGTTTTAAGGCTCCCCTTACACACCCTCCTTTAAGCTTTGGGTTTTCTCTCTTATAGTTTGTTGACTAGATACATGCTAAAAATGTCTTTGGAGAGAACTTCTGCCTGATAAACACCCAATTCTAGACTGTGGGTGGATTTTCGAGCTGACGGTGGTCAATTCCTTTCATTAAGCAGTGATCTGATTTCTCCACATGGCCATTCTGCCTTCTTGGGGGCAGAGTAGATGGGCAGCAGTTCACCTTTTCAAAGAAAGAGGTCTTCTAGCCACCTGGGCTGCTACTGAATGGTTTTCTCCAGGACGCTCTACCTAATGATTATTTCTATAACATTAAGCATGGTAATAAGTAGCTTCCAATTCAATTCATCCTAAAGCCAAAGAAAATACAGCACCACACACACACACACACACACACACACACACACACACACACACCACTTTATGGCAATTCTTAACTGAAATTCAATGACTTACTTCTTTTCTTAGAAAATTTCCACCACATTTCTATCCCCAAGCCAACATACAATGTGAAATGAAAGCTAGTACGTGGAGTGCAGCTGCTAAAAATTTTCAGCACAGGGCTCTTTCTGACTCTGCTCATGAGATGGTATCAGCCACCCAATGACTGGCATATCTAGGTCCTGTGTCTTTCTTCTTATGCTGTGTTAATGTGTTTACTTTCCATTTGGCAGAGAGACAAGAGAGACACCTCCAACTTCGACAAAGAGTTCACCAGACAGCCTGTGGAACTGACCCCCACTGATAAACTCTTCATCATGAACTTGGACCAAAATGAATTTGCTGGCTTCTCTTATACTAACCCAGAGTTTGTCATTAATGTGTAGGTGAATGCAAACTCCATCGTTGAGCCTGGGGTGTAAGACTTCAGGCCAAGCGTATGTATCAATTCTAGTCTTCCAGGATTCACGGTGCACATGCTGGCATTCAACATGTGGAAAGCTTGTCTTAGAGGGCTTTTCTTTGTATGTGTAGCTTGCTAGTTTGTTTTCTACATTTGAAAATGTTTAGTTTAGAATAAGCGCATTATCCAATTATAGAGGTACAATTTTCCAAACTTCCAGAAACTCATCAAATGAACAGACAATGTCAAAACTACTGTGTCTGATACCAAAATGCTTCAGTATTTGTAATTTTTCAAGTCAGAAGCTGATGTTCCTGGTAAAAGTTTTTACAGTTATTCTATAATATCTTCTTTGAATGCTAAGCATGAGCGATATTTTTAAAAATTGTGAGTAAGCTTTGCAGTTACTGTGAACTATTGTCTCTTGGAGGAAGTTTTTTGTTTAAGAATTGATATGATTAAACTGAATTAATATATGCAAGCTCTTGTTTATATGTCTTTTCTTAAATAGACTATGTTACAGAGGTTACAGACTGAAGATCCAGTTTGTAGCCATTAGATAAGCTTAATTTTACTCACATGGAATTTTACTTAATCAAAACCATTGTGAACATGACAAAATCAGAGACTTTATATAAATTCCTGGACTTTTAGATACCCTTGAAAAAAGAAACAAAAGACTAGCAGCTCTGAGCCTATATTTCCACATGGAAATAATTCCACAGAACTGAGAGATGCTGTCTCCTTTAAAAGCAGTGTATGTTCTCATTTTGCCACAGTCTCCACCACCCCCTATTATCTTATACCCTCCATCCACTTCCCTGGCTGCTATAGCCACTTGAGGTTGAAACCTCTGTCATTCGTGAGTCACAGGTTTGAGGACCTTAATATTTTCTTGTGCCCTTAATCAGGGTATGTGTGCAGCCACCCACTCAATGTGATTCGTGTTTATTAAGCTATGTATCAAGCACAAGATACGTAAGATTTTATTCCAGCCATGACAAAAGTCAGGAAAGAGGCTGGTGTCAGTGCAGAGAGAATCCTTTGTTGTCCATGAGGATGTTGCTGTTTGTAAAACGACTTACCTTTGACTTATATTCTCCTAATTTAGCTAAGCACCTGCCAAAAAAAGAGGCGGGAGTATAAGCCATTTTTTTTTCCAACAGCTTGTCCAGGGAGGCCCAAGAGAAGAGGGAGAAATAAGGGAGACTGCTTCTAAACCCTGCTGGCATGATAAGGACCCGCACTCTCTCAGAGCAGAGTGGCACAGTACTGAGTCACTGGGTGTCAATCTAATACCTTCTTCTCTGAATGAAGTCATGCTTCTATTTTCTTTTCAAAAGATATAGTAATCCAATCTGTAGCACATGCCTTTGTAGCTGCTAAGGCTAGTGGGTAGCAGAAAAGAGCAAATGTGTTCACACTATGTACATTATGACTCTCTACAGAGTGTATTCATCTCTTCCCTTCTTGAAAGAGCCTCAGTAGATGGAGCATTGGAAAGATACAGTGAATCCATTGATCTTACCTAGTGCACTAATCTTTGCAGAATTTTAGAAAGTCTGCCAGTTAAAGTTGGCTGAAGCCCATTTAAACTTCAGGAAGAAACAGTGTTCTAGGCATCACATTTAGAAAACAAAAATACCTGGGATTCTACAGATGTTTGAACATGCATCCCATTTAAGACAGTATTATATAGAAGAGGTTACCATTGCTGCCTCTTATTCCTCCTCATTCCATGCCAGCTTCTCAAACTTTCCCCCTCTGCCAGATATAAACCCATCTTTCATTTAATAAATATTGAGCCCCGACTCTGAGCCAAGCACAGTTCTGGATACTGGTGTTATAGAGACCAATAAGATAGTTCAGGACTCCCCACTTGTAGGGACAACATGGCTGCAGAAATCCTGGCCTCTAATCCTTCTAGGATCATGTCCAGTGAGAAAGAGTGTGAGCTCCTATAAAAGTATTGTAGTTTATTCCAGTTGACTCAGCCTGGTCACATGTACATTCTTGAGCCAAGCACTGTGGGTGGAGAGGGGAGACAGGTGAGGTGCTTTAATTGGCCAAACCTGAGTTGTATTAGCTAGTTATTACTGTGTAACAAGTTACCCCAAAACTTTAAAGCAATAAACATTTATGACCTCTCAATGTCTGTGGATCAGGAATCTGGGTATGGCTTAGGTGGTATAAAGTCTCTCATGAGGATGTGGCCAAGCTATTGCCCAGGGTTGCAGTCACATGTGAAGGTTCCACTGGGGGAAGATGGGATTCACTTCCAAGCTTACTCACATGGTTGTTGGCAACCCCAATTCCTCACTTCATAGGTCCCTCCATAGGGCTGCCTCTGGACATGGCAGCTGGCTTCTTCTAGGGCACATGATTCAAGTGAGAGTGCCCAGTTTAGAAACCACAGTCTTTTTGCAATCTAATCTCAGAATTGACATCCTATCATGTTTCTGTTTTCTGTTCCTTACTAGTAAGTCCAGCCCATGCTTAAGGGCAAGGGATTATGCAAGGTGAGACTACTGGAAAGTGGAGGTCTTTAAGGACCATCTTACAGAATGTCTATCACATATAACATGAGCTGCACCTCTGCAGCTAGGGATAGAGTGCCACCCAAAACACAGGAACTGGGAATAGGTGAAGAACAGCTCTCTGAATGAAAATTGAAAGTTGTTCTTGGAACAAAGAGGATATATGCCCAGGAAGGAAACCACAGTGGTAGATCCTCTGTAGATGGGAATTTGGGGCTACTCCAAAGATTCTTGAAGCTAATGATATATGAGAGATGGGTCAACACTGATAAACAATTAAAGGAGTGGTTCACCTGGCATTGCATTGGTCCACAGTAGTCTCTACTGTTTCATAGCCAAGCTCACACCCAAGGCAAATACCTGAATTGGACCTTCTGATGAGTTATAGTTCTTTGCCTTCAAGATCTCAAAACCCACCAAGGAGATGAGTTGGAGGAAACATACACATGGTGTCAGTCTACGTCAATTATCGGGCACTGAGTAACAAACCACATCACAACCTAATGGCTTAATAAAAACTACCACTTATTTAGCTCACGATACTGGTTTTTCTGGCCTGGCCTCCCCAGTTTGTCTCTGATGGACTTGCTTGTGTATCTTCAGTCAGCTGGAAGGTTATCTGATGACTGGAGCATCGAAGAAATAAAACAGATGGAAATAAATTGCTGGGAATAGACTGGACTTTCCCACAGTCAGATTCTTCAATCTCAACGTATAAAGGCATGGTACCAAAGTTTAGGCTTGTCAATTGGATGACCACAGCCAACTTAAGAACTTCAAACCCATGAGGACAAATTTCTCAAATCCTCAGAGCTTATTCCTGCCACGTTCTTTCTCTAACCTCACATACAAGCTCAGATGCTGGTGAAATCAAGAAGAAATGCAAAGCAAGATAAATAGGAACCAAATCTGGGATACCAATCCAGTTCCACTTGTCATGTCCTTTGCAAGGACATAGATGGAGCTGGAGGCCATTATCCTCAGCAGACTAACACAGGAACAGAAATACCACACATTCTCACTTATAAGTGGGAGCTAAATGATGAGAACACATGGACACATAGAGTGGAACAACACACACTGGAGCCTATCAGGTGGTGGAGGATGGGAAGAGGGAGAGGGTCAAGCAAAATAACTTATGAGTACTAGGCTTAATACCTGGGTGACTAAATAATCTGTACAACAAATCCCCATGTCACAAGTTTACCTATATAACAAACGTGCAGATGTACCCCCTAACCTAAAGTAAAAGTTAAAGAAGCAAAATGAATAAATGCCCTAAAGCCCTGTACCTCAGGTCCTTTATCTTTGCTTGTTTTGATGTGGGACTGCATTGACCTACGCAGAATTCTGCTGCTCATTACTTCCTAGACAAGCAATGTTGGCTCCAAAATGGAATCCCAATTTCCAAACACAACAAAGTTTTAGCTCTAGGGGACTTGCCCAATGAGTGAACCACACTCCATCAACTATCGACTTTTTACCATAAATGCTAGTCTCCCTGGCATATGGCCTGCCAAAATCAGGGCAGATGTCAGGGTGAGATGAAAATGGTATTTGGACAAGAGATGCAAGAACATTTAGTTTTGTTGTCAACAAGTGACTCCTCCTCACAAGATCCAAGAGAGAAATAAATGCATATAGGACAATGCCTAGAAAATGAAAAATTTATTATGATTTGAAGATTTGACTGCATATTCCAATATCCTAATCCTAAAGTGGTTGGACTCCATAGAGAACTCCTAGATATCATGGGGGTTGTATTAGTTATCTGTTAATAAATTACCCCCAAAATTAGCAGCTTAAAACAATATAAACGTATTATCTGTGCTTTCTGTGAGTCAGGAGTCTGGGTACAGCTTAGCTGGGTCTTCAGAGTTTCACGTAAGCTAAAGTTAAGGTGTTGGCTGGGGCTGTGGTCTTATCTGAAGTTTCAGCTAGGGAGGAATCTACATCTAAACTCATTTACATGGCCATTGCCAGGATTCAGTTCCTTGTGAGCTGTCGGACTGAGGTCTTCAGTTTCTCACTGGCTCTTGGCAGGAGGTTGCCCTCAGTTTGTTACCGTGTGGGTCTTGCCAAAGTGGAAGCTTGCTTCGTCAAATTATACACACTAAGAAGGCAATATAATGAGAATACCAGTAGTTTGGAAGACCCATTCTTCTGTAACCTAATCATAGAAGTGACATTATATCCTTTTTGCTGTATTTTATTAATTACAAGCAAGTCATTAGGCCCAGTCCACACTCAAGGGGAAGGAATTACACAAGGATATTATGGTATGAAATATATATGTATGTGTGTGTGTGTGTGTGTGTGTGTTTTCATCTACAGTTCCTGGCTCATACCTCCCATAACCCTTGTTATAGTTTTGTTATAATGTTGGGTGCTTTAGACCTCAGGAAATAGAAGCTCTCTGACCTTCTTCTGCCCTCCTTCAGGCAGGACTCTAATCTTCCCTCAGCTTTCTGATTGTGGGTCATAAGACCCTCATTCCAGAGATGATCCCCTGTTCCCATACTCAGGGGGAAGGAATGCTGACATAATGAAGCTTCCATAAAAACACAAAAGGATAGGGTTGAGTGAGCTTTCAGATAGCTGACCACATGGAGGTTCCTGGAGAGTGGTGCTCCATATTCCTCCCAGTGGAGAGGGCATGGAAGCTCCACGCCCCTACCTGCATACCTCACCCTATGCAAGACATCGTCTTCTGTATCCTTTGTAATATCTTCTATAATAAACCAGTAAATGTAAATGTTTTCCAGAGTTTTGTGAGCCATTCTAGCAAATTAATCAATCTCAAAGAGGGGATTGTAGAAATCTCAACCAGAAGCTGGTCGATCAGAAGTTCCAGGGGCCTGGATTTGTGACTGGTATCTGGTGGGTGGGAAGGGGCAGTTTTGGGGACTGAGTCCTCACCCTGTGGGATCTAATGCTATTTCCAGGTAGATAGGGTAGGAATTGAATTGGAGGATACACAGCTGGCGTCCACTGCTTGTTGATGGGGAAAACCTCCCAGACATTTGGTTACGGAAGTCTTCTGTGTTGATTGTTGTGGTGTGGAGAGCAGAGGAAAAACACAGGCATAAATAGGCAAGATGGAGACTACTGGGAGCCGTGTCTGAAGCTGTCTACCACATAATAAGGGCTGGAGTAAGGGAGGGAGGTGTCCTAGCACTGTTTCCAACAAACTTGCTCAATCTTGACCAGCCAGGTCAACCCTCGTCCCTAGAGGTGAAGTCGGGGTGGGGAGCAGGGACTGTGATGATCCCTTCTCTGAGAGTTTCTTAGCTGGTATGAATGATCAGACTGACACAATTAATCCAGATGAAAGAGATTCTTTCAAACATAATGATTTGGGCCTCTCATAAACAGAGAAGACATTAGTATTTCCTTAAACCCACACAACTTAAGGGCCCTTGCTCTCAAAATAAAGGAGTTTCCTTGACTCCCTAAGACATCAGCAGCACCAGATTCACATTTCTGCCCTAGTTAAGCAGCAGAAATCAAAGGGGGACTTTAGCTGATGAGCCCCTGAAGGTATTTGACCCCGAGGTCGTCCTCAGGAAATCCTACTAATTGTAAGTGGGCAAAGCCCAGCACAGGACTTTCAAGGGAAATAGATGAACAAAGAGGAAATACCAGAAAATTATGTTAAGAGGGAAGACTCTCTGAAAATTATGTTAAGGGGGAAGAAGCAGAAATGACCTCCAAATCTCATCCCCTATCATCTCATGGCTCAAATCTGGATTGGGGGTGATTTGCTTATTGTTAATATACCACAGGGGCTGAACCCGTGGCAGGGACCCCATGGCTTTGGAGAGAAATCATTGGACATGGAAGGTCTATTTCACTCATTCATTCTACAAATCTCTCTTTAGAATGAATGACTGTTCCAGATGGGAACAAAGCATGGGCCCTTTTCTCATGCAGCTGATGTTTAGGAGGGATGCATATTAAATGCATATTAAATATGGTGAATAACATGATTGGAGACAGCAGGGTTTTGACCTGCTGGGTTGTCAATAAATAGCTGGGTTGTCGACTATTTAACTAAGGGGCCAAGGAGGGCCTTCTTGACAAGGTGATATTTTGAGCTCAAAGATGAGGATCCAGAGCAAAGCATTCCAGACTGAAGGAATGTCAAGAGCCAGAACCTGAGGGCTGGCCTGTCAAGGAGCAGAAAGTAGAACCATGTGGCTAAAGACTGGTAAACATTGGACCAAGTGGTAGAAGATTCCTTCCAAAGAGGAAGTCAGCAGTCTGATCACGTAAGCATTCGTAGACCCTGCTGAGAAGCTTGACTTTGTTCTAAGTTCATTGAGAATCCCTTGAAGACTGTATTACTTTCCTGTTGTTGCTGTAACAAATTGTCACATGCTCCATAGCTTGAAACACCACAAATATATTATCTTATTGTTCTGGAGGTGAGAAGTCCAAAAGCAGCCTTACTGGACTAAAATCAAGGCATTAGCAGAGCTGGTTCCTTCTGGAGGCTCCAGAGGAGAATTGGTTTCATTTCCTTTCCCACCTTCTAGAGGCTGCCTGCTTCCTTAGCTCATGGCCCCTGTTCATCTTCAAAGTGCATCTCTGCAACTTCTATGTCTCCTTTTCCATCTGTGACTTTTCTGCATCCCTTGTGATTACCTTGGGACCACTTAGATCATCCAGGATAATCTCCCCATCTCAGATTTTTAACACATCTGCAAAGTCCCCTTTGTCATGTAAGGAGCTTATTCACAGGTTTCAGCGATTAGGATGTGAATGTGTTGGGAGGGCCTTTATTCTGTCTCCCTACAGAAACTTTAAGCAAATAATGGCCATGATCTGATTTGTATTAGAGAATATAGTTTGTAGAGAAAAAGGAGGAGCAGGAAGATCATTGGAGGCCATTGTAATAGTGCAGCAAGGAGGCAGAGGTGCAGTTTACCTTGACCACTGCCATCCTTGTGGAGATGAGAGAGTAGAAACACACACACACACACACACACACACACACACACAGAGAGAGAGAGAGAGAGAGAGAGAGAGAGAGAGAGAGGCAGGTGACTGCCGCTGACAAATCCAGCCAATCTTGTTTTTACTGACCCCAAGCCCAGGGTTCTTTCAACCATCCCAGCTTTGTTTCTCTAGGGTCTGTGTGACATTTTTGAAGGGAAGAGACTTGGCCAGAAAGGGAGGGAAAGCAGGTCAAGATTAGGGCATCTGTAGTGGTGAGTAAGGCCCAGAGTAGTAAGCTGAATAACGACCACCCAAAGATATCAAGTCCTAACCCTGGAATTTGGAAATTTTACCTTATTTTGGGGGTGGGGAGGAAGGTCTTTGCAAGAAGTAATTGAATGGAGGATCTTGAGATGAAGAGATGACCCTGGGTTAACAGGGTGGGCCTTAAATGTCATCACGAGTTTCCTTACAAGGCAGAGGCAGAGGAAGATAACACAGACACACGGAGGAGAAGGCAATGAGAAGATGAGGCAGAGGGAGATGCAGGCACTAGATGCTAAAGGATGCGACAGTCACCAGAAGCTGGAAGAAGCAAGGAATGCATTCTCCCGTAGACCCTCCAGACAGAGCACAGCTCTGCCAACACCTTGATTTCATACTTCTGGCCTTCTGGACTGTGGGAGAACACCTGTCGCCATTTAAGGCTACTCAGTTTGTAGTAATTTGTTTCCACAGCCCCAGGAAACTGATACACCTGGTGTGGATCAGATCATAGCCTAGCGTGTGACCCAACTGCTGTGAAATTGACCAAGCTGGGATTTCAAAACCAAGTTCCCGAGTATTGCCATGCCAGCAGGCAAGTGCAGTCAGGGATGAACCCTCACTCCTGGTTGTCCCAGGAAAAGAGATGAGATGACCCTACCAAGGTTGCTCTGACAGCAAGAGGACCTTGATGCCTCTAAACCCCTTTCCCATTGGCACTGTCCCCACCAGCTGCAATAAAGAGCAAGGACCCTGTCTCTATGGATACAGCCTTCCTGCGGGGCCCCCAAAGACAACGGATGCTTCGTATGGTGCAGGCCTGGGGACAGCTCGCCTCTCCCTCGCAATACACCCACCTGGGGTTGGCTCAAACTCCTTTTTGTCTGTTGCTGCAGAGAGTGGTGGAAAGCTACAGAGAATGGACAAAACTCACAGACCATCTGTTCATCTTCTGTGTTTTGTGAATTTATTTTCAAATGTTAAGCATTCGATAGCAGTCGTCAGGCATCATCTCAAAACTTACCATTTGGGGAAAGGCATTCTTTTAAAAATCTACAAGAATCACTCATAGACCAGTGAGACTCAGGGTTTGGAATAGGGGGTGAGTCGTATTTTGAAACATCTTCAAATATTATCATATAATTTCATAACCGGAAAAGGAAAATAAGATGTCTTGTTTTTATAATACAGACTTCAGGAAGGAAAGCTTGACAAGATTTCACTAGAAGAGCTCTGTAGAAAATGGAGGGATTTCTTAAGAATGAATCAAGGCTCTTGATCAAGGGTGGGCGTGTGGGGGCTTATTGGAATATCCTGGCCATGGTAAGATTTTATAAATATTTTTCAGGAAGGGACACAGGTTCTCTCTCTCTCTCCATATATATATATATATATATATATATATATATACACACACACACACATACACACACACACACATATATATATAACACACACATACATATATTTATATCTATCTATCATCTATATATATATACATATATATAGAGAGAGAGAAAGAGCATAACACTTTCAGTATAGGGATGTGTCACTTTGATTCGATTCTAGCATGATCAGAAACTGAATAAAATGGATAGTTCTCAGTCATCTAGGAAGGGATGTGTCTACGGTTGTTAGGGATAAGCAGAATGTACCAACTCCTGAAGATGGGTTTTCTCTCTGTGTCCTGCCTCTCAGGGGCTGAGTTGGGGAGACTCCAATGTAGGAAGAGACCCTCACTCTAAGTTCAATGACCTCCAACAGGAGCTTCTATTCTGGGTAGAACTATCCTTGTGCATCAGAGATGAGTCTGGGAGTGTTGAGGGCAATTGGGAAATTAGGCACCTAATTCCCTAAATCATGACCTTTGGCATCCACAACTAAGCCCTCTTGGCCAACACGACGAGAGCTGAAGATGGACACCCTGGAGTGTGTTCCCCTTTTATTCATACAACTGCAGAAAACTTGACCCAGGTAGAAATAAGGGGCTACTCTAGAGTAGAGTGTAGGGGCGAGAGCCCAGAGTTGGGAATCAGAGTGTGCAACTCCCAGCTCTGCCACATGCCAGCTGCACAACCTTAGCCCTTCTATGTCCTCTCATCCTTAAAATGAGACAATAACAATACTTCTCCCTTAGGTTTGTTGTGGGGATGGATTGAGATAGTGCCTGAATCATAGCATGCTCTGTGTATGTGTTAGCCATTATTTTCATTATTTCAGGAGCCAGGCAGGTAAGGCAAGTGCCTGAAACATTCCCAGGTGTAGAAAAATGGGAGTGTTGTAAACCAGGAGGCTCCTGACCTGGACAGTGTCTGTCCTCTCCACAGTGATCAATCACAGTGGTGTCAACTCCAAATGACAGCCTGAAAGAATGTGTACCACGGTGCCATCTCTTCCCATTCCTCAGGAGAAGCTGGAAAGCCAGATTTTTATATGAAAGGTCCTGATTTTAAAATATGAGCCATTAGCCAGGCGTTTTGAGTTTTTCTTAAACAGGCATAAATAGGCGAGGTAGACTATTGGGAGCCATGTCTGAAGCTGTCTACCACATAACGTGCACACCTGTAATCCCAGCTAATCAGGAGGCTGAGGTGAAAAGACCGCTTGAGCCCAGGAGTTTGAGACCAGCCTGGGCAACATAGTAAGACCCTGTCTCTAAAGAAAAAATGGGGGCACTGATTCTAATTTTTTGAAACTTGAGGCTGTGCAAGTAAAATATGTCCACTGGATGTGTCTGTCAGATAGGCTATAAGCTTGAAACCTGTAATGTACAAGACGAAGAAACATATTTTTCAGCTCTTTTAAGAGAATTCTAAGAGTATTTGGAAGCATCCCGTTTGCAGGATATATTAGCTGGACATTATCACTTATAAGATAATAACTTCACACTTACAATGTGTCAAGACCTATATTCAGAACTTTGTCATAACAACTCAGTTAATCCTCATGACAATTTATGAAGTAGGTACTATGAGTTTTGCCATTTTACAGTTGAGGAAACTGAGGCTCAACGAGGTTAAGTAATTTACTCATGATAAAATAGCAGATATTGGAACAAGACTTTGAATGCAAAAAAAATTATTGTGAATCAATTGTACACAAAAAGAATGTGGAATGTTGGCATGGCCAGAGTTTTCACCAAAATTCATAAGGCTGTGTACTGCTGAGTGGCGTTGGGATTAGCAGGACCACAACAGGACCCAAGCAATCAGAACCCAGCACAGCCTTACTGTGCACACAGAGTGGCTTGTGTCCAAGAGAAATTAGTGCTTGGCCACTCAACATGTATGTGGTTGACGTGGCACAGTATTAAACACACAGATGATGACTGATCCTTATGTTGTGTCATTCATTAATATTAGCTTACTTAGTATTAAATATTAATTTACTTAATCCCAATGAGGCAGATACTGTTTCTTTTTTGTTGTTGTTGTTGTTTTTGTTTTTGTTTGTTTAAGATGGAGTCTTGCTCTTGTTGCCCAGGTTGGAGTGCTATGGCGCAATTTCAGCCCACGACAACCTCTGCCTCCTGAATTCAAGCAATTCTCCTGCCTCAGCCTCCCGAGTAGCTGGGATTACAGGTGCCTGCCACCACAATCAGCTAATTTTTGTATTTTTAGTAGAGACGGGGTTTCATCATGTTGGCCAGGCTGGTCTCAAACTCCTGACAGGTGATCCACCCGCCTAAGCCTCCCAAAGGATTACAAGCATGAGCCACCATGCCTGGCCGGCAGATACTATTTTTGTCAT
This sequence comes from Pan troglodytes, assembly GCF_028858775.2. Lineage (NCBI taxonomy): Eukaryota > Metazoa > Chordata > Mammalia > Primates > Hominidae > Pan > Pan troglodytes. The sequence goes on from NC_072416.2 coordinate 26,847,823, forward strand.
CCCCGTTTTATGTGGAAACTGAGCCACAGAGAGATGGAGCCATTTGCCTAAGACTACGCAGCCACTAACAAGGCAGAGTTTGAATCTAAACAGCCCAGTTCCTGAGTCTATGCTCTTAAGGATTACAGTTTGCACGTAAATCAATTGAGAACATCAAGTACCTGTGGCTATATCCACTGCAAAAATGCTTGTGAATAAGGGAGGACAGAACAAAGGGAGAGATTTTGAGTTAAGCTACAGACAAAACTGAGCATTTGCAGGGAAATGCTGTTTGCTTTATAATGATGACAGTTGCTATCTTTCATTGAGTGACTACTAGGTTCCCACCAGTGTTCAGTTTATTTCAGCCTCACATAAACTGTAGGAGCTGAATGTTAGTATTAAACTCATTTTGCAGATAAGAACACTGAGTCTTAGAAATGCCAAGTAACTTGACGGAGGTCACATGGCTGGTAAGTGGCCAAGCCAGGGCTTAAATGCAGGTCTGTCAGACCCTAAATCTTGTGTGGTCAAGCCTCACATTAAAATGTTCAAGAGCTTGCTTCTTTCAGAACCACTTCTGCTAAGGGAAGTGGAGTAAGTGGGAACAGGGACTGATTCTTACTAGGCCATGGAGTGAACTTCCAAAGAGTTTCCAAAGGGTTCACATGACCAAGCAGTGCATGAAAGAGTCAAGGTTTAGGATAGAGCCTCATCCAGGATATTTATCTGACACCCGACAGGCTCCAGCCCTCAAACACCCTGCACTTGGAAACAAGAGGGCCATGTACCCCTGCCAAATATAAGGGATGTCCTTCTGCCTTGCTTTGTCCTGGAATCCAACACCTGCCTTAAATCAAACTTACACATTGGGCCGGGCGTGGTAGCTCATGCCTGTAATCCCAGCACTTTGGGAGGCCGAGGCGGGTGGATTACTTGAGGCTGGGAGTTTGAGAGCAGCCTGGCCAACATGGTGAAACCCCATCTCTACTAAAAATACAAAAAATTAGCTGGGCGTGGTAATGTCTTACAGGTCATGCACCTGTAATCCCAGCTACTTAGGAGGCTGAGGCACGAGAATGCCTTGGACCCAGGAGACAGAATGAGCCAAGATTGCGCCACTGCACTCCAGCCTGGGCAAGAGAACGAGACTCCGTCTAAGAAAAACAAAACAAAACAAAACAAAACAAACAACAACAACAAAAAAAACCCTACATGTTTGACCTTCTTAGGGTCACAAATGACAAAACCCACCTCAAACTAAGGCAATTAAAAGGGAAAAATGGTTGTATATTTGTTTAGGTAGCTAAAGAGGCCTTAGGTCTTTCTGGCTTCAGGTACAAATGGGTCTATGGACTCACGCAATATGAGAAAGCTGTTACTCTCCACCTTCATCTATTTTTTTCACCATGGCTTTATTTTCTTTGGTGGCTCCCAGAATCTCCAACCACCATCCTCAAGTCTTAGTTATACCAATGGAAGGAGAATTTATTTTTTTCAGTAGTTCCAAAAAAAGTTCTGAGACTGGGTTTTATTGCCTCAGCTTGAATATTTATCTCTAACTTAATTATCTTAGCCCAGAGGATAAATATCAGACTTGCCAAACTTGAGTCACCGTACTTGCCCCTGAAGTAGGGTAGAGGTAAGAGATAATCCCTTTGAATTGCTTGGGAAATGGGCAGTTTCCCAGAAGAAAATGGTGGTGTAATTAAAAGAAGAAAGGGGCCAATACGGTGGCTCATGCCTGTAATCCCAGCACTTTGGGAGGCCAGGCAGGTGGATCACCTGAAGTCGGGAGTTGGAGACCAGCCTGACCAACATGGATAAACTCCATCTTTACTAAAAATACAAAATTACCCCGGTGTGAAGGTGCATGCCTGTAATCCCAGCTACTTGGGAGGCTGAGGCAGGAGAATCACTTGAACACAGAGTGCTGAGGTTGCAGTGAGCCGAGATCGTGTCATTGCACTCCAGGCTAGGCAACAAGAGCGAAACTCAGTCCCTGCCCGCCCCACCCCCCCCAAAAAAAATAAAAAGAAAGGATAATGGATTCTGGAAAGACAATAATGACAAGTGTTTTCTAAAAGATCAGCACGTAGAGTCAACTTCCTCTGGATACTAGGGTTGTAGGAGCAGCCCCATTTAGTGTGTGATGTGTTTACCTAATCACCCTTAACGGAAGGTGCTCAAGACCTCTGAAGCCTATAGTAAAGGCAACAAGCTTCTTTGCTAGCTTAGGTAGTGGACATTTTCCCTTCTGGAAAGAACACATCTTTCCTGTTCCATCCCTCATTCTTGCTCACTGTGATTCAGGTGGGCCTAACCCTACCCAAGGCTTCAAGCAGGAGACTGTGACCTAAACTCATCTTGTTACAGGAAAGGAGTCCCAATCCAGACCCCAAAAGAGGATTCTTGGCTCTCATGCAAGAAAGAATTCAGGGAGAGCCTATACAGTAAGTGAAAGCTAGTTTATTAAGAAAGTAAAGGAATGAAAGAATGGCTACTCCATAGATAGCATCCCCAAGGGCTGCTGGTTGCCCGTTTTTACAGTTATTTTTTGGTTATATGCTAAAGAAGGGGTGGCTTATTCATGCCTCCCCTTTTTAGACCATATAGGGTAACTTCCTGATGTTGCCATGGCATTTGTAAACTGTCGTGGCGTTGGTGGGAATGTAGCAATGAGGACAACCGGAGGTCACTCTTGTGGCCATCTTGGTTTTGGTGGGTTTTGGCTGCTTCTTTACTGCAAACTGTTTTATCAGCAAGGTCTTTATGACATGTATTTTGTGCCAACCTCCTATCTCATCCTGTGACTTAGAATGCCTTAATCGTTTGGAAATGCAGCCCAGTAGGCTTCAGACTTATTTTACCCAGTCCCTATTCAAGATGGAGTTGCTCTGGTTCTCACATCTCTGACAATCTTATACCTCTGGCCATAATGATTGGTTCTGAGGTGATTATGTCCTTTTTTTCTTTTTTCCTTTTGAGACAGGATCTCTCTTTGTCACCTAGGCTGGAGTGTAGTGGTGCAATCTTTGCTCACTGCAACCTCGAACTCCTGGGCTCAAGCGAGCCTCCTGCCTCAACCTCCCAAGTAGCTGGGACTTACAGGTGCATATCACGAAGCTCACCTAAATTTTTTATATTTTTGTAGAGATGGGATCTTGCTATGTTACCCAGGCTGGTGCTGAACTCCTGGGCACAAGCAATCCTCCCGCCTCAGCCTCCTAAATCACTCAGATTGTAGGCATGAGTCACTATGCCTGGCCACTTGTGTGATTCTATTCTTGTCTGAGTCATCACGCTCTGGGCATTAAATAGATGATAGATAGATAGATAGATAGATAGATAGATAGATAGATAGATATAGATAGATAGAGCTATTGGGAAATAAAAGCTCTCTCTTCCTGACTGGGGTGGGTGAGAGGATAGGTTCTTGGCTAGGAGGTACTAGGAACCACTTTGCCACCGCAAGGATAGGTCTGGCCTCAAAATGGTGCAACATAGAGGCAACTGGAGCTGAGAGATGGAGTTTGAACTCCTGGATTCAGGCATGCCTGGACTTCTCAGCTACTTGAGCCAATCGATTGCTATCCTTTTTTTCCCTTGAATTAAACCAATTTGAAGTGCATTTTCTGCCACTTGCAACTGAAACAAAGCCTAAATGATACTACCTGGATCCAAATACCAGCTCTACCATTTTCACAAACCATGCTCTTTCAGGTAAGTCAGTTCTTGTGATCCTTAGCTGCCTTCTCTATGGAGTGATGATCCCTCTCTTGTAGGGTTTCTGGGGTAGCAATTGAGGTTATAGCTGATAATACACTGGGTGCTCCATACATGTAAGTTTGAGACATTGTGAGAGCAGAGAAAGCACAAAGCAAGTAGGATGCAACCAAACTGAATGTCTATCATTGAAGCCAGGAAAGTATACGATGTAGATGATGAGAGCAGGCTGGACGCAGATAATACGGAGTTCTGGAGCTAACTGGAAAGCCAATGCTCAATTGAAACTCATTTACAATTTAGAATTTAAAATCTCTGTAAGGGACAAACAAAATAAACACCAAGACTGCTAGTTCACAAACCCTGCAAAGCAAATGAAACATTTATGTTTCAGGCGAGACCACAACTGTGAGCCATGAGATGCAGTTGCCCAGTTCTGGGTGTTCCCATGAATTAGGGTTCTGGGGAAAGGAAGCCCCATGGTGCTCCCCGACCATGTCCCCCCTACTCAGCACCCTCTTCCTCCCAAAGCCAAGAGAATTGAAGGGCCTTTGAGTCCATGCCTCTCTTTTAATTTCAAAACTGAACATGACCACTCTTTATTTTTAATCTTCCCTTCCCCTAGTCTATGCCTTCAAGCAGCTTTTCTGGGGAGAGAGTGTTGGCGCCCACACTGGCAGATCTGAGTCCCTGGCCACGTGCCCGCTGTGATGAGGATGTTGCCATGCTCACCCACCCCAGCAGCCTGGAATCCAGCCTTTAGAGGGGCTCACTTGAGAACTGTCAGCATGATGAGGAGAGTGGAAGTCAAGTCCCACAGGTGACCCAGGTGAGGACAAGGAGCCCTCCATCCTTGCCTCCTCTTTAGAAATAAGCATGCCTTATGTATGGTTAGAGCATCTGTAACAACGGACTTGACTTGAGGGAGAAGTAGGAGCTTACAATGGTCATCGCCATATATTGAATGCTCCCCATGTGCCAGCACTCTTCATCCACTCTCCAAAGAAGAAACCTGCTTAGAGAGGTCAAGGAACTTGCCTAGAGTCACAAAATTAATAGGTGGATAGCATTTTAATCTTGCTCAGTATAAATTCAGAACTACAACTTAGTCATCATACTATAATGCCTACCAGGAGAAAGAATGCATTGATGAGCTGACATGAATGTCCTGATCCATTTGACAATCGTATTTATTATTGTTAATTGTTAAAGAATTACGTGATCCATACATCAATTTTCTATCAATTTGATTGGTATCATGGTCTTAAAACATGTCCAGTTCCTTGATGCTCATCCCATCAAGAGGTGGAGACTAATTTCCCTTCCCCTTGAATATGGTCTGGCTTCTAATGAGTAGAATGTGGCATAAATAATGCATTGTGATGTCAAGGCTAGATTAGGAAAGGCTATAGAACTTCTACATGGCTCCATGTCTTGCAATGCTCCTTCTTGAAACCCAGCCACCATGCTGTGAGGAAGCTCAAGCCACACAGAAGCCATGGGGAGGTGCTCCTTCTGATAACCCCTGCTAAAGTCCCACCCAGCAGCCAGCAACAATCACTAGATATGTGAGTGGGAAAGCCTTTGAGATGACCTCAGTCCCAGCACCATCTAACCGCAACCAGGGAAGGATTCTGAGCAAGAACCACATAGCTGATCCCAGTTAATTTCCAGAACAGTGAAAGATAACAATAAATGATTGCCATTAGAAATGGTTAGTGTGAATTAGTTCCTGTAAAACATGATCACTCCTTGAACCCTGGCAAAAAAAATTAAATTAAAAATTAGCTGCTTGACTTGTCTGATTTGACTCCAAAATGAATAAACTTCACTCTTATAAAACTTTGTCTGGGAGACTTTCCACTTGCCTTTCTGAGAGTGCTTTTACATTTAAATAATATGGATGATGATGATGATTCGTGTTACTACTTCTTGAGGGCTAAGGTCTCTACCTGCATTATTTTATTTTATTTTATTCTTTTTTCTTTTTTTGCTCAAAAACAACATAGTAGTGTCATTTTCTTTTCTTTTCTTTTCTTTCTTTCTTTCTTTTTTTTTTTTTTTTTTTTGAGATGGAGTTCTGCTCTCGTTGCCCAGGCTGGAATGCAGTGGCACAATCTCAGCTCACCACAACCTCCGCCTCCCGGGTTCAAGTGATCCTCCTGCCTCAGCCTCCGGAGTAGCTGGGATTATAGGCACCTGACACCACGCCTGGCTAATTTTTTTTTTTTTTTTTTTTTTTTAGGAGAGACAGGGTTTCTTCATGTTGGTCAGGCTGGTCTTGAACTCCTGACCTCAGGTGATCCGCCCACCTCAGCCTCTCAAAGTGCTGGGATTACAGGCATGAGCCACTGCGCCCAGCCAGCAGTATTGTCATTTTCATTTTTGGAACTGAGCTCAAGTAGTTAAGTTGTCCAGAGGGGTCGGGCATGGTGACTCACACCTGTAATTCCAGCACTTTGGGAGGCAGATAGGGAGGATCACTTGAGGCCAGGAGTTCAGGACCAACCTGGAAAACATGGTGATACCCTGTCTTTATTATTTTTTTAAAATTGTCCAGAACACACAGCTAGGAGGCTGCAAGGGTGAGGTCGTTATTGATTCATTGATTCAACATGTATTTTGGAGCCCCTGCAATATACCACTCTCCATGCCAGGCCCTAAGAAGAAGACAGATGAGGTTTTTGCACTTGTACTCCAGCATAGCAAACAGGTGATAAGAAAACAAACCAGTAAGTAAATATCTTAATCTATCAGGGCTACTATAATTTTAAAAAACCATAGTCTGAAAGGCGTAAACAACAGAAATTTATTTTCTCACAGTTCTAGAGGCTGGGAAGTCCAAGACCAAGGCATTGGGTAATTTGGCTCCCTAGTGAGGGCTCTCTTTCTGGCTTACAGACAGCCACCTTCTCACTGTATCATCAAGGGGCAGAGAAAAAGAGCTCTCATCTCTCTTCACCTTCTTATAATGAATCACATCCCATCATGGTGCACCATCCTTATGACCTCATCTAAACCTAATGACTGCCCAAAGTCCCCACCTCCAACTACCATCACATTGAGGATAAGGGCTTCAATATCTGAACTTTGGAGGAACATAAACATTCAACTCATAGCAATAAAAATGGCATTGCTAATTGTGATCATTGGTATGAGGAAAAATAGTGACGCACTTTGTGGAATTAACGTAAGTGGCTGTCTTCAATCTGGTGGTTGGCCACAGCCTCTCTGAGAAAATGGCCTTTGAAGGACATGATGTGGGATCTGCACCATGTGATCCTGGAGAAAGAGCATCCCAGGCAGCAGAAACACTGAGAGGAAAGGTAGGGTTTGGGGAAAGGCTTGGTACCTTCAAGGAACAGCACGTGCACACACACACACACACTCACACACACACACAAAGGAGGACAGCATAACAACGAACAAGAAAAACAGGATATGAGATGAGGTCAAAGAAGGAGGCTGCAGCCAGATCACACCGGGCCTCATTGACCAAGGTAACAAATGTGGGTGTGTTTAAATAAAAATGGGAAATTTGGAAGTTTTTTTTTTTAATAGGGTAGTGTTATGGTTTGGCTGTGTCCCCACCCAAATCTCATCTTGAATTGTAGCTCCCATAATTCCCACATATTGTGGGAGGGACCCAGTAGGAGATAACTGAATCATGGAGGCAGTTTCCCCCATGCTGTTCTCATGGTAGTAAAGAAGTCTCACAAGTCTTGTGGTTTTATAAGGGGTTTCCCCTTTTGCTTCTCTCTTCTCTCTTCTCTCTCCTCTCTCATTCTCTCTTGCTTGCCACCGTGTAAGATGTGCCTTTTGCCTTCCACCATGATTGTGAGGCCTCCCCAGCTACGTGGAACTGTGAGTCCATTAAACCACTTTTTCTTTATAAGTTACCCAGTCTTGGATATGTCTTTATCAGCAGCATGAAAACGGACTACTACAGGCAGTGACATTATCTGGTTAACTTTTAAAAAGTATCATTTCTGGCTGTTCCATGGACCAAATCAAGCAGGGGAAAAGTGGACTGAGAGACTCCAGTCAGGGTCACCAAGGAACACATAGCTGGACAATATAACCCCTTAACACAACTGAGCTTACAACACCTAGGATTCAGAGTTTGAGCTGCTTTGCCCAGAGCAATATCTGTCTAGAAGTGATCATCCTTCTACTGCAGGAGCAGGAGATTGACAAGCCAGTACTTAGAAAGGCCAGAATGACTAGGTTCTGAATTCAGGAAGAGGGAGTGGATAGGGGGCCATGAAAAGGAGAGGGCAGCCATTATCATTTCCATTAATTAAAAGAAGAAAAGGAAATTAAATGAAGTAGGCATCTGATTCAAGAAGTTAGGAAAGGAAATGAAAGCACAATGTGAGACTCTATGCTAGCTCACTGGAAAATCTTGATGAAATGGATGCTTTTCTGGGAAATAATTACTAAAATTCATTCAAGAAATAATATAATCTTAAATAAAGTAGCAGAGGGATTAAGAACAGGCTCTGCCATCAGATGGATATGGGTTTTAATCCATTCTCCATGTCTTACTAACTGTGGGAATTTGGGCAACAGTCAATATCTTCACTTCTAAAACAGGGATAGACTGGATACAGTGGCTCACATTTGTAATCCCAGAATTTTGGGAGGACAAGTTGGGAGGATCCCTTGAGCCCAGAGGTTTGCAGCTGCAGTGAGCTATCATGGTGCCACTGAACTCCAGCCTGGGTGACGGAGTGAGACCCTGTCTCAAAAGAAATAAGTAAGTAAATAAATAATCAGGGATAAAACAATCCCTGCCTAGAAATAAATGTAACTAGAAATGTGCATAACATATATAGAGAAATAACAAAAGTTCATCAAGGAAATTTAAACCAAGACTAGATAAATGAAATTAAGGAATGATTATTTAATAATGTCAGTTCTTCCTAAATAAATGCATGGGTTTGATGCAGTTCTAATAAAAATCCCCAATTAATTTTATTTTTGTTATATATAATTTCCTTTGATGAGCAGGGGAAGAATTTCACAAAATGATTATAAGATTTGACTAGAAGAATGAATGGACAAAATAGCCAAGAACAATTTGAAAGTCAAGAATAATTAGGTAACTCTATTATTCCATTTTCATGCCGCTGATAAAGACATACCCAAGACTGGGCAATTTACAAAAGAAAGAGGTTGAATGGGCTTACAGTTCCACATGGCCTGGGGGGGCCTCATAATCATGGCAGAATGCAAAGAGGAGCAAGTCACATCTTACATGGATGGCAGTAGGCAAAGAGAGAGAGCTTGTGCAGGGAAAATCCCCTTTTTAAAAACCATCAGGTCTCATGAGACTTATTCACTATCATGAGAACAGCATGGGAAAGACCTGCCCCCATTATTCAATTACTTCCTACTGGGTTCCTCCCATAGCACATGGGAATTCAAGATGAGATTTGGGTGGGGACACAGCCAAACCATATCAGGAACACTCTGAATATAGGTATTAAAATGGACTATAATGGTTCAAAGATTAAAAGAGCATAGTAGATAAATACCGTAACATAGATTAATATGATAAATATTGTAGCATAAACTCATGTGCTCTATGGATCTATGGGACTATGTTACAATAATTGCAACATAAACAATGGAATAGTACAGATAGCTCCAAGATAATCTTTCATGTACCTGACTTTATTAGATAATAAAAGTGGTCATACAAGTCTATGGAAAAAGAAGTAGCATTCAATAAATGACCCTGGGACAATTGATTAATATTTGAAGGGAATAAATAAAGCAAAATTAAATCTTCATCTCATACTATAGATCAATGTAAATTCCAGATTAATTAAAGAGTACAAAATAATTTAAAAGTTAATGAAAACTAATAAACAATCCAGACAAACTTCTGGCACCTTGATCACTTAATCACAGGCATCTAATCCTTTGCTGTATCTGTGCTGGAAATTACAGAAGGCTGGTACCCATATATTTGAAACTTTAAAATGTTTATACTCAATATAGCATGGATGAAACAAAATTCAAAAATGGATATTTGGTGGGTGTTGGGGATCAATATAAAAGGAAATAAATATTTACTTAATCTGATCAAGGAGCAGTAGAGGGAAAAGGGACCTTTAAGAATAAGAAATAGGCTGAGTGCAGTGGTTCATGCCTGTAATCCCAACACTTTGGGAGGCCAAGGCAGGTGGATTGCTGGAGACCAGGAGTTTGAGACCAGCCTGGCCAACATGGGGAAAACCCTTCTCTACTAAAATACTGAAATTATGTGGTGTTGTGGTGGGTGCCTGTAATCCCAGCTACTCAAGAGACTGAGGCAGGAGAATTGCTTGAACCCAGGTGGTGGAGGTTGCAGTGTGCCGAGATCACACAACTGCACTCCAGCCTGGGTGACGAAGCCAGACTCTGTCTCAAAAAAAAAAAGAAAGAAAGAAAGAAATCAGAATGATAGTTAAGAAGAATAAATTAATAAATTAATTTAAAAATAAGAGATTATTATGCATAACTTCATGCTGATAAATTAGAAAATGTTGATGAAATAGATTATTAAAAAACATATATGGCCAAAAAAATGATTCCAAAAGAAGAAATAAAAAATCTGAGTAAAGCCATGGAGAAAACCGAAAAATTATTCAAAGAATGGCAGTGGGCTCAGGTGGTTTCATGGATGAAATCATAATGTTGTTTGGAAAAACTGCTGGGAGTTATTGGAATCTATACTTCAATGTCTCATCCACAAGGCATCTTGGGGACCCATGGGAGCTAGGCAGGTGACTAAGGAGCGATCTTCAGGCGGAAGATCATAAGGTGGGCTGGGGACTGCAGTAAACAGAGGCAGGCATGCTTCATCAAATGCAGATGCTACTCTCCTCCAACCAATTGCCAGCAGGAATGTGGGCCCACATTCAATTCATTTCAGTGTAAATTGCAAAACCAGGCAGGCAAAACAAAACATCAGAACCTGTGAGCTATCAGCTTGCACATTCTCCTGAAGATGCTAAAACTGTGGAAGGGTTTAGGGAAAGGCAACCCCCATAACATTATCTGGAATCACTTGTGAAGCTGTTTCTCCAAAGAGATAATTACCCTAGTCAGTCCTTCAAGGTGGGACATTTTGCTCAATAACTTTGGGTCAGTACTGAGGCAAGCCAACTGAGTAACAAAATATAAATATTTTACCTTGTGATGGGTAGCAAAAAGGAAAAAAAAAATAAACATTTTACCTTTTACTTCAATCTGAGCACTTCTCAGATTATGGCAAAGGGAGGCCAGGCTATTTTGAACAAATAATTCATTCAACAAATAATTATCAAGCACCCACTATGTGTTATGTGCTATTATGAGTATAGGGCTAGTGCAGTGAATAAAATAGAAAAATTCTCTACCCTATGGAACTTTATGCTTTAGAGACTGAAAAAAATAAACAAGAAGAACCCAGGGTCTTCCAGTCATTTTCAATGTTAAGAACCTTACTTTAGTAATTAGAACTCATGCGCAGGCATTCAAAAGCCCCATCTGGAGGCAATAGAACGTCTGGCACTTGCTTCAGAATGATAGTTAATGGAGCATAGACATGACAAGATTGGCCATGAGTCAGTCACTGTTGCAGCCAGCAATGGGTACAAGGGCATCCATTCATTCTGCTTTTCTGCCCGTTTTGTATATGTTTGGGAATTTCTCATAACAAAAATATTTTTAAAGTCCAATTTAGTTGAAATCAATACTACAACCTCCCATTCCATTCAAAGCCTTTCCCTCTGTCCAGTTCTAGCCTGACCATCAGTGGAGAGCCTCCACTAGTGGGAATGAGAGGAGGGATGTCCTCTCATTCCCCTTGTTCTGTTGAAGGTTCCCCTGGGGCTGAAATGGGAGGGTGGCATCTGGGGTTTGGTTGAGGGTGAGAGGTGAAAGTCTTACTTAGATGGTGCAATCAGTGGTTCTATTTTGTTTTGTTGTTATTTTGTTTTTTGAGACAGAGTCTTGCTCTGTCACCCAGGCTGGAGTGCAGTGCCGTGATCTCGGCTCACTGCAACCTCCACCTCCCGAGTTCAAGCGATTCTCCTGCATCAGCTGCCCTAGTAGCTGAGATTACAGGTGTGCGCCACCATGCCCAGCTAATTTTTTTGTAGTTTTAGTAGAGACAGGGTTTCCCATGTTGGCCAGAATGGTCTCAAACTCCCAGCCCCAAGTGATCTGCCAGCCTCGGCCTCCCAAAATGCTGGGATTACAGGTGTGAGCCACCGTGCCCAGCCTGTGGTTCTATTTTGGCTGCTGCTCTCTGACATCCATATGCTGTTCTCTTGTGGGCATGGTCCCATGAAGAGAGCTTGAGCTCAGTTACTTTCTCAGCATCTACTTGGTACTCAGCACATCTCTGCTACACGAAATCCTGGAAGTGTAAGCTGCTTTGTGATGCTCTCTCTTCCTGCTCTGCAGTGGAAGGTGGTTCCAACCAACCCCTTGCTATCATAGTTCTACAGGTAGAATCCAGGCACCAGCCTCCATGTTCAGGTGTTCATGTGTGCTCCAAACACCAGACAACACTTGCCAATTTCTCCCCAGTAGTCCCACACAATGTTCTGCTGGAACCCACTGCTCTCTTCTAGGTACCAACCTAGAGTCTCCACAGGTCAGCAAGCATCAGGGAGTAGCATGTCAGTCTCCCCTAATCTCTCCAATAAGCTGATTGGGCCTCTTCTTACTTGCTTGGTGGGCGAGAGCTACTCCCTCTTCTATCATGGGGATGGAATAAGAAAAATCCAAAGTACCTTCCTCTCGTAGCCATTTCTCCCACCTCATTGAACTCCAGCCTTCAGTCTAGATCATTGAGATGGGAGTCATCAGAGCGAGGACCACAGAACACACTTGGCCATCTCTTGGTAAATGCTAGGGAGTCATGTGGCAGCTCTTTGGCTCTGGATGTGGGAATATTTCATGCTTATTGTTTTCACCTTTGAGGATTTGGCCAACATTCCAAGCCACTAGGAAGAGCCCCAAACTACATTCTATTTCACTTGATTTTAGGAAGGTTTCCAAAATTTTAGGAAGGCTTTAAGCTTCTTAGTTGTCTATTTGAAGTATTTATCTCATCTCTCAATAAAGACACCTTTTGAATCTCTAACTGCCTCTTCGGTCATTTTGTTTTCCTCTTGTGTAAGTCTCAGGGAAACTGATTAACCACGTAATAGCCGTTTGTTATTCTGAAGGTGGCAGATTAAAGCAAATCTCATTAAGAGCCAGCTTCTTTGGCATCATACTTCTATTTATAGCTGCAGCTGACATTTATTGAACACTTAATACGTGCCAGGCACTGTGTTAAGCACTTATGTGTATTATCATATGTAATCCTCATTACACAAGAAGGAGGTTTCATTGACCAAAGATATAGCTTCTATTACTATCCATATTTTATTTATGAGGAAAAAGTGACACTGAAAGATTACATTTCTCAAGGTCACACAACAGATGATGCAATTAGGACTCTAACCCAAGCTTCTCTAGCCCCACATCCCATTTTCTCTACCAATACTATCTGCCATGCTCTAAGTGCAGGGTCTGATGCTTCCATAGATTCAAGTTTTTCTCCTAAAACCTGTTCTGGATTAGAGATGAACAAAGGTTCTTTCTCCTGATTCTTCTGGCAAAGTTTGTCCAAGACACAATTTGGGGGATCTTTATCCTGAGTCTGGTTTCTAAAGTCAAGTCTTGGGGAAATGGCCAATTTCACAACCTCCCCACCTCATACCTCAATCTAGGTGGTGAGAAGAAGAGCAAAGCCCTAGGGAAGCTTGGAGCCAAAGAGATCTGCTATTTTCTTGCCATCTTCCGGGTCTCTGCTACAATTTCTTGTCCCATGGAGCACAGACAAGGCACTGATGTACCACTAAGAAACAAAACAAAACAAAACAAAACAAAAATTTGACCACATCATTCCCTGCTTAAAACCTCTCAATGTTCCCCATAGTTTTCAGGAAACAGTCAGGTTCCTTAACATCCAAGACATCAATACAATATCTCTTGCCTGAGTTAATGCCACTGCCTCCTAATTCATCTCTAAGCCTTTATTCTTGCCTGTGCCATCCACTCTGTGGCTAGAGTGAAATCTCTGAACTGTAAATCAGTTCTTGTTAACTCCCTTGCTTAAAATTGTGCAATGGCTTCACCCTGCAAAAGAATTAACACCCAAACTTCATTTAACCTGGCCAACTAGGGCTATACAATCTGGCCACAGTCCACTTCCCTAACCTGATTTTCTACCATTTTTCCTCTTGTTTACCATTTGTCTACCACTTGACCATTTCTGTTTTTCAACAAGCTGCATTCATGATCCTTCCACTGGGGATACCTTTTTCTCGATCCTCTTAGAACTGACTCCTCCTTCACTATTGACTTTTCTCAACTCAGAAACCACCTCCCCAGAATGCCCCACTGACCATGCTACCTAAAGCAGTCCTTCTACTGCCAAGATTGGTCATATTGTATCACATTGCTTACGTTTATTTTTTGCAGCATTTTTCACTACCTGCATTTTTTTGTTTGTTTGTTTTGTTGGTTGTTTTCATGTTTACTGGCTATCTCCCTCACCTAAAATATAAGCTCTTTCAAAGCAGGGAATCTATCTGTCTTGCTCATTGCTGTACCCTTAGAACCTACAGCAGTGCTTAGCAAATAAGTAGATCTTAATAGATACTTGTTGAGTGACCTAACATGGCTAAAAGTCCCTGAATAATTTGGAATCTGTATATCTGTAGTGCACAGTGAATAGCTATTATTCTTTACTTCCTACCGTTTATCCAACCTTCTTCTGGTAACAGCACCCTCGATTTTCTCTAAAACATCATCCTTTATGCTACTGTCCGTCCACATGGATTAAAATAAGGCCAGTTTTCCTTCCTATATGCCCAGAGATTGGAAAGGCAGACCAAACCTAGAAATCAGTGAATTCCATTTTGTGTCCATTATGATTGGTTCAGGTGGGTATGAACTAAATGAGTCAATGAGAAAGCAGCCCCAAGACATTTACTGTAACTGTTGGTGGAAAGATGTCCTCTTTCTCCTAGGATTGCTCAGCTGGTAAGATGCAAGCCAGGAGCTCTTGGTGCTTGAGAAGACAGCCTGCTAAGTGCAGAGGGGGGAGGTCTGAGATGGAGAGAGACGGACCCCAGAAGCTATAGATATCTACCTTTGGACTTTTAAGTTACATACATTAATTGATTACTTCTGTTTGTCTTATATACTTTAAGTTGGATTTCTGTTAACTGTAACTAGAAGCTTATGACCAATAGGCTACCTCTCTAATTTCATGTCTCCTTGCCTGAATAAATTAGGAATTGTGCTCACCTGCTAAACTTGAAAAGGGGTGAAATACGTGAAAGGGTCTGTTTTCATCATGTAATGAGAATTGTTGAGATAAAAGCTTTTGGCCTGTAGTAGTAGCACCATAATGCTATCAAGGACTCTGGCTTCTTTCAGTATATCTCTGTTGCCAAGGCTGGAGTGCAATGATATGGGATTATAGCTGACTGCAGCCTCCATGTCCAGGGCTCCAGTGATCTTCCCACCTTGGCCTCCCAAGTAATCAGGATTACAGACATACTCCAGCATACCTGGCAAAAAAAAAAAAAAGAAAACTTTTAGAGATGAGAGGGGATATTGCTATGTTGCTCAGGATATACCCCTGGGCTCAAGTGAGCCTCCCACCTCAGCCTCCTGAATAGTTGGCATTACAAGCATGAGCCACCACACCCGGATCAGGCTTCTTCTGTTTTATTTTCAGGTATCCTAAACATGTGCTTGTTACCTTATGCAACAACATGGCTGATCTGACTCCACCATTAAGTCCTAGTTCCGGGTAGGAAGAAAGCCAAGAGCAAAAGGTGTCACCTACGTGCTAGCAAAGTCTGTCCAAAAACCTGCTGGGAGGAGATTTTACAGAAAACCCACAGAACAAGTTTGGTTTTCCCTTTCTTAAATTTTGGTAAAATATATATAATATTTGCCATTGTAAACGTTTGTAAGCATACAATTCAGTGGCATTAATCACATTCACAAGGTTATGCAATCATCACCTCTATTTCTAAAATTGTTTCATATATCTAACAAAAATTCTGTAACTATTAAGCAATAACTCCTCATTCCTGTCTCCTCTCAGCCCCTGATAAACTCTAATCTACTGTCTGTCTCTGTGCACTTGCCTGTTTACGTACCTCATATAAATGGAATCATGCCCTATTTGTCCTTTTGCATCGGGCTTATTTTGCTTAGCACAATGTCTTCAAGATTCATCCATGTTGTGACATGTATCTGAACTTCACTCCTTTTTATGGCTGAATAATATTCCACTCTATGTATATACCACATTATGTTTATCCATTTGTCTGTTGACGAATACTTGGGTTGTTCTCACCTTTTAGCCATTATCTACACTGCAATTTTTGATTACATTGTATCAGTCAGAATTTTATGACAAAACCATCCTACTCTGTGAGGAAAACTGAACAATGTAACTTTATTTCAGCTAGAGAGAGTGTCCCCAGTCACAATTGGAGTCTTATGTAAGAAGAAATAAGGAAAGCCTACTGGGTAAGTAACTAGAAGATTCTGTAACAATCCACTTTTTTTACCAGCAAATATCATTATTTGAAAAATATATATTTAGAGGGTACAAATGCAGTTTTCTTTCATGCGTATATTGCATAGGGGTGAAGTAGTGTACCCATCACCCAAATAGTAGTGTACCCATCACCCAAATAGTAAATATTGTACCCAATAGGTAATTTTTTAGCCCTCACCCCCCTCCTACCCTCTTTTGGAGTCTCCAAAGTCTATTTTTTCTACTTTGTATGTCCATATGTACCCATTGTTTAACTCCCACTTGTAAGTGAGAACATGTGGCATTAGACTTTCTGTTTCTGAGTTATTTTAGTGAGGGTAATGACCTCCAATTTTATCCATATTGCTGCAAAAGACATAATTTCATTCTTTTTTGTGGATGCATAGTATTCTATGGCATATATATATATATATATACACACACACACACACACACATATATCACGTTTTCCTTATCCAATCCTCCATTAATGGACACTTTGGTTCACTTCATATTTTTGTATCGTGAATAGTGCTGCAAAAAACATACAAGTGTGGGTATCTTTTTGATATAATTATTTATTTCCCTTTGAGTATATACCCAGTATACCCAGTAGTGGGATTGCTGATTGAACAGTAGAATAGTAGTCCTATTTTTAGCTCTTTAAGAAATCTTTTTTTCTTTTCTTTTTTTTTTTTTTTTTAAGACAGAGTCTTGCTCTGTCATCCAGGCTGGGGTGCAGTATCGCAATCTCAGCTCACTGCAGCCTCTCTGCCTTCTGAGTTCAAGTGATTCTCCTGCCTCAGCATCCCAAGAAGCCGGCACTACAAGCACATGCCACCACACCTGGATAATTTTTGTATTTTTAGTAGAGATGGGGCTTCACCATGTTGGCCAGGCTGGTCTCAAACTCCTGACCTCAAGTGATCCACATGCCTCGGCCTCCCAAAGTGCTGGGATTATAGGCGTGAGCCACTGCGCCCAGCCGAGATATTTTTATACTGTTTTCCATAGAGGCTGTACTAATTTACATTCCCACCAACAGTATGTAAGCATTTCCTTTCCTCTGCATCCTCACCAACATCTGTTATTTTTTGACTTTTTAATAATAGCCATTCTAACTGGAAAAAGATGATACCCCATTGTGATTTTAATTTGCTTTTCTCTGATAATTAGTCAGAAAATGTCATTCTATACATAGAATACATTTATCTTTACCCAAAGGACATCACCCCCAAAGTCTCATCCACGTAAAAGGTAAGATTTCTGGGCAGCTTGCAGCCCTCTACAGCAGGTTTGGGTGTGTCCTCTCTTGGTCTAAACTAAAAGACAATTTACTTGCTTCCAGCACATCCATCATTTAATTGTGCAGAAGGAGCCACATAATCAAAAAAAACTCCTTTTAAAAGCAGAGACTAAAGTACACACAGCAGTCACACATGTATAGAAGTGATCAACTGAGCAAGAATAATATTTCTCTTTCCTAAGAATGGAAGACTTTCCTGGCTGGCATATCTGTTCCCTTTTCAGAGAGAAACTTCCTTATTCATTACTTTTCATCACCCTACTCTCTGCTCCCTGGAAGGTTCTTCTGTGTCCATCTCTCTCCCTAGATTCATCTGAGGTGGAATTGGAAAGGACAAGCTTCTTGTTGGGCTCAAGGATCTTTTAGGAGTTTAGCTGTTTAGGGATTTAATAGTCTCAGGTTGCTATGTATCAAGCTTGGGAACTGTTTGGGAATGTAGTTCCTTACTATTCCTCCTTGTTGTCTTAGGTAGCATTCCCTAGAAGCAGAGCCTAAGGCAGACATTTGGATGCAAAAGACTTATTGAGAAAGTAACTTTAGGAAAAACCCCAAGGGAGTATGGGAACAAGCATAAGAAAAGGCAATGATTCTCCAGTTGTGGTTTCCTAAAGAGCAGCATTAACACCTCTTGAGAACTTGCTGAAAATGAACATCTTCAAGCACCACCCACCTTGGAAACTTTGAGGGTGGAGCCCAATAATGTCTCATTCAACAAGCCTTCTAAGCGACTCTAATGCACACTATGGTTTGGCAACCATAGAGGATGGAGATGAAGCCCAACGAGGATGTGGTAGTCTTGGCCTGATCATTGGAAGACTCTAGAGCATAAATTGTATCTCAGAGTTGTCCCTGCCTCTGGGAAGAGGCCAGACTTTTGCACCCTTGTATCTGACTGTAGGGAGAAGGGCTCTAATTCCTCAGGAGAGGCAGCTCCCATCAGCTGAGACCAATTATCCCTGGAAGGGGCAGCTGTGGGTTAGAAAGGTCAGGGCTAGAGGTGTATAAATGAATCAATTCAGTAAAGAGAATCTGAAGAGTGGTGTACCAACAACAACTTCTTCTTCTTCTTCTTCTTCTTCTTCTTCTTCTTCTTCTTCTTCTTCTTCTTCTTCTTCTTCTTCTCCTTCTTCTTCTTCTTCCTCTTCTTCTCCTTCTTCTTCTTTTTCCTCCTCCTTCTCCTCCTCCTCCTCCTCCTCCTCTTCTTCTTTGAGACAGGGTCTCACTCTATTGCCCAGGCTGGAGTGCAGTGGCACCATCATGGCTCACTGCAGTCTTGAACTCCCAGGCTCAAAGGACTCTCCTGCCTCAGTCTCCTGAGTGGCTTGGATTACAGGTGTTCACTACCATGCCTGGCTAATTCTAATTTTATTTATTTATTTATTTATTTTTGGAGAGACAAGGTCTCACTATGTTGCCCAGGCTGGTCTCAAACTCCTGGCCTTAAGTGATTCTCCCACCTCAGCCTAGCAAAGTGCTGGGATTACAAGCACAAGCCACTGCATCTGGCCTGCAATTGCTCTTATTGGTCCAATTGTCTCTGTCCCCTTCATGAGACTAAGAGTTTCAAGTGATCAAGAGCAATCTCTTTCCTGCTTGTTATTTGCTCATTAGTGCCTGTCACAGGTGTAAATCTTAATAATTACTTATGCAATTAGTTGATTAAACAAATACTATTTAAATGCCTACTATATCCTGAGCACTATTCTAGGGTCTGATAATTTAGATTTGAACAAGACAACGCACCTGTTCTCATGGAGTTATTTGGCTTTAGTTGGGAAGATGACAATAAGCACAAAAGCATATATGTACATATACACAGTATAATGTCAGATATTGATAAATGCTATGAAGAAAAATAAAGCAGAGTGAGAGTATAGAGAGAAGTATGGGGTGTTATTTTTAGATAGAGCAGTTAAAGAATTCTCTAAGAAGGTGACATTTGAGCTGAGGTATGAATGAAGTGAGGGATTGAACCATGACAATATCTAGTGGCAGCAATTTGTATGTAAATTCAAAATTATTTTAAAATAAATGTTTCTTACATATAAAGTGTATTCAGGGAAGAGCATTCTCAGCACAGGAAATCAGTGGGTGAGTCACAGGAAACACCTGGCATTTCTGTATCAATAAAATAGGAGGTAGTTGGAGGAGAAGGACAGGTGGCACAGTGCTTACTGTTTTTATTTATTTTTGAATTAACTTTAAACTTCTATCAAAACATACATGTATAAGATTTTTAAAATCAGATAGAAGTGGCTGTAGTGAAAAAACAACTGTTCTGGTCCCATCCTGTTCATTCTCATTACTCATTTCATTTTATTTTAGTTCATTTCACCTCAACCTCTCTTCTTCTCTTCCCCAAATATAGATTAGAATATTTTTATTTTTATATTGGTTATCTTTAATTTTCAATGACATACTAGATACTCTAGATCTCCTTTTATCAACTCTAGAAGTATATCTTGTCTATTCTCTTTGTATAATAATATCAGGATGTTACATCCTACCATTCCCCTCCTTCTACCTCCAATTTCTATCACTGTCTAGAGAGTAGAAACATAACTTCATGTAATTGGGTTCAAAGAGAGAATAGAGGGTTTCAGATACTGAAAGAAGGTTAACAAGACTGAAGTTGAAATAATGATGTGTGAATGTTTTGTAAGCATATTTGGTTTTTAATGCTTTTTTCTATAGGTTGAATCTAAAAGTAGAAAACTCATAACAAGGCTATGTGTGAACATCAAGAGAGAATTCAAGATGGCGGGGATGACACTCTTTAGTCCATGTGTGCCTGGTTTTCATCATCTCCTTGACTTACACACATGTGGGTGCCTTTACCTCTGAAGACTTTTTCTCTTCTAACTGATGATGCTCCATTCTCTTCTGACAAAAGGTAAAGCTGGTTTGGTACCACTGACACCCAGGTTAGTTGGGGTCCAATATCTTCTGAGCCCCATATCCTGCCATGTTGTCTTCTCCTTCGTGGTCACATTTTACTGCTGATCCCATGGACATCACTGGAGTGGTGCCACAGGTAGATCACATAGACTTTTCACAGAAGTCTTCTGAGGTATCACAGAATTTCCCCCTTTTCTAAGAACTATCCTCCCACAACTCACAGAGGCTGGTCCTGATGGCTGCGTTTATAGTACATGACCCTGAATCGTTGGCCACAGCTGCATGGACCAGGAAGTGGCAAGCAACATAAGCTAGGCTGATCAGGTTGTCTCTCCCGGAAATTTTGAATTAGGACTAAAACTTCCCAGTTTAGTCTGGGTGGGTTTCTTAAATAGAGATGACATAAGAACTCAAAATCTAGCTTCTATTTCAAGGATCAAAGAATAGATGAAGCAAAACAATTTTTCAACTAAAAATATGAAAAGAGGCAGAGATGCAAAATGAAGTGACTGTCAAGACTCCTGATGGCATTTTTTTTTTTTTTTTTTTTTTGCTGGTTCCAGCTCCCTGCCAAGGCCTGATTGAACCTCTGCCCTGTGGTTCCTTGAAACATCGTCATATTCTTGTACTAAATTCCCCATTTTCTTAAGCTAGCTCTGGTAAGTTTTTGCCATTTACAGTCAAAGTGAACTCACTAATAAAATATTCCCAACTGCATAATCTTCTCCCTGGGGGATGGGAATCATATCTTTGTATTCTCCAAGGTGCTGAGCACATAGGGGAATGCCTTGCACATAGTAGGCACTCGAAAAGCATCTGTTGAATTGAAGCAACTGTCAGTACTCCTTCCTAAATGACACAACCATTTACAGGGATCACTGACCCCTCCAGATGTATGAGAAGATGGACAGGAAAAAGCATAAATAGATACACCGTGCCAACTACTTCACTAGCTGACAGCCCAATAGAAGAAAACAAAAGTCTTAATAAGAGAATCAGACATCAGTTGCAAGATGTCTGAATGTCTCCTAGTCTTCTGCCAGATAAGTGGGATCAGAAAGGGCTATTAGTAAACAGGAGTCTAGCTCCAGCCCGCCCTGGAGAGAGCGCTGAATCTCTTGGGTCCCTCATTGATCTGTTGAAAGAGCCCTCTAGTGGTGAAAATGAGGAACGATCTCTAGCCTTACAAGCAGATTCTACGCGCCCAGGTCCACACACCTACACATTCAATTGAATGAAAGGATGAGGTCACCCCCTAGTAAGTTGGGAGGCATGATAGGGAACTAACTGCGGCCTCCCTGCCTCCACACTCCCACTCCGTTCAGTTGTTCTGACTTGCTCCACATGCAGGCTCGGGACTTCCCACAGTGATCAGGTTGGCCCTGGACAGCAATTCCAAAGAATGAGCCTGCCTCACCAAGTCAGAGGCTGAGGACAAAGCTCCAGTTTTATCACATGTATCCCTTTCTCTTATTCAGCAAAACTGGGTGCATCCTGACCCATAATTGTTACCTTCATCTACCTGAGCTCCTGATCCTTTTCCCCCAACTATCCTTCTGCTAGGCCCCTGGGCACCATACTCTGCTTGTCTGCGCTTCTGTTGTAGAGCTAAGTGGGTGGAGATGAAGATGCTGCTGTTCCACTGTGGGTCTGGTAAATGGAGAGATTGGGGCATACTGTCCCTTAGCCCGAAGCTCACTCACCTTTCATCAACATGGTCCTTCTTTGAAAGAAGACCTTTCTCACTTCTATCCAAGCAAGAGAAGAATCAAACAGATCCTGAAATGACTGCTTTGATCATTAGTAATTATTTCATCTTATTTAACTTTCTGAGAGTGGGGAGGGAAATTTTTGCTAACTGAATTAATCCCTCCCAAGAAATACCAACCTCACCTCCATGTTACATATGGCTTTCCCTTAAAAAAGAAAGGTAATAACAATCAAGGCAGGATATTTTTATTAAGATGCAAATTTTCATTTCAGGAAAGAAAATGACACTAAGAAACTTGTAGGGGCCCTCGTGTATCCTCTCCCGACTATCTTCTGTCATTCTTCTGGAGTATGGCTGTGGTGCTGGCCCCAAGTTTATCCATTCCATTGTGGATTATGTGGCAAGATTTCAGTATTTCTACCTCCTGTCCATAAATCAGTGTTTTTGAACCACGACACATGCATATGCAACTAAATGCTCATAGGTATACACACCTACATATTCAAATCTATACTATACCTACACACGTGCATGCATACACATACATGTGCAAATATGTATGCATATGCATAGCAAAAATGCTAGGCATTTGCAGCAAATATGTTCACATGGTCCATAACACTGTCTGCAGGTACAAACATACATTTACATACTTGCTTTACTTCTATGACGGATTCACAGGCATTCAGAATTTATAACTAAACTGAACATAGCACAGGTGAGCATTCAAACACAATCACTCCACAGCTATACATTCAAACTTCCTCCTGCACATGAGTATTTATCTAACACCAGAATAAAGTCTTCAGTCTTAACACCAAAATGAAAGTAGCAAAGTCACCAAGAAGTTGTGAGCTGCATTTGCGAACCCTTCAATATATTCCTGCTACCCAGTCACCTGAATAGAAGTTCCCAGGCAGCCAGAGATGGCACCAGGGGAGTATGTGTGTCTGCGATTACCTCCCGTTATATTTCTGTCCAGCTAAATAACATTCAAACATGACAGTTGGTTGCGGACACATCTCAGGAACTGTGGAAACAACCCAAGCAGCCTCATTTCCAACTATCTGACCTCTGGATATCAGTCCCAGGATGCCATAAGAAAAAAAATAATAAGGGCATTTCTGTGGGCTGTTTCTAGTCAACTCGGTGTGTGCCCATGCATATGCCAGAATACATAGTAATAAAAAGCTGGTTAAATGCTGGTCCTTTGCAATACTGGCTATTTCCAAGGAAGAGAGCTTTCAGGTGTGCAATGCCATTTGCACTTTGGACTAACAAGCAAAGCAGACCTAACTTCACCTGCTTCATGGTCTCACTTAGATAACAATGTTAACAAATGAATATCTCAGAGACCTTTGAACAAAATCTGACATTTTCAGTGACTCTCCCACCATGAATCCATCACCCCCTTCGATGTAGATATGTTAAAATGTATAAAAGGCATATTCAAAGGCCAAAATCTTATAGTCTTTTGCCCAAGGTCCCTAATATGTGTATGACAGAGTCTATATATATTTAGCTTCTTCCATCTTTTAGGAATACATGATCATGTATATATGAACAGTTCCGGGTCTGATCTGAGCAGGTTGTCTCCGGTGTAAACCAGAGCTCCAGAGAAAGGAGGGTAGACATATTGGTTTGTTTGCTGGGGAACCAAATTGAGACAGACTCTACACAGATGTGATTGTGACAACACTTTTTGCCCGCCTAAGCGAGCCATAGAGCCGTCTCCAGAGCTGCCGGTGCCTTTAAGAAGACTCGGTCTTTCGGGTGTTCTTTTTCCCCAATGGGCTCCAGTGGTGCCCGCAGCAAAAGGCAAACTTGCCTGGCTCATGGGGTGAAAGGGAGGATTGAAGAATGCCGCGTTGGGTGGGTGCTGAGGGAGCGCCAGAGTGCGCTACGGGCTTCGCTCCCCTTCCCCTTTCCTTAACCCTTCCTAGAGCGGAGGAACCGGGTCGTGCTGCAGCGCCCAGGAGCCAGGGCGCTGACTGTCCTCGGCTCCAGAAACTTTGCGCGGAGAGTGGGCTTGACTGGGCAGAGCCGAGCCGGCTGGCTGACCCGGGAAGGAACGGGGGAAGGGCGGGGTGAGGGAAGAAAGACCCTTTAGCACCCCGGGTTTCTAGCCCGGGCGGCGGTGTGCAGCTGCATGAGGGAGCTGTCCCTTCGGCACCACGGACCTTAAAGCCTAGGCGTTAAGACGGCGGAGGCGGGGCAACAGGCGGGGAGCTGTCCCTTCAGCACCACGGACCTTGGCGCCCCCAGGGAAACCAGCCGGCCCCCGCCCCAGGACTCTGTCTTTTCTCCAGTTTGAGCGGGGGTGTCGGGAGCAGGCGGAGAGCTTTCCTGCGAGGCTGTGGAAGCAGTGAACACTCTTCTCAGCGGCTCGCCTCCCAGCAGTGCTATTTTTTGCCATCCGCCCTCACCCCCAGCACACGCGCTCGCACACACACGCACGCACGCACACACACACACACTCACACAGAGACCTCTCTGGGTTTCTTTGCCTTGAGTCTCCCGGGGCTGTGAGAAGCCAGGCGCATCTCAAACCGAGCTGGCAGCTCCAGGCTCCGGAGCCATGCCCTGCACGGACCCTCGTCTTTACCACGCTCCTGAGGAATGAAAGGAACCCAGGGACCCTCAGAAGGCAGCAGTGATGCGGACCAACCCCCCGGAGCCTGCACCCTTCCCAGGGCCATAGGCGACCCAGGGAACTGGAGAGAGCTCCAGAAAGGAAATCCCAGCTTTCCCAAAGTCCCTGTGGATGCTGACAAAAGGAGACCTGAATTTTTGGAAGAGCCTGTACTAGGTTACCCGGCTGCAGAGTGATTTTCCCCTCCGGCACTGACTCTCCCCCTCCAACCCCCAGCCGTCCAGAGTACCATGAAGAATTATGAGGATGTGTGACAGAGGTATCCAGATGTTGATCACCACTGTAGGAGCCTTTGCCGCTTTTAGTTTAATGACCATTGCAGTGGGCACGGACTACTGGTTATATTCCAGAGGTGTGTGCAGGACTAAATCTACAAGTGATAATGAAACCAGCAGGAAGAATGAAGAAGTAATGACCCATTCGGGGCTGTGGAGGACCTGCTGCCTAGAAGGTATTTACAATTTCCTCTCAATAGCTCTGAATAATCCAGTTCTGATATTCTGGTGGGTGTTTGGAGGAGATGGAAATGGTGATAAGGAAAGAAGAGAAGTTCAAATTATTGCTGAGAATGTGCAGGTGACCAGACTCTGTTAACAGCAAGACTGACGCCATGTGGGTTAAAGGGGTTGGGTCTTGTTGATTGTTTTTAGTATAAGCTTCATGAGATGAGATTTTTGTCACACTCTAGGCAGCTTCTGCAGTTTAGAAAAGTCTTCAAATCCAAAATCCCTAGGCATATTGTCAACTGCTTGGATCTCTGGCTTGAGATGGGGTCTTTAACCCTGCTTAAATTGGATTTCGAAGGGAGCGGGAGGGAAGGGAGGAGAAGGGACAAGAGGAAGGAAGTGAGGAGAGAGAGAGAGAGAGAGAGAGAGAGAGAGAGATCCTGACCTGGTCTGGCACATTCTGAGCTATTTCATTATTTCTCAACATAGACTTATCAGTTTCTCCTGAGTTTGCTCTAACTAGATATTGTCATCAACTTCCACTGCCAATCAGTAACAGGGTAACATGTAAACCCCTACTCCCACCCACACCCTATGCACACATTTTAAGAAAAAATCCTTATTGATACATGTTTTATTAGTTTGGATCACAACAAAACTGAAGTCTTGGTATTTTGTATCCACCTGTCTTCATTCCTAAATCATTCCCAAACCCCTAAAAAGGTATTTCCATGACATTTACAAAAGACTGATTCTCCAAGAATTGCAGTTTGTCATTTCTAGTTCTAAAAATTAGGGAGTAGTTATAAATTATAATGAAGAAGAAAGAGCAATTTAAAAATATAAAGCCCTTTTGTAGCCTATCACACTATTAAACTTGCTTTCACCACACCAGAAGTCACTCTCAGCACCAGTAGGCAATGCTTGGATATCACTGGGAGTAAATAGAAAGATAAGGAAGAAAATCAAAGCTCTTTGGAGCCTATGTGCCTGACGGAAGTCACTGGATTAGAGGGGCAGTAGGGGTTTTCTTAGGCTTCCGAGAAATCTGTGAAGCTTGTCACAGTGGTGGGCAAGGAAATCTGCGTTTCCTGTATGGTCCCCTCCCCTGCTTGCCATTGGTTCTTCACACTGCATTTTCACTGGCTGGCATTTGTCAGGGCTTCTTGAGAACTTGCATTTATGTAAATCGCTTGGGAAATCATGCTATGACATCACTTGCCAGTGTAATATTGCATCATTCTCTGGCCTTTTTCCCATGTCCTGACACTTTGAACAACTGCTCTCCTGACCGTAGCGCTACTACAATTGATTCTGTTTCTAACACAAATTTGCAACTGGTGGGAAACCCAGGTAGGAAAGGGCTACCTTTAATGCAGCAAGGATCATGTGAAGTCAGAAGACCTGGGTAATGCTGCAAAGTATCGCTGTGGCCTTGGTTAAGACATTTACCCTCTCCAACTCTCAGTTTATTCATCTGGGAAATGATACGTTTGGATTAGGTGGTCTTGAATTAACATTATCTAAAGCTTATACTGTATTCAATATACTGACAGAAATTCTAGAATAATTATTTCCTAAACAATGACAAAAGTTGGATATTTGTGAGCATTTGTGATTGGGTATGGTGAAGTCATTTACCTCAGGGAAATTCCATATTTCCCTTTCTTATATTGGCTATAAGGAATTGAATTATCTTTTCTAAAACTGATTTGGTGGATGTTGCGATATCTACATGGTTCTAGAGATGGCATAGAAGTTCTAAGGTTCCTCCAAGCCAAAAATGGCACATATGTATACAGTGCTTTAGCCATTTCCAATTCTTCTGCCTCTGGGAATCAAACCTGAGAATGCACAATTAAAAATGAAGTTTGACGTTCCTCATTATGATCTATGAAAAAAATATATATCTATAAGAGCAGAGGTAGGACCTAAAATTTCTGAACACTTGCTAAGAATTTCTCAACTGATGATTTCTCCTTTTTCCAACATCATGTCCTACACCCACAGTTTGTACAAGGAATTGAAACCCCACCCAGGCATTCTGTAGGCTTAGTGGGAGAAGTGAGAAATTGAATCAAGAAGGAATTGGATGAATTGAAGACATAACCTTGGGCAGGTGAATTCTATTGAGAAAATGTGTTGCAGTCCCCATACAACTTGGCCTGGCTTTTTTTGTTGTTGTTCACTTTTTTGAAGTATTAAATACAGTAAGATGCACAAATCACAATGAATCACAATAAAATATTAGCTATGGCTGCACCCATGTAATTAACACCTAGGTGGGTCCTGGCTGAAATTTGAAGCCAAGATGTGTACTAAACACATCAAGTGTTTGGGGAATTTGCAGAAGCCTCTGATTTCTGCATGGGAAGTCACATGCAGTTGGTAGCATCCATCCCAGGCATTTCCATCCTTTGCTAGAATGAAGATGAACAGTCCTTTCCCATTCAGTATTTCTTACCTACACCTGAGCCTCAAAATCCTCATTTTCTGGTCCTTTAAGTGTCAAATGAAAACTGGGGGTTTTCGTAGCTCCATTTTCTTAGAGGTCAAATTAGAAATGTTCGTTCTTCTGTGCTTTTTTAAAGAGCCACGAGACAATGTGATTATTTTATCCAAAAGAAGAGAATGCCAAGGAGAACATGACAGCTGTCTGCAAATATCTGAAGGGCTGTCATATGAAAGAGAGATTTGAGATGTTCTGTGTGGCCTCAAGGAGGTAGAAGTAGGAGCTAGAGGAAAATAGGTTTTACCTCAATATAAATAACTATCCAATGTGGAATGGGAAGCTTTGGCAGGTAATGGGTCTTCCAACACCAAAAATATTCAAGAATAAGCAAACTACATCGTTTCCCAACTTTGCTGGTCATCAGATTCTCATGAGGAACTTTTAAAAAATTAGATTATCAGGGGCTCCACAACTAGATTCCCTGCTTCCATAGGTCTGAGGTAGACCAGGAAAATCTGAGTTTTCTAAAGGTGCTCCAAGCAATTATGATGTTAAAGCCAACATGTATTGGTATTTGCACTGGGCCTGAGGATGACTATGTGTTTTAAGGATGATCCCATCACTCAAGGAGGAGAAGGATGTTTCCAGTTTTCATTTCTGTAGGTAAGTTATATCCTTCTCCTCCTTGAGTGACATGATCAGCCAAACCAAGTTTACCTTGTAGCTGAATTTGGCCCATGGGCTGCCAGTTTTGAGCCTTGTAAATTACCTAAATGGCATTTTTAATCCAAATTTCTGATATTTTTATATTTGACTCCTGAATTACTCTTTAATAGTCAATCATCACTTTTTCAACCCTTAAAAAATACCTAGGAAAAAATAAGCTAACCTACCAGAATATCCCTTACATTTAGCACTTACTATGTGCTCAGGCTGTTCTAAGAATTTTGAAAAATTAACTCTTTCATCTTCAAAGCAGCTCAGTTGTGTAGGTACTATTATTACCCTCATTTTACAGATGAGGAAACTGAGCCCTGGGGAATTTACATAATTTGCCCAAGGTCACACACCTAAACTCAGCAGGCAATACTTAACCTTAGTCGTGCTGCCTCTCTGAGTATTTGCTAGAAAACATTAATTCATGCTTTGGTGGGTAGCCTGCTACTGGTACAAACATTAGTTTGTGAAAATGCCCAGGCACATGGGTTTTTCCATTCAGAAGTTTCAGATCTCAGAGCACTCACTGTGCCTGTGCAGCATCAGCAGGGATGCAGGAGACACCAGACACACACAAACTCAGAGGCAGCAAAGGACACGCTTTGCATGGAGAGACAATTGACCTGTGTAGAGACACCCACACTGGGAAGCCAACATGAACGCCCGACTCATTATCTGGAAAGCACGGGAGGCATTCACAAAGTAGAGCCCTAACCTGCTGCGTGTTTTCAATAGTGGCCTGTGAATTTGAATGAGAACGTGTTCAATATGTGACTCTCTCATTAAGAAAACCTCATGAAGTCCTGGAGACAATCAAAGCAATGTATTTAGATAGCAGAAAGACCACCAGTCTAGTAGTGAGGAACCCTAAGTGTTCATCCCATTTCCATCACTAACAGTTATGTGAATTGTGAATGTTATTTTCCCTCTTTGGACCTTAGTTTACCCAAATCTAAAATGAGAAATTTAGATAAGATTAGAGAGTAACAAATCCAAATGTTTGTGTAGATGAGGCAGCTAATGTAAAGTATGAAACAAGCATTTCCCAATCCTCTTAGCTCAATTCTCAGCAGGTTTGGAGGCGGGTAACAGTAGATTTGAGAAGATGTATTGTAACTGAAACTCGGTCTCAGTGTGGGGCAATAGGGAGTGGTGAGGACTGTGGCAAACTGGAAAACACAAGCCTCATCTGAAGGATGACTACTACTTGGCTTGATTTGATTTTTACCTTGGAGAAATAGACACGAAGTGTGGCCCAATATTCCAAGTAAAGAAAAGCCAGATGTAAAATATCTTGATTTTTAAAATGCAGGCAACTCTTTCAACTTTTTAAGAATATGATATTAGCCAAACCAGATTTACCTTGTAGCTGAATTTGGTACATGGGCTGCCAGTTTTCAGCCTTGTAAATTACCTAAATAGCACTTTTAATATGAATTTCTGATGTTTTTATATTTGATTCCTGAATTACTCTTTATTAGTCAATAATCACTTTTTCAATTCATTAAAAAATACTTAGAAAAGAAAGCCCACTTATTTAGGATTTTAAAACCAGGAACTTAAAGTTATGGAGAAGAGGTTCAATAACTGATATTTCTGCTACAGATGGGCCAGGATGACATCAAACATCTCGCTGAAAAACTGGAGAAAAAAATTAGCCAGTCATTAGAAGTTCTCCCATATTTCCAAAACTCCAGATGGTTGACTTTTTCAGCCAGATGGGGTTTCAGCTTTATTTATGTTGTCTGAAAACCTTCAGGGAAGCTGCAAAGATGTGGTTGAGGATGGAGGTGAGGAAAAGACATAACATTTATTAACTATTCTGTATGTGCCAAGCTCTGTGCTAGGTGCTTTTGTACATGTTAACTCATACTTTTCATATCTCCTGTCTCCGCCCAAGTAGAATGTGGAATCTGTAAGGACAGGGATTATTGTCTTTGGGGCACTGCTCTACCCCTAAAACTTAGAAACAGTACCCAGTCATCACTTCTGCACCTGCAGTCCTAGATTTAATGCTGCACCCTCCCTTAGACATGGGTTCAGAATGTGCTGGAGTTCTCTTACTCTCTTCCCTACTCCTGACCTTCTCCCAGTTCCTTTTTCTGTATTCTTCCTCCTTGCCACTAAAGCCTGAGAGGTAGATGGAAGAGAGAAATGGGCTGGAGTCTTAAGGCAGGATGGGAGGGAGTGACCCTGACTGCGTTTGAGGGTTGAGTCAGGATTGGGCAGGTGGTAGAGGTCAGAGTATGAACATGACTAATAGTCAGACAGAATGTGTCCATAGCGCCATACTGGTTGTTAAAATGTTAAAATACTTTCCTATGTCTTGATAAACAACAACTGGCCCAAGTCTTTCACCAACTCCCCACCACCACTGCACCCACCCTAGCCCTTACTGGGGCTGCTCAGATCCATTAGGTAAAGGGTGAAGACCTGGCCCCACAGATGTCATCGTGACCTTGCTCTGGCCCTACAAAACCATTCATTCTGATTGTCTGGTCTTGTGTCCCATTGGTTGTTACATATTTTAAATCTCATTCCCAGTCGTATCATCATCGGTGGAAAGAAACTTACTCCTCTTCTTTCTTCCTCAAACCCAATCTTCTCCCTGACTGTGGGATTCCACCTACCTTAGGAAGTAGATGCCTTGAAAATACTTTCAGTTGTTTCAATCTCTGAAATTTTATCTTCTGGATTAGAATAAAGGCAAGTGACCTTCATTCCAAGGTTGGGTGACCAGTGTGGGTTATTTGTATGGATAACTAGTGTGTGTCAAGAAAAAAATAAAACAAGAAATTAGGCAAAAACATGACTGTGTTCTTTAAATGTTCACATAGAGCACAGTGAAACAAGCTTACCCAAGGGATCATCTGACCCTCAGGGGAAATGTAACTTTGATTGACTCAGCTTTTAGTACAGATTGAGGCCTGGTTGCTACAAAGTTAGATATTTACTTGTAGAAAACTGAGAAAATGCACATAATTTTTTTGTTCAGTAGATGTGCATGTGATTTTCATTCATTAGAGGAGATAACCCCAAATGTTGTGGATTTATTCTCTCCTCTCCTGAATCTTATTCAGTTTTATATTAATTTAGTAATCTTATTTCAAAACCTTTTCACTGAAAAAAAATAGAACATCCTCCTTTGAACTAGTTTTGTCATTCTGCTGGTTCCTCACTGCTGAATTGAACAAAACTTGACATGAGCTATGTATTTTAGGAGAATTATGTTTTTAATAATTTAACATTTCTTTGACATATGGAAGCATCATCCAATGAAAACAATGTTTCTGAGGTTAAACAGAAGTGTAGAAAACCCCAAGGTTGTTTCAATTTTCTCCCATCTCATAACCCTGCCACAGCACACTTTTTCAATGTAGGAGCAAATAGGCCTTTAATAAGTTAACGAAAGACCACAGAGAATATGGGATATAGCAGGGGCTTTGGGAGCAGGTGGACCTGGGGGCTTATGTGGATCCTATTATTTACTGACTATGAGACCTTGAAAGTTACCTACCCTCTGAGTGCTAATTTACTTACCTGTGAAATGGGGAAATAAACATAGCAAGTGCCATCAACTGTTTCTGTTTTAATTCTTGTGTTTCCTTCATTTCTGCTTACCTCTAAATAACATGTTGACCATTAGTTCTTGATTTATGCATTTCTACACAAGATCCATTTGCTAAGACAAACAATAAGTTAGCTTTCTTATACAAGTTCTCTCCTTCCTCCCAATACTTTTAGTTCCTCAGTGAGGTACCTGTGGCTCCAAGAAGAATCATTCATAATGATTGAGTGCTGGATTGGACACTTGCTTAAGCAGCATGGCTGCTCATGTGCCCACCTCAGCAAGGGACTTGGAGGGAACAACAGAGCTAAGAGGAGGCATGGGAGTGGGGTAGCCTGTTTGGAATGGTGAAGTTCTGTGTGTGGATTGGATCTGGGAGTGGGCAGCTGAGCTGCCACCCTTGTGTTCATATCTCACCTGAGAGAGCAGCCCATTAACCAAGAAAACTCTAACCCGGCTGCATGATGCTTGTGAAGATGTTGCCCTATACGAGGCTGCCTGGCCAAGGGGTCGAGTAGGGGCTGAGAGTTAGCCCACGCTCCGCTCACCAAACCATGCACCTTGGTTCAGAAATGACTCTATCCAAAAGGAGGAGGGTGTATAATAAATGTTCGCAGGGTACTGTATGGGTCAACTACAGTCTCAGCAACATGGGCTGTATGTTTTCAGTGGAAGGAGCCAGGCAGGATGGAAAAGACTAGATCAGAGTCAGAGATTCCACACCAGGAAAGGAAGTTGCAGTAGGAAGGTACCATAGGACCCTCCAATAACCAATGCATGTAACTCCACAAGACAGTCAGCACGCAGATCCCTGCTACACAGAGCGCCTGGCAATTGATGTTAGCCAGAGAAGCAGTGACAGCAAACAAGAAAGGTTTACAGCCTCGCCCAGCTAAGTGAAGTGGCATGTTGGCCTTTTCTTTCTTCCTGCTCCCTGCAGGAACATACATACAGAAGGTGCTAGAATCTAAACGAGGAAGGAGCAGGGATAGTGATTTGAATTCAACATGCAATTTGAAATGTTAGACAAAACTGGAAGTTTTAACAACCAAAAGTGACTGGGAAGTTATGAAATCTGCCTAAACTGTCAGTAAGAAAATGAAGGATTTGATATAACACAGTTGAAAGCCAAACTAAAACTGGTGCATGTTTATATCCCACTAAATTGAGACACATCAATAAACATAAATAATGTCACCATGCTTCCTCTCAGAAATTTTAACAGTTGAAAACTCTGCAGGCCATGGTGGATCACATCTGTAATCCCAGCACTTTGAGAGGCCAAGGAAGGTGGATCACTTGAGCCCCAAAGTTTGAGACCAGCATGGGCAACATAGTGAGACCTCCATCTCTACAAAAAATACAAAAAAGTTAGCCAGGTGTGCTGGCATGCTCTTATAGTCCCAGCTACTCAGGAGGCTGAAGTGGGAGGATGATTAGAGCCCAGGAGATTGTAGTTGCAATGAGTTGAGATCATGCCACTGCACTCCAGCCTGGGTGACAGAGTGAGACTGTGTGAAAGAAAGAAAGAAAAACAAAAGAAGAGAGAGAAGGAAGAAAGGAAGGGAGGAAGGAAGGAAGGAAAAAGAGAAGGAAGGAAGGAAAAGAAAGAAGGAAAGAAAGAAAAAGGAAAGAAAAAGAAAAAAGAAAGAAGAAAGAAGGAAGGAAGGAGAGAGAGAGAAAGAAAGAGAAAGAAAGAAGAAAGAAGGAAGGAAGGAGAGAGAGAGAGAAAGAGAAAGAAAGAAAGGAAAGAAAGAAAGAAGAAAGCAAGCTAGCTCACTCAGTGGTGTATATATATGTTATGATGTGTAGCTATCTCTCAGGGTTTGACAAACTACAACTAGGCCAAATTCAGCCCATTGCCTGCTTCTGGACAGCCCATAGCTAAAAATATTTTGTACATTTTAAAATGGTTGAAAAATTAAGTAATATCCAATAATATTTCATGACAAATAAAAAAGATATAAAATTCAAATTCCAGGATCCATAATCCTAAATGTTGTCAATAAAAAATTTATAGAAACTTGTTTTCTTTCTTGTCATTTATATTTCTATATAATATCCTCAATTTTGCTGCTTGGCCTGCAAAGCCTGAAATATTTACTATCTTGCCTTTTCCAGAAAAAGTAAAGTTTGCCAAACCCTGCTATATCTCACTGTAGAGACATGTAGGAATCTATAATAACACTCTATTTCTAGAAGGATTATTTGTTTTCCCAAGAGTTTTGAATTGCTTTTCTTTTTTCTTGCACCATCTGCCTTTATCACAGACCGTTCATGTAATCAGATATTCTTTCTTTCCCAGAGAATTCTCACATAGGTCTGATTTTCCCCCTCTCATGGTGTCCAGGAAAATGTAGCCCTTGTCCAGGTGCACAGGGAACAGTAACTGCTAGGGCTGACAAAAGAAGAAATCCTTGGGAGCCAGTGTTTCTACTGACTATAAAAAGAAAGGAACACTATAGATAAGTTTGACAGTAGACTCTGTAAGACACGGTTACTCGGTGGGTGACCCACCACAGGCAGCTGGTGTTGGGAGTTTAGGTATGAATACTGTGTCATTTAGCTCCATGGATGAGGTTCAGTATGCTCATGAGACTTCATGAAAGATACATGAATGGGCACTTCTATGAAAGAATCTCATACTCCAAAATGTTACAAATCACAAAGAGAGAGCTTAGAAGTGAAACTGAGGGTGACACTTAGGGTCATCCAAACATAGATGGTAATCAAAGGTATGACTGTACACAAGAAATGCCAGAAAAACACAAGGAAGAAAAAGAGGGAAAACGATACCCTAAGTAGCACTAACATTGATGGACAAAGAACAGAGGAGCCAGTGAGACTCTGGGAAAGCAGAGATGAAGGAGGAGAAGGAGAATTCAGGATTTGACTAGCGTTTTGTGGGTCTGCTGAAGCTTTTTCCAAAATGGTGCAGATGAATGACAATGTCTACTACTAGAAGCCCTCCAGCCTAAGAGAGCTCTCTGCAAGGCAGGAACCCCACCTGTGGCCTGCCTCCTGGATTTGCATGAGGTGGCTCACTTCCAGGGCAAGTCTGCCCTTCTTCCTGGGATCAGTCAGCAGGTGAAATTGTGTTATGGATCCTGGGAGCTGTTTCCAAGGAAGCTGGAGAGAGAGAGGATGGGCCGTGAGAACCCCAGAAACAGGTGCCAAGGAACTAGGGAAATAATTATTTTTAATTTCTTTTTTTTTTTTTTGAGATGGAGTCTCGCTCTATCGCCCAGGCTGGAGTGCGGTGGCACGATCTCGGCTCAGTACAACCTCTGCCTCCTGGGTTCACACCATTCTCCTGCCTCAGCCTCCCGAGTAGCTGGGACTACAGGAGCCCGCCACCACACCTGGCTAATTTTTTATATTTTTAGTAAAGACGGGGTTTCACCGTGTTAGCCAGGACGGTCTCAATCTCCTGACCTTGTGATCCGCCCGCCTCGGCCTCTCAAAGTGCTGGGATTACAGGTTTGAGCCACCGCACCCGGCCTATTTTTAATTTCTTAATTTTTACTTTCTAAAATTGTTTTGAGACAGGGTCTTGCTCTATTGCCCAGGCTGAAGTTCAGAGGTGCAATCAGAGCTCACTGTGGCCTCGACCTCCTGGGCTCAAGGGGTCCTCCCACCACAGTCCCATGAGTAGCTGCGACTACAGGCACATGCCACCATGCCCGGCTATTTTTAAAATTTTTTGTAGAGATGGGGTCTTGCTATGCAGGCCAGGATGGTCTTCAACTCATGGGCTCAAGCAATTCTCCCACCGTGGCCTCCCAAAGTTCTGTGATTACAGGTTTAAACCACCGTGCCCCACCTAGAAAAAAATAATTAATAGCTAATACTTAACAAACACCTTATATGTGCCTAGCAATGATTATTGTGGTAGATTGTGCATTCATTTGTTTGTTTGTTTTTGAGGCAGAGTCTCGCTCTGTTGCCCAGGCTGGAGTGCAATGATGTGATCTTGGCTCACTGCAACCTCTGCCTCCCGAGATCAAGTGATTCTCCTGCCTCAGCCACCCAAGTAGCTGGGACTACAGATGTGGGTCACCATGTCAAGCTAATTTTTTGTATTTTTAGTAGAGACAGGGTTTCTCCATGTTGACCAGGCTGGTCTCGAACTCCTGGCCTCAAATAATCTGCCCACCTTGGCCTCCCAGAGTGCTGGGATTACAGCCGTGAGCCACCGTGCCCGGCCTCATATCTGGGCCAGCCCCTGAGCATTTATTCATTTATTTAACAGACACACGCTAGATGCCAGGCAGTGTTCTAAGGATGCACTTTACAATTATTATTTAACCCTCCTGATTTATTTGAGAGATAGATACTACTATTACCTCCATTTTATAAACTGCACATAGTTAGTAAATGCTGGGCTGGGATTTAAACTGTACCTTCTTCTGTTTCTCATTAACTGTATTCTGGGCCCTTGGATAAAACCTTAGCATAAACAGGCTAAATTGAGCCTCATCATAGCCCTGTCTACTACTAGTTGTCTGCTCTACCAGCAAGGAGACAGAGGCTCAGAGAGGTAAAGTAGCTTGCACAAGATCACTCTGCTAGGTGGTGACAGGGCTGGGATATAAACCACAGTCTCACCCTAATCATCACACCACACTGCCTTAATTTAAGGACCTGGGCTGGTGGGTTGGGTCTCCTCCAACCTGCTCAATCCTGTGTCAAGGAGAGCTCAGCATCAGTCAGAGGCTCTGAACCATTCAACCACTGGAGATATTGTGAAAAATAATTCACCCAATGTCTGCCAATTCTGATACCAAATCCAGAAAGCAAGGTCAAGGAAAATAAATGGTAAAGCCAATAAAATTGAGACATCGTAGCACTAGGCTGTGAAGAAATACCACCTCTGGAGATCAAATGTAAATTTTTCTTTAAAAAAGTAACACTAATGATTTGGAAGTGAGAAGAACAGGGAGTCTGATGGGATGCAGGTGAACAAATGATTTGAGATTCTCACATCTTCTACGCTGGAGTTGGGGTGTTTGCCAATGTGGGGATGGCATCAGGTCCATGGCTGTTCCACTTCCTGAGGAGTAAACTTGAGCATGTTATTTATTTGACTTCTTTGGGTTTTAAACTCTGCGTCAGGCACGAGTCAACCCTACCCTCATCCTCATCTCCAGGTTTTGGGCTTGGATGACTCTGTAACATAGACGATAAGAATCTGCAGCCAGGTTCTCATGCAGCACTCAGATGGCCAAAAACATCTTTGAAAGGCACCAGACTTGGAATAGACAAATGTACCAGCAGGCGGGGTTCTTACTGGCCTTGGGCTTGAATGGTCCAGGAATGGGCAGCTAGGCTAAGATTTGGGCAGGCAAGACCCAACACCATCTATCCACCTTTTAGCCTGCAGGTTGTAGGAAATGTTATCAAATATCTTATTGCCACCCAAAAAACTATCCGCCACAACTCCCTGAACCACCAGCCTAGAACCACAACCTGTTGTACAGCAGATCTTCAATAAATATACCTTGAATTTTTTTCCAGAAGAAAAATAACTCAATTACCTTAAGCTTTTCCTAGTGAACCTATACTAATCCCTAACAATTACTGTTTTACTGTTAGGTGCTTACAAATTACCCTATTAATAATAACTCCTACAATTCCAGCCACAATTGTTTACAATTCATCAGCCTGTAGTTTGAGAGAGTCTAGCTCTCCAGTCTTGAAAATCTCAGCCGAGTGCGGTGGCTCACACCTGTGATCCCAGTTGTTTGGGAGGTCAAGGTGGGTGGATCGCTTCAGGAGTTGGAGACCAGCCTGGCCAACATGGTGAAACCCTGTCTCTACTAAAAATACAAAAATTAGCCCAGTGTGGTGGTGGGCACCTGTAATCCCAGCTACTCGGGAGGCTGAGGTGGTAGAATAGCTTAAACCTGGGAGGTGGAGGTTTCAGGGAGCTGAGATAGCACCATTGCACTCCAGCCTGGGCAACAGAGAGAGACTCCATCTCAAAAAAAAAAAAAAAAGAGAGAAAGAAGAAAGAAAGAAAGAAAGAAAGAAAGAAAGAAAGAAAGAAAGAAAGAAAGAAAGAAAGAAAGAAAGAGAAAGGAGAAAGAAAAAGAAAATCTCAGCGTTATTTGTTCATTTTTTTTTTTCCATTTTATCCACGAAGATTATCCAGAGTAGTTTAACAGTCTCGTTTAAAAATTCCCTCAATATCCTGGGTGCAAACTCAGGAAAAGAAAAAAGAAAATATATGTTGTATGGACATATTGTGCACAAATCCCACAGACACTGTTTCTATTCCTTTTGGCTAAGAGTCTATATATACATTTGGTCACCTGCACATTTAGGAAGTGGAATTTCCACCACTCTGTATTGTGTACCATATGCTGTTTGACATCATGCATAGCTGCCCTGGAATACAATAATACTTACCTGTTAAATTAAACTGATCCAAAAAACCATGTTGAGGTTAACTGTTGAGGTGCCTTCCATGACCTCATTCTACTGTCACCTGTAGAAATTGGTTTTGGCAGACAGCAGTTAATAAAGATGTATATTTACAAGTCATTTTGACCCTTTGCAAATTACAGGACAGCAGAACCAATTAGCTGTTTATTAGCTTAACGTGCCCTAAAATACGTATTACCAAGTAAGTCCTGATTTTTCAAAATGTTACTTTTCACCAAAGATGAATCTGGCAGGCAATCAAAATGCTCTGGGTGTTTGGAGAAAAATAGAAAGATCAAATCAAGAGGCAATGATGTTAATCTGAGCCAGAGGTCTGCTGCGCAGCATAATAATTGCTCTTTTCTGCTTTTTCACTCTTTGGTGAGTGATGGCTTAGCTCCTGAGCAGTTGGGAGATGGCAGGGGTTGGGTTTCAAGAGATAATAAGGTCTGGACCAAGGAAATCAGGTCTGGACCACCCCAGGATGATTTTCCAGTTAGAATCCCTGGGGCTCAGCTGCAGTGACAGCTCATTGGCTTAAGAAAGATATAATCTTAGCATAGCACAATGGACTTCTTCCAAATTACTGTAAAGCAGAGAAGGTGTGTTGGGGTGGGTGGGGATGAAATTGTAAACGGTGTGGTCAAGGTAGGCTTCTCTGAGAAGGTGATATTTAACTCAAAATATGAAGGAGGTGAGAGGCAAAGCCAAGTGGCTCACTGGGGGATGGGCATTCCAGGCAGATGGATCAGCAAGCGCAACGGCTTGAAGGGGGGAATGTGCCTGGAGTGTTCAAGAAAGCCAGGGTGGCTGAAATGGGGGAGTGAGGAGGAGAGAAGCAGACCAGTTTAGGATAGTGCAGGCCGGGTCATGTAGAGCCCTGAAGGGAATTGTAAGGACTTTGACTCTTAATAAACTGGAAGCCTCTGAAGGATTTTGAGCCCAAGAATGGCTCTTGAGTTCACCATGGCTGAGTCTTCTTCTCTACTGCACTATTTGCTGCTTGACAGGAAGAGTACTCTGTCCCTTGACCTCCCTTGCTTCTCTCAGACAAGTACTTTAGCTCTAGACTTTTAACACTTTTGCCTCGCCCTTCTCTGTGACTCGGTGCAGTGAAGTAGCACCTCATCAGCACTGTCTTCCTTCTTTCACTGAAGACAAGTCCGTGGTCCCTTATTATTTTTCAGTATTTCATTTCTCATTGTGGAAAAATAGGTTTTTTTAAATGACGTTGATGTAGAAGTTTCTAGTCCTTACCAAATCTTGCAAAGCTCCTAGAATCATCATTCTTGCTGGGCAGCCCCTTCCCAACTCACAGATTCTCACCTTTCATTGGCTCAGGCTGGTATTTCCTCCTGTGCAGCTTCCCCTTCTCAGCCTGGAGATCCAACAAGAGATGCAAAGTGAGTGATTTGAATTTAGGGGGACCTACAGCCTGGGTTCCCTGCACCAGATGTACTTATTGAGCCGCTACTATGTGCTAGACCCTGTGTTGGGTCCTGAGGATTTAGCAGAAAATAAGGCAGACATGGTTCCTGTCTTTGGTAAGCTCACAACTGTGTAGGAAAGACGCTGATAGAGTGCACCCAGGTGAGCAGGGCATGTGACTCCTGTATGTAGCAGAGAGTATCGGTCCTAGAATAGTCATGGCAGGGGTGTCACAGAAGTGTTCTCTTAGGGTTTGTGAGTCCCCAAGGTTCCCCTGGTTCACAGTAGGTGCTCAAAACACATTTGC
Organism: Pan troglodytes; assembly: GCF_028858775.2. Taxonomy (NCBI): domain Eukaryota; kingdom Metazoa; phylum Chordata; class Mammalia; order Primates; family Hominidae; genus Pan; species Pan troglodytes. The sequence goes on from NC_072416.2 coordinate 26,888,038, forward strand.
CAAACACACAAAAAGGCTTGTGCAGCATATACAGGGGAGAACTGACCTCTTCAAGTACTTGGGGCTGGAATAGAAATGAGCTCAGAGATACTTGTTTCTTATCCTTAAGCAGAGGGGAAAGAGAACATGGAAGTAGCCTACCCCTAGAAATCCATGAAGACACACTGAGTGATTATACATTGTCTCTCTCTCTTTTTTTTTTAATCTTTAACTTTAAAAAAAAGGAAAGAAATCCTGGATATTTTATTGTTATTATATTCTTTCAAGTGGTATATTTTTCCTATTGTATTTTGTTAATTAAAACACTTTTTATAATATGAAAGTAATGCAAAAACATGTTCTCAATATAAATGTTTAAAACAAAGTACACAAGACAAGGTTTCCTTTGTACCCTCACTATAAACTCATCTCCTTTCCTCAGAATGACAGCTACTTCTGGTTTGGTAAATAGCCAATAAATCTCTCTCTTTTTTTTTCCTCTACCAAATCAAAGAGATTAGGGAGCACACATTTTTTCTTTCAGTTCAAATTCTTCATAAGTCACTCCACAACTTTTTAACAATTATCTTACAATTTATTAGACATTTAATCATGCACATTATTTTATAATATTTTATTTTTATTTTTTGTCATGTAAGTTGAATTTATTCAATTTTTTCAACTTGCCATTTATTTTTCAGTTAACAAAGTGTCCTACAGATCTTCCTACAATTATCTCACAATTTATTAAGACATTTAATCATGCACGTTAGTTTACATTATTTTGTTTTTATTTTTTGTCACGTAAATTGAATTTATTGGATTTTTTTCAACTTGCCATTTATTTTTCATTTAATAAGGCATCCTGGAGATCTTTCTACATCAGTAGAGAAGTCCACTTTATTCTTTTTGGTGCCTATTTAGTACTTTGAAATATTCCATTATATAATTGCTTTTTTAAAATTTAATTTTAAGTTCAGGGGTACTTGTGCAGGTTTGTTATGAAGGTAAATTTGTGTCATGGGGGATGTGTTATACAGATTACTTCATCATCAGGTGTTAAGCCTAGTACCTTTTAGCTATTTTTCCTGATCTTCTCCCTTCTCCCACCCTCTACCCTCCAGTAGGCCCCAGTGTGTGTTGTTCCCCTCTATGTGTCCATGTGTTCTCATCATTTAGCTCCTACTTATCAGTGACAACATGCAGTATATGGTTTCCTGTTCCTCATGCACATTATTTTAAACATTAAATCATATGGAAGGGCTTTTCATGAGAAGCATCCACGTCAGAGATACTGCTGTCTCCCCACCCTAAGTCCTATTGCTTTTTTAAACCATTTTTTATTCAGTCCTTCTGGTGGTTACATCCTTATCCCTACATAATATGTTCATCCCTCTATTTCTTGATTTATAATCTGTTGACTTCCTGCCATGATAGGTGAGGATTTAGCAAACTCACTCCTCCCTCTGTATTGATTAGCTTTCTAATTTTTTAAAATAACGTACATCTTCATTTCCTCACCTTTCGTAGACTGTCTTAGCTTCCCATTTTATAGAATGAGAAAGTTCACATTCCTCACTTCCATCTACCCATGCCTGTAGCTGTATTTTTACTTTTTCATCATCAAGATTCACTCTGGTTGCATCCTATTCTGTAACTAGACCAATGTCTTCCATGCTTGGGCTATGGATCGATTCTGAAGTTTGAAAACCGATGAACCTTATTCTGATTATGTAGATAATGTTCATTGTGAAGCTGAGTCATTTTCTGAGATTACATTTTTCTCTTTGTGGTTTCAATGTCACAATCTCTGAGTCACTCCAAGAAAAATGTCCAAATGGAGTTGCCTAATACTTAACCAGTCCATCAAAATCATGCCATATATTTATTTGCATCACACTTGGGCTTTCTGGTACAGTTTTCATTTTTCCTGGCATTTCTGATGGACTCAAGGAGTTTTTTTAACAGATCATTTAAGAGCAAAATTGGGCCTTTTTAAACACAAGCTTTGTATAGGAGGAAACACTTTTCTGGAAAAATAACTCCTCTTCCTTTTTTCCTGCCTCCTCAGTATAGTATAGCAGTTAAGAACTCAACCTCACCAGCTTGGCCAATATGGTGCAACCTCTTCTGTACTAAAAATACAAAAATTAGCCAGGCTTGGTGGTGCATGCCTGTAGTCCCAGCTACTCTGAAGGCTGAGGCAAGAGAATCGCTTGAACCTCGGAGGCGGAGGTTGCAGTGAGCTGAGATCACACCATTGCACTCCAGCCTGGGTGACAGTGCGAGACTCCATCTCAAAAAAAAAAAAAAAAAAAAAAAAAAAAAAAACTCAACCTCTACCACCAGATTGCTTGGGCTCAAATCTCAGATCAGCCACATATGGCTGTGCAACTCTGACACATTACTTAACCTCTCTGTGTCTGTTTCCTCACCTATAAAAAGGGGGGATTGTCATTATACCTACTCATAGGGTTGTTATGGGTACTTAATATTTGTTCAACTCTTAGAACAGTGCCTGGCACATGTAAGTACTAATTTGGTGTTGGTTATTACCATTTTCCTGGGATAAATAGATTGGACAGAATCTACTCATCTGCATTGCTCCACCAACAGCAGGGAATCACTCAGGTCATGGTTACCACTGCTCTGTTAGTCCCCCAGAATCTTTAGGAGCCTTAGGGAAGACTGAGGCAAAGCCAGTGATGCAGTTGATGGAGCCCCTACCATGGAACAAGATTTATGGCATATGATGACAAATCTTGGGCCTGACTTCATACTGGTTGATGAAGGTAGTCAAAACCTTAAGGAATAGATGTTCTAGAATATCCCCGAGATGAGCCACATCGGGGAGCCATTAGCACTTAAGTTAACAACAGCAAGCGCCTACTGAGTACTCACATACATCATCTCACTTTGTCCTCCCAAGAGCCTCGTGGGACGTTAGACTCGTTTTATCAATGAGTAAATGGAACTCAGAGAAGTAATTGTCCCAAATTCTCGAGACAGTAAGTGGTAGAGGTAGAATTCAAACTTAGGTATTTTAAATCGGAAAACCGCTGTCCTCAATCCTGATGTTATAGCTCAACATCCTCAAAGCGTGGTCTATTAATTCCTAGGATAAGAGGGGGACTTCCTAAGATCCTTTTAAGGGATTGGCAAGGTTGAAACTATTTCAGAATAATAATAAGATACAGCTGGGCAACGTGGTGCACATCTATAATCCCAGATACTCAGGAAGCTGAAGTGAGAGGATTGCTTGAGTCCAGGAGTTTGAGACCAGCCTGGGCAATACAGCAAGACTCCATCTCCAAAAAAAAAAAGATATGATTTGCTTTTTTCAATGTGTTAAAATTTGCACTTATGAGGCAAAAACAATGGTAGGTAAAACTGTTGGAGCCTGACCACAAAGGAAGGCTGTGGCTCAGTACTCATTGTATTCATCACCACTCACTCACAGGGGAAGAAAATGCTAGCCTCACTTAAAAATGTCCCTGATGAAGCCATAAAGAGGCATCAATTTTATTAAATCTCAAACCTTGAGTGCTAGATTTATACAGTCTGTGTAACCAAATGAGAACTATGCATTGAGTACCTCAGCCAGAGTATGCTAGTGGTCTCAAGCAAAGGCACTTATGCGACTGAGTTGCGAGCTGAACTAGCTGCTTTTTTCCATGAAACACCATATTTACTTGAAAGAATGACAGGTAAATTATGGTTATTCAGGCTTGGGTATTTGGCAGACATTTTCTCAAAAATGAGCTAAGTGAGCCTGTCACTTCAAAGAAAGCAACTGACAGTATTTGTTGCCAAGGATAAAAATTCAAGGTTTCAAGTGATAATTATGATTTTGGAAAAGTTGTGTCCCTGTGAGCCAATGTGATTTGTTTTTACACTGTGTAATGAAATGTGCCAAATTTAGAAGACCTGCATAACTCAGCGAAACAATACTTTCCGAATGACCAATGAATGATGTTACAAAGTTATGCCTGGCTAAAAGACCCATTCAACGTGCAGGATTAGAAAAATGGATTTTCATGTAGTAGAGCATGAAAAGTTAATATGGTTTCAGATTCCACATTGCAACTAGCCTTTAAGGAACTACCACTTGTCGAGTTTTGGTGTAGTATCAAAGAATATTCACAGTTATTTCAAAAGCTATTCAAATACTACTCTATTTGTCAAACTTGTGTGAGGCTAGGTTTTCTTCATAAACTTCAAGTCTAACAACAGTGGGCAACAGATCAAATGCAGAAGCAGATATAAGAATCTATCTCTCTTCTCTTGAGCCAGACATTAAAGAGATTTTCAAAAGCGTAAAAACAATTCTTCTCACTATTTTTTGTTCTGGAAAATATAGTTATTTTTATACAAATATTTATGTTAACATGCAATTGAATTTATCATTATTTTCAAATGAATTTTAAAATAACTATTTCACTATTTTAGGGGGGTTCTAATTTCTGATATAGGAAATATTAAATAGATACAACCCACATAAACAAAAGTTCAATAATTTGCAAAAGTGTAAAGGAGTCCTAAGACCAAAAAATTTGAGAGCCTCTGCTATAGCTGTATTTTAATTCTGTTGACTAACTTCATATAGTTGAGGAGAGAAACTAAAAGAGCTATTTCCATACTTTCATCAGAAGATTTCCTTCTAGTTCTGTCTTTTCTTCTCCAGTGGGAAATGAAACAGTCCCTTGGTGGGTTCTGGTATCTTTTTGACTTCTCTTTAGTTGCAGCTAAGCTAAGTCATTGTTCCACCATCACTGGGATGGAAGAGGCAACATGAGATTTCAGCAGGCACTGAAAGAGGTGTCTTTGATTAAAATGCAACCCTGCTGATATAAAGTTGGACAGAGCCTGGAGGATTCATAGCATCTTGTGTCTTTGTTCATGAAAACTGACAAAGCTTAGCCACCACTCCACAAAAAGTTGAGATCTGTGGTGATATTCTTCATATGTGAGATGAAGCAAAGTGCAAAAAAACTGAGATTTTTGACCAAGTTTTTGGTGGATTGGAATTTAAATGTATAAATTTTCCACCTTCTAACCTATAATTAAAGACACTGTGGGTGAGGATGGAGAATTTGGGAAATGGAAGGGTCTAGTGGGCAATCACTGAACAAACATTTATCTTGGCCAGTGCCAGGGCTTGGTTCTTGGAAATGGAGAAATGGGCACTTGAAGGGAGGCTGGATTATGTGGCCATGAATGTTTTTGTTTGTTGTTTGGCCAACCTCACATCCATTCCTCCTTTTTCTGGTCAAAGGAGGGGTTGTCATGTCACCCTGTCCTCAGTCCATGTGGTTTGGGTGGAACTGACTCCAGCCTAGCAGGACCAGCATATGACCTAGGAATGACCTTGAAGATTATCATTCGGCATCTGGAGTTTATACTAAGGCAGTAGTTCTTGACAGGAACATTTGGTAATGTCTGAGACACTTTTGGTTGGGGGATCAGGGAAGCACAACCAGATCTAGCAGGTGATATCAGGGATGCTGCTAAACACCTTGCAATGCACAGGACAGCCCCTACAACACAAAATTACCCAGTCCCTAATGTCAGGAGTACCGAGGTTGAGAATCCTGATCAAAAGGTAAAGGGAGCTGAGTGCGGTGGCTTACACCTGTGATCCCAGCACTTTGGGAGGCCGAGGTGCGCGGATCACTTGAGGTCAGGAGTTCGAGACCAGGCTGGCCAAAATGGTGAAACCCCGTCTCTACCAAAAATACAAAAATTGGCCAGGTATAGTGGCACACGCCTGTAGTCCCAGCTACTCTACTCAGGAGGCTGAGGCAGGAGAATCGCTTGAACCCAGGATGCGGAGGTTACAGTGAGCAGAGATTGCACCACTGCACTCCAGTCTGGGTGACAGAGCAAGACTCCATCTCAAAAAAAAAAAAAAAAAAAAAAAAGTAAAGGGAAGCCATGAAAGAGTTTTAAGCAGAGGAGCAATAGGATCTAAATTGATGTAGTATGGTATTTGTTTGTTGTTGTTTACTTTTTATAAAATAGAGATGGAGATCTTACTATGTTGCCCAGGCTGGTCTCCAACTCCTTGGCTCAAGTGATCCTTCTGCCTTGGACTCCCAAAGTGCTGGGATTACAGACATGAGCCACAGCACCTAGCTAACTGATGACTTTAAACTGTGGTCAGGTCCCAGGTAGAAACAGATTTTTGAGACGTAAGAAGGGAGCAGGAGATAAGCCAGTGGGCTATTGTAATAACTTTAGAGAGAGAAGACCCTTGGAGTATGGAAGGTAGTATGATGTGGAAGGAGGTATGATCTGGGAAATGCACATTTGGAAATCATCAGTGGTAAAAGGCAGAATCTTGAATGTGAATAAGAGCTTCCAATAAGACTGTAAAAAATAAGAAAATAGGACCAAAGACAGAGCCTTGGGGGAACATCCATGCATAATAAGTAAAATAATAATAATATCTAACACTGGGCCGGACGCAGTGACTCACACCCGTAATCCCTGCATTCTGGGAGGCTAAGACAGGTGGATTACAAGGTCAAGAGATTGAGACCATCCTGGCCAACATGGTGAAATCCCATCTCTACTGAAAATACAAAAATTAGCTGGGTGTGGTGGCACATGCCTGTAGTCCCAGCTACTTGGGAGGCTGAGGCAGGAGAATTGCTTGAACCTGGGAGGTGGAGGTTGCAGTGAGCCGAGATTGCACCACTGCACTCCAGCCTGGCGACTGAGGGAGACTGTGTCTAAAAATAATAATAATAAATAAATAAATAAATAAATAAATAAATAAAATCTAACACTGTTTGAGAGTTTATGTGCCAGCTTCTATGCTAAATAACTTACACGATTACATCTGACCCTTTTTAACAACCCTTCATATCTCCATTTTACAGATTAAAAACCTTAGGCACAGAGAGGTTAAGTAACTGGCCCAAGGTCACACATGGAGCTATTATCTGAGACAGGATTTGAACTCAAATGATATAACTCCATGGCTTTCCTTCTTATCTACCAAGCTGACTCCTTGAATGGAGAAAAATCTTCCAAAAGGAAAATTACCTCTTAAGAGCTGAAAGATGAGCAAAAGTTAGAGAGATGAAGGGATGGGTTGTTGTTCCAGGAAAAGGGAACAGCAAATACCAAGGTCTGGAGGCTAGATGGAGCATAAAGAGAGCATAGGACAGAAGCCAAAACATACAGTAATGGCTGGAGCAGGGGTGGGCTGAGTGGGGAGAATGGCAAGACTGGAGAAGTAGACAGGGGCCGTGTCATGCAGATCTTTGGGAGGCACGTTAAGTAAGACTTTATTCTAGGGGAAACAGAAATTCTTTGGAAAGATTAAAATAGAAAATTAAAGATCTGACGTAATCAGGTTTTCATTTTTGAGGCTCATTCTGGTGGAAGTGTGGGACATGGACTGGGGAATGGAAAAGGAATAGTTTTATTTTTATTTTTCTTGAGACAGGGTCTCACTCTGTTGGCCGGGCTGGAGTGCAGTGGTGCAATCTCGGCTTACTGCAGCCTTGACTTCCTGGGCTTAGGTGATCCTCCCACCTCAGCCTCCTGAGTAGCTGGGACTACAGAGGTGCACCGCTACACCTGCCTAATTTTGTTTATTATTATTATTATTTTGTAGAGACAGTATCTCACTATGCTGCCTAGGCTAGTCTTGAACTCCTGGGCTCAAGCAATCCTCCTGCCTCAGCCTCCCAGAGTGCTGGAACTACAAGGGTGACCCAGTTCGCCCAACTGAGGAATATTTGCAGACTGGTTAAGAGACATTAATGCAATAATCCCATAGCAATAATAGAATCCTATATAAGGGAGATGGACTCATTGGCCATCACTTTGGTAGATGCTTGAAAGCTGGAATCAACTAAATTTCCTGATTGTTGCATGTAAAGGTAAGAGAGAATGAGCTCAAGGCACATCTAGGTTTCTGCCTTTAACCTTTGGATGGACAGTGATCCCCTTTAGGATGAAAAGTTTAGTGATGGGGAGAGGGTGAGTCTGGTTTTAAAAGTGTTGAGTTTGCAGCTTCCTTTGTAACACTCAAGTGGAGGTGTTAAAAGGGCTGCTGAATGCACTGCCCAAGAACTCATGAGGGATATCTAGTCTAATTACTTCCATATATATGGAGCTATGCTTTTTTGATCAGGAAACAGTCAAACATGTACATTCCAACCACTGCTAATTCTAACAGAGGCAACCGGTGAAAGGTCATTAGCTAAGGTTCCGTGTGACAGATGAACTGATGTTAAAAGTCTGAATGCAACACCAGGAGGTCACTGCCAGTATAATTAGGCACAGATAGAGTTTATTGGGTCGTGGAAAGCCAGTTGTGTGTAACCATCATTTCAGCCCCCTCTCCTTCCATTTCTGACTTGTCATCTGGTTTTAAGTGAACATTAAAGTTTCCTTTCATAAATGGTGACCTTTAGAATTTGAAATGATGGTTTCTGGCTAATTTCCATTCCAGCCCTGGGGCTGCTGCTTGAAGCTCTTGACTAGTTTCCAGCCCTGTGTTCTCAACCATAATTTGGAAAAGGGCAATGTTGTTTTCGTCCTTAAAACGCCCATCATTCGGATGAAGGATCGTCATTTCTAATTGTGCGACCACACACTGTTTGGGGATGAAAAATGTACTAGGTGCTGAGCTTATGCTAATAACAAGACCAGACCCAGCCAGGCGCAGTGGCTCATGCCTGTAATCCCACCACTTTGGGAGGCTGAGGTGGGTGGATCACTTGAGGTCAGGAGTTCGAGACCAGCCTGGCCAATATGGTGAAACCCTGTCTCTACTAAAAATACAAAAATTAGCTGGGCGTGGTGGTGCATGCCTGTAAACCCAGCTACTTGGGAGGCTGAAGCATGAGAATCACTTGAACCTGGGAGGCAGAGGTTGTAGTGAGCCGAGATCAAGATTGCACCACTGCACTCCAGCCTGGGTGACAGAGCAAGAGTTTGTCTCAAAAAAAAAAAAAAAAAAAAAGACCAGACCGTTTATTCTGGAGATTTTGGGAACATTTTGTCTGAGGTCACAATAGAACAATAATATGGTTGTATAACCTAGAATTCATTCAGTTGGAAGTGACAGAAAACTAAATTCTAATTGACTTAAGAATGGGGAGACAGAAAGAGAGAAAAAGCCCTATTGCTCATATACTGAAATAACAGAGGTATGGCTATATGCGGGGACCAAATTCACAAGGACACTGTATCTCTCACCATTGTTTCCTCTGCTTCTTCTCTGTCGACTCCATTTCAGAGTAATGGATGGGATACTCAGGGATTCAAGATGGGGAACAGCAGCTCCCAGGGCTATATTCTGTTTTGTTATTGTTGTTTGTTTGTTTGTTTGAGACAGGGTCTCACTCTGTCACCCAGGCTGGAGTGCCGTAGTAGAATCTCAGCTCGCTGTAATCTCGACCTCCTGAGCTCAAGTGATCCTCCTGCCTCAGCCTCTGGAGTAGCCAGGGAACTACAGGCATGCACCACCATACCCAGCTAAATTTTTTGACTTTTTTTTTGGTAGAGACAGGGGTCTTGCTATGTTGCCCAGGCTGCTCTCCAACTCTTGAGCTCAATTGATCCTCCCCCTACCTTAGCCTTCCAAAGTGCTAGGATTACAGGCATGAACCACTATGACCAGGAGGGTTGTATTCTTGAACCCAGCATAACAGCATGAGTTTCTTTTCCAGAGGCAAAAGTCTCATTGCATTTTATTGGCTTCAATTAGGTCATATGTCCATTATTGAACCAATCACTGCAGACAAAGGGTCCCCGAAAGGTTGATTGGCTTAGGCCTGAGTCACATGATTCAATCTTGAAGTAGGAGGGGCATAGATCCCCAAAGATAATTATGATGATAAATGACAACCATTATTGACCAGTTGCTACATGTTCTGACCAGCATGAATGCTTTTTCGTGTGCTTCTCATGACAACACTTTGAGATAGGTGCTATTGTCATCACTCTTTTAACGTTGAGGAAAACAAAACTATAGCAAGATTAACTAACTTGCCCAGGACCGACAGCCAGTAAATAACAAAACCAAGGTGTAGAGAGAGGTGACTGTAACCTTTCCAAAGACCCACAGATGGTAAACGATGGAGCCACTATGCAAATTCAGGCAGCGTTTCACCAGAGTGTAGGCTCTAAACCACTACTCTATGACACCATCCTGAGTTAGGGTAGGGTTACCAGATGTCCACTGCAACGCAGCAGTTTTCAGTGACAGCAGGCTTTCAAACATGACTTTATTTTTCCTCACAACAACTTTAAAGGAGACCCGACCGGGAAGCGCGATCTCCATTTTCCCGTGAGGAAATCGAGGTTCAGGTTGAGTGCTTTGCTCTAGGTCAAACATGAATTAAACAGTGGAACAGAGACTAGAATCCTATGGCCGCCTTTTCTGGTCATGCAGTAATGTAGTTTGAGCGCTTAGGAAACGTTTGGGAGGCCACACAGACTGAAGAGTCACACTGGGCTTATTGCGGGCTAATCCTCCACCCACACTTATCCACTTGTGCGGCTTCTTCATTACTTCCTTTTTTTTTTTTTTAAACGGAATCTTACACTCGGATAATTTGTGTATATTTAGTAGAGATGGGGTTTCACTATGTTGGCCAGGATGATCTCGATCTGTTGACCTCGTGATCCGCCCACCTCAACCTCCCAAAGTGCTGGAATTACAGGCATGAGCCACCATGCCCAGCCTCATTAACTTTCCTTCTGTCATTGTTATAGGTGGACATGAGAGTCCCAAGAACGTGGACACAAAGTTGCTCTCAAAGATGTAAACTGTAAATTAAGCTGTTTATGAAACAATTTATCCACGTTGAATTTACCTTTTATTAAACTCAGACACACATATGTATGTATATGTGTATGCATATTTATGTACATATGAACATATCTATTTCTGAACCTTCTATTCTTTTCTTTTAATCTATATTTCTATTTCTGAGATTCTACACACTCTCTTTTGAATTCATGTGCTTCACAAGATTCTTTTTTTTTTTTTTTGGACGGAGTCTCACTCTGTCTCCCAGGCTGGAGTGCAGTGGCCTGGCCTGATCTCAGCTCACTGCAACCTCCACCTCCTGGGTTCAAGCAATTCTCCTGCCTCAGCCTCCCAAGTAGCTGGGACTACAGGTGCACACCACCATTCCCGGGCAATTTTTTGTATTTTTAGTAGAGACGAGTTTTCACTGTGTTAGCCAAGATGGTCTCGATCGCCTAACCTTGTGATCTGCTTGCCTTGGCCTCCTGAAGGACTCAATACTAGAAGAGCGCCTTCTTCTCTGCTATCGTTCTTTACCAAACATCTGAGTTCTTATCATTTGGTTTTGCTAGCAAATATTCTAAGTATTCTGTCTCATTGTAGGATATTGAGATATTAATTTTAAAATGTAATTAACAGTCTTATTTGGGAATGATCGACATCTTTAGGATATTGAGACTTCGCATTTAACAACATAATGTATCTCCCATTTATTAAAATCTTCTTTTAGGTTGTTTAGAGAAATCTTAACATTTTCATCATTCAAGCCTATGCATCTATTGTGTACATTATTTCTAGGTAGTTTTTATGTTTTTTGTTTACTCACATTAATGGATGGTGTTTTCCAGGATATTTTCTAAGAGGCTAGTATGACTGGTAGGTGAGAAAGCTATTACAGATCTATAATTATTTATAAGCTGCTTGAACATTCTTACTTAGTTAATTTCATTTGCTTTTCCAGGTAAAACAATCATAACATCTGCAAATAATAGGTGGAATATTTTTGCCTCCACTTTTTTTTTCTTTGACTGAAGTTTAGAGAATAGTGTTAAATAATGGTAGTGGTCAAAGACCACCTTGCTTTTAGCTGTAATGGATATCTCATGAACAGTGTTTCTCAAAGTGTGATCACAGATCTGGGTTTACATCCCAGAATTTAAACAAACCTGGTCATCTGCATTTTAGCAAACTCCCTAAGGTGATTCCTGTCTACACTCAAGTGAATAACTCCTCCAGGTTTTCACCAAGAAGCATGGTATTTGTTATTGGTTTAGATAGGTTTTCTTTATCATACTATCAAGATTTCTGTCAATGTCCACTTAACTAAGAATTCCCATCAGGTATGGAGATTTACATTTTTGATAGTTATTGAGATTATAAGTTTTATCCTCTTTGGATTATTAATAGGGTAAGTTATGTTAATGGCTTTCGTATTGGCCTTTCTACCTTTCATTCTTATAATAATTCCTTTTGGGGCAATTTTGTTTTTGATTGTATAATGCTGAAGTGGATTTGCTAACATATAATTTAGGATTTTTCTATACACTTGTCAACGAAATTTTCCTGTGGTTTGTCTTTTGTGTGTTATTTTTGTTAAGGTTTGAAATCTGAGTTGCGGTAACTTGCTGAAATGATTTTCTATGCTCTGAAATAGACTAAATAGCATGGAAATTTTCATATAAAACCCTCTGGGCCTGGGGCCTTTTTGAAAGTAGTTCTTTGACAATTTCTCTCACATCTTATTTGCCTATTTTGAGCCTTTTTCTAGAGTCATTTTTACTCATAGAAATGTAAAAATGTTTTAGTCTAGGGTTAAATAGTGTGATTGCTTATAATTCATTTTATTCCAAATCTGTCTTTTTTCTTCTCTATTTTCTCAACTTGTCTCCGACTGCATTTATAATTGGTGTCATTTCTTCCAAGATGGTGCCATTAAGTTGTCTTTCAGTCTTTAACTTTTAGGTTTTGAATTTTCATCTCTTTCTTGGGTTTCTTAATGTATTTTTTAAGAATCTTGGAAGAGCAGTTTGAAGGCAGCCAACCAAATGCCATTATGAGCAATACATTTTTGCTCTTGGGATTTTTTTAACCTAGATTTAAAAATCTTATCTTGTTGAGGTTGGCATGCTTTAATGTGAAGAGGTCCTTTTGGCATCCTAACTACTATCCAGCAAAGTCACTAGACCTCGCAGATAAGTGTCATCTGCCAATGTGATTAACTAGCTGGCCATTTTGGTTCTCAGCAAGTCATTGATAAAATCATTGAAGGGGAAAGGTTGAAGGACATAGCAGTGTGGTAAAGAATTAGCCAAACATCTAGTAGTCTTGCCTTACAAACACAGGAATTATAACTTGGTTTTATGGGATTCCCATCAAAAAAAAAAAAAAAAGAAAGAAAGAAAAGAAAGACACTCAGAGTGTGACCTCACCTCAGGTTCACTATGCTCAATGAAAAACCACATTCCCTAACACAAGCTGAGTAAATGTTGTTCAGTCCTGTGATTCACACTCATCAGGACTTACTCTGGGAAAGGCACTGTGCTGGTCTTGGACGTGCAAAGCCAAAAAGATATGGCCCCTGTTCTCAGGGACTTTGCATATGAGGAAAATCCTTTCTTAGTTATGTGGTCTCCAATATCACAAGGTTACCAAAACCATTTTTTAAATAATTGCAAACACAGATTGTTTAAGGTCCCTCTTCAAAGATTATAAGAGTAACCCGTTTACTGCACCTAGTGAAACTATTCAAAAATAGAAAAAGAAGTAATAATACCCCTACTCTATTCTCACCCTGCCCCAACTCATCCCCTTCCAAAGTAACTACCGTTAACTGCTAAATGTGCTTCCTTTCCTACCCTCAAAACGTACACACATACATGCACAGGAGAAGGAGCATCATTTGCTTTTGTTTAAATTAAATCAGAGCCAGACACAATGGCACACACCTCTAGTCCCAGCTATTTAAGAGGCTGAGGCAGGAGGAGTTCAAGTCTAGCCTGGGCAACATGGTGAGACCCTGTCTCTAAAAATAATAGTAATAATAAAATTTTTTAAAGTGTAAAATAAGTAATTATATATCTAATTGAAGATAATATGTATATATAATTTAAAAAGTATATATAATTAAATCACACTGTCGATGTTAGCCTGCCACTTGCTTTTCAATACATCATGGCTATCCTTCTGGTTCTATAGGTACTGATTTTTTTCTTTCTTTTCTTTTTTCTTTTTTTTTTTTGAGATAGGGTCTCGCTCTGTCACCCAGGCTGGAGAGCAGTGGCGCAATCTCAGCTCACTGCCACCTCCACCCACTAGGCTTAAGCAATCCTCCCACCTCAGCTTCCCAGGTAGCTGGGACCACAGGCGCATGCCACCACACCAGCTATTTTTTTGTAGTTTTGGTAGCGATGGGGTCTCCCCATGTTTCCCAGGCTGTTCTTGAACTCCTGAGCTCAAGCAATCCCTAACTTGATTTTTTCAATAGCTACATAATGTTCCATAGAATAGAATCACTTCAGTTTATTCAACATGCCTTTGTTCATGGGCATTCATCTTGTTTCCAGTTTTTATTGCTGTCATTGTCATTCTTGTCACATGTTGCATGACAACATATGTTCTTATATACTAGTGCTTTTATTTTTCTGGCTAGATTACCAAAAGCAATATTGCTGGATCAATAAGGGTATGGGGTTATAATCTTAATAGATATTGACAGGTTATTATCCTAAAAGATTGTAGCAAGGAGAGTGATTATCAGGCAAATGTCTTGATTATTAAATGAAGGACACACACACACACACACACATATATATATATCATGTATATATATATTCAAAGATTTTGCTTTGAAAGGAGATCCCCTAGAATGGATTGGAAGCACAAATAGCAGCCCTGAATTGCAGTCATTCCTAGTAGTGTCCTCTGTTGCCATCGCCATGCTGGCCCCCAGAGGACACTGCTCTGAGAACGCTAAAAACAGCAGCAAAGCCATTTATTGTGTCCCACCCAGGTAATACACTAGTACCTTAGGTACACGTCTTCCATCTTACTCTCATAGTTATGTAAGAGATAGATGCTATTACCATCCTTATTTTACAAAAGTGGAAACTGAGGCCTGGAAAGTTTGTCACTTGCTCAAAGTGACACAACTGGTAGGTGGTATAGCTGGGATTTGATTCCAGTTCTGCCTGCCTCCAAGACCTACGCTCTTAACGACTGTGTGGGATTTCCTCCAAGGATACCGTCACTGAGACTTTCATTAGAGCCCCGGGCAGAGCCACACCTTGCCTCCTGCTGTGAAGGAGGAAGGCTCCTGTGCAAGGTCCTTGCAGCCAGGCTGACCTCCAGGAAGTACCTTCCCTATTCAGAGATAACTGAGTGAGCATATGGGCACCCCAGAACACTATGGATGGGATGGCATGCTTGCTTGCTCCTGCAAACAACTCAGAAGCTAGCTTTCTTCTCTCCTTTCTCTCTCCCACTCTCTTTCTCTTGCTTTCTCAAAACAAACTGAAGCAATTAAGAGACACTGGTCACCCTTGGTTTGGCCTTTCCCCATTCTGTTGTGATAGGCAACAGGTACGCATGATTAAAAGTGTAGGCTCTGGGCCATGCATGGTGACTCACACTTGTGATCCAAGCACTTTGGGAGGCCGAGGCGGGTGGATCACTTGAGGCCAGGAATTCGAGACCAGGCTGGGCAACACAGCAAAACCCCATCTCTACTAAAAATACAAATATTAGCTGGGCCTGGTGGCACTCACCTGTAGTCACAGCTAATCAGGAGGCTGAGGCATGAGAATCACTTGAACCCAAGAGGCGGAGGTTGCAGTGAGCCGAGATCAAGCCACTGCACTCCAGCTGGGGCAACAAAGCAAGACTCTCCAAAAAAAAAAAAAAAAGGAAGAAAAAGAAAAAAAAAATGTAGACTCTGGAGTCAGAATGACCTGGGTAGGAAACCAACTTGTTAAACCTTCAGCAATTTTCCTGAGACTCTCCAAGACTCATGGTCTCCCTGGCAACAGAACCATCCTACCCAGTGTCTTGTCTCACCTGAGAATGCATCATCATCTCCTTGGGGACAGGTCAATGTCTATGCCTCTTGGCTTACAGGTCCTGAGGGAACCTCTATAACACTAAGCAAAGATTGATTCTCAATAATTAAATTCAATGGCGTTTTAAGGTAAGACTGAGGCCAGGTACAGTGGGCTTATGCCTGTAATCCCAGCACTTGGAGAGGCCGAGGCGAGAGGATTGCTTGAGACTAGGAGTTTGAGAACAGCCTGAGCAACATAGTGAACCCGAGTCTTTCCAAAACATAAGTAAATTAAATAAATAAAGTAAGTAAGTAAGGTTGAGACCTGAAAAGGGAAGAAAGAAAATGAATTCACATGTATTGAGGGGCTACTTCTGTGTTAGGCAGTATTCTGGAATTTAATAAACATTAACTCAACTCTTTGAAATAGGCATAATTATTCCCATTGTATAGAAGACAAAAATGAAACTTAGCAGCATCAGCATAACTTTGCTAGGATTGCAGAGCTAGAAGTGATGGTGATGATGATGATGATAATGATGATGATGATAATAGCTTACTGTTTATTGAACATCTTCTATGAGTGGCACTATGCTAACAGCTTCACATGCACTCTCTCATTTAATCCCAAGCACAACCCAATAAGTTAGTCCCTTTTATAGATGAGAAACCTGAGGTCCCAAAAGGTTACAAGGGCACTCAGTTAGTAAGTATTAGACCTGGGAATTGAACCCAGGTTTTTCTCCTTCCTTAGGAGTATCTCTCATCCCTGCTTTGGAAGTGAAGGCCTTGGTGGCAGTTATTCAAATTTAAACATTCAGCTGCCTGGACCACTTCTAAATGTGGTGTCATGCAACTGTACAGAAGGCCAGGCCTTTGGAAAAAGAAAACAGATTTTATATCTACTGTCTTTTCCCCTTCATCTTCTGGGCTCTGTGGGCAATAGTTTCATGGCAAGATTCTGCATCCTGTCTCATGGCCACACATACTGTCTGTGCTTGGCACAGCCTGCTGTCTCCATGGAACATCTGCGGCTCACTACTAGTGTGAGTGATTCTATTTTCCACACATCCCCAGCTCGTTAGAAAGCAAGGCTCCCATTTGTTGGTGGATGTTTGCAATCTGAAGCTGAAACACTGCAAAATGATGATTGAGCTGATTCACACTAGGAGAGAGTCTGTGACACATAAACACACACACACACACACACACACCAGACACTTAATTAGTGAGAATTGATCTCTTGCCTGACCTGAAGGGTATGGTGACTTTTTCCATCATGCGGCCATGTGGCTTCTGAGGACAGTTACCCAACTGGAAGCTTTGCATGCAGTCATGGTGGTCTTTCCTGGCCAGGGATGCAGCTCAAATGTCCTCTGGGCCACCCAATTGAAGTGTCAGCATCTTAAGGAAACCGCATGTCTACAAAGGTAGTAAGAAAGTGGAAGTAAACAGCATCCCTCCCAACCGACCCAGGGCTCTGCAGAAAGGAAAGAGCTTCCCCTCTCCTTCTCGATGAATTCGCCTTAGAACTTCCTCAACGTTCCTCTCAGATTTTCCACTTCTGGTCTTTGGCCAAATGCAATCTTTAAAAATACACATTTGGCAAGAATCTGCAAAAGAAAAAAAAAAAAAGAAAAAGAAAAAAAATCCCTTCAGATTGTTATGTGATGGTGGGGAAAAGACACATTTTTTTAAACTCTAAAAAAAGCACCTTAGCATTTTGTAGGCTTTTATAATTCTGAAACAGCTGAAATGCTAAAACTTTCAAGTTGGCAGGATTGAAACTGAAATCTGCAAAGCAGGTTCAATTTGACAGGAGTAGGAGCCTTGCATTTCAGAGGGTTTTGATGAGCTTGTGGGTCTGAGCCATCAACACAATGGGTGGCCACCCACTTGCAGGGAGCCCTTCATGCCTGGGTCTCCATCCCCATTCTAGCTCCCTACAGGGTTCACTCTGAGAGATGCTCTGGGGTAGTCCATGAAGGTACCCCATTTGCCTTCCTAGCTGTGGGTAGCACAGCATGCTCTGTGGCACTAGACTGCCTGGATTTGCAGATCCACTACCTGAAGGACTTTATTCACTTAATTCCTGTGTGCCTCAGTTTCCTTATTTGTAAAATGGGGATAATCACTACCTGATAGGATTGCTGTGAAGATCAAGCGAGTTCATTCTTATAAAAGGCCCTAGAACAGTGCTAAGAATATGAAAAACTTTCAGTAATGTTGGCTATTACTTATTAGCAGAGAAAGCTCAACTTGGAAGAAAGATTTGGGGCAGTGGCTAAGAACAGCAGGAAGCCCAGTCCTGGAGTATTACAGAGGCTTGGGCCCTAGCAGGGCAGGCATAAGGTTAAGACAAAGACCATCATAGACAGAGAAGACCTACTATATGTCAGAAACTCTACTGTAACACTCAAAGTCAACATTACTAATTAACATTTTGAATCAACAAACATTTCATATATTTGTGGATTTATACCCATCTTTTATTTATTTGTTTTTTTATTTGTTTATATTCATCTTGTTCCAGAAAGAATTGGAGAGGGAGTCTAGTTATACAAAATAAGACAAAATAGGATAATTTCTAAATTGGACTAAGGAAGAAAACATGGGAACAGAGCAGAGCCAAGCATGATGCTGAACATGCATATCATAAAGAACTACATTCCTGATAAGGGTAGTTCATAAGGTTGACCGTAAACTGAGCTTCCTAGCAGCCCCTTCACGAAGAGAAGCCTGTTCAATTCCATATTTGCAGTGTTTATAACACTGGAAAAGTTGGTGGCTAAGCAGACTTGCAGTCAGGCTGACCTGAGCTGGCAAGCAGGCTCCAAGATGTGTCCCTGGACAAATGACTTAATGTCTCAGAGTTTGAGTGTCTTCACCTCTAATGGGGATAAAATTGTAGTCATGGGTTATTTATTTATTTATTTAGATAGAGATGGGGTCTCGCTATGTTCCCCAGACTGGTCTTGAAGTCCTAGGCTCGAGTGGTGTACCTACCTTGGCCTCCCAAAGTGCTGGGATTACAGGTGTGAGCCACTACACCCAGCCTATGGGTTGTTTTTTTAGAGTAAAGTGAAAGAATATATGTGAAGTGTTTATCACAGCCTACGTACTTAGCAAGTGTTTGATAAACACTAGATAAAATAAAATTTAGAACATGTAGATACACACAACTTTCCTTGATACCAAGATCAGATAGGGATGGCTTCCTTCCTAAGAGGATGATGTGTCACATAATAAAATATGGTGTCTCCAGTGAAGGCAGATGGCAAACTCCCCAAAGCAATACTGCACTGTTCTTGGGAGCATGAAAGAAGGATGGGTTGCATCCTAGCTCTGCCACTTACTAGCCAGGTGACCTTGGGCATGTCACTTCGCTCTCCTGGGATGCACATTCTTCTGCTGTAAATGGGCAAGATAATAGTACCTCTCTCATAGGGTTCTTATGGAAATCAAATGAGGTTATGGCTGATAAAGCATTTAGCTTAGTTTTGGCACATAGTTAGCCCTCAATAGCCATGTTGTTGTTGCTTGTTGTTGTTGATTACACACTGTGAGTCATCACTGCTGGTCTGGCTTGATCCAAAGGGACACTCAGAATGCCTGGAAGAGTAGGGACCTGCACATCCCACAACGCTTGCTGGATATTGCTCCTGTCAACAATACTTCTGGCAACTACCATATGACAATGCACTTGAAGACTGTGCGGTCCAACAAACTTTCAAGTGCAGCGATTTTATCCCGCCAGTTGAGTATGAACCACATAGGCTTAAAAAAATCAAGTGAGGGGTGGAAACTATATTATTGAGAGCAAGAAGATGGAGGTGGGGGCATATAAGGACCTGGGGCTGAATGAAAGGCCACTTCAGGATTCTTCTTAGAAAAATTTTGTTGGTGGAAGGCAGTTATTGTGGGTTGAGTTACTATAGCCAGATGGTTAGGAGCATGGTATAGTGAGTCAGACAGTCCTGGGTTCAAGACCTCCTTCCCCCACTTACTGGGTGTGTGATGTAGGACAAGTTACTTAACCCCTCCTGCCTCAGTTTCCTCATCTGTTAAAGAAAGGAGAGAGAGAAAATAATGGCACCATCCGGGTATGGCTGGGATAAGGATTAAGTGAATTAGCACACATGAGATGCATTCTACGGGGCATACAGGAAAGCCAGTCTAAGTGTTAGCTATTAACGTCAAGGAATGAATGGAAGATGAGAAACTGAAGACAGTATGGGGATGAAGGAAAGGGTTAAGGAGGATGGAAGTTTGAAGGGAGGCAGAACGGAGCAACTTTGTTTTAGGATGAGCCAGTGGGGAGAGAGAGAGAGAGACTGAGGTAAGTGAGGGGTGGTTATTGACGAGGTAAGAACGTTAGGGTAACAGATGAGACTGGCTTCTGGGCACAGGTGGAGCGGATAACCGGGCAGGCGGAGGAGGAAGGCATTCAGGATGAGCAAGGTGGCAGCTAAGTTTAGCGCTGGAAGGGAGGGATTTGAATATGCATGTACTGTCCCACTGTGCCAAACAGCTCGATTTTTCAATTGTTCCTCAAGGGGAGTCCTGAATGGCGAAACGGAGTCAGCAGGAATCCCTGTGTTGAGTGCAGTCTGTCTGTTCCTTCTGGGTTCAGGCCACTGGCTTCCCCAAGGGCCTCTTTAGGGACCTGGAGAGGGACCTTCCTTCCCTTTGTTAAGTGAAATTACATATTGAGGAACATTAGATCAGCAGAGTGCTGGACACTGATTCCTTTTTGACATAAAGACAGCCTAGTCTTCAATCATTGCTTGCAGATGGCCCGAATTGGAAAATGGTCCATGCCAGTTTCCTTGCATCATCATCCCTGGAGCTCGAATTCCTTCCAGTCCTGCCTTCCTCTTCTCTTCTCTTTCTCCTCCTCTCTCTCCCATCCCCTCTGCCCAGACTCTCTCCCTCTCCCCTTCTTCCTCTCTACTCCTCTTCTCCGGTTCCCTCTTTATCTCTCTCCCACAAATCTATATTCAGTTTCTGTCTTCCAAAAAGAAAAAGTGAGTAGGAGGACAAATTGTTTAAAAGCAACGCAGCTATTTTAACAAAATGCTTTTTCCTTTGAGTCAGTCCTAAGAAATTTGGGTAAAATCAAAGCCAGAATGAACCAAAAAATTATTCTGAAAAATGACATGGATTAGGGAAAAGAGCCTAAACTCCCCCAGATAGAATGGGGAACAGGAAAGAACCAGAGAGGATGTGATGTGAACACCAATGTGTTGGAAAGAAAACCAAAGGAAGGAATTTGATGAGATTGGAAAGGCAGCAGACAGAAAATGAGAAGACATTTATCCAATCACTTGAGTCCATTCCATCACAGACACCTGACTCTTGGGAACATCTGGATGAAGGTTTGTGTAGACATGATCATTCAGATCTCAGCCACTGAGGACGTGGGCTCCCATCGAAGCCAAGAAGTTATTGTCCCTTGAATTTCAAGGTTCTAGAGCTGTTAAGAAATTATTTGAAATCTTATCTGTTGGAAGAGCCAGAAGCTTAGCTCTAGTCTCAGCTCTGCCCTTAACTTTCTCTGCACCCTGAAATAAATCATGCCCTTTGCTGGGGAGTGGCACTGTTTTCTTCTTTCCAGAAGGAGAGGATGGGACTAGATGACCTCAATGGTCCTCCAACTCTGATGTTCATCCTCTGGTTCTCTTTAGCCTTGCCCCTCTACTTGACAGCCAGTGAAGAGCACAGACTTGGGAGCCACACTGCCTACATTTGAATCTTGCCTCTCCACACCCGATGGCTGTAAATCTTCGAAGAAGCTACTTTGAGCTCTCAGGGCCCTCAGTTCTCCCATCTGAGAAATGGATAACAATAAGGTTCTTCACTTTTCCCCTTCTTATCTAAGAAACTATGTCAGAATACAACTGAGTGACAATAGAACCCGCCCTCATTTATAAAACTCAAAAGCACATCACTTGCACACTTCAAAACCTACACTAGAAGATATTTGGGATGCCTTCTACAATTAACAGTTAAATAGCCTGAAACTGAGATTTGGTTGTTCTTCTGATCTGCTTCCATTTCAGTTTCAGCTTTCTCAAGCTGAGGACCAGAGAGGCAAATCTATCTGCCCAGCATCAGTCAGCAGATGTTCTCGAAAGAGCCAAGGGACACCTAGCAAGGGGAAATCCTCTCTTCCTCCAAGACCCTGCATCTGGTTTCGGGATTCATATTGAAAATATGGGTGAAAAAAATAAGCCTTGAATCTTCTAGACCCACATATGAACTGTTTCATTCCAGTCCCCTTGCTTTTCGTCCCCATCCATCCTCTTCCTCCAGCCACTTCCTTGGCTGCAAGAATGTGTTTTCATAGGAAATTGCTCTCACCTTATCTCCCTTCTGAGAAAATCTGCTGCTTCTGAAATGATGTATTCTTCCCACAAACCTGGCGTTGTGCACCTGATCGTAGGTGCAGGAGCAGGAAGAGAAATCTACATAGCAGCAAAATTGCTTCCTTTTGCTTATCTGCAAACTCTTAGCTTAGAGAGGATGCTGGAAGAAGGCACCAGAACGTCTCCCCTCCGGGCAGCGAGGACAGTTTCCCCTTGGCTTGGGAGTGAGAAATCCCCGAATCAGCCAACACAAAGGGACACAACACCATTCCTGCTGGCAGCAGAGTCGCCTGTGCCAAGGCCTCGGGGTCCCCAGCCGCTGTTCATTAATGCTGCCCATGGGCTGAGGGAGAAATCTGTCTGTTCTGATGGGCAGAAGGTCTAGGTTCCAGGGCAGTGGAGGAGATAATTGTCTTTATAGCCAGGGGATGCTTGGCAAGGAGGTCAAGTGACTTACACACTCCACAAAGTCTAGGTGGATGATGATGATGAAACCATATTGCCTTTAACTCCTGACAGGAACAAACAAAAGATAATTCAGGGTCTCACTATGTTGCTTAGGCTGGTCTCAAACTCCTGGCCTCAAGCGATCCTCCTACCTATGCCTTCCAAAGTGCTGGGATTACAGGCATGAGCCACTGTACCCAGCACAAATAAGATATTTTAGAAAAAACATGTTGTAGAAAGAACAGTGAGGGGTCATAAGGGAATGAAATTTGGAATCTTGCCTGCCATAAGAGTCTTGTGACAGTTTGTCTAGCAAAATTAGAAATAGGAGTTTTGGCCTGCATATTTCATAGAGCTACTATGAGAATTAAATTAGATAATAGGTGTAAAAGGACTTTGAGAATGATATTGCATTTCATTCATTCATTCCTCCTAATGATAGATAGTGAGTATTCACTAGATGTCAAGCACTGCAGATAGAGTGGTGTAAGGTAGGCATGGTAACTGCCCTCACATGCATGTTGGGGAGGACAGCCTACCACTGCAGTGTGTGCTTTTAAAGGATGAATTTTCAGGAGGGTCCCTCAGAGACCAAGTCCTAGACCTCCACCTGCCAGTTTAGCAAGAAGTCCAATTTCTCCCACCTTGGGTCTCTTCTTAAGTCTCCAGGTCACTCTGGGCTCTAAGTGGTCAGTCCAGCTTTCTCCAGACTTGCCGCCTGAACTGGAGCCCAGATGTACTTCCTGGAGCTATGGTATGTCAAAACTACTACGGAGATGCCAGCTTCAGAATGGGGTTTCATTCTACCAAGGACGTCCCCTGTGTACCTACTGGGACAGGGAAACCCCAATACATTCTCAACTTGCTACTCCTGGTGCTGATGGCGGCTAGATGTCAGTCTCCAGAGACAGTGCAATTTCTGCCTAGGTTGTTGTTACTCTTCAAGGTGTTAATAATAAAAATAACTGACAATCGTTATTGAGTGATTTTGCAATTTGTGGACTAAGTATTATTCTGAGTATGTTTTATACATTAACTCATGTAATCCTCAAAGCAACTTTAATGCCAGGTGTGGTGGCTCATGTCTGTAATCCAAGCACTTTGGGAGGCTGAGGAAGGAAGATCACTTGAGCCTAGGAGTTTGAGACCAGCCTGGGCAACATAGTGAGACCTCATCACCACTAAAAATTTTTAAAAAATTAGCTGAGTGTGGTGGCACACACCTGTAGTCCCAGCTACTCTGGAGGCTGAGGTGGCAGGATTGCTTGGGCCTGGGAGATAGAGGCTACAGTGAGCTATGTTGTGCCACTGCACTCCAGCCTGGGCTACAGAGTAAGATGCTGTCTCAAAACAAACAAACAAACAAACAAACAAACCTCAAACAGGTATTAGGATTATCTCCATTTTACAGATGAAAAAACTGAGGCTTAGAGAGGTTAAGAAACCCTCCTGGGTCACAGCTAATAGGCAATAGACCAGGATTTGAACCAGAGCCATCACCTTTAGCTATCATGCTCTACTGCCTCTAAGGAGGAGGACAATTTTACACATGGTGCATCACACCAAAATAAGACGTACAGATCTTTAGATTCAGATCCAAGTCTGCCCCCAGGATGACAAGGTCAGAAGCCCCCCAGTGTCCACAAGCTCACAATTGTCATTCTCTTTCTGTGACCCGACTCCTGGTCCTTCCTCCTGCCTTCTGCCACCCTCAGGGTGACTCCCACCTAGGGATTTACATGGCCTGCCCACACCATGAACTAAGTCAGTTTGCCCTGAGAGTCTACAACTTTCCATCTTGTTCTCTTTCTGTAAATTTGTCCTCTGAACTTGCAGCTCTTCCAGACCTGCATAGCAACTGTCTTTCTTGCAGAAAACACAATTAAACCTCTTCCTTACCAGACACCCAGCTGTGCACAAAAACTTAATCAATTACAGTTGAGATTAGAGCTGCAAAGAAGCTGCTCACGGGGCTGTGGCGATACTACCGTTATCTCTGAAGACAGTCCTGAACCATTCTCTGGAGAGGAAGGTCTGGGCTTGCTGGGATGTGTGCTCATCCTGCAGGTATTTCAGGACTAGAGACTCCCCCGTAATACTTTCTTCCCCCTCTTCTCTTAAGTAAAAGTATTAAAGAATTAACCCTCCTCATTCTTTGATATACATGACAACTACTACTGTGTCTGAATAAGTGAATTAACTTTATATTATAAAACTAGGGTTCTCAAAACACCAGCAAAGGGAGAAGAGAGGGGCTGCTTGATGCCTGTGTGTTACTAAAGTCCCAAGAAGGTGCTGCCCTGGGCCAGAAAGGGCTTCATTATCTATTTTGAGCCTGCCAGTTATTTTGGGTGTGCAAATGGAGCTGACCTGTAATTGCCCCTCAAACAGGAACAGGAGCTGAGAGTGCAGCCACAAGCAATGATCCTCAGTCCTGGCTGCGCAGGAGGTTCCCTGGGGGGTGCTTAAAAATACTGACGTTAGTTGGGTACAGTGGCCTGCACCTGTAATCCCAGAACTTTGGGAGGCCAAGGCAGGAGGATTGCTTGAGCCCAGGAGTTTGAGACCAGCCTGGGCAACAAAGCGAGATCCTGTTTCCACAAAAAATAGAAACAAAAATTAGCTGGGCATGGTGTTGCAAGACTGTGCTACTTAGGAGGCTGAGGCAGGAGGATGGCTTGTGGCCAGGAATCTGAGGCTGCATTGAGCTATGATTGCACCACTGCACTCTAGCCTGAGCAGCAGAGCAGAATCCCATCTCTAAAAATAAAATAAAATAAAATAAAATAAAATAAAATAAAATAAAATAAAATAAAATAAATAAATAGATAAAAATACTGATGTCTGTCCCCCTCCTCCAGACCAATTTAAACAAGAATTTTGGGCAACAGCTTGTGTTGAAGCTGCTCTGGGGATCCTAATGGGCAATTGGGGTGAGAACTGGTGTGCTGCAAGGAGCAGAGCTTCCAAAAACTATAACCAAAACCCTCTCACCTTACAACTGCAAACAAGAGAGGACTTAGAACAAGCTGAACAGAGGATGCATCTACCCGCCCACCCACTCGCTCACTCACTCACCAAGTGTTTGTTGAGAACCTACCACCTGCCAGGCAGGTTGAAGTGTCCTCCAGACTCGATAGCCTGAGCAAACAGAGAGCTCTTCTGAGCTAGAATTTAGGCAGCTTAGCTCTGACATGTTGCAGCCTCTGAAACTCAGACCTCTGAGAGTCATCTAAGAACAGAAGCATAGGTGATGGATGGGGAGGGGGTGCTGTGGGTAGAAGATCTCTGCGGTGTTCCAGAATCTATCCACCCCATGTGAGCCCTTTGTTCTGTTTCCTAGACGTGGTCAGCAAGAAAACCCTCACGCTGTAAAGGATTTTTCTGCATTTTTTTAGTGGCCTTGAGAAAGGGGGAAAGACTGGATCATACCCCAAAGTTGGTGTCACAGTAGCCTAAATGAGGGTCCTCAGCCTGGGCCTGGAGGCCTGTGTCTTCTTTTCTTTTTCAAAAGATCTGTGTGTGTGTGTGTGTGTGTGTGTGTGTGTGTGTGTGTGTAATTGCTTTTCTTTATTACAGAAGCAATGCATTATTCACTATAGAAAATTTAGAAAATTAAAATTCGTTTGAAAGGTACAAGTAATAATTATCTTTATATTCTCTTATCCCAAAGATAAACCCCTTCAAGTAAGTATATTTACATTTTCTACTGTATGTGATTAGCCCTTGTTTTTAACCAAAATGGGGTGATATTCTGCATTTTTTTGTAATGGACTTTTTCCTTTACTGAAATACCATGATCATCCTTTCTATATCAGATATTTTACTCCATCACTTAATGACTGGATAATATTTCATGGTATAATGTACCATAAATTATTTAGTTAATCCCCAGTTATTGGGTATTTAGTTTGCTCCCAATTGAAAACCACACACACACACATACATCACTGTGATTAAATCCTTGCACACACTCATCATAGTTTTCTAAAACTGAAATTATTGAGTCAGAAGATTATAGCATATTTTTTAATAAACTTTTTATTCTAGAATAGTTTTAGATTTACAGAAAATCTGCAAAGATAATATAAGAGTTCCTGCCCACATCCAGTTCCCCCATCGTTAAGATGTTACATGAATATGAGACATTTGTTCCAATGAATGGACCAGTATTGACACATTGTTATTAACTACATGTCATAGTCTATTCTGATTTCCTGAGTTTCTCCCTAATATCCTTTTTCTGATCCAGGATCCCATATTATGTTTAGTCATCATATCTCCTTGGGTACCTCTATACTGTGAAGGGATTTCAAACTTTCCTTGTTTTTGATGGTTTTGACAGTTTTGAGAAGTGCTAGCTAGTTATTCTGTGGAATATCCCTCAATTTGCCTTGCGCTGTTTTGCTCATGATTACATGAAGGATCATGGGTTTGGGGGAGGAAGTCCACCAAGGTAAAATGTCCTTCTCAACACATCAAATCAAGGACATGCTATCAACATGACTCACCACTGATGACGTTAGCCTTGATCGCCTGTCTGAAGTCGTGTTTGCCAGGTCTCGCCACTGTAGAGTTACTTATTTTTCCCCCTTTCCCTATTGTATTCTTTGGAAGGTAGTCATTATGCACAGCCCACACTTAAGGAGTAGGAAATTAGGCTTCACTTCCTTGAGGGGGCTGTGTTTACATAAATTATTTGGGATTCTTCTGTACCGGAAATGTGCCTATTCTCCCCCATAGGCTTATTTATTTATTCATTTATTTACATCAGTATGGACTCAGACATTTATTTTATACTTTGGGTTATAATCTAATACTGCATTGTTTATTTTATTGCTCAAATTGTTCCACCTTCGGCACTGGGAATGCTTTCAGCTGCCTCCTGTGTCCCTTTGAAGCAGCCCCCATCAATGAGTATTTTGAACACATCCTTGCTTTCCAGCACCTCAAGATGCTCCAGGCACATCTTGTACATTCCCTGCCCCAGCCCCAGAAGAAGCCATTTCTGCAAGGGTCCTTGGTTCCTTTGACTGGAGAATGGTATTAGAAACCAAGATCTGAGTGCTGGGTGTGCTCATTGCTATTGGGATAATGCTGTTCTTGTCAATGTAAAGAGCTTGGAAATCTGTGTATATATAGCAACCCATGTATATAGACACATTCATAACTATTTCCATATTTATCTACTTGTATCTATCTTAAGCTGAACATGACTTCATAGTGATGTATCCAGTGTAAAGACATGTATGAGACTGTTTATTCAGTCGAATCCAGTATGACGTGGTTCATTCTAGCTTTCTCCCTCCTTGAAGATAGCCATATTTGAAAGGCTTTTGAGTCATAGTACCATACTGCCTTCCAAGAAATTTGGGAGAGGGGGTAGGGGAAGACAAGTGTGCCCTGAACCTATTTGCTGCCAATCAAGTTTTAATCAAGTTATCTGCACATGCATGGATGCACACATGCACACACACACACACACACACACACACATACGATAGAATGATGTATTTTAACATAACATTTCTTATGTTATATGAGGGTCTTATCATCCCTTTTGCTTGAAGGGATCAAAACCTGAAAGTACTGTCTGTACAAATCACCCACTTTGATAACCAGAGACCATGAAAATTAAAGAATTCCAGATGGAAAGCTGTGGTTATTTCTATGTTTGTTTTTTACTTTGTAGCATCTTCTTTTGAGTGATGACTAAGGCCTTTTGATCTAAACTGCTTCCAAACTGCTTTCACATCCCAGATAAAGAGTTAGTCTTTTGTTCCCAATTTACGGCCCATAGACCTCATGGGGGAGACAGTGGGCTCTCGAATCTGTACACAGGGGCCCCGATAAGGTGTCTACAGAGGCCAGGCAGGTTACGCGTGTGAGAAGGGGCGGGGTGAGGACTCTGGCAAACTGGAAATTGCATGGTCTGTTACAGAAATGCAGGCCCATTGTTGCCAGGTCTTCTGATTCTGGGGGGGAAACCAGAAATCTACATTTTTGTGTAAACACCTACAATTTTGAAATGTTGGCTATGATTGTCAATCTTTCCAAAACACTGCAAGAGCCAACCAAAATACATCCTCTGGCAGGATCACCCATTTGGGACCTTGGTATCTGAACTCTCTTGTTAATTAAAAAACAAAACAAAACAAACAAAAAAAAAAAACCCATAGACTGAGCATGGTGGCTCATGCCCGTAATCCCAGCACTTTGGGAGGCCAAGGTAGGCGGATCACTTGGAGTTCAAGACCAGCCTGGCCAACATGGCAAAACCCCGTCTCTACTAAAAATACAAAAATTAGCTGGGTGGGCCAGTGGACCACGCCTGTAATCCCAGCACTTTTGGAGGCTAAGGGGGGCAGATCACAAGGTCAGGAGTTTGACACCAGCTTGGCCAACATGAAACCCCATCTCTATGAAAAATACAAAAATTAGCCGGATGTGGTGGCACACACTTGTGGTCCCAGCTGCTCAGGAAGCAGGAGAGTCGCTTGAACCTGGGAGGCGGAGGTTGCAGTGAGCCGAGATCATGCCACTGCACTCCAGCCTGGGTGACAAGAGCAAGGCTCCATCTCAAAAAAAAAAAAAAAATTAGTCCGGCGTGGTGGCACACACCTGTAATCCCAGCTACTCGAGAGGCTGAGGCATGAGAATCACTTGAACCCAGGAGGCAGAGGTTGCTGTGAACTGAGATTGTGCCACTGCACTCCAGCCTGGGCAACAGAGTGAGACTCTGAAAAAAAAAAAAAAAGCATATGAGCTCAATTATATGGGGATCCATGAATATCTTTTTATATTAAAAAGGGGTCCCACATATTAGAAAATATGGGTAACATTGGGTCATTTTATCTTGCAACCACATTCGCTTTTATTTTTTTCCTGAGCTGATGAGCTTCCAGACAACTTGGAATCTAGATTCTGTGGAGGTTGAAGAATTAACTCTGGAACTGAACAAACCACTAAAGGCAAAAATGACCCAACTCAGTCAACTTGTCTATGAGGCGTATGCGGTGTTGGGAGAAGTGTGGTATCCTGCAGCTCACGACGGTCACAGAGAGGGTGCAGGCAGGAAAGGACTTCAGCCTGCCCAGTGATTATACATTTCTCATTCCCTAAGGTTGCCATTGTTTCTTTTGCTTTTCTGACTCATGACTCTCCCTCCTGGGGCTATGGGGATTGGTTTGAAGACATCGCACAAGGCACAAGGGAATGGAGCTGGGGGAATTATTCTCTATTCAGCAGAGTCAGGCCTCCAAATAAAAACCATACTTCTTTCCTTCATCTTCGCATGCAGCGTTCATCTCTCACCCAAGAGAGCACTATTCTATTCATCGGCAACAAAAGAGTGGAGACATTAAAGATCATTTTCTTACAGTTTAAAGCAACTGCCTATTCTCCTCCTCTGGACCTGTCCATAGCTGTATTTCCTTTCTGCTTTCTGAGATCTCTGTGGTTGGGGATAAATCTGGAATTGAAAATTATGACTTGGCTAAGTGATTCATCCTGGGATAGTTCCGAGTATTTAATGAGATGACATAGGTGAAGGTTCTAGATCCAGGCCTTGGACACTGTGAGTTTCTAATTTCTCTCCTGCTATCCCCATGCTCAGAACCCGTAGGGCCTTGGGCAGCCTGGAAAGCAGCAAAAGTCACTCATCCTCCTTCTGATTCCTCATCACTTGTCATCCGGCTTCCTCTCTTGTCTGCCTCCAATCCATGTTCCACAATGTAGCCTGAGTAATGTTTTGAAAACATCTGCAAGGTTGTGCTATCCTTCTGCTTAATATTCTCCAACAGCTTCCCATGGGTCTGTAAAAATAAGCCTCCTTATCACAGCCAAAGCCTTGCTACTCAAAGAGTCGCCCTTGGACCAGGAGTATACAGCGTCCCCTGGGAGTCTGTAAGAAATGCAGTTACAAAATACAAAATACAACCAACGGAGTCAGCATCTGCCATCAGGACGGGTTCCAGGTATTGATTTTTTTTAATTTTTTTATTTTTTGAGATGGAGTCTTGCTCTGTTGCCCATGCTGGAGTGCAGTGGCATCATCATAGCTCCCTGCAGCCTTGAACTCCTGGGCTCAAGCCATCTTCCCACCTCAGCCCCTAGAATAATGGAGACCACAGGCATGCATCGCTATGCCCAGCTAAATTTTTTTGTTTGTTTTTGTTTTGTTTTGTTTTGTTTTGTTGAGACAGAGTCATGCTCTGTTGCCCAGGCTGGAGGACAGTGGTGCAATCTCGGCTCACTGCAACCTCTGCCTCCCAGATTCGAATGATTCTCGTGCCTCAGCTGCCCAAGTAGCTGGGATTACAGACACACACCACCACACCAGGTTAATTTTCGTATTTTCAGTAGATGCGGAGTTTCACCATGTTGGCCAGGCCGGTTTTGAACTCCTGGCCTCAAGTGATTTACCCGCCTCGGCCTCCCAAAGTGCTGGAATTACAGGCATGAGCCTCTGAACCTGACCTAATTGTTTTTTTAAATAGAGATAAGGTCTTGCCGTGTTGCCCAGGCTGGTTTTGAGCTCTTGGGCTCAAGCAATCCTCCTGCCTCAGCTTCCCAAAAGGTTGGGATAACAGGCGTGAACCACCGCACATGGCCTAATATTTTTTAACGCTCCCATGGTGATTGTTAAGGTGCAACTGGGCCTAAAAACAACTGCTTTGCCCCATCTTCCCCTTCCCTCTCCAGCCTCATTTCGGCCACATTCCTCGCTGTCTCCTCTACTCCAGACTCACCTACCTTTCTGTCACAATCTAGGAAACTCTTGGGTCCACAGTTATTGCATTCCCACTACCTAGAAAGGTCTTCTCATGGTTAGCTTCATCTTATTACTTAGAACTCTATGTGTGTATGTATGTATTTATTTATTTATTTAGTAGAGGTGGGGTCTCACTGTGTTGCCTAGGCTGGTCTTGAACTCCCGGACTCACGTGATCCTCCTGCCTCAGACTCCTAAAGTGCTGGGACTGCAGGTGTGAGCTACTGAACCTGGCCTAAGGTTCTATTTAAATGTTAACTTCTCAGGGAATCTTCCTTTACTACTCCCAGCCCCCACCACCTCTCTATCTCTTTGCCTTGTTTTATTCCCTTCAGCATTCGTTGCTGTCTGCAGTTACCTTGTTTCTGTATTCGCTTGCAAAGTGGCTGGTTTCCTTCACCAGAACTTCCTTCTTTAGAATTGGGAGGCGAAGACAGGTGGATCACCTGAGCTCAGGAGTTCAAGACCAGCCTGGGCAATGTGGCAAAACCTCATCTCTACCAAAAATGCAAAAAATTAGCTGGGCTTGGTGGTATGTGCCTGTGGTCCAGCTACTCAGGAGGCTGAGGTGGGAGGGTAGCTTGAGCCTGGGAGGCAGAGGTTGCAGTGAGCTGACTGCACTCCAGCCTGGGTGACAGAGCAAGACCCCATCTCAAAAATAAATGAACAAAAGAATTAGGTGGTGCACACATGTGGTCCCAGCCTACACCATAGGCTGTGGTGGGATGAGCCCAGGAGTTCAAGTCCAGCCTTGGCAACATAGAGAGACCCCCATTTTTAAAAAGTAAATAAAATAAAATAAAAACAATTTCAGTTCCAGGAAGATAGTGACCTTGTGGTTTTATCTATCGGCAGGACTGGATTAATAGCAAACTAAAACACGTGTTTTGGGCAAGAATATGTGGCGGGCTAGTGGGGGAGTGGAGAAGGAAAAAGCCTTTTAAAATGAGATTTGCTATCTCGAAAGCTTATTAAAGCAGTCATCATGGAAAAAAATAGATTTATCTGGACTTCCTAATATACATTTTAAGGATAGAGTTTCCTTTTAATTACGCATAGGAAAGAGTATTATCTTCTTAGTGCTTAGAACATTTCATTTTTTTTAGCTTTTTAAAAATTAAAGTGCATGTACAGAGAAATGCGCACAGTGTAGGTATACAACTCAATGAAATTTCATAAACTGTACACCTCTGCCTAACCAGCGTCCAGATCAAGAAATAGCACCTGATAAGCCCCTAGAAGCTTTTCTCATGTTCCTTCTGGTCACTACCAGCCCTGGGAGTGCACTAACTTGACCTCCAACAGCACAGACTGGGGTATTTGGTTTTGTTTTGTTTTTATAGACAGTCTCACTCTGTTGTCCAAGCTGGAGTGCAGTAGCGCAATCTCAGCTCACTGCAGCCTTAACCTCCTAGGCTCAAGTTAGCCTCTCGAGGACCTGGGCCTACAGGTACACGCCACCATGCCCAGATAACTTTTGTATTCATTTGTAGAGACAGGGTCTCACCATGTTGCCCAGGCTGGTCTCAAACTCCTGAGCTCAAGTGATCCTCCCGCCTCATCCTCCCAAAGTGCTGGGATTACAGGCATGAGCCACCGCGCCCAGCATGATTTCTTCAGTTTTAATCCAACATTATTACCTCTGTGACCCAGTAACTGGAACAGTGCCTGGCAAAAACAAGATGTCAATCAGTGTTTGTTGAATAAACTAATTGGTAATCAATTAATTACTTTCCTCCATTGGTCTCCGCGCACATCCTTTGTGGAGAATCCAGAGAGTGTGGCTGTCAGGGGCTTTACTGTCAAATCTGAGTAACAAAAAAGGGATGGAACCCTAATGTAAGTGATGGATTCTGGGTGGTGATGAAGTGTCAATATAGGTTCATCAGCCGTGTGTGACAAATGTGCCATTCTGGTGGGGGATGTTGATAATAGGGGATGCTATGCATGAATGGGGACGAGGAATATGGGAAATCTCTGTACCTTCTGCTCAGTTTTTCTGTGAGCCTAAAACTGCTCTAAAAACTAAAAAGTATATATACAAACTTATATACATAAATATGTGTGTGTGTGTGTGTGTGTGTGTGTGTGTGTGTGTGTGTAGACAGGTTTAGAGACAGGTTTGCTCTGTCACCCAGGCTGGAGTGGAATAGGGTGATCATAGCTCACTGCAGCCTCCAACTCCTGGGCTCAAGGGATCCTCCCACCTCAGCCTCCTGAGTAGCCATTGCACCCAGTTAATATTTTTTAAAATTATTTTACCATCATTATTGGAAAACTAACATAGGAACAGAAAACCAAATGTTCACTCATAAGTGGGAGCTGAACAATGAGAACACATGGACACAGGGAGGAGAACATCACACACTGGGGCCTGTCCTGGGTTGGGGGCAAGAGGAGGGAGAGCATTAGGACAAACACCTAATACATGCGGGGCCTAAAACCTAGATAACGGGTTGATAGGTGTAGCAGACCACCATGGCACATGTATACCTATGTAACAAACCTGCACATTCTGCACATGTATCCCAGAACTTAAAGTAAAATTTTAAAAAGAACTTTAAAAAGAAGGAAAAAAATTATTTTATAGAGATGAGGTCTTGCTTTGTTACCCAAGGTGGGGTCTGGAACTCCTGGCCTTAAGCAATTCTCTGCCCTGTGCCTCCCAAAGTGCTGGGATTGCAGGTGCGAGCCACTGTGCCTGGCCTGTATATATGGCATATACACATTTAAGTGATGGTCTCAGAGCTGACCTCAGTCTCCTTCAGATCCAAGGCAATCGACGGGCACTTTTACCGGAAGTAGTTGGTCTGAGTGCTTTGATGGAAGCCACCAGGTGAACTTTCTTCCCCTGGTGCCATTCACCCAGTTACACCACAACTCTCCATACATTAGTGGGACTTGTCACACCAGTGGGCTTTTCTTGGAGCCACCGTGTGGTCACTGCCCTTTGGATTTCTTTGCATTTGACTGCAGCTTATATTTAGCCCGTTGGAAGCTCAGGGTTTCTATTCTTCCTTCTGGGCTTTTCGTCTTTTGCCTCCTGGCTGCTGAAGTGACCATACTGAACAAGGTGAAAAGGCTGAACGGTGGCTTCAGGAGCAGAAAGCTGCAAAGCTAGAGTTTCCTGTGCAAGAGTATGGGGTAACAAAGCAGAGAGTTCTGGCACTGACCCCAAAAGACAGGGGACGCCTGGCAGTTAGGGGCTCTTTCCCACCTCTGGACTAATAAAGATTCCTTCCACCCATTTGGTATCTCCTTCGCCCACTTCTTTGCCTCTAACACCAGGTACCACAATTTCTTTAATGTACAGCTGTCCCCATTTAAAAGAAGCCTTCATGGACACTCTCTGCCCCACGCCAAATTCCTGCCCACCCCTACCCCAACACATACACACACCCTACAGTTTGCGTCGGGCAGGATACTCTGCACTATCCCAGGCACAATAATAATAACCTCTGCTTGCACTGCCATGCTAGAGATTCACTTACAGCCCTTCATTCAGCCCACCCACTCCAGCCCATGAAGCCCCTCCTGGCCTCACCCCCATTTTACAGATGGGGAAAGTGAGGCTCCAGGAAGTTGACTGACCCCCAGTCTCTCAACTAGTAAGAGATCAAGACTGGCCCCTTAGTCTGTTTGACACGGAGGGCAGGTGTGGTGGCAACACAGTTCTTATCCGACACAACTGATTCACAGTTGAGTGCCGCTCCGGGAACTGCTCTCAGCACAAAGGAGCTGCCTCAGCCAACGTCACACCCGCTTCCCAGAGGCTTCCCACATCCAATAGCTGGGCAGTATGAGGGTATAGAGGTTCATCTAGCTTGCCTTCTTTCTGGACATCTCCAAATGCCATCTTTGCTGTTGTTGTTGTTTTCTTTTGTTTTGAGACAGGCTGGAGTGCAGTGGCGCGATCTCAGCTCCCTGCAACTTCTGCCTCCCAGGTTCAAGCAATTCTCCTGCCTCAGCCTCCCAAGTAGCTGGGATAACAGGCACACACCACCATACCCAGCTAATTTTTGTATTTTTAGTAGAGACAGGGTTTCACCATGTTGGCCAGGTTGGTCTTGAACTCCTGACCTCAAGTGATCCACCCACCTCAGCCTCCCAAAGTGCTAGGATTACAGACATGAGCCACTTCAGCCAGCTTCCAAATGCCATCTTGACTCGAGTTTCCACAGGACTGGCTGAGTCCACTGTGACAACTGACAGCTGCATCACAGCATCACAGTCCTTCCTCTCCCTCTGTCTGGTCCTGCTTCTCCCTTCCTACAACATGGGGGTTCTTCCCAAGAGTCCATCCCAAAAAACCTCTGGTATGCAAATCTCTGTCCTAGAGTGTGTATTCTGGGGACAGAGTCTAAGACAACAGTCACCCACACACTAAAGTATGCTCCACTGTAAACTCTACCACAGCTCTCTCCATCATGCACCCAACAAATGGATGATGAACAGAGCAACTCAAGCCCCTCCATTTCTCTGTGCACCCCATGGAAGAACTGGAGGTCCCCATGCATAACAGAATGGTGGCGTGAAACATGGGGCCAGGGAAGAAATCCTGCCTGGTGGGTAATTTCATTGCATCGTTGGATCCTTTGCATTTCTGATTCATAACTCTACTTCTTGGGGTTGGTGGTATCTCCCAAGATGAGGTGGGCTGGGGTGGCCATTGTCCCTCCAGCAGCCCAGGGCTTGCAATAGAAGCATCTCTCTTTTTTGGTCCAATGGTGCAAGATCTGTGCTCTCTCATCTGCATCTGAGAAAGCAATGGGTTTGCAGAGACGGCTGACTCCCCCACGGCACTCTGAACTGTTGATGTGTGGAGCCAACACTTACTTGCATCCAAAACTCCTGGGCATAAAACAGGATCTTTGACTGTGGATACTCAGAAAACATTGCTTGAATGAAGAGATGAGCAGGGACCTGGGAAAAAGTCTATAAACGGTGGAATGACTGCACTTGGTGGGTCACTCCTAGGTCACTCACCATATCATCAAGGAAAGCTGTCTATGCCCCTGGCAGAAGCACCCTGTCTAGTCCTCATTGCTTCCTGGACTAGATGTGACTGTTCCAGAAGCTGCCTACTCTTCTAGTGCCTGCAGCAATCCGAGGTGTGGAGGGCACTCCCATTTCCCTTCCCTGTGCTTGAGAATCTGTAGAAATTGTGCAACTTTGTGCTGCTGGGTTCCATCCATTGCCTCTGCAAGCCGTCCTTGCAGCTGGACAGTATTTACCTGCTTCTATATTCCTAAATCTTCTTGTGCAGGCCTGAACCCATTGTAAGCACTTAATTAATTAATATTATCAGGCCAGGCGCCGTGGCTCACACCGGTAATCCCAGCACTTTGGGAGGCCAAGGTGAGAGGATCACTTGTGCTCAGGAATTCAAAACCAGCCTGGGCAACTCCATCTCTACAAAAGATTTAAAAATTAGCCAGCCATGTTGGCATGTGCCTCCCAGCTACTTAGGAGACTGAGGTGGGAGGATTGCTTGAGCCCAGGAGTTCAAAGCTGCAGTGAATGCTGATGTCACCACTGCGTTCCATCCTGGCTGATGGAGTGAGAACCTACCTCAAAAAAAAAAAAAAAAAAAAAAGAAAAGAAAAGAAAAAAGAAAAAGATAATTAATTAATATTATCATTAGTAAAAGTGAACAATTTAAAAATATTTACTACGTGCCACTGGCCTGGCTACATTTCTTGAATTGGCTCACTTAACCCTTCACAGCAGCCCTTTAGATAGTTATTCTCATTTTGCAGTTGTGGAAACTAAGACACAGATGTGTCAAGCAATCTGCCTGAGGTTACACAGCTAATAAAGCAGTGGCGGCTGGCTCTGAGTGCAGGCCCTTAACCACTGTTCGATTATCTCTCCAATGCGCACAAAGTTAAGGCATTTGAACAAAGAGATAAGGACTAATAAGTATGCAGAGTAGAAAAAGAAGGCAGCAAATAAATGACATCTACTGCCTAATATGCACAAGGTGCATCCCATACTTTATGTCTTTTACTTCCAACAGCTGTGCTATGAGATAAGGGAGTCTCAGAGAGGTTAAGTAACTTGCCCAAGGTCATCACAGCAAGCACCAGAGCCAGATTCTAATGCAGGCTTCCTGGCACCTGTCAGAGTCACTTCACTCTTTACAAAAAGCTATGAGCCACACAATGTTTCCAGCATAAGAGAGCCACCACATAAGCTTCTAGCTCAGGTTGTGACCTCCTGGCGGGCTGCCACATGACTCATTTGTCTTGGTTTTGCACACAGTTCCAAGCACAATGCCTATTGAGTGAGCAGATGAATTACAATTCACGTACTTTCATGCAGGGGTGCCTGGTGCCTGGTGGGATTTGGTAGAAACAGTGCAACGACATGCTGTGTAAGTGATGATTTCTCCACAAAGCAGTAAGAATAATCTTTTTACAGAGTAAATCAGATCATGTCCCACCATGGGATGGCAGAGAGGGCCTCTCTGAAGAGGTGACATTTTGAACTGAGACCTGAGTGGGAATACAGAGGAGGAGATGTATTCCAGGCAGAGGGCGTGGCGCATGCTAAGGCCCTGGGGTAGTAAGGAGCCTGGGTGTGACCAAGGGGGTCGAGATGAGGGCTGGACAGTGGACAAGAGCTGGATCACAGAAGGTGTCATGCTACATCGCGGGGACTTCAGACGTAATTTTAAATAGGACAAAAAGCCACTAGAGGGCTTTAAAGCCATGGAGTCATGTGAAGTGGCTTTGTGTGTGCGTGTGTGAAATGTCACTATGAGAAAGAAATGAGCAAGACCAGAAGCAGAGTGATCACAAAGGAGATTGCTGGGGCCATCCAGGTGAGGAATGGCGATGGCTTGGACCAGCATGAGGGAGGGAAGGATTCCGAAGAGAGACTATGCTTTGCAGACTGAGTTAACAGACTCTGTGGACAAATTCAATGTTTGAAAGCCAGAGAAAAGATATCGAGAAGTCAGCTCTTCAGAGTGAGTCAGCAATGAAAATAGCTCTTATTTAAACAGTGTTAAGCTGGGCACAGTGGCTCACGCCTGTAATCCCAGCACTTTGGGAGGCCAAGGTGGGCGGATCACTTGAGGTCAGGAGTTCAAGACCAGCCTGGCCAACATGACAAAACCCTGTCTCTACTAAAAATACAAAAATTAGCCGGGTGTGGTGGCGCATGCCTGTAATCCCAGCTACTTGGGAGGCTGAGGCAGGAGAATCTCTTGAGCCCAAGAGATGGAGGTTGCAGTGAGTCGAGATTGCACCACTGCACTCCAGCCTGGGTGGCAGAGCGAGACTCCATCTCAAAAACAAACAAACAAACAAACAAACCAAAATAGTGTTTATGACATGCCTGGCACTGTTCTAATCATTTAACATATATTACCTCATTTAATCCTCACAAAGCCCCTGTGAGATAGGTATTGTTGTTAACCCCATTTTACAGATTAGGGAAATTGAGGCACAGAGTGGTTAAGTGACTCACCCAAGGTCACATACCTGGTAGGGGGTGCTGCTGGGATTTGAACCTGGATAGTCTGCCTCTAGAGTCTATACATCGGAATTTTACCCTGTATTCTCCCCAAAGAGGAATGTTCATTCAACAGGAAGTTTTCTGGGCTCCCC
The DNA here is from genome assembly GCF_028858775.2 of Pan troglodytes. Classification (NCBI taxonomy): domain Eukaryota; kingdom Metazoa; phylum Chordata; class Mammalia; order Primates; family Hominidae; genus Pan; species Pan troglodytes. The sequence goes on from NC_072416.2 coordinate 26,927,033, forward strand.
GCATCCTTCCCTGAGCCTCTCAGTCAGTATGCACAAATTGGCTCCAGGAAGCTACTCTGCTGAAGATGTTTGAGGTCCAATGGAGGCAAACATTCCTCCAGGACACAGTCTAGACAATCTCCCTGCACCCGTTTCCATGTTGGGAAGCAGGAAGCCAGCCCAGGGGCACTTGGGTTGTCCCCATTAGCCACAGTGTGAAGCAAAAGTTAAGAGCAAAAGCTCTACAGATAGATCCAAGGCAATTTACAAGATCTCTGCGTGTCCCAATTTTGTCATCTGTAAAACGTGGACAGTGTTAATATCCCATGGGGTTATTATGAGTTAGTGTGTGTAAGGTGCCATTAAAAAGTACCAAGTGCGGTGGCTCACTCCTGTAATCCCAGCACTTTGGGAGGCCGAGGAGGGTGAATCACCTGAGGTCGGGAGTTCAAGACCACCCTGGCCAACATGGTGAAACCCCATTTCTACTGAAAATACAAAAATTAGCCAGCATGGTGGCACCACCTGTAGTTCCAGCTACTCAGGAGGCTGAGGCAGGAGAATCACTTGAACCTGGGAGGCAGAAGTTGTAGTGAGCTGAGATTGTGCCACTGCACTACAGCCTGGGTGACAGAACAAGACTACATTTCAAAAAAAATAAAAGTGCTAAGTACATTCTAAAAGCTTTTACAGTATGTGATAAAGAAATTAAATGGGCCTGGCGTGGTGGCTTACACCTGTAATCCCAACACTTTGGGAGGCCCAGGCAGGCAGATCATCTGAGGTCAGGAGTTCAAGACCAGCCTGGCCAACCTGGTGAAACCCCATCTCTACTAGAAATACAAAAATCAGCTGGGCATGGTGGCGGATGCCTGTAATCCCAGCTATTTGGGAGGCTGAGGCAGGAGAATCACTTGAACCTGGGAGGTGGAGGTGAGCCCATATTGTGCCACTGCACTCCAGCCTGGGCGACAGAGCAAGTCTCCGTCTCAAAAAATAAATAAACAAATAAAATTAAATGGTGGTAAGTAAAGGCACAAAGGAAAGAGATGGTGTTTCTCCAAGCCAGGACTATCGTCCACAGACCAGGGTATTTCTGGTCATGATCAATCATCATGTCTGTCCCTGGACCTGACCTATTTGATTTGAGAAAATGTTAGAGTCAGCCTGCACCAGTCTGCTCTCAGTATGGAATCAGAGTCAACAAGAAGGAATGATGGAGGCAGACATTTGTGGCTGAGGCTGAGCAGCACTGAGCAGTGAAGAAATGTGGTTTGTGCTTGGTTCACAGTGTGCCGGTGGGGAAGCTGCAGGTCTAACATGTATCTGAGGGAGAACCCAGACCACTGGATGTCTCCGCTCTGCTATGCCACAAGTCCCTCCAACTCTTCCTGTCATCACTGAGCCGAGTATCTCCTCCTGTCCCATCTATCCTCCCCATCTATGCTCCTTTTCCTGATTTGGTGAATTGCATAATGAAAAGAAATATAAAGAGTATGACGTCCAAAGTCAGATTACCTGGGTTCTAAACCTAGCTCTGTCACTTGTTAGCTGTGCTTTTTAGCATAAGTTCCTTACCCTCTCTGTGCCTGTTTTCTCATCTGTAAAAAAAATGGGTGATAATAATAGTTATCTTCTGGAGCTGTTGTGAGGACTAAATGAAAGTATGCTTCTGGCCAGGCGCGGTGGCTCACACCTATAATCCCAGCACCCTGGGAGGTTAAAGCAGGAGGATAGCTTGAGGTCAAGAATTTGAGACCAGCCTGGTAAACATACCAAGACTCTGTCTCTTAAAAAAATTTTTTTTAATTAGCCAGACACTGTGGCACACACCTGCAGTCCCAGCTACTTGGGAGACTGAGGCAGGAGAATCACTTGAGCCCTGGAGTTCAAGGCTGCAGTGAGCTATGATCCCACCACTGTACTCCAGCCCTGGACCACAGAGTGAGACCTTGTCTGAAAAAAGGCAGGGCAGAGCTGGGCAAGACAGGGTGAAAGAAAGAAAGAAGGAAGGAAAGAAAAAAAAGGAAGAAAAGGAAAGAAAGAAGGAAGGAAGGAAGAAAGAAAGAGAAAGAAAGGAAAAGAAAGAAAGAAAGAGAAAGAAAAAGAGAGAGAGAGAGGAAGGAAGGAAGGAGAGAAAGAGAGGGAGAGAGAGAGAAAGCGAGGGAGGGAGGAAGGGAGGAAGGGAGGAAGGAAGGAAGGAAGGAAGGAAGGAAGCTTCTGTCATCCAGTAAGCACTGAATAAATAGCAATTAATGTGTATAAGCCATTAGTCTTTTTAAAAAATAACAGTAGCTAGAACATATTCATTAAAACATTCTCTATTCCAAGAACTGTTTATAGTGAACTCCTTTATTTCTCAAAACAACCCTCTGAGATAAATCCTATTATTAGCTCCAATTTACAGAAGAGCAAAATGAAACTCAGAAAGGCCAAACAACGTGCCCCAGGTCACACAGCTTGAAGTAATACAGTTGGGATTTAAACTTGGACACTCTGGCTCCAGAGTCTAAGCTCATAAACCCTACACTAAGTTGTCTCAAGAGTTCCTTTTGGCACTTTTATGTTTTTGATTTTTTGATTTTTTACTTATTTATTATTTGTTTTTAGAGACAGTAACTCACTCTGTGTCTCAGGCTGAAGTGCAGTGGCACGATCATAGCTCACTACAGCCTCAACCTCCACAAGTGATTCTCCTGGCTCAGCCTCCTGAGTAACAAGAACTACAGGCACATGTCACCACACCCAGCTAACTTATATACAGACAAGGTCTTATAATTTTCTCCAGGCTGGTCTCAAACTCCTGGCTTCAAATGGTGCTCCTGCCTCAGCCTCCCAAAGTGACTTTTATGTTTTTATTTATTTATTTATTTATTTATTTATTTTTTGAGATGCAATCTGGTTCTGTCGCCCAGGCTGGAGGGCAGTGGTGTGATCTTGGCTCACTGCAACCTCCATCTCCTAGGTTCAAGTGATTCTCCTGCCTCAGCCTCCCGAGTAGCTGGGATTACAGGTGCGCACCACCACACCTGGCTAATTTTTGTATTTTTAGTAGAGAGAGGATATCGCCATGTTGGCCAGGCTGGTCTTGAACTCGTGGCATCAAGTCATCCACCCACCTCAGCTTCCCAAAGTGCTGGGATTCCCAAAGTGCTCATCACACCTGGCCTTATGTTTTTAAAAACGTTTACTTTTCTACACCCTTCAGGATAAATGAAAAAATGAAACTGGCCAAAAAGACAGATCTAGCAGTTTTTCATGTGCTAAAACAGTTTTCCTCAAGGTATGCTTGTCATGGGTTACTGGTGTGCTGAGCAGGACCAGTACATAATTTATGGGGTCCAGCAAGAAATGAAAATGGGGAGCCTTTGGTTCAAAAAAGTGTTAAGAATTTCAAGAGAGTGACAGACAGTAGAGCACTAAATGAAGCCAGAGACCCTTCTCAGTGTGGGACCTCGCATAACTAGTCAGGCAGAAGTCGCAGCTTCTTATGCAGAAGTAAGAATCCCCTTGGCCCTCAGGTCAGTCCAGCAGCCACGGGTGATCGAGCTCCAGGCCAGCTGCCTAAGGGCTGTGAGCAGCCTTGACCTTTCTCCCAATGCACCTTGATGTGAAAAAGGAAGGAAGCCTTGTGCTCGTGGATGAATCTGGACAGCAGGCTCTTCTCTAGTCTCCAGCACATCTGAACCAAAGCCCAGTTCTGAAAAGAAAAAGATTTATTAACCATCAAAATGTTCTGCATGTGTGGGTTGCCACAACCCTCACGGTATAGATATATATGTCCCTGTGTTTCCACCGACTCCCAGCAGACATGTGGCAGCTACATTTTGAAGCCTGGCAAATTCTCCTAGGACTCTTGCCTCCTCCTCCTCCTCCTCCTCCTCCAACCTCCACCTACTCTCCTTCATTTTCATGCCTTCCAGGAGTCCCACACAATCAGGAAACCCAAGTAGGTGACAGGAGGATGGAAAATAGGGGCTGCAGGTTCCGAGGGTTATGATGATTGAAAAACCAGAGTCACTGAGCTTGCAAGTCTGTGAGTCCCTTGGGCCACTGCATAAAGAAGCTGTGAGCTTGTGCAAGATAGTTTTATTCTCCACCTGGGTTCCTCAGGAGGCTCCTGGAACGTGAAGGTGTCTTGCCCACCTGACAGTCAAAAGGACTTGGTTCTAGCAGGGAACAATGAACAACCAGTGGCTGGTGCTGCCACTTCCCTGACATTAGCATCCCTGGTGCCTTTGCAATGCCTCTCAGAATTATTTTTGGAAATCTATTAAATCAACAAGTATTCACTGCGTGATGTACCTGAGGGCCGGGCCATAGTGTCCTACTGCCAACTGGTTTTGCACCTTTCACCAAAGTTTACCCATATCTGCATCTCACCCAGACATTCGGCAGGGGGAAGGGTCTCCTCTGAATCCTAGGAAGGGATGTTTGGACTCCTGGGGTTTACTTCCCAAGCTGCCAGAACACACCTATCACATCACTCCTTCCTACTCTGATTACCACCCTCACCCTCACCATCATCATCTCTCCCTCCCTCCCTGCCTGCCTTCCTTCCTTCTTTCCTTCCTTCCTTTCTCTCTCTCTTTCTTTCTTTTCCTTCTTTCTTTCTTTTTCCTTTTTTTCTTTTCTTCTTTCTTTCTTTTCTTTCTTTCTTCTTTCTCTTTATTTCTCTCTTTCTTTGTCTCTCTTTCTTTCTTTTTCTCTCTCTTCCTTTCTCTCTCTCTCTCTCATTCTTTCATTCTTCTTTTAACAGTCTTACCCTGTTGCTGAGGCTGGAATGCAGTGGCATGATCTTGGCTCACTGTAACCTTCACCTCTTCCCAGGTTCAAGCAATTCCCCTGCCTCAGTCTCCCAAGTAGCTGGGATTACAGGCATCCACTACGATGCCCAGCTAATTTTTGTGTTTTTAGTAGAGATGGGATATCTCCAGGTTGGCCTGACTGGTCTTGAACTCCTGACCTCAAGTGATCTGCCTGCCTTGGCCTCCCAAAATGCTGGAGTTACAGGTGTGAGCCACTGTGCCCGGCCCATCATCTTAATTAATAACACTTATTGAGCATGTACTATGTGCCAGGCAGCATGCCAGGCACTTCACAGATATTGTCTCATTTAATGCTACAGCAAATTAGTGAGCCCGTATTATTATTATCCCTATTTCACAGAGGAGGAAGCTGAGGTTCAGAGAGTGTAAGCAAGTTGTCCAAGATAACACACCCTGGGAGCCAGGCTATTGCCATCACTTTAACATCCCTGCTTTGGGGGACTCTCAGGAACCGTCTGGACTTTATCCATCATGCAGGGCACCAAGAGCAAGCACAGCTCTCCTTTCTCACCTCCTCTTCCAATCCCTGGCAGGAGCCCTCCCCATTGTCGGAGCTATGCCATCCCCTGAAACATGCCCCCACGCCTTCCCAGGGCAGCACCCTCACTGAGGACCAGGCTTGGCCTGTCCTTCAAGCCCCACCCCAAATGCCCGGCACACTGAGAGCATTCTCTGCCTGCTCTAAAGTGGACTCTGTCTTTGTGAGTCTGTGTTCTCTCTCCTCAGTGAGACAAAGCTCCTGCGGGAAGGACATGGCCTGCTTTTCTGTGTCCCCCACAGAGCCAGCATGGCATGGGCACCATGTTGCTTACTGGGGCATCAACTGATTGATTCATCTGTGGCTTCCCGGTGCTCTGGGCACCTTCCCAGTCCTCCTCACAGCAGCCCCAGTTGAGACACCCCCAGACTCCACTGCACTCCCCAAAGACCTCAGGGCCTCTGACCAGACACAGGCTGACCCAGGCTGTCCCTTCCCCACCCTTGGCTCCTGGAAGTGAGTGACACGGTTTGGCCCAGTTAATCTGGCTTCCCCCAAGTTCCTGACATAGTGGCCCCATGTGGAGTGGAAACAAACAGACCTGGGGGAAATTCCAAACTAACAGCATATTTCAAAAAGACCTTTGTTCAAATTCCAGCCTTGCTGCTTGGCTGGGTCACCCTTAAATAACTTCCATGAGTGTTAGTGTCCTCGCCAGTGAAATATGGATTAGAATGCACAGCGAATCACATAGCAGGGAGAAAATCTAATGTAATACCTAGGACAGAGGCATCATGACACCAGTTTCCTACATAGGGAACTCCTGTGAATAAAAGGGTCCCATGAGTGACCCTCCAGGCTACATAGTAACTGTCATCATCATTATTGCCCACACATCCCATGTCTCAGGGGCACGCTAGGTGCTTTATATTATCTCATATAATAGGTCATTCCGATTTTCCAATTGAGGAAACTGAAGCTTAGAGATGTTGAGAAATTCAAACAAGGTTACATGGGTAAGAAGGTGTAGAAGCAAGCCGGACCTGGTGGCTCCCACCTGTAATCCCAGCACTTTGGGAGGCCAAAACGGGCGGATCACTTAAGGTCAGGAGTTTGAGAACAGCCTGGCCAACATGGTGAAACCCCATCTCTACTAAAAAATACAAAATTAGCCAGGTGTGGTGGTGCATAACTGTAATCCTAGCTACTCAGGAGGCTGAGGCAGAGAATTGCTTGAGCCCAGAAGGCAGAGGTTGCAGAGAGCTGAATCAAGCCACTGCCTCCAGCTTGGGTGACAGAGGGAGATTCTGTCTCAAAAAAAAAAAAGAAAGAAAAAAAGAAAGAAAGAAAGAAAAGAAAAAAGAAATGCTGAACCTCGGGTCCCACCCCAGACCTGCTGAATCAGATCCTCTTGAGTTATGGCCCAGGAATCTGAAGCCAACCTCCCTCTGACCCCCACTCCTAGGGATTCTGCACCCCCTGAAGCTTCAGAAGTGTTTCCTTGAAGATGGGGTGATGAGAGGTGAGAATTCCAGCCTCTGGGCCTGTGCGCTTGCTGGTCACCCAGCCCAGATGCTCTCCCGCTCATCTTAATGTGGCTGCTCATGCTTGGCATTTGGTCTCAGCCCAGATGCCCCTTCTCTGAGAGGCTTCCCTGACCTCCCGCTGTGACAGGCTATCCTGCCTCCTTGTTTATTTCCTTCATATGATCCTTCTCCATCTCTCCCATATTCACAAAGGCAGGAGCTTTGTCCCTCAGCATCCCTAGAGCTGGGTATGGTGCTTAACACGTAGGAGGCACTCAGTATATCCTTTGGTAATTTTTTTTTTCATTTTTCTTGAGATGGAGTCTCACTCTGTCACCCAGGCTGGAGTGCAGTGGCACTATCTCAGCTCACTGCAACCTCCATCTCCCAGGTTCAAGCCATTCTCCTGCCTCAGCCTCCCAGGTAGCTGGGACTACAGGCATGTGCCACCACACCTGGCTAATTTTTGTATTTTTAGTAGAGATGGGGTTTCACCATGCTGGCCAGGCTGGTCTCAAAGTCCTGACCTCAGGTGATTCTCCCACCTTGGCCTCACAAAGTGCTGAGATTACAGGCATGAATTACCGCACCCAGCCTGTATATCCTTTTTCGAATGAATGAATGAAAAAACAGCAGTTTCTTGCCTAGTGCCCAGACCCTGGGGTCTCACTTCCAGCCAAAACAAGCTACTAGGCTCACCACCCTCTGGTCATACTATGGCACCTCCCAGCGATAGTGGCTCAAGGATAATAAATGTCCTTGTGATTATAGTTCAACAGGACACCTCCTGTTGCAGGTGGGGTCACATGTTACCAAGTAGTTTTGGGCATATTCTGGGTGCTCTAACCAGAGGAAGGGCAGCTGTTAATGCTGTTCCTCGAAGCATGGATTATCTGTGCTACCTACCTCAGGTTGAAGGGGTTGGGGGCTAACTAGTCCCTTCCTTCTACCAGGCAGGCAACCCCACCAGTAGGAGGCTCCCTGGCTGCAGGTAGCATCTACCAAGGCTGCTATGTGGCATCCGGACAAGGCATTAAATAAGATCTCACCACATGGCGAGAAAGCTATTTCCTTTTCAATTTATGGTATCTGGCTGGAATTTAATAAAATCATTTTGTTTTCATTGTGTTTATTTTTACAGTGGCCTTCTATTTACAGCCAGAGATACTCACTTTCCATTTACAGTTGGGTTATAAAGTTTCCTTTGAAAATAAATTTAAGTTAAAAAAGAAACCGGATTGATTTAAAGAGTGTCAACCTAAATGACAGAGAGGAAAATGCTTCAAAAGAAAATGACGTTTATTAGGGAATAGGCATTGCAATGGGAATACAGGTGCCATAGTGAACTATGCGCATATTTAGGCAGGGAGGTAAAGGAAGACAAAGGTTTTTAAAGGAAAAATCAGGGGGATTGTGTAATTGTTTTGAGATAGTTATCCTCGGCTACAAGGATGAATAACAAGGGTGGTGCCAGTTCGAGGCTGGACAGGCAGTTGCTGGGAAGATGTCCCCGTAAAAGTATTTTTTGTGTGTGTAAGGTTGCAATGGTCTTTGTGCAAAGTTATGGTTTTTGCAAGAGAAGAGGTCTTGCTTTGTCTCCCAGGCTGGAGTGCAGTGGTGTGATCATGGCTTACTGCAAACTTGACCTCCTGGCCTCAATCAACAGCAGGGACAATAGGCATGTGCCATGCCTGGCTTTTATTTATTTATTTATTTATTTATTTTCGTAGAGATAGAGTCTTGCTGTGTTGCCCAGGCTGGTCTTGTACTCTTGGCCTCAAGCAATCCTCCTGCCTCAGCCTCCCAGAATTCTGGGATTACAGGCATGAACCACCATGCCCAGACTTGTAAGGGTTATTTTTGTGTGTTTGTTTTGTTTTTAAACAGAGTCTCACTCTGTTGCCCAAGCTGGAGTGCAGTGGCACAATCTCTGCTCACTACAACCTCCACCTCATGGGTTCAAGCGATTCTCCTGCCTCAGCCTCCCAAGGAGCTGGGACTACAGGTGCACGCCACCATGCCCCGCTAATTTTTGCATTTTTAGTAGAGATGGGGTTTCACCATGTTGGCCAGGCTGGTCTCGAACTCCTAACCAAGTGATCTGCCTGCCTTGACCTCCCAAAGTGCTGGGATTGTTAGGGTTTTTAACACAAGTGACTCCATTTTTATTCTGACAACTTTCACAAGAGAAATGTAACATAAATATTAAAGCATGTGACATAAATATATGGAGAAAAGCATAAAAACTGGGGAATGCGTGATCTGCTGTGCTCATTATGGTATAGGTCCACAGTCTCATACTCAGATGCGTTTCAGAAATTCAAATGTTTAGGATTTTACAAAGGCATGAGGGTTCATTTACCACAGATAACTTAACACCCCCGGGCAGCACCCTGCAGTCAGATGCATTCATTGCTCTGCAGCCAAACTTAGAAATAATCATAACAAGTGAAATAAATAAAGACCATGAATACTTTCCCAAGTCAGCTCAGGTCAGATTTTGCTCCCAAATAAGTCCATGTGATGACCTCACAGTTTGCTGCTGTATAAAATCCAAGGAACTTTTATTTTTTTCAGAGCTTTTTGGATTTCAGGAGCTTGGATAAGGGATTGTGGGCCTTAGAAATAATGCTAATACTAATATACCAATACTATATTATTAATATAGTATTAGGACTAATACTAATCCTAGCTGAAAGTTAATGAGTATTTCACTGTGTTCTGTGCTTCACTTTCCTTGTTTTCAGTTACCTATAGTCAACTAAGTTTCGAAAATATTAAATGGAAAATTCCAGAAAGAAACAATTCATACGTTTTTCTTATTTTATTTTATTTTTTAGGGATGCAGTCTTGCTCTGTAGTCCAGGCTGGAATGCAGTGGCATGATCACGTCTCACTGCAGTCTCAACCCTTTAGACACAAGCAATCCTCCTGCCTCAGCCTCCCGATTAGCTGGGACCAGAGGCATGCAACACTACGCCTAATAATTTTTTTTTTTCATTTTGGGTAGAGAAAGGGTCTCACTATGTTGCCCAGGTTGGTCTCAAACTCCTGGCCTTGAATGATCCTCTCACCTGAGCCTCCCAAAGCACTGAGATTACAGGTGTGAGCCAATGCACCTGGCCTAATTCATAAGTTTTAAACTGCACACTGTTCTGAGTAGTGTGATGAAATCTTGCACCATCCCACCCAGGATGTGAATCCTCCCTTGTCCCAAGTATCCGCACTGTAGATGCTAACCACCTGTTAGTCACTTAACCGTTGGCTTGGTTATCAGGCCAGGCACAGTGGCTCACGCCTTTGTGTAATCCCAGCACTTTGGGAGGCTGAGGCGGGAGGATCACTTGAGGCCAAAATGGTGAAACCCTGTCTCTACTAAAAATACAAAAATTAACAGGGTATGGTGGCATGTGCCTGTAATCCCAGCTCCTCAGGAGGCTGAGGCAGGAGAATTGCTTGAACCTCGGAGGTTGCAATGAGCCGAGATCTCACCACTGCACTCCAGCCTGGACAATGGAGTGAGACTCTGGCTCAAAAATAAATAAATAAATAAATAAAAATAAAAGAAATAAAAATAAACAGTTGTCTCGGTTATCAGATGGATTGTGTTAGTATTACAGTGCTTGTGTTTAAGTAACCCTAGTTTTACTTAATAGCATCCCCAAAGCACAAGAGTAGTTATGCTTGCCATTCCAATACGCCAAAGAGAAGCTGTCAAGCGCTTCCTTTAAGTGAAAAGGTGAAAGTTCTTGACTTACAAAAGAAAAGAAAATCATCTATTGAGGTTGCTAAGATCTAGGGAAGGAATCTCCTATCCATGAAATTGTGAAAAGTAAATTCAGGCAAGTTTTGCTGTCACATCTCAAACTGCAAGAGTTATGGCCACAGTGAGTGATAACTTTCATGATGATATACTGCTATAATTGTGCTGTTTTATTAATTACTGTTGTTAATCTCTTACTGTGTAGAATTGATAAATTAAACATTATCATAGGTAGGTACGTAGAGGAAAAATCAGTATAAATAGGATTTTGTACTATTCACAGTTTCAGACATCCACTGGGGGTCTTGGAATGTATCCCGTGTGGATGAGAAGGGACTGCTGTATACCCATGTACCAGATGAGGAAACTGAGGCCTCAAGCAGTTAAGTCACTTGCCAAAGTTATACAGCTAATTCAATGGGGGAACCTGAATTGGAAACCAGACAGGCGGGAGGAGGAGAGCAGGGAAGAGCCTGGAACTCAGACATAGCCACCTTCACCCCCACCCTGTGCCCCGCTGATGACTCTCACTCTCCTATTTGGATTGAAATGCTCACGTCAGCATCACTCCTTCGTTAGGTGAGGAAGGAGCACCGTCTCCAGATGCCCCGGGAGAACACCGCCCAGCCAGTGCCTGTGAATGACTCTATCAGGTCATTAGCGCCTCAAAGGAACCCCGGCCACCCTTGGGGACCTGCCACAAGCTGCCAAGAGAAGCTGGATGCTTCACAGCCACAGTTTCTCTTAGTCTTCTCCTCTGCCCCCTCCCCACTAAACACACTCTTTTTTCTCTTTAGTTGCCATTTTTATTGAACATACAAATCTCGTGCCAGGCAGTGCTTAGCTAAACATTTTCTTATGCATTAGCTCTGTTTTTAGAAGACTTTTACATTTGAAAAATACAAGAAAATGGAGCCAAAAAGAAAAAAAAAGTAAAACTCCCTCCTAAAGCACTTTTAAGAGGAGAGTGTAAGAAGCAAAAGTTTTTCCCCTTCTGCTTCTCAAATTCTACCCCCTCCCCAACCCACAGAGATTCCTTAAAGTAACTTTCTCAGTCATTCCGTGTGCATATTGAGACATATCTATATTCATGTCTTTATCTGTGATTATGTCTATAATCTAAATCAATATCTACCTATTTTGCCATCGAGCCACAAAATACCTCTATACAGTTGCTCAGGTAGTGCACTGCTCAACTCCCAGGGCCACTATTCACATAACCAGCCTTGCAATCCACTCACATATATTTTTCGCCTTACAAAAATGAGATGAAGGCCAGGTGTGGGGGCTCACACCTGTAATCCTAGCACTTTGGGAGGTTGAGGTGGGAGGATTACTTGTGCTCAGGAATATGAGACCAGCCTGGGTAACATGGCAAGAGCCTGTCTCTACAAAAAACTTTTTAAACTAGCTGTGCATACTGGCAAATGCCTGTAGTCCCAGCTACTCAGGAAGCTGAGCTGGGAGGATCAGTTGAGCCTGGGAGGTTGAGGCTGCAGTGAGCCATAATTGAGCCACTACATTCAGCCTGGGCCACAGAGCAGGACTCAAAAAAAAAAAAAAAAAAAGAGAGAAAGAGAGAGATGAGGCCTTCCATATGGACATCTTTCTGGGTCATCAGATGGTCAGAACTTCCTCATTCTTTATGATTGCTGCCTATACTAGACCCTAGCATGGATGTATCTTAGTGAATCTAATCCTTCCCCTAATAAAGATTATCTAAGATGTTCCCAAGCTTTTTGATTTTTACAATGGCCTTCTAATACTCATAGCAGTCTTTTGAGGATAGCAGCATTACACCTATTTTAAACAAAGAAAACTGAAGCTCAGAGTGGTTGAATAACTAGCTCAAGGATGCAGTTACTACGGGGTAGTACCAGGATGCAATCCCAGGTCGGTTTGACTTCATGTTTATATAAAGCAGTTGATACTGAGGTTGGATCACAGCAACGCTCAGTAAGTCAAGATCATCATTCCCACAGGTTGATACTAATAAATATAATAGACAAATGGAGTCATTACCTTTGCCTGGAAGGGCAGAGGGAAGAAGAATAAAACTTACTTAGCACTCAGAATGTGTCCAGCACCTTACCAGATGTCCTTTTTTTTGAGGCAGAGTGTCACTGTGGCCCAGGATGGAGGGCAGTGGCGTGATCTCAGCCCACTGCAACCTCCACCTCCCAGGTTCAAGCGATTCTTCTGCCTCAGTCTCCCGATGAGCTGGGATTACAGGTGCACACCACCACACCAGGCTAATTTGTTTATTTTTAGTTGAGATGGGGTTTCACCATGTTGGCCAGGCTGGTCTCGAATTCCTGACCTCAGGAACTCCTGATCTGCCTGCCTCAGCCTCCTAAAGTGTTGGGATTATAGACGTGAGACAATGTACCCAGCCACTAGATTTCTTATATACATTTTTTATTGAATTCTCAAAGAGCCAGACAACAATAAAGCCTGTTAGAAAGACACTGCCATCCCTGTGTATAAAAAGCTAAAGTTCAATAAAGGTAAAGGTCCCAATGTCACACAGCAAGTGGTGGATCTGGGATTTGAACCCGCATCTGCCTTGCTTGTATTTCTAGTGGATACAGAATTCAGCCCACAAACCCAGGTGTGTGTGAATATAACTATTTTTCTGCAAGTGAACTTAGTTTCTTAATTCCCTTGCTAAACCTGCCTCTTGCCTAGTTTTTCCACCTCATTTCCTAGTACCACTACTTACCCCAGCCATACACAGGCAAAAAGCATAGACATCACTGGTGCCTGTTTCCCCCACTCCCCAGACCCAACACACCAAGTCTCATTGGCTCTGCCTTCAAAAATATCATCGTAGCCAAAGGCAACAGCTTCTCCCACTTCCCCAGCTGCCAGTTTAGCTCAAATCACCATTGCCCCCACCCCAGATCATTCTCCATCTGGCAGCCTGAGGGACCATTTACAAAATGCATATCCTATCATATCACTCTCCTGCTTAATCCCTGAAACCCCCATTGCCCTTGGAATAAATGCTCCTCAGTGGCCCATGTGCTCTCCCTCCTGTGGTCTCAGCCTTCTCTCAGCTTTTCTCTCCTTCTCCCTCTACTCTGCTGTTCCCTACTGGGTCTCTTCTGTTCCTCCATGCCCCAGCTTATGCTACTACAAGGCCAGCCCTTCCTCTTCCCTCTGCCTGCACTGCTTGCCCTGATTTGCAAGGGGGCTGTTTCTTTCCGCTTTCAACTCTCAGGCCACACAGCCCCCTCAAAGACCTCCTCCCTGCCTCATCACCCTGGGTCACTCTGAGCCCCTTATCTTGAGGGTCTTTTTAGCTCTGATTGCTGTTGGAAGTCATTTGTTCCATTGTCCTCCCCATCCCCTTTGAAGAACCAAGAGTGCTCTATGTCATGCCTGCGGAGCCACAGTGCCTGTAGAGATGCCAGGCACAGGGCAGATATTTACTGAGTGAAATGAATGAATGAATTTATGTTATGAGTTCTGTGTCTACTGGGGGAAGAGGGCAGGAATTTAACATCAGCCAATTATTTAATCTTAGCCAATTCCTTCCCTTGAGGGGTGTCTAAATTCTGGGGGACAGCAGAGGTGGGTACATGTGGTCTGGATCATGGATCCATGACAGCATCTGCTGAGATGTTCTCATTCCCTGGGACAAAAGAAACATCATCAGGTACATGGGAACAAGGGTTAGGGGGACGTCAGTTAACATTCAGCAGAGTCACCCACCACCAACCTTTAGCCCACTCTATTCTCCCACACTCCTGAGATCAGAAACACTCGGGACCCTGGGAGCTCCCTTTCCCAAGTCCTAGGAGCCAGACCCCAGGGCTGGCGTACATCGGCTGGAATGCGTTGCTGAGCGCAAGCCCCGCCAACCCCAGCGAGCTCTGCGGCTGGGAGAAGGTGCCCAGTACTGTTATGCAGCACGGGCTGGTGATTCATAGTTTATGAGCCGCCTCATACCCATCACTTTGATGCTCACAACAAGCCCGACAGGTAGGAAAAGTAGAGTTTATGAGCTTCTTTTCACAACTGTGGAAACCAAGATCACAAATGGTAATAATGTGAGTTGCTCAGGTTTGCAGAGCAGGCATGGAGGCAAAGCTGGGACTGGGAGACTATTACGTGGTTAGAGCTTAATAAATGGTAGGTGCTGCTGTTCCAAACAGGTGAGGACTCTCAGTTTGTGAGGACTCTCAGTTGCAAAGTACAGAAATCCATTTCAAATAAGCGTAAGCAGCCACATAAGCTATTGGCTGATGGAACTGAAATACCCAAGGTTTACCTGTTTCAAGCATGGCTGGAGCCAGGGACTCAAATGATATTAGCAAGATTCAGATGGTCAACACCTCTCAGCTCTATTCTGAAATCTCTGCCTTGATTTCACCCTCAAGCTTGCTGTCTCCAACGTGGGGGGGGGGGGGGGTTGGGGGCTTGGCAACTGTAACCCCAGCCCACTAGCTTAGCCACTCAATGGAAAATAACATTTTTCTTTTTTGTTTTTTCTTTTTTTTTTTTTTGAGATGGAGTTTCGCTCTTGTTGCCCAGGCTAGAGTGCAATGGCACAAACTCTGCTCACCACAACCTCCGCCTCCTAGGTTCAAGCAATTTTCCTCCCTCAGCCTCCCGAGCAGCTGGGATTACAGGCATGCGCCAGTAGGCCCGGCTCATTTTGTATTTTTAGTAGAGACAGGGTTTCTCCATGTTGGTCAGGATGGTCTCGAATTCCCGACCTCAGGTGATCCGCCCGCCTTGGCCTCCCAAAGTGCTGGGATTACAGGCATGACCCACCACACCCAGCCAAAATTTTTCTTTCTCAACATTTCTAACCAATGTTCCAAGACTATCTTCACTGGACAAACTTGGTCACTTGCCCTCCCCTGAACCAATCACGCCAATCAAGGTGGTGAGACATGTTGATTGGCCAGATCTGGGTCATGTGCTCACCCTCTTAGCCAACCACTGTAGCCAGGAGAATTTAGAATTCTGATTGGCCAGGACTGAATCACATGCCCACTTCTGAAACTGACAATGGAGTCACCCTATGCTCACCTCACTCTCTGCACAGGCTGAAGAGGGAGAGAAGGCATTCCCTACAGTGGAATGAAGGTAGCCTTACCAGTGGAAGGGAGAATGGAAGCTCCTCTGGCAGCTAGAACAGATGTTCCCTCCAGATGCCTGGTACAGACCAGTAACCTTAGCCCCTTGACCAGAGAAACACGCCATGATCTCGCTCCCCTACCACCTGATCCTGAACCAGTCTAGCTAATGACGCTAACTGGAGGCTCCAGGCTCGAGGCTCAGGCCAGAAACAGAGGCTGGCCTCTCCCTGCTAATGGCAGCAGGTGATGGGGATGAAGGAGGTGGCGGTAAATGTGATGGTAGCCTGGCTTCCTCCTCATGCAGAGAGGTAAAGTCCTAAGTCTCTAAGGAGTGGCCAAGGCAGGGGCTCCAAACCAAAAAAAAAAAAAAAAAAAAAAAAAAAAAGCCATAGCAATGAGAGAAGGAAGAGGAAAAGAAGACTTGGGCTCAGGGAGGCTCTGGAATAAAAGGAGAGTCTCAGGCAGTGAAGAGATGCCAATAAACAAAGCTTAAAGGACAGTTCATCCAGGCTGGGTGCTGTGACTGATGCCTGTAATCCCAGCATTTTGGGAGGGCAAAGTGAGAGGATCACTTGAGCCCTCACTTCGAACTCCTCACCAGGAGTTCGAAAGCAGCCTGGGCAAAATAAGAACTTGTTTCTACGAATATATATATATGTGTGTGTGTGTGTGTGTGTGTGTGTGTGTGTATATAAATATATATATATATATATATACACACACACACATATACTACGAATATATACATATATATATATATATATATGGGGGGGCTGAGGTTGGGGGGATCGTTTGAGCTCAGGAGTTAAAGGATGCAGTGAGCTATGATTGTACCGCTGCACTCCAGCCTCAGTGACATAGTGAGAACCTGTCTCAAAAAAAACAAAAAAAAAAAACAAAAAAAAAAACAGGCCGGGTGCAGTGGCTCATGCCTGTAATCCCAATGCTTTGGGGGGCTGAGACAGGAGGATCGCTTGAGGCCAAGAGTTCAAGGCCAGCCTGGGCAACATAGTGAGACCACATCTCTACAAAAAATGAAAACAGTAATGGAGCATAGTGATGAGCAACTGTAGTCCCAGCTACATGGGAGGCTGAGGCAGGAAAATCACTTGAGCCCAGGAGTTTGAGGCTGCAGTGAGCTATGATCATGCCACTGCACTCCTAAGTGTCACAGAAAGACCTTGTCTCAGACAACAAACAAAGTAAAAACAATTCAGACATGAAGGAAATACGCAGTACTCATCCCATACATTCATTTGTCCACTTGTTTATTTAACAACCTACTATGTGCCAGGTCCTGGGAAGACAGTGGTGAGCAAGACAGAGATGCTCTTGGGATTTACAATAGAGAGGAATAAACGGACACATCATTAAACTCATAATTAATCCTTTGTAATATGTGCCTGAAAGAGAAGCACAGGGTGTGGTGCTGTGAGGGCAGATTATTGGATGGCATCAGCCTGGGGACATATTTTTGGTAAGATCTGAAGCCCAGATAGAAATTACTCAAATGCAGGATGGAGAGGGAGAAATAATTGAGGCTGAGGGTGCTCGTGCAAAGGCCCTGAGGCAGGAAAGATAAAACAAAGCCTGTGCAGCAGAAATTTGGTGAGACAGATCTGGAGAGGGGCTGGGGCCACATCACAGAGGATCTCGTAGGCCAGGTTAAGGACTTTTGCCACCATCCAACAAGAAGTTGCCCAAGATACCTGCAGACATATACAAAGGACAGTCTGATGTTCAGGGCACAGTTATAAAGCACCTACTGTGTATCAGATTGGGTGCAGGATATTTGGGATTCAGTGGTGCTTATAGTCTAGGAAATAAGAAGTCAGAAAATAAACTAGGCAATAAATATAAACAAGATATTTAGCATACTCACGGATCATCATAAGCTTAGCAAAGAAAGTGACTGGAGATGTTCAAGTGAGGTGAGGACCTGACGGCCCCGTGAAGGGCTGGGAGAAAGTGGTCCAGGCAGAAAGAGCATCAGCTGCAAAGGCCTGGCAGCCATAAGACGTACTCACCAGTGCACCCACACAGAGTCACATCCACAGGCGGGCATCGTGTGCCCATTTACATTCCTTGCTCTTCCAAAATGCGTCTGCGTCCACCTCTGATAACCTGGGATGCCCTCCACTCTCACCCCGACTTCATCACATACACACATACACCCTTTCGTAGGCTCACCCCACTCAGAGACAGCCCCCGCCACACCCCCATCATATGGCAACTAGCAAAGATCCTAAGGGCTGAGTGGGCAGGGAGAATGGGGATCTGGGGGAGGAGACACCGCCCTCTTTCCCTTCTTCACCCAAGAAGCCTGGGGGCAGCTCAGATTCGAGCAGGGGTGGGGGAACCACCAGGATGTCCATGCAACTTGGAGGGAGGCGTCCAGGTCTTTACCTTGCAGAACTAAATCCCAGTGTGGTGTTTGCTCAAAACGCCAGAACTATTCCTGGATGTCAGGTGCAGTTAATGGTTGCCGTGGCAACCGCCCATGCTTAATGAATAGAAGAGAGTAAAAGACGCCCCGGATAAATGTCAGGGCCCGGGATGGATTTGCTTGGGAGCAAATCTGTTAGTGCTGGGCAGAGCTGACCAGCGAAGGTTGAAATGAGCAGTCCAGGGTAGCTGGAGACAGATCCAGGAGGCTCTCTTCTCTTTCTCAGCTTAACATAGTCAGAATGCTAACATTTCACAAAATGTCAAAAAGTGTGGCTCTTTATACAGACAGTTAAACATAGGCTCCAGTTTTGCAGGTTTGATTCTGCACATGTTTATGTAGTTTGCAGGGAACAGAAATCCAAGCCCAGGTCTCTCAGGAGTTGAGACGTCACTCTTTGTTTTTTTTCTTTAACTCTTCCTGCATTACCTTTTTTAATGAAGAAAGTGTCACATTAGGGTCAAAAATAATATTTTAAACTCTGAACCTCTACACATTATATTGTCATTGTGCTATTTACATGCTGCTTACAGGATTAGAAAACAACTGGTAGTGGCTGGGCCACAGTGGCTCACGCCTGTAATCCCAACACTTTGGGAGGCCAAGGCAGGTGGATTACTTGAGGTCAGGAGTTTGAGACCAGCCTGGCCAACATGGTGAAATCTGTCTCTACTAAAAAAATACAAAAATTAGCTGGGCATGATGGCATGCACCTGTAATTCCAGCTACTTGGGAGGCTGAGGCACGAGAATCTCTTGAACCACAGAGGATGGAGGTTGCAGTGAGCTGAGATTGAGCTACTGCACTCCAGCCTGGGCAACAGAGTGAGACTGTTTCTCAAAAAAAAAAGAAAAAATAAAAGAAAAGAAACAACTGGTAGTGTCTGGTAATGAGGCATAAGTTAAATGCCGCGCAATGAGCATCCCTCACGTCTGCTGGAGCATCCCAGTGACCATGTGCATAGCTGCATTAGGGAACCATGTCAAACTCTGTTGGCCCATGAAAGTGAAGCCCAAGTCCAAGGTACAGACCAGCTCTGCACTCGCAGCTGCAGTCAAGGACTCAGGACTCACCATGGCTGTGATGCTTGCTTGTAGGGAGACCTCAGATCAGTCTCAGAAGGCCTCAATCCCAAATCTTCTAAGAGGAAATAACCCTCCCCACAAACCTTCCACATCCCCAAACCTATCTTGCCTATCCTCCAGGCAGGGTCTCAAATACTCCCCGAGGGCAAGTTTTTTGTGATGTGATGACAATACGGTGTGTCCATCTGACGACAGAGGCTGGAGCACCTCCTGAGGTCACAGCACTGCTCTCAGCCTCTGCTATGCATCAGAATCTTGGAGAAACCTGTTCAAAAACACAGGTTCTCAAAGCCTCTAATTCAGGGCTTTGTGTAGGTGCCCAGGAATGCACTTGTTTGTTTGTTTTAAGAAGAGCCCAGGTGATTCTCATGCAAGTGGACCCAATTTTTCCAGGCACCTCTGAAAGAGAGATGTCACCAGTTAAAAAGCAGCTAAGACCCAGGACCCTTGTTCTCTTCAACCCTTCTCCCCAGAAGCCCCAGAAGCCTCTGTGGTCTGGAAACAGGATGAGTTCTTCATGCTTTTGAATGCCTGCCAAGGTAGGGTTAAGAAGACTTTCAGACACTCTAAACAGTGAAATGATCAGGGTGACCACCCTACCCTCACAGATCTCCAGTGTTAGTAATACTAAGCTGTTAAGTAAGGAAGATCAACACACATCTGGTTTTTTTCCGTTGCATTTCAATGGTTTTTGTAAACGTCAAATATCAAATAATTTATAGTTGTCATTCTCTCTGTCTCTCTCTCTCTCTGTACCCCTGCTTTGCTGGTACCCCAAACACATGACTATTCTACCTAATTGGTGACTCCTACAGCAGTGCCTACAAAGTTTCAAGGTACTGTGTTGGTGAACATGCCCTGTGGCCTAGGCTAGGAAGGGCTGGGCTCTTGGCTGTGAGCTCCAGGACTAACCAGAATCAAAACCCTCAATAACCAAATAATGAAGGACCAAGGAAAACAGTTCACTCTAAACCTCCCAAACACATTCAATGGGCCGATCAAGCAAAGAGCTCAAAACCAGGCTCTTTAGAAATGAAGCAAGCCTATTCATCATGTGCAGAAACAGACAGGTAGCACGGACAGTCATTCCTCATTAAATTCCCCATACTCTGTTTTAAGGCAGTACCCTGTCTCGATGAGGCATACCTCTGTGGACTCTGGCTTGATCACTGTTCCACTCCCATCACCAGTGGCTTCTCCAAAAGGCCCAAGGTCACTTTCAATGATTCCTCTAAGATGCACTTTCATTCCTGCTCCTCCACAAGTTCCTAGCATGCAAAGAGATTTCTTACACTGTAAATCAGATTGTGTTTCTCATGTGCTGAAAACCCTCCAAAGCCTGGACCATACATGCTCCTTTTCAGTTCTGGACCCTGGCCTGTAAGAAGCTCGGTGATGTGTGCCTGCTCCTTCATGGGCCTGATCTCATCCCACTTTCCCCCTCACTCACTCTGCTCCAGTTGCCCTGAGCTTGTCTTGGTTCTAGAAACACACTAAAGTGCCATCCTTCCCCAAGGCCTTGGCACTTGCAGTTTCCTCTGCCTGGAAGGCTCTTCCCTCAAATCTTCCCATGGGTGGCTTCCTCTTGTCACTCAGGTTGACTGCTCAGATAGGCCCTTTCTGTCCACCCAATCTCACGACTGTCCTCCCCCACCCCAATCACATTCTCTCCAGGGTTTATTATTTTCATGGAACTTACCACTGAAATTATCTTTTCCTTTTTAGTGATGCATTTGTTTCATTTATTTCTTTGTTTATGCTAGATCTCTCTCCGCTAGAATATAACAGCCTGGTCTATTTTGTTCACTGATAAATTTCAAGTGCTGGAAACAGTGCTTAACACAAGCAACCTAGGTGCCTCTCCAGATATCTATTGAACAAAAGAATGAATCAGGGACCGGGTGCAATGGCTCATGCCTATAATTGCAGCATTTTGGGAGGCTAAGGTGGCAGACCAATTGAGGCCAGAAGTTTGAGACCAACTGGACAACATAGTGAGACTCCATCTCTACAAAAATAAAATAAAAAGATTAGCCAAGGGTGATGACATGCACCTGCAGCTCCAGCTACTTGGTAGGCTGCAGTGGGAGGATCACCTGAGCCTGGGAGATTGGAGCTGCAGTGAGCCATGATTGTGCCACTGCCCTTCAGCCTGGGCAACAGAGCAAGACCCTGTCTCAAAAAAAAAAAAAAAAGAATGAGAAAAGAATAAATCAGGATGTGCATCAACCACAGTTCTTTACACCAGAAGAAAATGTTTATTTCTCAGAAACTGACTCGTTGTTCTCTTATTAGAAGCGGTAATTTGTAATTGCTATACCCTAAGTGCTTCATCTTGATCAGGGGCCAAGCTCAGCTCAGGGTCCTTGTTACTATGAATTCATTATCCAAATCCCTGTGTGCGCAAGGTTGCACGGACAGGCAAGTAAACTCTGTCTTAATATGAATATGTGCATTCATGACCGGACCAGTTATAAAATCATTCCCTACACAGGCACCCCCTCCCTACTCCACGCCACACCCCTGCCCCATTTAACACTCTGCAATTCGCGGTTTTTGTCTGACAGCCTGTTTCTGATTGCCAGCTCTTGTCAACACGTGACAATACAACGAAAATAGGAGGCAAAACGTGATGTGTTAACCACGGGTAGACAAGAGCCTGCTGGAGGGACACAAGCTAACAATGGAAGAAGAGAAAATTGACAAGAATGATGATGTGATAGACACATCCAACGATTTGAATATCAAAGGATTAACAGGAGCCCTTAGGAAAACTGATGACGGGCTCAAATATTGCTTGCAAAAATGACCCATTTTATGATCCTGCTGTGAAAGTCAAACTTTATGATCTTGTCAGCGCAGGGAAAGATTTCATACTGGACTACCACGCAATTTTATCAGAAAAATTATGCATGCCCCAACCCTGCCACTCCGAAATCAACAAAGCTTACTTTTTTTGTTTACCCTAGTACATAGTTAAAGAAGATCAGAAAAAAATCAGCATGTTTTCCTGAATTATAATTTCATTTTCAGATAAAGTTGGAAGCATGTTTTCGGACTTGATTGTTTACTATGAATAGGAGGCCCTGGGTTTTTTTTCTTTTATTTTATTCTCTTAAAAAAATTTTCAAAGTGTTACAGGTCTCATTGTCACCACTGCGATACAGATACTGTTATGGAAGCATAACCTGTGTTTCAATTTAGCCACTTACAATTTTCAGACACCATGATCGACAGTGCCCATTCTCATCTAGAAAGAGGCTTTAGTCCCTATTTTTGAGTGGACTCACCTGAAGGCTGTGGTCCTTGACGTTAGCTGCACAGTTAATCACCCAAGGAGCTTTGAAAAATCCACAACCTGGGCAACATAGCAAGACCCTATCTCTACAAAAAAAAAAAAATAATTTAAAAATTAGCCGGGTATGGTGGCGTGCACCTGTAATCCTAGCTACTCAGGAGGCTAAGGTAGGAGGATTTCTTGAGCCCAGTAGTTTGAGGCTGCAGTGAGCTATGATTGTGCCACTGCACTCCAGTCTGGTGACAGAGCAAGACCCTATCTCTCAAAAAGAAAGGAAGGGGAGAGGAGAGGAGAGGACAGGAGAGGAATTCAGATGCCCAGATAAAGTAAGAATCCCTGGGAGCAGAACCCCAGCCTCAGCATTTTTCAAGCTTCCCTTCCCAAAGTAATTCCAGTGTGAACCAGTGTTGAGAATCACTGTTGTAAGGCATCCTTATTCTCAGATAATAAAGATCTGCTGTAACAACAGGGGCCCAAACATTCTTAATCAAGGGCTTAACCCAAGTACTCAGGAAGCATAAACACAAATGATATTTGCTCTTCCTTTCTGATATCATAAAGCAAAAATCTTCACAAAAGAGTTCTAGCAAAAGACCTACAACGCTGGACCCTAGGTTCCTGTTGGCCTCTGTTTTGAGCTCTAAGCTGGGCTTTTGGGGGCCTGGAATGTGGTTGCACTGGCTGGACTCATGCTGAGATGGATGTCAAGCTCTGGCTACAGAATTGGCCCTGTTTATGGGTTGGAGCAGGTTCCAGGCACTGTGGCTGGGCTAGGTGGGCTGGTGAGGAGTGCCAGCCCTCACTCTGAGCACATCATAACTGTCCAGAGCCTGCTCTGAAGTGATGTCTCTCTGTTAGATTCGTGGATTCACAGCCACCAAAATCTGCCCCAGGACCCTCCGTGTGGGCTGTGCAGAGGAGATGGATGTGAGAAGACCATCAAGAGGCTCTACTGATATCCTCTCCTTCCACTGGAGCGGGGACATCCTGGGGAAACCTGTCTCCACTCCCCATTTAGGATCTCCCTTCAGGACTGCAAACTTGGAAAGATTGGGCCTTGGATGATAGTCTCACTTCCCCAGGCCTCTCTGCTCTGGATCCAGTATTTCTTGACTTGAAGTCAGATCCACTAAATTCAGAGCTGTCTTTGAATGACCCAGAAAGCTCTGTCTGGCCTTTGGCCAAAATTGGCATGGCAGGTTGGTCTAGGTCTATTCCCTCCCGGGAGTGATGGTTCCTGGGGCTCCTTGCCTGGGTTAGCACTCTGTGGGAATACACACGCATGCATGCACCCACATGCACAGGTCTGCACATGTGTACCCATGTCTGGGTGAGGGCAGGATGAAGAAGGCCATACCCTCCAATTTCCCATTGGTTTCCTCTCACCCCCATGCCCAAAATAGAGATAATGATATTAATAACTGCCCCCTGTTAACCCTCTTCCCAGTGCTTAGCACTATGTTAGTGCTATTTAGAGGATTTTGCAAGAGCTCAGGGTCTAGGGTTAGACAGACTTTGGTTTTATGACTCAGCTTCCCCTTCTATAAAAGTATTTATTGGGCCAGGCACAGTGGCTCACACCTGTAATCCCAGCGCTTTGGGAGGCTGAGGCAGGCAGATCACCTGAGGTCAGGAGTTCAAGACCAGCCTGGCCAACATGGTGAAACGCTGTCTGTACTAAAAATACAAAAATTAGCTGGGCGTGGTGGCGGGCACCTGTAATCTCAGCTACTCAGGAGGCTGAGGCATGAGAATCGCTTGAACCTGGGAGGCAGAAGTTGCAGTGAGCCAAGATCGCGCCACTGCACTCCATTCTGGATAACAGAGCAAGACTCCATCTCAAATACATACATACATACATACATACATACATAAAATAAAATAAACATATTTATTGAATGGACATCCACATACATACTTCCCATGTGCTAAGCATTGCTCTAATGCACTTGACGAACACTGACTTTTCTATTCCTACTGTTATTCTCAGCTTTCAAAGGAGGAAACTGAGGCACTTTTAAGTTAAGCAACTTGCAGAGCTGGGATTCAAACCCACTCATTCTGGCTCCAAAATCCATGCTCCTCAGCTCATCCTATGACCAACAATAGTGCCTGCTTCATGGGATTGTGAGGAATACCCAAAGAGCCTTTACCCAAGGCCTGGCAGAGCACATCTCAACAAACATGGATACTATGATGATTTCTTTTGAAACCCCCAACAGGCTGGGTGGTGGCTCATGCCTGTAATCTCAGACTTTGAGAGGCCAAGGCAGGCAGATCACTTGAGGCCAGGAGTTGGAGACCAGCCTAGCCAACATGGTGAAACGTTGTCTCTACTAAAAATACAAAAAAATAAAAAACAAAAAAAAATCCACCTGCCTCGGCCTCCCAAAGTGCTGGGATTACAGGCGTCAGCCACTGTGCCCGGCCCAATAAATACTTTTAGAAAAGGGGAAACTGAGTCATAAAACCAAGGTCTGCCTAACCCTAGGCCCTGAGCTCTTGCAATTTTGGTGGCATGCACCTGTAGTCCCAGCTACTCGGGAGGCAGAGGCAGGAGAATCGCTTGACCCTGGGAGGCGGAGGTTGCAGTGAGCCGAGATTGCACCACTGCACTCCAGCCTGGGCAGCAGAGTGACACTCTGTCTCCAAAAAAAAAGAAAGAAAGAAAGAAAGAAAGAAACCCCAGCAATCTGGAGATCACTGGCTTTTTTTTTTTTTTTTTTTTGAGACGGAGTCTCGCTCTGTCTCCCAGGCTGGAGTGTAGTGGCGTGATCTCAGCTCACTGCAAGCTCTGCCTCCCAGGTTCACGCCATTCTCCGGCCTCAGCCTCCCGAGTAGCAGGGACTATAGGCGCCCGCCACTACACCCGGCTAATTTTGTTTTTGTATTTTTAGTAAAGGCGGGGTTTCACCGTGTCAGCCAGGATGGTCTGGATATCCTGACCTTGTGATCTGCCTGCCTCAGCCTCCCAAAATGCTGGGATTACAGGCGTGAGCCACTGTGCCCAGCCAATCATTAACATTTTCTAACTGAGGAGATCAAGTCCAGGCACTGTGACTCATACCTATAATACTAGTACTTTGGGATGCCAAGGTGGCAGGACGGCGTAAGGCCAGGAATTCGAGACCAGCCTGGGCAATATAGCAAGACCCCATCTCTACCTTGAAAAAATAAAATTAAAATTAAAAAAAGAAAAACTAAAATGAAGAGATCAAGGCCGAGGGGAAGAAGGTGTCTTGGTCCATTTGGGCTGCTATAACAAAGTACTGTAGGATGGGTGGCTTGCAAATAACAAATTTGTTTCTCATGGTTCTGGAGGCTGGAAGTCTGAGATCAGGGTGCCTGCCTGGTGAGGTGCTGGTGAGGGCCCTCTTCCGGGTTGGTGGGGTGCTGGTGAGGGCCCTCTTCCAGGTTGCAGATGGCTGTCTTTTCACTGTATCGCCACATGGCAGAAAGAGAACAAGAGAGCTCTCTGGAGTTTCTTTTATAAGGACACTAATCCCATTCATGAGGGCCCCACCCTCGTGACCTAATTATGTCCCAGCAGGCCCCACTCCTAATACCATCATTGTAGGCATTAGGATTTTCTTTTTTGTTGTTGTTGTTGTTTTGTTTTGTTTTGTTATATAGAGTCTTCCTCTGTCACCTAAGGTGGAGTGTAGTGGTGTCATCATAGCTCACTGCAGCCTCAATCTCCCAGACGCAAGTGATCCTCCCACCTTGGCTTTCTGAGCATCTGGGACTCTAGGTGTGTGCCACCATGTCCAGTTAATTTCTAAACTTTTTGTAGAGAGGGGTCTTGCCATGTTGCTTAGGCTAGTCTTGAACTCCTGGGCTCAATAGATCCTCCTGCCTTGGCCTCCAAAAGTGCTGGGATTACAGGTGTGAGCCACCATGCCCTGCAGGCATTAGGATTTCAAGATAGGAATTTTGAGAGGACGTGAGCATTCAGTCCATTGCACAAGGCCATACAACTAGTAACTTAGTGGCTGGCCAAGGATTCAAACTGAAAGCTTGTGTTCCTACCAGTATACCACACTACCCCTCTAGAGGTCAGATAGGCACCTGCTGAAGAAGAAGCAGCCGATTTCTCCCCCAGATTGCAACCATCTGACTTACTTGTAAAAATCCACAGACAAGCAGCCTTATACCCCTTTGTGATTGCTGGTGACCACTTCCCAGGATCAGGCTGGGGCCCACGCTGCTGAGATCTGAAAGGAAATACTCAAAATAGGGACTCTGAGCCCCTTTTCAGCTCAAGTACCTGGGAAGCACCACTTTCTCCAGAGACAGACGACAAGGGCTTTAAGAGTTAAACATACAGGCCAGGTCCATGGTGGCTCACGTCTGTAATCCCAGCTCTTAGGGAGGCAGAGGCAGGAGGATAGCTTGAGCTCAAGAGTTTGAGACCTGCCTGGGCAATGTAGTGAGATCCCATTTTTAATAACAATAATAATAATAATAATAATTTTTAAATTAAAAAATAGTTAAAAATACAAACATCCCATTTCTAGATTCCCTCCCCATTCCTGCATGTTTGGAAGCTACCCAGAACCAGGTCAGTTCTTTCAGTTACCCCAAATCTGGTGGTCTCAAGGTTACTCCCTACCCTAAGAAAGAGCTGGGGCTGACCTTGGTCCATGTCCATGTGCAACTCAACCTCCTAGATTTTCCAGAGGTTGAGTTGTACATGGACATGGGCAACTGAAGGGACATGGAGAGCTAAAGGGACAGCTAGAAGGGCAGCTGATGGACCCAGTGATCCCTGTGCTGAAAAGACAGCTGGAAGGGCAGCTGATGGACCCAGTGATCCCTGTGCTGAAAAGACAGCTGGAAGGGCAGCTGATGGACCCAGTGAAACCACCGCAATAGGCCTTCTTTTTTCCTACTAGCCTCTCTTCTGTTCCTCAAACTCACCAAGTTCACTCTCGCCCCAGGGTCTTTGCATTTCCATTTCCTTCTACCTGGAAAGCTCTTTCCTGGACTCTTCATATAACTGGCTCCTTCTCTTTTTTCAGGTCTGAGCTCAAGTGTCCCTTCTGCAACAACCCTATCCAATGTTGCCCTCCACTTGCCCCCCACCCAATGAAGAGTTGCTATCACATCATCCTGTTTTGTATCTTTCTTGGTTTTTTGTTTTTGTTTGTTTGTTTTTTGAGACAGAGTCTCGCTCTGTCACCCAGGCTGGAGTGCAGTGGCAAGATCTCGGCTCACTGCAACCTCTGCCTTCTGGGTTCAAGTTATTCTCCTGCCTCAGCCTCCCGAGTAGCTGGGATTATAGGCACGCACCATCATGCCCAGCTTATTTTTGTATTTTTTAGTAGAGACAGGGCTTTACCATGTTGGTCAGGCTGGTCTCGAACCCTTGACCTCAAGTGATCTGCCTGCCTCGGCCTCCCAAAGTGCTGGGATTACAGGCATGAGCCACCATGCCCAGCCCCAGTGTTTTGTATCTTTCAAAGCTCGGTTATATTGTCTATAGTCTCTCTCCTCAATGAGAATGCAAGTTCTGAGGATCAAGACCGTCTCTGTCTTGGGCATTAGGGAATCCCTAGGACCTAAAACCAGTCTTCACAACCCAGTTCTCACACTTACCTTCCCCGGTTCCCATCACCCCTCTCCTTTCACCTGTACCCACTGGATCTGTCCTCCAGACCATTAATCCTCTAAACACCTTGAGCTACTTTGAGTTCCCAAATGAGTTTTTCTCTTGTTCATTCTCTCATCATCACACATGCTATTCCCTCTGCTTTGAGAAACACGCCTCCCTTCCTCTGATTAACTTCTCATTAACCTTCAGGTCTCAGCTTAGACATAATTTCACTCCACGTGCAGTTAACAAAAATTATTCTGCTGAGTTATCAGGTGAGAGAATTTTTGGTGGTGGGGAAAGCACTTTTAATCCCGTCCATACTGTTTTAATTCTCTATGTACATCTATTCTTTTTAATTTAAAAGGGATTAACTGAATAAAGGGTAATGGACTGTTTCTTGTTTTCTTTGTATTATTTCTCTGTATTGAAAAAATATCGTAGTAAATGTGATTTTAAAATGCCAGTACCACAATGACTTAATTATTACAGCTTTATTGTATGGCTTAATATCGTGTAAGAAACCACCTCACTGAGCTCTTTCATTCATTCTACTGTGTTTTTTCAGCTAATTGCCTTCAGCTGCTTCTTCCTTTTTTTTTTTTTCTGAGCTGGAGTCTTGCTGTCTCACTCAAGCTGGAGTGCAGTGGTGCCATCTCAGCTCACTGCAATCTACGCCTCCCAGGTTAGACAGATTCTCCTGCTTCGGCACCCTGAGTATCGGGGACTATAGGCGCCCGCCACCACGCCCAGCTAATTTTCGTATTTTTAGTAAAGACGGGGTTTCACCATGCTGGCCAGGCTGGCCTCGAACTCCAGACCTCAGGTGATCCACCGGCCTCAGCCTCCCAAAGTGCTAGAATTACAGGCGTGAGCCACTGCACCCGGCCTACTTTCAGCTCCTTAAGTAGACTAATTCTATCACCTGGAAAAATTGTAATTTTACTCCATTTTTTTTCTGTTGCTTATAACTCTTAATTCTGTTTTATTCCTTCTTGTGCTAGAATTTGTCAAACCATAACAAATAATCGAGGCAATGATGGGCATTCTTATCTCAGTCCTGATTTCAGTAGGAAAATTTCAAGGGTTTGACCTTTAAGAAAAAGTGTCAGAAGTTACAGCTAGAAGGGAGGAATACATTCTAATATCCTATAACACTGTAGGGTGAATATGGTTAACAATAACTTAGTGTGGCCAGGTGTGGTGGTTCACACCTGTAATCCCAGCACTTTTGCAGGCCTAGGTGGGAAGATTGCTTGAGTCCAGCAGTTCAAGATCTGCCTGAGCAACATGGCAAGACCCCCATCTCTACAAAAAATATAAAAATTGGCTGGTTGTGGTGGTGCACACCTCTAGTCCCAGCTACATGGGAGGCTGAGGTGGGAGGATCACTTGAACCCAGGAGTTCAAGATCGTGAACATGACGAGACCCCATCTCTACAAAAATATAAAAACTAGCCTAGGTGTGGCGGTGCATACCTGTAGTTCCAGCTATAGGAGGCTGAGGTAGGAGGGTCACTTGAGCCCAAAACGTCGAGGCTTCAGTGAGCCATAAGCATGACACTGCTCTCCAGACTGGGCAACAGAGCGAGACCCCGTCTCAAAATAAATAAATAAAATAATTTAGTGTACCTTTTCCAAAAGCTAAAAGAGACAGATTTGCCAATTACCTTGATTTGATCATTATTCACTATATACGTGTATCAAAGTATCACTCTGTATCCCATAAATATGTACGATTGTTACATGTCAACTAAAAAGGAACAGAAAAAGAAAAAAAGAGTATCCGCTTAAGGACAGCACCCCTCCTCATGTGAAGGAAGTACTTTTCCATTGTCTGAACCAGAGACGAACTATTGGTACAATCTTCTCTCCCCAGGATGAAGCTGTGGCCACCAAAAAGCCAGTCTCTGCAACTGTACTTCAACACCTCCGGAAATCTCTTTTGGCTCTGTCTTTCTCTCCAAACCTCTTCCCGGGGTCCTGGGGTCTATGAATTCTCAGGGCCCGGCTCTCACACATGCCCTTCGCTGGGCTCCTGTCCTCCGTCACCTGGGCTCCTGTCCTCCCTCACCTGTAACCACCGGATCCGTCACCCAGACCAAACGCCACTGATCTTTTTCCTGCTTTAGCTTCTACCTCTCTCTGCTCCAATGCCTGAACTTAAAGCTGTGCTCTTCTCTGCATCCTGACTTCATCCTTGCAGACTGCATGTTTTCACCATCGCTCTTGGTTCCATCTTCTACAGTGGGTGGGCAAGTCCAATCTCATTCTACTTTTCTAAGATTTACTGATATGGGAAGATACTCCTAAGAAAATATAAGTGAGAAGAACAGCACGATCCCAGTTTTGTAAAGCCATTTGTGTGCGAAAGCACAGGGGAAAAAAAGCCTGGAAGGAAATATACAAAAATGCTAAATAGTGGTTATTTCTGGGAGCCAGCAATATGCTACTTACATGAATGTCCAAGCTCACTTTGTGATGCATGTATGACATGGGTTGCCAGCAGATTCATTTTCAGTGTGGAGTCTTCCTTGGGGAAAATTCTTGATTCCTTTTCCTTCTATATTGCTTCTTAAAAATCTCACCATGGCGCCAATGTGTCTCTTGTGATCCTAAAGGACCTACCAAAACCAACGGTAATAATAGCTGTAATATACTGAGTTCCTACCATACTCCAGGAACTGTACTAAGTGCTTTATGTCATTGCCTAATTAAAAGATTTATGTGTAAAGTGCTGAGAACAGCAACTGGCGTAATAACTGCTATTACTGCCTCAACTAATTCTCATGGCAACTCCATGAAGTTACTATTATTATCTTCATTCTGTAGAAGAAGGAACTGAGGTTTGGAGAGGTAATTTGCCATAGATACCACAACTAGTAAGTGGCTGAGTCAGGATTCATGCCTACGTGGGACACCAAAGACTGGGCTCTTACTAAATACATTTTGGTTCAGGGGTTGCAAACTCAAATATCTACAAGGCCAGGCAAGAATATAGAGCCAGGTGGGGACTTTGGCCAACTGGAGAGTTTACACCCAGTCTAAAGAGGGCTGCTGATGTCAGCTACGTCATCCAGGGATTCATTACTCCCGCATGGAAATGTGAGACAGAGGTCCCCATTTTTGAAGAGAAACTGCGAATCAGTTTTTAATGTGAAATATTCAGAATTTTAAATTGCAGCAGCATAGGCCAGGAGCGGTGGCTCACACCTGTCATCCCAGCGCTTTGGGAGGCTGCGGCAGGCGGATCACCTGAGGTCAGGAGTTCAAGACCAGCCTGGCCAACATGGTGAAACCCCGTCTCTACTAAAAATACAAAAATCAGCCGGGCATGGTGGCACGCGCCTGTAATCCCAGCTACTCAGGAGGCTGAGGCAGGAGAATCACTTGAACCCAGGAGGTGGAGGTTGCAGTAAGCTAAGATTGCACCACTGCACTCCAGCCTGGGTGACAAAGCAAGACTCCATCTCAAAATAAAATAAAATAAAATAAAATAAAATAAAATAAAATAAAATAAAATAAAAATTTAAAAAATGCAGAAGCTTACTTAATTTTTAAAAATAAAATGTGCAAAAGAGTATTGCAGGTAAAACAAACACACACAGATTAAACCACAAAATGAAACAGTCTGCAACCCAGATTTGCGCCAGAAGCCAATATTATCTACTTTAGAAACACCAGCCTAGATTACATCTTCTATCCCAGGAAGGCCCAAACTCCCCTTTGCTTTCCATTTTTGCCTTCTTGGGACAGAAATCTTTAAACCGGGGACCAGCAAAATTGTTGTTAAACAGCCAGAGAGTAAATATTTTCAGCTTTGCTATCTCTGTGGCAAATACTGAACTCTGTTATAGTGGCATCAACATGTTTTATTTTCTTTAGTTCTCAAAATGGCTTCATGAGGAGCCTAATGTTATAATGAGGAAATTGAAGCAATATAAACAAATGGGCATGATTGTGTTTCAATAAAATTTTATTTTCCGACGCTGAAATCTGAATTTCACATTTTTTTTTGCAGGTCAAAAATAATATTCTTTCGATTTTTTTTTCAACTATCTAAATATGCAAAAACCATTCTTGGCTCATGGGCTGTACAAACGTGGGTAGTAGTAAGCTGCTTTAGACCATTAAAAACTGGTGACTGCAGGCCAGGCACAGTGGCTCACCCCTGTAATCCCAGCACTTCAGGAGGCTGAGGCAGGTGGATCAGCTGAGGCCAGGAGTTCAAGACCAGCCTGGACAATATGGCAAAACCCTTTCTCTACTAAAAATAAAAAATTAGCTGGGCATAGTGGTGCATGCCTGTAGTCCCAGCTACTTGGGAGGCTGAGGCAGGAGAATCGCTTGAACTGGGGAGGTGGACGTTGCAGTGGGCTATGATTACACCATTGCACTCCAGCCTGGGTGACAAGAGCGAAACTCTGCCTAAAAAACAAACAAACAACAACAACAACAAAACTAGTGACTGCGTCTGCAGGAGCTACTGGCGTTTGCTGGTTCTAAGTCTTAGTTTCAAGCTGCCTGAAGCCATCATGAATAGGCCCATTTCACAAGCAGATGCCCACATGTATGTAGTTCCGAATTCCCTCAGTAATTCTGACTGGTCTGTATTTAGTAAGGTTCCCATTCCATCTTCACCTGAACACTTTCTTCCTTTGAAATCTTTCGTGGAAAACAGCAAATAATGAGGAGTACGGAAATCAACTAACAATGGATGGTGTCACTACCAACACCCTTCCCCTGCCCAGGCGCCCCTGGGACATGCCATGGGGAAGCATAGTTAATGGAGAAGCCACTGGTCCAGTTCATTGCCAACATCAATAGTAGGGGGTAGGCTATAAAATGATCATGAAGCGACCAGGCAAAGAACTTAGTTCACAATACAGACTTGTTGAAGAGAGTGTAATTCATAATAGTAGTTAGGAACTTTGTCTTTGGGGTCAGCTGGTAAATGTCAAGCTGTGTCCTTGAGTAAATCGGTGACTTGGCTAAGCTTCAATTTCCTCCTCATATTAATAACATTGCCTCATTATAACATTAGGCATCTCAGGCCGGGCACAGTGGCTCACACCTGTAATCCCAGCACTTTGGGAGGCTGAGACGGGTAGATCAGGAGGTCAGGAGATCAAGACCATCCTGGCTAACACAGTGAAACCCCATCTCTACTAGAAATACAAAAAATTAGCCAGGCATGGTGGCAGGCGCCTTTAATCCCAGCTACTCAGGCGGCTGAGGCAGGAGAATGGCGTGAGCAGAGCAAGCAGTGAGCCAAGATTGCGTCACTGCACTCCAGTCTGGGCGAGATTCCATCTCAAAAAAATAATAAATAAATAACATTAGGCACCTCATAAAGTCATTTAGATAGCTAAAGAGGATAAAACACGTAAATGTGGCCGGGTGCAGTGGCTCACATCTGTAATCCCAGTGCTTTGGGAGGCTGAGGCGGGTGGTTCACCTGAGGTCAGGGGTTCAAGACCAGCCTGGCCAACATGGTGAAACCCTGTCTCTACTAAAAATACAAAAATTAGCCAGGCATGGTGGTCGGGAGGCTGAGGCACAAGAATCGCTTGAACCTGGGAGGTGGAGGTTGCAGCGAGTTGAGATCGTGCCACTGCACTCCAACCTGGGCAATAGAGCAAGACTCAGTCTCAGAAAAAAAAAAATGCATAAATGCTTAGAATGGTACCTGGTATATAGTAGGTGCACACGTGTGTTACTTATTATGATTTCTTATCCAGTCAACTGGAAGGGGATGGGGCTTAAAACCAAACAGGCATATATAAATGAAACTCTAAAATATGAACAAGCATGAATAAGGTCTTTTTTTCCCAATATCAGGGAAGAAATTATGGGTCTGTCTTTTTTCTAAGAATTTCCTTGAGTCTTCTCTCCTGAACCTCCTTCCTGGTTCTGAGTCTATTATTTGCCTGGTAAGCAGAGAATCAGAACCAAGGAGATGTTCTACATATTCCAAGGCATTTATTATGAAATGGCTCTGGCCTGGAGCCTACTTATAGTAGAAATTAAATATATGACACTCTTATTTTTATGAGATCATAGTAGACATCATGATAGTAGCCATGGTAGCCATAATAATAACGGCTACTATTCATAGTGTAATGGTGAAACTACACAGCCTTTGAAACCTGGATCCAAAAATCAATTCCATCACTCACCAGCTGTGACACCATCTCCTCTGTGATTTTCCATTGTCTCATTATCAAATGTTAATACTAATAGCCTCTACCTCCTGGGGTGGTAAACAAGGGTAAATGAGATAAGGGGTGTAAGGTTTCAGCTATGTGCCTGGCCAATTGGAAGCACTTAATAAGTGTCAGCCATTATTATGACATGCCTAGAGCTTTGCAAAAATTATCTCATGTTCATGTATAGCCTTATTTCATTCTTACAATAACAGTTCTGAAATACCAATGCAGCTCTGTCTGATTCTGAACCTTGTCCGTTTTCCACGACATCACAATGCCCGCCCCCCTGATTCCACTCCAGCTACACAGACAGGGAAAGGGACAAGAATGCATAATTTCTGGAAAATTTTTTGTCCTTTAAAAGAACTGGCAGAGCTATTAACTGCCCCCAGAGACTGGTTAACTGTCTAGTTAACTAACACCCAAAATGATGATTAAACATCCACACCTCAGCCGGGCAAGGTGGCTCACGCCTGTAATCCCAGCACACTGGGAGGCCGAGGCAGGTGGATCACCTGATGTCAGGAGTTCGAGATCAGCCTGGTCAACATGGTGAAACCCCATCTCTCCTAAAAATACAAAAATTAGCCAGGCATGGTGGCAGGTGCCTGTAATCCCAGTTACTCGGGAGGCTGAGGCAGGATAATCTCTTGAACCTGGGAGGCAGTGGTAGCAGTGAGCCGAGATCGTGCCATTGCAATCCAACCTGGGCGACAAGAGCGAAACTCCGTCTCAAACAAAACAAAAAAGACAGCAAATGTGGACGGATGTTCAAGATGCATGTTCAGCAAATCTGAGGGTCCCAAAGGGGTGAACCTCATAGCGAGGGAGATGAGCTGTGATCCTTTGGGAGGGCAGAGAGGGAAAGGGAGTGTGTCCTGTGGTCAGATATGAACATCCTTGGGGAGAGTGGACTATTCTGGAATGCCTGGACTCAGCTCTTGATTGGAATGCCAGTTGTATTTAGGTTGGTGCAAAAGTAATTGCACAACTGCACAATTACTTTTACATCAACCTAAATAACTACTTACCTGAGTGATTTCAAGAAAAATTCTTAAGCACTGTTTCCTCATTGGTAAAATGAGCAGAAAAAAATGATGTACTTGAATTCTACCTGCTTTTTCCTTCACTGACTGGAGGAGAGGGGAAAGATAAGATAGTCTTCATAATTAGTGTTTATGTTTCATGGTGTTTTTGCGCTTCTGAAGTGGATCCCAATATCATGCAAAATCTAAAAAGCAGCAAATTTCCATCTCCCGCTTTGTGTTGTTTATCTTTTGCCTCTACTGGTCTCTTTTTTGTGCCCTAAAGAAACATGCTGTTGATGACTGATCCCGTTGGCTCATGCCTGTAATCCTAGCACTTTGGGAGGCTGAGGAAGGGAGGATCGCTTGTGGCCAGGAGTTTGAGGCCAGCCTGGGCAAGATAGTGAGACCTTTTGTTCTCACTATCAAAAAATGTTTAATTAGCCAGGCATAGTGGCACATGCCTATAGTCCCAGCTACTTGGGAGGCTGGGGTGAGAGGATCACTTGAGCCCAAGAGTTCAAGACTGCAGTGAGCCATGATTGCACCACTGCACTCCAGCCTGGGCCACAGAATGAGACCCTGTCTCTAATAAAAAATAAAGGTGCTCTTGGGCCTACCAGCCCAACAACCCCACAGCCCCCAACAACCAGAGAAAGGATCTGCACATAGTGGTGAGGACCCAGGCTGGGCCCCCGGAGCTCTGTCTCCTCCGCCAGGCTCAGAACCCTTATCTGTTTCCACAGGGGCTTTCCGAGGCGTGTGCAAGAAAATCGATCACTTCCCTGAAGATGCTGACTACGAACAGGACACAGCCGAGTATCTCCTGCGTAAGTTCCCCGGCTTCTCGGGTCTCTCTGGGAGGAAGGGATGGGCCCCTGCCATCACTCAGCTGCCTCTGAGTCGGAGGTTCCTCAGCATCTGTCCCTAGAAATGGATAAGTGCAAAGAAGCCCCATGTGCCAGTACACAGAGACATTCAAGTGGTTCTGAGAGCTAAGCCTCTTTAGTTTCAATGAATTAGAAACAGAAAGAAGAAGCAGGGGGTAGGGTGGGGAATGGTTCATGCCTGTAATCCCAGCACTCTGGGAGGCAGAGGCCAGAAAGGATCGCTTGAGCTCAGGAGGTCGAGATCAGCCTGGGCAATATAGCAAGAACCCATCTCTACAAAAAATTTAAAAATTGGCTGCATGTGGTGGCACACACCTGTAGTCCTAGCTACTCAGGAGGCTAAGGTGGGAGGATCATTTAAGCCCAGGGGATTGAGGCTGCAGTGAGCTCTGATCATACCACTGCAGTCCAGCCTGGGTGACAGAGTGAGACCCTGTCTCTGAAAAGAAAGAGAAGGAGAAAGAAAAGGAGAATGAGAAAGAGAAAGAGAAAGAAAGAGAAAGAGAAAGAGAAGGGAGGAAGGAAGGAAGGGAGGAAGGAAGACAGAAAAGTAGGTGAGTCAAAACTGAAAGGTTCTTTTTAGTCAGTTTAGGAGAAAAATCTAAGGAACTTTCTCTAACTTGAATGCAAGTTTTCACTTTCCCAGGAGGGTTGATTGGAGGTGCTAATGGCAGAGTGCTAATGGGTGATGTGAGGTGCTAATGGGTGAGGTCCCAAGGAGCAAGGCCTAGGAGAATAAATACAAACCCAAGTTCACCTCTTCTTTGACTTCCCTCCAGTTTCAGTCCTACTGGGACAGAGCCAATGTCTCTGTAGGATTTTTCCAAAGTCAGTAACCTGGATATGACATGAACTGTCACAACTACAGCATGTAGGAGCCAAAAGAATGTGGTGGCTTTGAGCCAAGGCCTCTGGAATCTGGGCTTTGACCCTTGTTTGACTCTACTAGCTGGGTTGGACTTGAGGCAAGGGGCTTTACCTCTCTCTCTAGTTCCTACCTTTCTTCATTTTTTTCTGAAATGGAGATTATAATGTCATCCATCTGACAGGGTCACAAAAATTAGCAGGGGCCCAACACATAGTCAGGAGGCAATATGCATTAGCTCCCGTTTCTTGCATGGGATTAGCAATGCAAAATTCACTGCAGAGATGAGCCTTCCATTGGTCAAGGCACAGAGAGAACTTGATTTGGGATTTTAATGTAATTTCTTCAGCAAGAATTTGTGTTGGATTCACTCAAAATAATGAGGCCAAGTGCAATGGCTCACACCTGTAATCCCAGCACTTTAGGAGGCCAACGTGGGAGGATCACTTGAAGCCAGGAGTTCAAGACCAGTCTGGGCAACATATTAAGTCGCCAACTCTACAGAATTTTTTTTTTTTTAATTATCCAGGCATGGTAGTGTACACCCTTAGTCCCAGCTACTTGGGAGGCTGAGGTGGGAGGATTGCTTGAGCCCAGGAAGCTGAGGCTGCAGTGCCATTGCTGTGATCGTGCCATTGCATTGATTGTGCCATTGCGCTAATCAATAATATTGATTAGTGACTGGCTACACGGTGTGGAGGATAGTGTCAGATGCAGCATTATTAGGTTAATTTATGCTACTTGTGGCAAAAGCCAGCAATTTCAAGAGATGAGTACCCAGCTCAAAGAGGACAGAAGGATGTGATCACTGTCTCATTTTAATGTCTCTCTGGGCCTGATAATTAAAAGGACTTGCATTACTCAGATAAAAGTTGTTTTCTTTTCTCACCCCTCACATCAGCAGCTCAAAAAGATTCAGTGTGGAGAGCAAAGTTAGCCACACTTAGAGATGTAGCTTAACCAAAATTTGGGAGATGACACAGATCACTTGCATCTTCTCAATAGAGAATGGCATTAGTCATCACCAGTGGGGTTTTACCAGAGTGCCCATAGATTTTCTTTGTTTTTCTTTTTTATGTTGATAAAACATGTTGACTCTGTCGGAGACTAAACAGAACTGTGACTTCTCTTCACAACTTGTATAGCTGATTTTAAGTTCTTCAGAGAGGCCCATAGCTTTTCTGACAAAGTATTTTTTTCTCGTCTGGGAAGATGTCCCTTCCTCTCTCCTCACCCCTAGCCCACGGTCCACCTAAGCTTCACCAATAGCAGCAGAATTGGGCTAAGGTTAAGGAGAGGCCTTAATGAGAACGCAGATTTCCTGCTGAGAGTTTTGGAATTCCTAATCCAGCCACGTAGGGCTGGGAGCACATTCCTGCAGGTTTCTCCCTGCCTGGCTGGTGTTCACTCTGCCTGCCGGTCCCTTTCCTGACCCACAACCCTGGTGGGAATGGGATTCTGCATATCGACTTTTCTGTTGTTTCTTCTTTCTCCTATGCTCTTTGGGGTAGGCTACAGCATAAACCCATAGCAATGTTACCGGAAAGGGGTCCAGATCCAGCCCCAAGACAGGGTTCTTGGATCTCACACAAGAAAGATTCAGGGTGAGTCCACAAAGTAGAGTGAAAGCAAGTTTATTAGAGAAGCAAAGAAACAAAAGAACGGCTACTCTATTGACAGAGCAGTGGCATGGACTGCTTGACCTAGTGTATTATAGTTACTTCTTGATTAATGGTAAACAGGAGGCGAATTATTCATAAGTTTTCCAGGAAAGGGGCAGGCGATTCCAGGAACTGAGGGTTCCTCCCACTTTAAGAACATAGGGTAACTTCTGACATTGCCATGGCATCTGTAAAGTGTCACGGCGCTGGTGAGAGTGTCTCTTCACATGCTAATGTATTATAATTAGCATATAATGAGCAGTGAGGACGACCAGAGGTCACTTTCATCACCATCTTGGTTTTGGCGGGTTTGGGCTGGCTTCTTCACTGCATCCTGTTTTACAGCAGAGTCTTTGTGACCTGTATCTTGTGTTGACCCTCTATCTCATCCTGTGCTTGGAAATGCAGCCCAGCAGGTCTCAGCTTCATTTCACCCATCCCCTATTCAAGATGGAGTCGCTCTGTTTCCAATGCCTCTGACAGCAGAAGGTTCAAAGCCCACAGGTTCTGTTGACTAGAGACTTCCACAACACAGCACTGGACTTAGAAAGTCCTATTCAGACTCCAGTGGTGGGGCTACACTTGAACAAGCTTATGTCCCCACCCTTAAGACCTTAACTTAGCTCCATATAGTTTGGGGAGGAGAAACAGGGAAGGAAGACAGTAAAAACCTCTTTGATCTGAAGCCACCATGTGTCCACTGGGCTAAAACAAATGCAAGGTGGGCTTCCACTGACTTAGCAGAATATTTCCTGTCTGAGGCAGACACTTATAGCCAGAGTTGACAGAATCTGCTTGTATCTCATTTGAGGGGCAAAGACTGGGGTCTCCCCACCAATGGTTCCCAAATGATGATTGCACCACTTGGGAAACAGTCACATTTACATATCTCCTATCCACATGTTTCAAACATAAACTTTTTTTTTTTTTTTGAGATGGGGTCTTACTCCGTCATTCAGGCTGGAGTACAGTGGCATGATCATAGCTCACTGCACCCTCAAATTCCTAGGCTCAAGCCTCTTGAGCTGGGACTACAGGCACCCACCACCACCATGTCTGGCTAATTTCTTTTTACATTTTTTGTAGAGTTGGGGTCCCCCTATGTTGCCCAGGCTGGTCTCAAACTCCTGTCCTCAAACAATCCACCTGCCTTTGCCTCCCAAAGTGCTGAGATTACAGGCATGAGCCACTGTGCCAGGCCCAAATATCCATTTTTGTGTAACCAACACAGTTCAATAGCTTCAAACATTCAAATCATTTTCTTAGGGCACACATCAAAGGTTAATCATGCTTTGATTTTTTAAAAGGTATTCACTTTTTATTAATTACACTCATTACATTGAATACTCAAGCAATTCCTGTCAATATACAATGTAAATGATCCCTTTAAAGGTTAGTCCACAAGTCCCTAACACGTGCTTGAAACCACTGGAGGAGACTTGCCCCTAATATTTGCAAGGGCCCAAGGCAAGAATTCAGCTGGAAACCCATAGGTCATATGTGTACATTTTTACAAATTATAAATAAGTTGTGCCCACAGATGGGCCCATTAAAAATAAGATACACTCACTTACAGAACCCCCGAGCTCACTCCCTGGGATGGCCCCCTTGACCTGGGAGCTAAAGGAACCAGGGGCCAGCTCTGTCTCCTGCAAACCTGCATAATAGAACTGCAGGACTTTGCAGCAGGCCAGAACTCAGCAACGACACTAATCATGCCTAACTAAAGTTAAGGGTTGATGTAGCCAGGAAGGAAAACAGGAGGGGCAAGGAAGAGGATTTGGCCAACAGGCAGCAGGTGCACTTCATTTCATTGAAACGTACACATGTAAGTTTCTAAAGCTTCAGTTCATGGGCATCCAGCCTGTTAGAAAATTGGGCCAGTTTCAGCCAGGCATGGTGGCTCATGCCTGTAACCCCAGCACTTTTGGGAGGCCAAAGCGGGTGGATCACCTGAGGTCAGGAGTTCGAGACCAACCAGACCAATATGGTGAAACCCAGTCTCTAAAAATACAAAAATTAGGGTGGTACGGTGGCATGTGCCTGTAGTCCCAGCTACTCGGGAAGCTGAGACAGGAGAATTGCTTGAACTCGGGTGGTGGAGGTTGCAGTGAGCCGGATCGCACTATTGCACTCCAACCTGGGTGACAGAGCGAGACTCCATCAAAAAAGGGAAGGGAAGGGGAAGGGGAAGGGGAAGGGGAGGGAAGGGAAGGGGAGGGGGAAAGACAGACGAAAGAAAGAAAGAAAGAAGGAAAGAAAGAAAGAGAAGGAAAGAAAGAAAGGAGGGAGGGAGAGAGAGAGAAAGGAAGGAAGGAAGGAAGGAAGGAAGAGAGAGAGAGAGAGAGAAAGAAAGAAAGATTGGGCAGTTTCAAAACCAAAGCAAAATCCCTTCCATCTTCTCTCTCTTTTTTTTTTTTTTTTTTTGAGACAGAATCTCGCAGTGGCGCGATCTCGGCTCACTGCAAGCTCTGCCTCCTCCCGGGTTCACGCCATTCTCCTGCCTCAGCCTCCTGAGTAGCTGGGACTACAGGCGCCCACCACCACGCCCGGCTAATTTTTTGTATTTTTAGTAGAGACGGGGTTTACCGTGCTAGCCAGGATGGTCTCGATCTCCTGATCTCCTCACACCCGTGTGCCGTCAGCCCCCAACTTCAGGTCTGCCTCTTCATCCCTCCTAGGCCCACAGGTTAAATAACTTACCAAATTTTCAGAAAACTGAAAACACAAACAAGCAAACGAATGAAAGTGCAGTACCAAATGAAAATGGCCAGAGCTAAACAGGCAGAAAAACACCTAGTGAATATGGAGGTTAAAGGCTTTAACACTGAGCAATGTGAACTAAGCTTTGAACCCCTGAGCCAAAATAAACTCGCATCCCTCCCTGGCCCCACCCCATTCCCTTGCAAGTGTCCTTGGTCAGGAGAGGCTCCTCTATTCACTCAGCACCTAAGACCAAACGCAACTCGCAGCCCACGGCCAATCCATCAGCAAATTCTGTTGGCTTTACTTTCAAAATATAAAGTACTCCCTGAATCTGGCCACGTCTTACCACCTCAGGTCTACCCCCGCAGTCCAAGCTATGAAGGGCTTTTGCCTGGGTTATGGGGTTTTTTTGTTGTTGTTGTTTGTTTGTTTGTTTGAGACAAGGTCTCACTCTATTGCCCAGGCTGGAGTGCAGTGGTACGATCTCAGCTCACTGTAGCCTCTGCCTCCTGGGCTTAAGTGATCCTCCTACCTCAGCACCCCCAAGTAGCTGAGAACACAAGCGCACACCACCATGCCTGGCTAATTTTTTATTTTTTAGCAGAGATGGGGTTTTGCCATGTTGCCCAGGCTGATCTCAAATTCCTGACCTCAGGTGTTCCTCCCGCCTCAGCCTCCCAAACTGCTGGGATTACAGGCATGAGCCACTGCTCCCAGGCTTGCCTGGATTCTTGTGGTTCTACCTGTCACACGGGGCTCGGCCCTCAGAAGGGCCCCACCCTTGGTTCCATGTTCTGCTGTCACTATCTTGAAATTCTTAACAATTCTGGAACAAGAGGCCTCACTATTTTTTGTTTGTTTGTTTGTTTTGAAACAGAGACTCGTTCTGTTGCCCAGGCTGGAGTGTAATGGCGCAATTTTCAGCTCACTGCAACCTCCACTTCCTGAGTTCAAGCAAGTCTCCTCCCTCAGCCTCCCAAGTAGCTGAGATCACAGGTGCCCTCCACCATGCCCAGCTGATTTTTGTATTTTTAGTAGAGACAGGTTTCACCATGTTGCCCAGGTTGGTCTTGAACTCCTGACCTCAGGTGATCCACCCACCTCTGCCTCCCAAAGTGTTGGGATTACAGGCGTGAGCCACCATGCCTGGCTAGGCCTCACATTTTTGTGTTGCACAAGGCCCTGTAAATTATGCAGCTGGTCCTGCCTGTCATTGCTACTAGAGTGTAAGCCCCTTGATGACAGGACCCCTGGCTCCTTGGTAAACCAATGAGCACAGAATTTATTCAGCTGATGTATTCTGGCCTGGACCCACCAGAAAATACTCTTATACTGGATAGGTAAATACTGGGACCCCAACCACATGGGGCCCCTCTCCCAGGACCTTAGGGCCCTCCATGATCCAGAAAATATTTAATAAGAAGCTGACACAGGGACCTCCAGGACTCTGCTTCGACTCCTCAGCCAGTGTCCCTTTTGAAGGGCAGTG
Organism: Pan troglodytes; assembly: GCF_028858775.2. Lineage (NCBI taxonomy): Eukaryota > Metazoa > Chordata > Mammalia > Primates > Hominidae > Pan > Pan troglodytes. Next base: position 26,969,968 of record NC_072416.2, read on the forward strand.
CCTGCGCCTTTGTGGTGGTTAAACATGTCAGCTATGACTGCAGCACCCGCCACAACACCTAGCATCTATTAGGTGCTCAAGAAATATTTGTCAAATGAATAAGCAAATTCATTTGTTCATTCGTGACTAAATGGGTATTCAATGGGTGTTGTCATACTCTCTACTATGCAAATGTAGATGCGTGCAGGGAAAGATTCTGCATTTTAATGAGCAGCATGTGGTCTGATGGGAGTCCCTGTATACAGGGCTGGCTGCATCATTTGCAGGGTCCAGTGTGAAATGAAAATCCTGGGCTCTTAGGCCGGGTGCAGTGGCTCATGCCTATAATCCCAGCACTTTGAGAGGTTGAGGCAGGAAGATTGCTTGAGGCCAGGAGTTCTAGACCAGCCTGGGTAACTTGGTGAGATCCCATCTCTACAAAAAATATAAAAATCAGCCAGGCATGGTGGCACATGCCTGTAGTTCCAGCTACTTGAGAGGCTGAGGCAGGAGGATTGCCTGAGCCTGGAAGGTGAGGCTACAGTGAGCCGTGATTGCACCACTGCACTCCAGCCAGAGTGACAGAACAAGCATCATCTCAAAAAAACCTCAAACAAAAAACAAAACAGAACAAAAAACTTTTAATTTTTTCTGCGATCGCTCTCGATCTATCATGGTGTTTTCTATTTGCCATTTAATATCACCCTCCTTGGGGGCAGGGACATTCTCCCAGTGAGCGCAAACCCTCCCAGGGACCTGAGGCTTGCACCCAACTCTGACTCTCCTTGTGTCCGTGCCTGGGCTCCCACCAAGGGCAAAAGTGAGGGCAGTAGTCGCTGGGCTGAGGAGGGAGAATGGGCGTTTGAGAGCCTTTTCCAGGGAGGCAGGGAGGTGGGAAGGTGTTGGTGATAGGTGAGGAGGTAGAGAGTGGAGTTCCACATAAGTCAAGTCTCCAAGCCCCAGCGCATGTGTCATTGTCCCATCAGACTTCACTTCACTTATAAAACACACATTCGATTATAAAATCGTTAAGACTCTCAGAATGGTGACTGCAGAGCATCAACCCCAAGTGCCAAGACTCCTTCTAAGCACAGGCCCTGAGCGCCTGGTCTCATGCCCGTGTTAGACATGGGCTCTGTTCTCTTCCTGTGCTGCCTTCCTCTCAGGCACTCCTGCGCTTGCAATGGGAGGACCCCAGGGGCTGGCTGGGCACAGGCAGAAGCCTCTCTCCTTCTCTCCACAGGAGCTGTGAGGGCCTCCAGTGTCTTCCCCATCCTCAGTGTCACACTGCTGTTCTTCGGCGGGCTCTGCGTGGCAGCCAGTGAGTTCCACCGCAGCAGACACAACGTCATTCTCAGCGCGGGCATCTTTTTTGTCTCTGCAGGTGAGTGTCTGGCCCCAGCCCTGAGATCTTCACAGATACCAAACTGAAGCCAGGGCCACATGGAGGAAGCAGTGCTACTCAGGGCTCCCTCCAGGGAAGGAGCAAGAAAATGTTCCAGTTGTGCTAAGGATGAGAACTCCAAGAATTCCATTAGAACCAAAGATGCCAAAACTCTAGCTAAAGCCGGCATGAAGAAAAAACAGGGAGGAAACAGCATGGCAGGATCAGCTGAGATTGAAAGAGAGAGAGGGAAGAAGAAAGGGGCAGGAGAGGGAAGAAGAAAGGGGCAGGAGAGAGAAAGAGAAAAGGAGAGAGAGATTTATAAGAGTGTACATACATGCTTGCTGCTTGCATATGTGGTATGTGTGAACTGATTGACTGGGGAGGCTACAGCAGGAGGATTGTTTGAGCCCAGGAGTTCGAGACCAGCCTGGGCAGCACAGTGAGACCCTCATCTCTACAAAAAACAATGTTAATTAAAAAATTAGCTGGGTGTGGTGGTGCACACCTGTGGTCCCAGCTACTCAGGAAGCTGAGGTGGGAGGATCACTTGAGCCCAGGACGTCAAGGCTGCAGTGAGCCAAGATCTTGCCACTCCACTCCAGCCTGGGTGACAAAGTGAAGTCTCATCTCTAAAAAATAAATAAGTAAATGTAAAAATATACAGCTGCATTTTTGTGTTCACTTGGGCATGTTAATATACTATCTCTGGCCCTTTGGGATTTGTGTTTGACAGCTACTTATTGTTCAAGCCTCTCTTACTCACCATTTTATACCCTCCTCCACTGTTCCTATGCCAATCAATACTCTGCCATCACCCTGCAAAGTTTGAAAGTCATCACGAGAGTCCAGCCCCATCCAGCTTTTGAAGTGCTCAAATCCTCATATCATTCCAAGCATCTCTGGGAACAAGGTAAAGACCAGCAGCCCGAGATGCTCTGGGGGAAGACCTCATAGTCAATAGGAGCCCTGACCAGAAGAAGGCACAGGGTGGTAAGGATGCTGAGAGACAACTTTCAGAAAAGGGTCCTGTTAAAGGGTCCTGTTCTCTGCCTCTTTTACCTCCCTCCACCTCCATCCCTTCACTGGTGTCCTGTCTTCCTTGCTTCCCTCTGGGTTTTCATCCTTCATCCTTGCTTTCACCCCTTTACCATCTCTTCCTACCCGACTCCTCTTGGGGTGGATCAGTGCCATTTGGATGAAATGCTTTAGAGAAGCAAAGAACAGGGCAGGGATGGGGGAAGACGGGGCTGGACTCTGGTGATGACTTTCAAACTTTGCAAGGTGATGGTAGAGTACTGATTGGGATGGGGACAGCGGTGGAGAGTATAAAATGGTGAGGAAGAGTGGCTTGCAACCCCCCTGGATTTCAATCCTGGATCCACCAATCAGGCCTTGGGAAATGTGATCACCTCTCTGTAATTTGGTTTCCTTCACTATAACATGGCAAATAATAATAGTACCAACTGCAGCTGGGCTTGGTGGCTCATGCCTGTAATCCCAGCACTTTGGAAGGCCGAGGCAGAAGAATCACTTGAGCACAGGTCTTCAAGACTAGCCCTAGGCAACACTGCATGACCCGATCTGCACAAAAGTTTAAAAATTAGCTAGGCCTGGTGGTGGGTGCCTATAGTTCCAGGTAATCAGGAGGCTGAGGTGGGAGGATTGCTAGAGCCCGGGAGGTCAAGGCTGCAGTGAGTCATGATCACACCACTGCACTCCAGCCTGGGTGACAGAGCAAGACCCTGTCTCAAAATAGTCGTAATCATAATGATAATAGTACCAGCTGCATGGGGTTTGCTGGAAGGAGACTGTATTAGTTTGTTCTCACACTGCTAATAAAGACATACCCGAGACTCAGTAATTTATAAAGGAAAGAAGTTTAATTGACTCACAGTTCCACATGGTTGAGGAGGCCTCACGACAATGGTGGAGGGCGAAGGAGGAGCAAAGTCACGTCTTAACATGGCAGCAGGCAAGACAGCTTGTGCAAGAGAATTCCCCTTTATAAAATCATCAGATCACGCCTGTAATCCCAGCACTTTGGAAGGCTGAGGCGGGTGGATCATGAGGTCAGGAGTTCGAGACAATCCTGGCCAACATGGTGAAACCTGTCTCTACTAAAAATACAAAAATTAGCTGGGTGTGGTGGTGCAGGCCTGTAGTCCCAGTTACTTGGGAGGCTGAGGCAGGAGAATCGCTTGAACCCAGGAGGCAGAGGTTGCAGTGAGCCAAGGTCACCCCACTGCACTCCAGCCTGGTGACTGAGTGACACTCCATCTTAAAAAAAAAAAAAAAAAGCCATCAGCTCTCATGAGACTCATTCATTACCACAAGAACGGTATGGGGAAAACTCCTGTCTTGATTCAATTATCTCCACCTGGCTCCACCCTTTACACATGGGGATTATTAAAATTCAAGGTGAGATTTGGGTGGGGACAGAGAGCCAAACCATATCAGAGACTGAACAGAGAAAGCACAATATTATTTTCTAGTATTAGAAAAACAGCAACCACACAGTTCCAAAATCTGGAGCCCCACAAGATCTTGCTCGAATTCCTTCCCCACTGCTTCGCCTGCTGTGAGATGAGAAAGGGAGACTATCTAAAGCTGAGTCTCTGAGAACCGACTCAAGCAACAGACCAGAAAGAGAACTGCCATCTTGCCCCACGGGAGTGAGATCAGCCCACAGGTGGCGGTGGCCTCTACCTTGCTCTGTGTGGACAGATGTTAGCATCTGGCAAACCCAGGGACTTGTTTTGTCTTGAGGCACGTTCCTGTCACTGGTGGCCCCATCCAGATCTCCCGGGTGCTTGGCCGATCCAGAGGATCAGTACCAGTGTCATGCTGATGTGAGAGTTTCCTAAGAACAAGAGAAGATCATTATTTTGTCCCCCAAGGGGATTGTTAGGGAAGAGTGTGTCACCAGCAACTTTCTTCTCACAAGAGGTATTGTGAGGGATGGCAGGTAGACTAGACACATAGGAACTAGAAAGTGTGTAAGTGTGTGGAGGAAGCCTGACGGGAAGGCAGAGGCTTGGGGTCTAATCCTAGACCCTTCCACTGATCTCCCCAAAGAACCCAAAGATCTTGTTTTTCCACCTCTAAAATGAAAGGATTGGAGGATTCACTACTCTCTAAGGCTGTTTTTTGCTCATCTACACTAAGGTTGATCATTTGAGGCAAGCAATTAACAACCCTTTAAATCGGTAAATAAGAGTGCTGGGGGGAAAAGAGAAAACAATTCTTAATTGAGCACCTACTATGTGTCAGATACTATGCAGAATGCCCAAGAGCGTAAGCTCTGAAGTCAGGCTGCCTGGTGCAAATCTAGCTCTACTGCTTTCCTGCTGTGTGACTTTGGGCAAGTCACTTAACCTTTCTGTGCTTCCATTTATTTCTCCATCTGAAAAATGAGTATCATAACGGCCCCACCTCTTGAAGCTGTTAAGAGGATTAAATGATTTGGTATCGATAAAGTGCCCAGAGTGGTGCCTATCATCCAGTATGTGTTCAACACATAGTAGCTGTTATCATATACAATGTACCATTTAATTCTCATATCAACTCCACTTATTCACTCATTCAACAAATATGCACTGCCCTCTTGCTATGAATCAGACTCTGGGCTGGGAGTTACGGCCACAGCAATGAAGGAGATAAGCCTAGTCCCTGCCCTCAGGGAGTTTACAGTCTGAAAGTAGGACAAAGCAATTGCCTACTCAGATCTTGTTTTCCCTAAGCCTTGTTACTGAAATCTAAATCCACCATGGCTAAGAGCTCTGGATTCAAATCTCACTTCAACCATTTTCTATTAGGTTGATGCAAAAATAATTGTGGTTTTTGCAATTACTTTTAATTTAATGGCTGTGCTCGACATGGGAAGTTACTTACCTTCTCTGTGTCTGTTTCCCCATCTGTAAAAGAGAAATCATTTTTTAAGTGGGCCTGCTGCAATGATTAATAGGTATGATGCATATAAAGATTTTGCACAGTGCGTGGCACATGGTAAGCGCCCTGTAAATAATTGGCAACTCGCTTGACTTCCTATCAGTTTAGTCTGACATCTGAGCCTCTCTTTGAACTTCTTTCTTTCCTTCCCCACTCCCCCCCACCCACCATGCTGCCCCCAGAAAGACCTTCTTTGGGGACTTTCCAAATTTTGCCACCAAAATATTCCTCATGGCAGAGGAGAGGAAAAACATGGCTCGGGGGAGTCAGGGGGCATCAATAGAAGCCACCTTCATTGAGCTGAGATGTCTTTGAAGTCTGACTCCCATTTAACTTAAAAATTCATGTGAATTCTACCTTCTCCTCCTTATTATATCTATGTTCATTTTAATATAAAAGAATATGTCTTCCCTACTCATCTTCAAGCCAAGTTGACACTCCAGGAAGAGGAGCCGTTTGTCACCCTGTGGTTTCTTGCAGGCTGACACAGAGCTGGATGTGTCAAACCCCATAATAAGAAATAGCTCAGTGATGAGAACTTGCTGCCTACCTGCTGAATGTCTGTGCTGGGTACAGCCAAGAGGAGGCAGGAGAGAAGCAGCAAATTTTAGCCCTGTACTCTGGAGACAAATTTGAGATGAAATATAATGAGAAGTCCTATTCAAAATATTGAGGCTGGGCATGATGGCTCATGTCTGTAATCCCAACATTTTGAGAGGCCAGGGTGGGAGGATCACTTGAGGCCGGGAGTTCAAAACCAGACTGGGCAACATAGCAAGACCCCATTTCTAAAAAAAAAAAAAAAAATTAACTTAGCTGTGCTTGGTAGCACATACCTGTAGTCCCAGCTATTCAGGAGGCTGAGGAGGGAAGATGCCTTTAGGCCAGGAGGTTGAGGTTACAATGAGCTATAATTGTTCCACTGCACTCCAGCCTGGGTAAGAGAGCAAGATCCTATCTCTAAAAAACAAAACAAAACAAACAACAACTAATAATCCTAATGCATGTGCACCAGCTAAGCAGAAGGGTGGCACTGGAGCACAGTCCTGTGTCTCCTGCTCTACCAAGCTTTAACCCTTTGGTTGCTGGACTGTAGGGAGATCTTGGGGATGCCCACAAAGAGTACGGAACATTCAAGGAATGGAGAGAGAATTCAGGAGGCTCCTGGAAATGGTTACTCACCAACTGTTGTCGGAAACTATAATGAGGGACAACCTCCATTTAGCACCACCCTACAGGTAGCCTAAATTTGGAGGCAAAGAGATGCCAGCTGGTGTACCAACAACCTCCATGAGTCGTTGTTGGCACCACGCCCTGGATGAGGCCCTTGAAACAAAGGGACAAAAAAAGACATATCCCCTTCGGAGTAAGAACATGAGAAAGGTAGGCAGAGATGTGCACAGCCCTCCAAACCTCCTGCTCCTACTGACCACTACCTAGGAAATTGATTCCTCTCCAGTGGGCTAAGCAGCTATTTCCAACAATATTGGCACTTTGGGAAGCTAAGTCTGCAAGCCTCGCCCTTTGGAGGTAACAGCTTCCTGCTCCCCAAGTCCTGGTGCCCTGGTGCTCAAACAACAGCTGATCTGAAGCATTATCATATCCTGTGCAGATGAAAAGACTTGGTAAGCTCCCACCTCTTCCCCATGGGTTTATTTATTGTCCCAAATTGTAGCTCCAGACCCATACATTTCCACTGAGCAGCTCCATTTGGATTTTCCATAAGCACTTCCAACTTAATGTGTTCAAACCTCCTCTTTTATCTAAACCTGGATTCTCTGTTGCCTCTTATTTGAGCTCAAACTGCCACCAGCTTCCCAAGCATTCAAGTTAGAACCCTAGTAAGTCATTCTCAATGCCTTCTCTCACATGCCATCGTCAACAGTCTTTCATCTCCTGGCTCACCCCTATTTGATTTGCAGGATCCGGCTCAAATGTCACCTCATCTTCAGTGCCAAGTTCTTAGTCTTTCTCTCTCCTTCTCTTCCTGAACCATTTTTATGTGTCTCCTTAGAACCCTTACTGTATTTTCCTGTAATTGCATTTACATGTCAGTCTTTGCTACTAATGGTAAAGAATTCAAGGGCAGAGGCGTGTATCTTGTTCATTTTACAATCTTCATGACTTAGTGCCAAAGATTAAGTGTTGATGAGATGAATTGCTTCTAAGGGAAAAATAAGTGCATTCTGAGTTCTTCCGTACTTGCTGTAGGAGTAGGGTGTATTCTTCAGCTGAATACACATTGCCTGGAACTGAGCAGCAGAATTCTTCATTTCCTCAGTGACAGACCATGCAAGAAGAACTAGGTGGTTGGATTTCCCAGCTATAATCCATTCTCCTCTCTCCCCATTACCTCCACATTTTCTATAAATATTTTAAGATGGAAAGTGACAGTTCTCTCCGAGGTGTATAAAGGACGTGTTTTTCTTTTCCCCTTCTCTTAGGGTTAAGCAACATCATTGGCATCATAGTTTATATATCAGCCAACGCCGGAGACCCCGGGCAGCGTGACTCCAAAAAAAGTTACTCCTATGGTTGGTCCTTTTATTTCGGAGCCTTCTCTTTCATCATCGCAGAAATTGTAGGAGTGGTTGCCGTGCACATCTATATTGAAAAACATCAGCAGTTACGAGCCAAATCCCACTCGGAGTTCCTGAAGAAATCTACTTTTGCCCGCCTCCCACCCTACAGGTATCGATTCCGGAGGCGGTCAAGTTCTCGCTCCACCGAGCCCAGATCCCGAGACCTGTCCCCCATCAGCAAAGGCTTCCACACCATCCCTTCCACTGACATCTCGATGTTCACCCTCTCCCGGGACCCCTCAAAGATCACCATGGGGACCCTCCTCAACTCCGACCGGGACCACGCTTTTCTACAGTTCCACAATTCCACACCCAAAGAGTTCAAAGAGTCACTGCATAATAATCCGGCCAACAGGCGCACCACGCCCGTCTGAACTGACCTCTGACCTCTGCCCCACGCCCAGCACAGCCTTGGGGGAAGTGTACAGAGATGTCTCTGAGGTTGCATGGCATGGTCCTCGTGATGGTATTACTTTTTACAAAGAATGAAACCAAATGGACTCAGCCCTCTCCCACATTTTCCCCTCACCCTCCAAGTCCTAACCCCTCCATCCTCCCTAACTTTTCAAGCCAATCCCTTAATGTCATTCCTCTCTCTGTGTATCTGTGCCAGATGTTTTCCTTTCTTCCTTCTTTACTGGAAGGACCTCCACATTCTTCCCTCCTTGGAAGAGGACTTTACTAAAAGTCACAGGTGGTGGCCAGGGGGGATTTCCGAATCTCCATCAGGCGCGTTCATAGTTGTCCCCATTGTCTACCCACACAAATCCTCAGGAAACCAACCACCGCCCAGGTGGCCCTGAGGGAGGCATTCACCTTTACGTGTTAGAAAAACATGACCAGAAATCAAAGATGTCAGAGCCCCGAAGCAGCTAATGTAATAAGCACTCATGTTATTAAAGGTTTTGCCTTGTCGTAACCAACCGAGCCGGGGGTGTTTTGTTTCTTTTGGGTGTTTCCTACACAAACTCACTCACCTGCCTCCAAACTGGCTCATGTCCATCTTGGAAGCTGAACTTTGCTCATCCACACTTGAGCCACTAGGAAGGATCTCCCTGCACCTTTGGAAGCTAGTAAGGTATTCCCACAAATGTCCGAATCAGTGCAACCTTCTACTTGAATTCCTGGAGGCTACCTGGGGGTGGGTGAGTGAATGCTGGTTTTCAAGATCTAACTTTGGCATGCAATAGCTCTAGAACCTTGGGCAAGTCACCTAAGCCTCAAGCCTCAGTCTCCTCATCTGTAAAATGGAACATGATAATAGCACTCTCCTCCACAGAGTTATGAGGTTTAAATAAAACTGTGTGTAAAATGATTAGCACATTGTAAACAATCGATATATATATTTCAATGTTTCAGGTGGATTTTAGGCAGAGTAAGCATTATGTTGATCTGCTTTTGCTGTGACAACAAAATATCAAAATGGGCCAGGAGAGGCGGCATGAGCTTGTAGTCCCAGCTCATGGAACTACAGACTTGGAGGCTGAAGCGGGAGGATCACTTGAGCCCAGGAGTTAAAGAGTTCAAGTCTAGCTGAGACCCCAGCTCTTAAAAATAAAAAAATCAAAGACTGGTTAAACAACAGACATTTATTTCTCAAAGTTCTGGAGGCTAAGGAGTCTAAGAATAAAATGTCAGTAACTCAGTTTCTGCTCCGGGCTCCTCTTCCTGACTTGTAAACAGCAGCCTTCTTGTTGTGTTCTCACAAGATAGAAAGAAAGTAATATCTTTCTCTCTCTCTCTCTTTCAATTTCTCTTTTCATAAAGCCACAGATCCCACAGTGAGGGTCCCACGGGTCCCACCCCCATGATCTCATCTAACCCTAATTATCTCTCAAAGATCTTATCTCCAAATATCATCACACTGGGGATTAGGCATTCAACATATGCATTTTGGGGGAATGGGAAGGTGGATGGAGACACAGTTCAGTCCACAGCAAGTGTTACTTTAGCAAGATAAAAGCCAAATGGAAGTTACTTTATATAAGGGAGAGAGAGAGAGTATACTTTGCACAGGCTCTGAGGGCTCTGGGAAGAGAGAATGGAAGGATTTGAATATTTTAAATATTTGATGTTAGAAAGCATGAGAAATATGTTGGCCAGGCATGGTGGCTGACTTCTGTAATCCCAACACTTTGGGAGGCCAATGTAGGCAGATCACTTGGCCAAGCTCAGGAGTTTGAGACCAGCCTGGGCAACACAATGAAACCCTGTCTCTACAAAAAAATACAAAAATTAGGTGAGCATGGTGGCACATGCCTGTAGTCCCAGCTACTTGAGAGGCTGAGATGGGAGGATCACCTGAACTCAGGGAGGTGGAGGCTGCAGTGAGCCGTGATCATGCCACTGCACTCCAGCCTGGGTGACAGAGTGAGACCCTGTCTGAAAAAAGAAAAGAAAAAAGTATGAGAAATATGTCACCTATGCCCACAGTGACTTCCTTGAGCATTTTTGGCACACACCCAGGTCTTCGCACTTCTGAGGAGCCTTCCCACTTAGGGCCGCAGCATGCTAGGAGGCAGGGTTGCAGGCTTGAGAGCTCACACTTAGCTGATACTGTGGGTACCAGGCTGTGTTCTGCTGCCATACACACACAAAATTATTTCATCCTTCCAGTAATCCCATGAAGAAAATACCTCCCAAAATCTCCACTTTACTAATGAGGAAACTGAGGAAAGAGAAGTACCATGACTTGCCCAAATTGTATTCCCACTATGGGACAGAAGTACTGGGAAACTAGTACCTTGCCCACACTCACACAGTAAATTTCATTGTAAAGTGCACCTAGGGACAATTCATTTTGTTCAACACTTGAGTCATTGCATGCAAATGACACGCACATACATTAAATTATCTCATTTAGTCCTCCAAAGAACCACGTGTAGTAGGAATTATCATCTGCATTTTGGCAGGTAAGGAAATAGAGGCTCAAAGAAAGTAAGCGTCTTGGGTGCTAATGAGCAGAGCGACATTTGTATCTAAGCCTCTGCTTCCTACGTTGCGTGGCTTCCCCAGTATTCCAGCATTTTCCAAGCTCAGTCATTTGAGTGCCACTCCTAGGAAGTTTTTTATAGCCACATCCCACATCAACAACTATTTACCTAATGTCTTTCTTCAAGCCTACTCGCTTTTAATCCTTTAATAAATATATTTCGAAAAGGAATTTTATAACACTACTATAAAGAGAAAACTGAAATTCCTTGCCATAATCAAATGGTAACTGGGAAAATAAATACAATACAAACAAAAACAATCATGCTATACTTTAGCTGTTGCTAGCTTAGCTCACTGCAACCTCCACCTCCCTGAGTTCAGCTGAAGGCCGGCTGCCGGCTGCCTGTTCTTTGTGAAAAGGATATAACCAAAGTGTTAGAGAGGTGTTAAAGGATATTCTGGCACCAAAAGAAGATGCTTCCCTTGGTTTACTCAGAAGGAGCAAAGAAGTCAAAAGGGAGTACCCTTCTTACTGTGTGATTTGACGCTCTGTGATACTGCGGCCATGCACCTTATCAAATCATCTACTCTTTTTTTATGGAAGTTTACAGAGCACTTTATTTTTTAAATTTTTTTTTAAAGATGAAGGATGAGGTAGATTTTATTTTGAAGCACGTGAAAAATATTTGGGAATGGTAACTCAGGTAATTTTTTTTATTATTATTTTACTTTAAGTTCGGGATACAAGTGCAGAACTTGTAGGTTTGTTACCTAGGTATACATGTTGCACGGTGGTTTGCTGCACCTAGCAACCCGTCATCTAGGTTTTAAGCCCTGAATGCATTAACTATTTAAAACTGTGGAATGCTTCACGAATCTGCATGTCATCTTTGCTCGGGGGCCATGCATCTCCTCCTACTCTTGGGGACAAGTGGTCCAGCCACCCTTGGAGAGGGAAGGATCTGAGAACTGGAGCAAATAGGTGAAGAACACTGTGAAGGGGAAGCAGCAGCATCCAGGCACCCTGGGAACTGGGAGTGTGCAAAAACAGGGCATCTGGGAAGTGGATCTGGGATGGAGAGAAAGGCCCCAGGGCCTTAACTAGCGGGGTATCAGCCCTGGTAGTCAAGAATAAAGTCCCTCTGCAAAGGCCAGAGTGCTAGAGGAGAGAAATGGCCACGTGACCCCCGGAAGGACTCCCTCTGTACCCCACATGCCTCCCCACCGCACCATCTAGGTTTGCTCCCTGAAAAGCTTTGGCACAGGAGCCTCGGGATACCTTTGCTTGACGGCTGCTTAGTTGAACCCCGCTGGCTGGCATCAGATAGATATTAATATTACCACTTCTGGGTTGCAGCCAGGATTCAGGCCAATCCTTGCCATCCAAATCCACTGGAAGAGTATTTCCATTCACTAAGCCGCCACCCTCTGTGTCAGACACCGTGCCATGAACTTCACTCATCTTGTCTCATTGAATTCTCATATTTGTGGCAGGTATGATTGTTAAATCCATTGTGAAGATAGTGAAACTTACAAGTAGACAGCAAAGCCGATACACAAACCCACGTCTGCCTGACTTGAAAGCCCATGCAGCAGCCCCTCACTAAGCATTCCTGGCCATGCTGCTTGAATCTCTTGCTCCATTGCTGAGTTCTCCATCTCCTTCTCCCTCAAATGCAGCTCCCTTTCCCAGCTGCATTTGAGGGACCAAATTTCTGGACCAGCAGATCCCTCCACCAATCTCAGGACCAGAACCCTTGAGTTTCTCTTTGCTGCTGCTTTAATGTGTAGTCCCTGGAACTGAGTTTTTGCCAAGTTATGCCTCTACCTTTTGAGAACAGAGAGGCAGCTTGCACAACATTCAAGCATGGAAACTCTGCAACTGGATCTGGACAGTTGCGGAGTTTGATTCCTTTGACTTTGAATCCAATGACTTTGAATCCCAGCTCTGTATTTATCAACCACAGACCTTTGACAAGATCGTCACCCTCTGTCTCAGCTTCTCTGTCCATAAAATGGGCACAAATATAGCACTTACTCCGTAAGTTCATCGTGAGGATTAAATGAGCTTACCTTCACAATGCACTTAGAAAAGAACTTGAAACACCATAAACACCATATAGATGTCAGCTATTGTGACTTAATATAGTTCACAGATTTACATTTTTCCCATTTGGGTGCTTTTCTGCCTAGACAATCTTCTTTTCCAGATCTTGTCAGCACAGGCTTCTGCACTAATCAGGCTGGTGTCCACACTATACCCTGGGCTAGCTCAGGCTTTCTCCCGATTCTCTGCCTTTGCTGATAAAGGTTATCCCTACCTGAAATGTTTCCACTTGCCCTCTCCAAATCCTATCCATCCTTCAAGGCCAAGGTCAAGCCTCATGCTTTCCATGAAGTCTTTTTTTTTTTTTTTTTTTTTTTGAGATACAGTCTCACTCTGTTGCCCGGGCTGGAATGTGGTGGCACAATCTCAGCTCACTGCAACCTCCGCCTCCCAGGTTCAAGCAATTCCCATGCCTTACTCACCCAAGTAGCTGGGATTACAGGTGTACACTAAAACTCCCGGCTAATTTTTGTATTTTATTAGGGATGGGGTTTTGCCATGTTGGCTGGTCTCAAACTCCTGACCTCAAGTGATCTGCCCACCTCGGCCTTCCAAAGTATTGGGATTACAGGCATGACCCATTGCACCCAGCACCATGAAGTCTTTTGTGGCTCCTCGGGCCACACAATCTCTCACTTCTGCGCATTCATCCATTTATTTATTCATTTATTTATTCAGCACTTATCATTCAGCACTTATTGTGCGCTGGTGCTATCGTTTGGATGTTTGACCCCCTTCAAACCTCATGTTGAAATTTGATCCCCAATGCTGAAAGTGGAGCCTGATGAGAGGCAGATGGGTCAGAGAGGTGGATCCCTCATGCGTAGATTAATGCCCTCCCTTGGGAATGAGCGGATTCTTACTGTATTAATTCACATGAGCTGGTTGTTTAAAACAGCCTGACACCTCCCCTCTGTCTCTCTCTTGCTTCCTCTCTTGCCATGTAATCTCTGCATATGCCGGCTCCCCTTGCCTTCTGCTGTGAGTAAAAGCTTCCTGAGCCCTCACCAGAACAGATGCTGGCACCATGTTTCTTGTACAGCCTGCAGAACCGTGAGCCAAATAAACCTCTGTTATATATAAATTACCCAGCCTCAGAGATTCCTTCACAGCAACACAAAACAGACTAAGACAGCCAGAAGGAGTAATAATCCCAAAAGATATGACCACTGTCCTCATGGAAGTCTCAGTCTAGTAGAGGAGACAAGCACTGAACAAATGAACATACACATCAACATCATTCAAAATTGTGATCTATGTCATGAAGGGAAAACGTAATGCAAAAAATACAAATATAAATGGGAATCTCTGGCGAGGTGTGGTGGCTCACACCTGTAATCCCAGCACTTTGGGAGGCCGAGGTGGGTGGATCACTTGAGGTCAGGAGTACGAGACCAGCCTGGCCAACATGGTGAAAATTCACCTCTACTGAAAATACAAAAATTAGCCGGATGTGGTGGCACACGCCTGTAATCTCAGCTACTCAGGAGGCTGAGGCAGGAGAATCACTTGAACCTGGGAGGCAGAGGTTGCAGTGAGCCGAGATCAAGCCACTGCCCTCCAGCCTGGGCGACACAGCCAGACTGTAACTCAAAAAATAAAATAAAATAAAATAATAAACAAATAAACAGGGACCTCTAATTTAGCTGGTGGAGGGGAGATCAAAGAAGAGGAAATGACATTTAGGATCAGAACAAAAGCAAGATTGGGAGTTATTCGAGGAAAGGGAATAAATAAAGTGTCTAGGGGAAAAAAACCAGCATGTGCAATGTCCTGAGACTGGAGAGACCAAAAACAAACAAACAAACAAAAAACAACCAACCAAGCAAACAACAACAACAAAACAGGCCAGTAAGGTGTAGGAAGAGTAGCACTGATGAGAACAGGAAAGAAAGCTGGGTCCAGAGGATGCAGCATTAAGGGCATGCTAAGGATGTTGAGTTTTGACCCTAAGTGCATTTAGAAGCCATTTGACAGTTTTAATCAGGAATACATTAGACACTACCTAACATGTATTTTCAGAAGTTTAATAAGTTAGGCACCCAGTGAAATGCTAGTTTCCTAGATCTTATCTCTGGAGTATCATTGCCTGCTTTATCTACAGTCCCTGGTAGGAAGGCAGGACCCTGTCCTTGGTCACAGCTGATTGGATCAAAGATTGCACCCAATATAAGGCCAGCCAATCCAGTCATAGGATGGCCAGTGGTCTAGGATTTGCAACTAGACTCCAAAAGGTCAGCTGGTCCAATCAGATGATCTCTATGAGACTTTTAACTAAGAGACACAAAAGGCAATTACCAGTTGGCTACAAGGAGCAGAACAGAGAGGATATGAGGGACCCATGAGGCTAGGGCTGCAACAGTCAGCCAAATGCAGGTTAAAGTTATACCAAAAAAAACTGCTTGGTAAAGAGAAGACAACTCTGTAAAGGCTTCTCATTGTACGTAAATAAAATTCAAATTTTTGGCCGGGCATGGTGGCTCACGCTTGTAATCCCAGCACTTTGGGAGGCTGAGGCGGGTGGATCACCTGAAGTCAGGAGTTCAAGATCAGCCTGACCAATATGGTGAAACTTCGTCTCTACATAAAATACAAAAAAAAAAAATTAGCTGGTCATAGTGGTGGGCACCTGTAGTTCCAGCTACCCAAGAGGCTGAAACAGGGGAATTGCTTGAACCTGGGAGGTGGAGGTTGCAGTGAGCCGAGGCCACGCCACTGCACTCCAGCCTGGGTGCAGGGAGACTCCTTCAAAAAAAAAAAAATACAAAATTTTTCTAGGATCTCCAAGTTCTTGCATTATCAGGAGCATGCTGACCCATTCAACTTTATTCTGTGCCATTAAGTTGGTGCGAAAGTAACTTTATTCTGTGCCATTACTTTCAATGGCAAAAACTGCAATTATTTTTGCGCCAATCTAATACTTCCGTCTTGCTACCTGCACTCCAGTCAGGCTGTCCTTCTTTCTTCAGTTCCTTGCTCAAGCCTCAGGGCCTTTGCACCTGCCATTCCTACGGATTGAAATGTCTTCAATCTCTTTACATGGCTGGCCCCTTCTCATCCTTCAGATCTGAGCTGGACAAGTCACTCCTGAGAGAGGACTTTCCTCAACAACTCTCTAAAGTAGATCACCTCTTATTCTTTACTCGAGTTCATCCTTATTCCCTTGAGAGGTCAAAATTTTGTAATATTTTATTTTGTATTTGTTTATTTATTTTTATAGATTTCTCTACAAGAACACACATTTTGTGAGAGCAAGGTCCTTGACCATATAATCCATGCCTAATATGGAGCCGTTCACGTGGTGGGTCGGAAGGAGAATGCATTAAGAACTGTTTAGAGGAAAGCAGAAACATCTCAAGGGAGAGGAAGGGAGCGGCTTCCTTGTCACTCAGGCTGGAGTGTGGAGATGCGATCACGGCTCACTGTAGCCTCAGCCTCCTGGGCTCAAGTGATCCTCTCACCTCAGCCTCCTGAGTAGCTGGAACTACAGGTGTGCTGCCACACGCAGCTAATTTTTTTTATTTTTTGTAGAGACGGGGTCTCACTGTGTTACCCAGGCTGGTATCAAACTCCTGGGCTCAAGTGATCTTCCCGCATCAGGCCCCCAAAGTGTTGGGATTACAGGCTTGAGCCACCATTCTTGGTCTCTTCTTTGTTTCTAATAGCTTCCCTGTCCCGTCTCCTCAAGGCCCATCTCAATTTGAGTTGCCATTCTCAGATCCCTGGGTCACTTTTTCTGCATTCCTTCAACAATCCTCCCTTTTCTTGAGCCAGCCTGAGTGGGCTACCAAATAAACACTAACCAGAAGCTGTGTCTCTAGAACAGAGGAACACTCGGTTACAGGGGTACAGCTGAGAGTCCCTTGTAGAGGCAGAACAGCCATGCCAGAATGGTATTTAGTCAGGATGTTTGTTGAAGAGAGATCAGAACCTCAAAGCAAGTTCAGTTCAGAAACAGCCAAGACTGAGAGATAACCAGTAACCAGAAAAAAAGTGGCCAGATCTGAGGGTTTAGTAAAGCATCAGTCTAAGAAGACATCATAAAGGCAATGGCAAGGCCAAGTCACCAAGTTGAAAGCAAGAATCCCTGGATATTATATAAAATTCATGGTATGTTGATAGCTTTATTTTTGTAAATAATAAACAAGTCAAACAAACAAAAAACCAGTTTTGAGATGGTAATCTCGACTTATGGGTCCTTGTCTAATGCTTTAGGTAAGATGCTTTTGGCTGCAAGTAACACCTAACTCCAACTTAACTAGCTTGTATTAATCAGGTAGACTAGGCCATCTCTCATAACAAAATAAATCCTAAAATCTCAAGTACTTAACAGAAGAAACCTTTATTTCTTACTAAAGACTATTGCAGGCACTCCTGGCTGAGTAACACTCCTAGATGGCTCTACTCCACACAGTGACTCAGGGACCCAAGCTGCTTCTGTCTTGTAGTTCTACCATACTGTGGCTTCAGGGCTATCCTGGTGTCATCCACCTGGTAAAGGGAGGGAAGAGAAAAGAAGTGGTGGTGAGAATGTGAAGGATCATGCACCTAAACATAACAACCTTGGCCCACAAGTAACCCACTTTATGTCACATTCCACTGGTGAGAATGAATCACATAGTTCCATCTAAATTCCAGGAGAAGGAATGCTGAAAATGTCATCCATGTCCGGAGAATTGCTTCCAAATAATAATATATTTATATTATATAAAGTGTGCACAAATCTTTGGCAGGTGTCTGCCATGTAACCTAAATACGAAAAATGTCTGCTCCATAAAAAGAAATCTCAAGGTAAAGGGGTCCCAGGGTTAGTTACTTCAGCAGCTCAAAGATAAACTCAAGAACCCAAAGTCTTTTTATTTTCCACACTTCCATGCTTAGGCCAATATACTATCATATCTAAATACAATATCCCATTGTATCAAGGTACGACATCCAGTAGAAAGGTGTCTTTAACAGTGGAAAAAGTAGGCCAGGCATGGTAGCTCACGCCTGTAATCCCAGCACTTTAGGAGGCCGAGGTGAGCGGATCACGAGGTCAGGAGATCAAGACCATCCTGGCTAACACTGTGAAACCCCGGCTCTACTAAAAATACAAAAAATTAGCCAAGCATGGTGGCAGGTGCCTGTAGTCCCAGCTACTTGGGAGGCTGAGGCAGGAGAATGGCATGAACCCGGGAGGCAGATCTTGCAGTGAGCCAAGATCGTACCACTGCACTCCAGCCCAGGCGACAGATTGAGACTCCGTCTCAAAAAAAAAGAGTGGAAAAAGCTTTCACAGGACAGTATTGGGTCATGTGCTCATTCCTAAACCAGTCACCAATAAGAGGAATAAAATTACCATCGGGGACCAGCACCAGTGGTTCTCAGCCCTAGCTGTACATTAGCATCACCAAGAGGGAATTCTTTAAAAATACAAATGTCCAGTCTCCACCCCAGAGATTGTTAATTAGTCTGATGTAAGACTGGGCTTCAGAAGTCACCAATTGATAGCGTGAGGACTAAATTTCATTCACAACCAACGCATGGCTGTGTGCACCTGTAGTCCCAGCTACTCGGGAGGCTGGGGTGGGAGGATTGCTTGAACTCAAGAGTTTGAGACCAGCCTGAGTAACACAGCGAGACCTCACCTCTTTAAAAATATATATATATATATTGGCCAGGCTCAATGGCCCAGTGGCCCATGCCTGTAATCTCAGCACTTTGGGAGCCTGAGGTGGACAGATCACTTGAGCCGAGGAGTTCAAGACCAGCCTAGGCAACATGGCAAAACTCTGTCTCTACAAAACATTAGCCCGGCTTTGAGGCACGCACCTATAGGCCCAGTTACTGGGGAGGCTGAGGTGGGAGGATTGCTTGAGCCCAGGAAGTCAAGGCTGCAGTGAGCTATGATTGCACCACTGTACTTCAGCCTGGATGACAGAGTGAGACCCTGTCTAAAGGGAAAAAAAAAACAACCTTCTTTTTCATTTTTAGCTTGATCTGTAGTGTGATTTTAAAATTTAGGAACTTACAATGATGCAGAAAATGGGGCAAAATGTTAACAATTGGTGAATCTGGGTAAATGGTATATGGAAGCTGTTTATAACTTCCTTGCAGTTTTTTCTATAGATTCAAATTATATCAAAATTAAAAGAGACCAAAAATGAGGGAAAATGGGAACATACACATAAAAGCCAGGATTTGTGGCTTCTCTTCAAAAATCAGGAAATCTGTAAAAGCTGGCTCTGCATTCCCACAGGAAATTAAAAGCAGGCCTGAGAAGTAACGCACAGACTTCTGACCAAGTATCTCCAGGGCAAGAGCTTGTGCACCTGTACCGTTAGCTAGAGCTCAGGTGAGTCTTATAATCAGGTAGTCTTGGGGATCACTCTGGAGTTCTTTTAATTTTTATTCATTTTCTTCTATCCTGTTCCATCCTCTTCGAACCTCTATGTATAGCTTGGATTATTTTTGCCAAGCGCGGCACCTTACACTTGCCCACACTGAAGCTCATCCTTGGCAACTCCTCTGCCCACTCACACAGCCTGGTGAGATCTTCCTGCAGCTTATCACCAGCGGCTTGGCATTTCACTACCTGGCACAGTGAAGTGTCATCAGCAAATGTGGAGCTCTCACCACTTACACCTCCAGATCAGTTAGGCAAATGTCAAATAAGACCAGTCCCAGCACTGACACCCCACCACTCTCAATTAATCAATTAACTAACTCATAATAACTCAACAGACTGTCTGGTGGCAAGCAAAAGAAATCAACTGCAGCTAACTTAAGCAACAGAGGAATTTAGTGTAAGTCAGGGCCTCTCAACAGCAGCATTATTGGCATTTGAAGCTGGATAATTCTTTGTTTTGGTGAAGGGTGGTCTGTTCCGTGCATGGTGGAATGTGTATCAGCCTCTCTGGCTTCTATCCATGAGATAGCAGCAGGACGACTCCCCTCCCCCTCCAAGTTATGACAACCAAAAATGTCTCCCAGACATTGCCAAATGTCTCCTGGAAGTGGGAGAGGCTAAAGTCACTTCCAACTGAGAACCACTGGTACAGGGGTGGGGAAGTTGAAGCCCCAGGCCTTAGAAAATTGGAAACCTGAGTTGTTTTAAGGTTCTAGAGAGCATGGATTAATACATGAATGAGTCTAAATCCTGGCTTCACCATCTACTAGTTGTGCGACTTGACAAGTGACTTAACCTCTCTGTGCCTCAGTTTCCTCACCCATAAAATGGGATTATCAGGATAGGTTGGGCTACACAGTGGGAACAAACGACCCTCCAAAATCAGTAGCTTGAAACACATGCAGCCAGGTGTGGTGGCTCACGCCTGTAATCCCAGCATTTTGGGAGGCCCGGGTGGGTGGATCACGTGAGGTCAGAGTTCAAGACCAGCCTGGTCAGCATGGCGAAACCCCGTCTCTACTGAAAATACAAAAATTAGCCAGACATTGTGGCACGTGCCTGTAATCCCAGCTACTCAGGAGGCTGAGGCAGGAGAATCGCTTGAACCTCAGAGGTGGAGGTTGCAGAGAGGCAAGATCATGTCACTGCACTCCAGCCTGGGGGACAGAACAAGATTCCAGCCTGGGGGACAAAGCAGGACTCCATCTTAAAAAAAAAAAAAAAAAAAGAGAGAAACACGTGCTATGTATCCAAAGTGATCAGCTGGGGTTCTGCACATGTTGCCCACTCCAGAAGACAAAAGCTGAGAAGAGGCTCTACCATCTGAACATCGTTGGTCAAAATGAAAAGGAGAAAAGAAAAATAAACTGGCTCTTAAATGTTTCCACCTGCAAGTGATACACATCACTCACATAATTATTGATCAAAACAAGTCCCATGGCTATACCAAATGTGAAGAATACTGCAAAGTGAAAACCTACCACATGCTGTGCAGGGACCAGCCCCACAAGGTCGGTAGGTCTCTCCCCGTGTGCAGCGACGAGAGAGTGTAGAAATAAAGACACAAGACAAAGAGATAAAAGAAAAGACACCTGGGCCTGAGGGACCACTACCACCAATGTGCAGAGACCGGTAGTGGCCCCTAATGTCTGGCTGCGCTGTTATTTATTGGATACAAAGCAAAAGGGGCAGGGTAAAGAGTGTGAGTCGTCTCCAATGATAGGTAAGGTCATGTGGGTCACGTGTCCACTGGACGGGGGCCCTTCCCTGCCTGGCAGCCGAGGCAGAGAGAGAGAGGAGACAAAGAGAAAGACAGCTTACACCATTACTTTTGCATATCAGAGACTTTTAGTATTTTCACTAATTTACTACTGCTATCTAGAAGGCAGAGCCAGGTGTACAGGATGGAACATGAAGGCGGACTAGGAGCATGACCACTGAAGCACAGCATCACAGGGAGACGGTTAGGCCCCTGGATAACTACGGGCAAGCCTGACAATGTCAGGCCCTCCATAAGAGGTGGAGGAGTAGAGTCTTCTCTAAACTCCCCCCAGGGAAAGGGAGACTCCCTTTCCCAGTCCGCTAAGTAGCAGGTGTTTTTCCTTGACACCGATGCTACCGCTAGACCACCGTCCGCTCAGCAACAGGCGTCTTCCCAGACGCTGGCGTTACCACTAGACCAAGGAGCCCTTCTGGTGGCCCTGTCTGGGCATAACAGAAGGCTTGCACTCTTGTCTTCTGGTCACACCTCACTATGTCCCCTCAGCTCCTATCTCTGTATGGCCTGGTTTTTCTTAGGTTATGATTATACAGCGAAGATTATTATAATATTGGGATAAAGAGTAATTACTACCAACTAATGATTAATGATATTCATATATAATCATCTCTAAGATCTATATCTGGTATAACTATTCTTGTTTTATATTTTATTATACTGGAACAGCTCGTGTCCTCAGTCTCTTGCCTTGGCGCCTGGGTGGCTTGCCGCCCACAATACTGCAGAAAGGGAGACGAGGAAATAATGATTGATAAACAGCACTAATGTCTAACAAAAGTAATAATGCTGGCTTCATATATTTGTTGGGAAGGGCAAACAAATTAATATATACAAAGTTCTTAGAACAGTGTGTGGCGTATATTAACTCCCAAATAAACATTAGCAGGGCCGGGCGCAGTAACTCATGCCTATAATCCCAGCACTTTGGGAGGCCGAGGCAGATGGATCACTTGAGGCCAGGAGTTCGAGACCAGCCTGGGCAAAATGGAGAAACCCCGTTTCCAATAAAAATATAAAAATTAGCCAAGTGTGGTGGTGCATGCCTGTAATCCCAGCTACTCTGGAGGCTGAGGCAGGAGAATCGCTTAAACCTGGAAGGCAGAGTTTGCAGTGAGTTGAGAATGTACCACAGCACTCTCGCCTGGGCAACAGAGTGAGTGAGACTCTGTCTCAAGACAAAACACACTAGCTTATTATTATTATTATTATTATTATTATTACTATTACTGAGACAGGGCTTCACTCTGTCTCCAAGGCTGGAGTGTAATGGTGTATTCACGGCTCACTGCAATCTCAGCTTCCTGGACTCAAGCGATCCCCTTACTTGAGTCTCCTCAGTAGCTGGGCATCATGCCTGGGTATTTATTTTTATTTTTTATTTTTGTAAAGATGGAGTCTCACTATGTTGCCCAGGCTGGTCTTGAACTCCTGGACTCAAGCGATCCTCCCACCTTGGTCTCCTAAAGTGCTGGGATTACAAGCATAAGCCACCATGCCTGGCCTAGTTTATTATTTATTAATTCAGCAACTGTTTATTGGGCACTGTGATAATCACTTTTATGTGTCAATTTGGCTAACCAATAGTATGGAATTATTCAATCAAACCTAATCCTAATCCAGATGTCGCTATGAAGAAATTTTGTAGGCATGATTAACATGTATAGTCAGTTAACTTTAAGTAAAGGGGATTACTCTCAATCTTCTGGGTGGGCCCGATACAGTCAGTTAAAGGGCTTTAAGAGTAAAACTGAGGCTTCCCTACAGAAGAAGAAATCCCACCTGTGGACAGCAGCACCAGCTCTTACCCAAGAGTTTTCAGCCTGCCCTTCCTAACAGCCTGCTCTATGGATTCTGGATTTACCCAGCCAGCCTCCACAATCACATAAGCCCATTCCTTGCAATAAATCTTTTCACAGCCTTAACTCTCAATATCCTCTTCCTTCCCTGCCTTCTTCCCTCTCCCCACCACGACTTTTTTTTTTTTTTTTTTGAGATGGAGTCTTGCTCTTTCGTCCAGGCTGGAGTGCGGTGGCACTATCTAGGCTCACTGCAACCTCTACCTCCTGGGTTCAAGCTATTCTTCTGCCTCAGCCTCCTGAGTAGCTGGGATTGTGGGCATGCACCACCACACCCAGCTAATTTTTGTATTTTTTTTTTTTTTGAGACAGAGTCTTGCTCTGTTGCGCAGGCTGGAGAGCAGTGGCACGATCTCGGCTCACTGCAACATCCGCCTCCCAGGTTCAAGCAATTCTCCTGCCTCAGCCTCCCGAGTAGCTAAGATTACAGACTTGTGCCACCACACCCAGCCGATTTTTGTATTTTTAGTAGAGACGAGGTTTCACCATGTTGGCCAGGCTGGTCTTGAACTCCTGACCTCATGATCTGCCCACCTCAGCCTCCCAAAGTGCTGGGATTATAGGTGTGAGCCATGCCTAGCCCCCACCACCATTTTTAAAGACATGAAACCTGAATCTTATTCCCCACTTCCAGTCTTGACTCCTCTCTGACCTCTGACCCTCTGGTCCTGACTCCCATAAGAGAAGTCTAGAATGGCTGACTCTATCTTGCTACTAGCTTCGCAGACTGTCTGTCCTCACTCATTCTTGGGCATAGGCCAAGCTAACCAAAGGAAGAATTTCATTTATAGTTCAACTTTGAAGCAAGGATAATAATAGCTGCTCCCTAAAACTGATCCCTTCCTTGTTTGGGGACTGAAACCGATTTTGTAAGAATAACAAAAGGTCACAAGATTAGGATTATGGGAGGGGCCTAAATTCTGCCAAGATGTAGGCATAGAAAAAGAATAATCAGCCAATGTCCCCTAGCTTGCTTTTCTATAATCTGTTTGCTTGACAGTTATATGTCCAGAGGTCACAAGATTTGTGACTTCTTTAATTGCTCCTGTTGATAGCATCACTATTGTAGAACCCGAAATTGGTCTTTTGAGATGTTTTTCAGGCTTTTGCATTCTGGCAGCCAACTGACTCCACCTGCACCTCATGATTCCTGACTCAGCCCCCAGAGGCTGACTGAGCATACAAGGACTGTTTCCCATACCCCAATGATTTCATCCCCAACCAATCAGTAGCACCCACTCCTTAGCCTCCTGCCCACCAAATTACTTATAAAAACCCTAGCCTCAGCCAGACGTGGTGGCTCACACCTGTAATCCCAGCACTTTGGCCGGGTAGATCACCTAATGTCAGGAGTTCGAGACCAGCCTTGCCAACATGGTGAAACCCCATCTCTGCTAAAAATACAAAAATTAGCCAGGTGTGATGGTGGCTGCCTGTAATCCCAACTATTTGGGAGGCTGAGGCAGGAGAATTACCTGAATCCAGGAGGTGGAGGTTGCAGTGAGCGGAGATTGCACCATTGCACTCCAGCCTGGGAGACAAGAGTGAAACTCCATCTCAAAAAAATAAAAAACAAAACTCTAGCCTCTGAGTTCTTGGGGAGGCTGATTTGAGTATTTACTCCCATCCTTCCATTCAGCTAGCCCTGTGATTATCAGACTCTTTATCTCTCTCTCTTTTTTTTTATTCTTTTTTGAGATGGAGTCTCACTCTGTCACCAGGCTGGACTGCAGCAGCATGATCTCAGCTCACTGCAACCTCTGCCTCCCGGGTTCAAGCGATTCTCCTGCCTCAGCCTCCTAAGTAGCTGGGACTATAGGCATGAGCTACCACGCCCAGCTAATTTTTGTGTTTTTAGTAGAGACAGGGTTTTACCATATTGGCCAGGCTGGTCTCAATCTCTTGACCTTGTGATCCATCCTCCTCGGCCTCCCAAAGTGCTGGGATTACAGGTGTGAGCCACTGTGCCTGGCTGAAGTCTTTCTCTACAGCAATATGGCTGTCTCTGTGAATTGGTTTTATCTGTGCAGCAGGCAAGATGAACCTGTTACACTCACTCCTACTAGTGCTCACCTGCTTAGAGATCAAGCAGCTTCTTTTCCTGTGCCAGGTGTCCCAAGGGCTAAAGGACCTCAGAGAGCAGAAACTTTGAGCTATGTGACCATGACTGACTTGCCACACAAAGCTCCCCTACTACCCCAGGCTTATCCTCCCTATCTTTAAAATAGGCCCAGTTCTAGTCCCTGCTCTGTGGCTTTAGGCAAGGTGCTTTCTGTGCTTCAGTTTACTCAGCTGCTGAAGGGCATCAGAGCATGCCACCCCAAAATATGACACTTTGGCATAAGAATTATTTTGAGCTGAAGGCAATTGAGAAAAAAACAGCAGATGCAGAAAAGTTCTCTACCCTCTACTTTCTATATAAAGGCAGAGCATAAAAAGGTGTCCGGGCTCCCTTCTGTCATACCAGGAAAAGGAGATGACTCTTATCACTGGAGATTGCACCAGCTTGAATCTGCATAAACAAACCTTACTGAAATAACCATTATCTTCTCTTTATTTCCCCCTTTTCTAGGTATTTATCTTCCCACAATTTACCACCCCCAGAAGCATAAACCCTTTTCCTTTGTCTTGTCACTTTGTCTTGTCACTTATCCACACATTTATTGCTCTTTGTTAAAATGGTATATAACCTCTCAGGCCTAACCACTTCTTTGAGTTTTCATTTCCTTTTCTGTGAGATCCATGTATACATGTACAAAATTAAAATATTAGCAACAAATACAATCTGTATGCCTTTATCCTTTTGTCAGTTCAATTTATAGGGTCCTAGTTACTAAATCTAAGAGGGTAGAGAAAAAAAAATTTCTCTCTACACTGCAAAATGGGGATAACAATAGAATCCTACTCACTGAGTGCAGTGAAAATTTAACAAGATGATGCCTGCATGGCACTTAACACATGACTGGCTTATAGTCAATACTTAATAAATTATAACTTGTTCAATCATTGCAAATACAAGCCCTATCCACCCCCAGCCTCAGTATCTTTATCCTTTAAGGTTCCAGGACAACTTAGAGAAGGCAGAACAATTCAGTCACAGAAACTTATCTGGTTATAATAACCTCAAAGAAGCAGGCAATCCCCACTCCAAGCCTACCTTAGGAAGGGGAACTTCTATGAACATTTTAGGAACCCAACTCCTACAATCTTTTCTCCAAACCCAGCCCCTCTCATTCCATAATAAAACACTTTGGTTAAGAAGGAAGCCAAGGGGAGCTGGCTTCTCTCTCCTCTACCCTGATCCACTCTCTGGCACCCAGGATCAATATTGCCATTCTGGATGTGGGGGAGTTACACAAAGTCTTGTGCCTTTGAAGTGCTTGAATTTTCATTTCACATTTTATGTATCAAGAAGGAAGAGGACCATAAATCATTATTGGCAAGAAAGACAGGAGAAACAGCAGAGGTCAGTATTCTAAAGCAATTAGTTGGGACAACAGAGGGAACAAAAGGAAAGACATTATGCAAATGGAAGGCCATTCCACCTTGAGAAGATAATGTCTGCTTTGAACATAAAGGAAGCGGTTTAAATCAGCCCAGTTCATTCCAATTCTCTTTAAATATTAAGCTTCCTCATGAGTAATATTAGGTCGGGGAAGCATCAGGCCTCTGAAACATTAACACTTTCCTATTCCTCCATAATTATGTTGGTAATATTCACTGTATTAGATTTTAAATAATTCACAACACTGAACAGGAGTGAGCACAGCAATAAATCTTACATTTCTCCAAAATAACTTAAACCTGATTGGAGCCTATACCTATCTCTTTTCTTGTAGGTTTCTCCTGTATAGCTTTTTAAATGTCCCCTTAATGGGGAGATGGTCTTTGATAAGAAGTTAATCTCAGGAAGTGAGTAGAGTCTGACTTCAATTACATTAGGAGACAGTGAGCCACAATTGAATGGGAAAGATCCCCCTGAAACTATTCGCACAGTGTTGACAAGAATTACATGCCAGTTTCTGGACAGAAATATAGTTATAATTAAGCCCTAATCAGGCTGCACTCTGCCCCACTTCCTTGTTGCTAAAGTCACATAGCATTGGACACCGACCATTGCATCCTCATGATTCCTATAGATAAGATTTTGGACAGTAGGGTCCTAAGACTGTTTAAGAATTGACTTTTAGCTAGGCATGGTGGCTCACGCCTGTAATCCCAGCAATTTGGGAGGCCACGGTGGGCAGATCACGAGGTCAGGAGTTCAAGACCAGCCTGGCCAACACAGTGAAACCCCATCTCTACTAAAAAATACAAAAATTAGCCAGGCATGGTGGCACACGCCTGTAGTCTCAGCTACTTAGGAGGCTGAGGCAGGGGAATCACTTGACCCTGGGAGGCAGAGGTTGCAGTGAACCAAGATTGTGCCACTGCACTCTGGCCTGGGTGACAGAGTGAGACTCTGTCCCAAAAAAAAAAAAAAAAAAAAAAAAGGAATTGACTTTTGGCTGGGCGCAGTGGCTCACGTCTGTAATCCCAGCACTTTGGGAGGTTGAGGCGGGTGGATCATGAGATCAGGAGACTGAGACCATCCTGGGCAACATGGTGAAACCCCGTCTCTACTAAAAATACAAAAATTAGCTGGGTATGGTGGTGCATGTCTGTAATCCCAGCTACCCGGGAGGCTGAAGCACAATAATCGTTTGAACTCAGGAGGCAGAGGTTGCAGTGAGCTGAGATCCCACCACTGCACTCCAGCCTGGCAACAAAGTAAGAATCCATCTCAAAAAAAAAAAAAAAAAAAAATTGAGTATCATCCCCATTGTTCCTGACATTAGAATCATAAGGCTTTTGTTTAAGAATTACTTAAGATGTTTTTCAGATCTCAAATTCCAGTGAAACAGCTGATGCCAATCAGTTTGAAGATCCCCAGAGGAACAGGATCAGCATGAGAACACAGCTTCTTCATCTCCCTGTCCCATAACTTTACTCTGCACTCTTCAACCAATCAACAATCTCCACACTCCAGCTTACTCCAAAACCCTTAAAAACCCTATCCCCAAATTCCTTGTTGGGAATAAGAGCTCGGAGTCACAAAGAAAACAAGCACTTAGAGAACATCTCAGCAAGGCAAATTTACTTCTGCAGAAGGGTGCATCTTGCATATGGAGCAATGGCAAGAGAACACAGAACAGAGGAAAGCAGGGGTTTTTGTTATCTCTACTGCAGCTTCTGCTTCTGTGTCTTTCCCCAACTGGCTAGGGTTGGACTGCACAGTCTAAACTAGTCCCAATTGACTAAACATTTTAACTTTCTTAGATAAGGTAGGCATGTAAGGGAGGTGAGAAGAGAGAGAAGGGGGGTTATTTACGGAGGGACTAGGAAGGTAACCTATTCCCTAATAAGGAAAGGAATGTGGACTGGGGTTGTAGCAAGTTCAGGCATGCCTAGGCATATTCAGACAAGTTGGGGCACAGCAAAGGCAAGGGGGTATTTGGAATTATAGGATAGAGAACGGGGAAACTGGATAAGCTGTTTGAAGAGGGAACCTAACTGTATCTAACATTCCTCAAGAAGATGGAGATGGGATTTCCCTCCCATCTCCTCATTTGGTGGCCCTCTGCTGCAACCTGATGTCTTGGCATATCAACTTGCTGTGTGCATCAGGCAACAAATCTATTATGGTTGCAACCCCTTTCCTTGTACCCCCCAACCATGGGACCAGGACTCTTTCTTTCTTCCCTCCACCTCCTCCTTCTCCACCAGGAGAAACAGAGATCAGAGCATATTCCTCTCCACCAGCAGAAGAGGGCAGAAGACAGTAGACACCTGAGATGGTAAATTTTTGGCAACAGACCGGGTGTGGTGGCTCATGCCTGTAATCCCAGCACTTTGGGAGGCTGAGGTGGGCAGATCACTTGAAGTCAGGAGCTTGAGACCAGCCTGGCCAACATGGTGAAACCCTGTCTCTACTGAAAATACAAAAATTAGCCAGGTGTGGTGGTGGGCACCTGTAGTCCCAGCTACTTGGGAGGCTGAGGCAAGAGAATCACGTGGACCCGGGAGGTGGAGGCTGCAGTGAGCTGAGATAGTCCCACTGCACTGCAGCCTGGGTGACAGAGCAAGACTGTCTCAAAAAAAAAAAAAAAAAAAAGGCAGCTTAGATGGTTGGAGCTTTATTGTCTGTTGAAGAGGGATAGCAGATTTTGAGGAAGGGACATTTGGGGACATTTGCAGGCTTCAGAGTGGGGAGGAAAATATTATAGGCCAGCTTCCATGCCTTGAGGGTCCACTCACCCATTGTTAACACCCTCCTTGATGTCACACATGGTTTCTGTTTCATGTGTCAGTGCTCACACTATCCTTCAACTGACCGCAGCTGTTGCAATGCACGGCAGTTCTAAGGGAGAATCTCACTCCACAGAGTTGAGCATTTGCTTAGCGTTTCCACTTAGAGCTGTCACCATTACCCCCAATTAGCCACCCAGGAAGTTCTGCCTTTTTATCTTTCCCAGGGACTCGTGCAAGAGCTATTCATCTCCTTTAAGCTCTTAAAAAGCTCTATTTCATTCTTCCAAGACAATGGGGCTACTCACCCTTTAAAAGTAGTTCATGGATTGTTCCCAGGAGGCCCACAGGTACCTGAGAGCTTCTCTTATTTGTTCCTTAAAGACTGACTATCGTTACTTCCCCTTTCCTAGAGAATAGAGCCTGATTTCCTCCAGAGGGGCCCAGAGCATCACAATAAAAAGGCCTTTTGTTGCTCTGGGGAAATTCATCTTCCCAAGAATGATAACATGACCTTCCATTACCTCTCCCGCTAGGACAGAGGAAATAACTCTAATTCTGACATGGCGTCTGCTATGTAAACCAAAGCTGGGTTATCTTTAGAGACAGCCTTTGGTGTGTTAGGATTTCAGCTGCCTGGCGGGGACTTTGCGCCACAGAGTCCACCTCTGCCATCCCCTAATCATAGGATAGAAACTAAATCTTTCACTCGCCAGTGGGAAATAAACAGCTAGTGTTGAAACTGGACTGGGGCAGGGAAACAGGTGTGTGTTTCCTTCAGTCCAAGAACAAACGCTTAAGTCTTTTTAATTTTTAGAGACAGGGTCTTGCTGGAGTGCAGTGGTGCAATCATAGCTCACTGCAGCCTTGAGCTCCTGGGCTCAAGTGATCTTCTCATCTCTCAGCTTCCCAAGTTGCTGGAACTGCAGGCACACACCACCATGCCCTGCTATTTTTCAAAATTTTTTTGCAGAGATGTGGTTTCACTATGTCTCCCCGATTGGTCTCAAACTCCTGGCCTCAAGCGATTCTCCTGTCTCTGCCCCCAAAAGTGCTGGGATTACAGAACACTTAAGTCTTAAGAAAGTGTTTCTTTCCTTAGTCCATTTATTTTATTATGTATTATTATATATTAACTACATTTATATTCATTATATAGTTATTTATTAATTGCAATATTGTATATTATTATTTTCCTCTCCCTCTAAAGTCTGTTCAGTGCTCCACATGCCCTGTCCTCAAGCTGAGCTCTACCTGCCACCCCCAGAAAAATAAGACCCCAATTCCCCAGGCTGGCCTCATGTGTTGCAAAATCTGCCATCTCAGGTGTCTCTTGAATATGAAGAGACTTCTCCTCTGCTCTTTTTGCTGGTGGGGAGGGTAAGCTTTGATACATTCTTCTGGTTTCTCCAGATAGTGAGGAGGAATCCTTGTCCCATGAATGAAGGTGCAGGGTAAGATAGGGAAGTAGACATACCCACTCTAGGCTATGGCTTGTTTTCTCTCAAGGCAACTGAAATCAAACACAATGCTAATGTCCCTTTAAAAACCCCCACCACAGATAAATGTTTTTGTCTCTCATGACTTGACTTTGACCTATTCATTGACAAGTAATTAATCTGGCTTTATTATGCTAAAGACACAGCTACTCCTTTTTTTGACTTGGGTTTTGTTGTTTTTTGTTTGTTTGGGGGACAAGTTCTCACTCTGTTGCCCAGGCTGGAGTGCAGTGGTGCAGTCTTGGTTCACTGCAACCTCCGCCTCCCGGGTTCAAGCAATTCTCCTGCCTCAGCCTCCTGAGTAGCAGAGACTACAGGCGCATGCCACTATGCTCAGCTGATTTTTGTATTTTTAGAAGAGACAGAGTTTTGCCATGTTGGCCAAGCTAGTCTCGAACTCCTGGCCTCAAGTGATCCATACACCTTGGTCTCCCAAAGTGCTGGGATTACAGGCGTGAACCACTGCACCCAGCCTTAACTTGGGTTTTATTACAATGCAGCCCCAAATTACCTCCTCTACTTAACTTCCAGGTCAGATTTTTTTTTTTTTTTTTTTTTTTGAGACTGGGTCTTGCTCTGTCACCCAGACTAGAGTGCAGTGGCACAATCTCAGCTCACTGCAACCTCTGCCTCCTGGGTTCAAGCAATTCTCCCACTTCAGCCTCCCAAGTAGCTTACATTATAGGCATGTGCTATCATGTCTGGCTAATTTTTTGTATTTTTAGTAGAGACAAGGTTTCGCCATGTTGGCCATCCTTGTCTTGAACTCTTGACCTCAGGCGATCCGCTGCCTAGGCCTCCCAAAGTGCTGGGAGGCCCGCCACTGCAGGCCACCCACCTGTGCCCAGCCACCCGGCCACGTCAGATGTTTTCAACTATGGCTAAACATTAGAACCACCTTGGGAACTTAGAAACAGACAAACAAAACCCTATGCCCTATCCACTGTGATCTGAGAGACCAAAATAGACTCCCCTTGATCAACTAAGATGGGCCCCATGGTTAGGGAAACAAAAGTTACCCACAGGTTGAGGGTTCAGAGTGATTGGCATGTGAACTCCGTAAATTGCTACAAGAAAAGCCACACCCTTTCTAAACTGCCTAACACAATAGGAGGTACCAGGCAAAGTACCAGGCCTCTCCTAACTCTGATTTACAACTCAGACCACTACAACTCTGTCAGACAGAGGACCGGTCTTTTTTTTTCTGATAAGCAACTGCAGACCTTAAGCCAGTTTCGGCAGTTTATAGAGGCTGTGCACAAACTGTTTCTGTGTCCTATAGTTCACCTTTTTATGTAAAGATCAAAATTCCACATCATTTTAATGCTAGAACACTACCCCAAAGTAAGCATGAGATGTATGTTACATATATGTTTACCCAATTCACATGCACTCAGCGCCCCTCATAAATATGTACAGCCGTTCCCCCAGACTTGCTGAATATGTACAATACCAGTCCTGTGAGGCAAAAAACCCAGCCTGCTCTTTCCCTCTTTGAAAAGAGAGCACCTTTGGTCCAGGCTGGAGACTGTCTCTTCCCAGTTTACAAACTGATATCACCAATAAAGCTCTCCTTTCTACTCTTTGGCCATATTGGTGGCCTTTTGGACAATGCTATAAACAGTAAACATACTCCTGCCCTATGTCCCAACAATCCCATCCTCAAGTGTATGCCTAACAAAAACAAGCTCATCAAAAAATAAAAGCGAGGCTGCGCGCAGTGGCTCACGCCTGTAATCCCAGCACTTTGGGAGGCTGAGGCAGGAGGATCACTTGAAGTTAAGAGTTTGAGACCAGCCTGGCCAACATAGTGAAACCTCGTCTCTACTAAAAATACAAAAACTAGCTGGGCATGGTGGCACACGCCCATAAACCCAGCTACTCGGGAGGCTGAGGCAGGAGAATCGCTTGAACCTGGGAGGCAGAGGTTGCAGTGAGCCGAGACTGTGCCATTACACTCCAGCCTGGGTGATAGAGTGAGACTCTGTTTCAAAAAAAGATAAGTGTACAGGCAGGGCACAGTGGCTCACACCTGTAATCCCAGCACTTTGGGAGGCCAAGGCAGGCAGATCACATGAGGTGAGGAGTTCTAGACCAGCCTGGCCAACATGGAGAAACCCTGTCTCTACTAAAAATACAAAAATTAGCTGTGTGTTTTGGTGAGAGCCTGTAATCCCAGCTACTCAGGAGGCTGAGGCAGGAGAATCACTTGAGGCGGAGGTTGCAGTAAGCTGCGATCTTGCCACTACACTCCAGCCTGAGCAACAGAGTGAGACTCCATGTCAAAAAAAAAAAAAGTGTACAACATGTTCATAGGAGCTTTTGTTACGATAGCCAAATAATTGAAAACAACCACATTTTCATCATCAATAGGATGGATCAATAATCTGTGATATATTCGTCAGTGGAATGAATGACTGCTGTCCCCACAAAGTGGATGAATCTCACATACTATACAGCTTCATTTATATGATGTCAAGAACAGGCAAAACCAATCTAGAGGTACAGAGGTCAGAATAGTCGTGCCCTATTCTGGTGGGGTGGCAGGAGTTACTGCCTATGAGTGAGACAGGATAATTCCCTTCACCCACTTTGTGGGAGGGAACTGGAGTGGCTCATTTATCTCAGCCCACTACTGGCCACTCCTCACAAGAGGGAGCATGCAAGCAAGTGAGGGTGGGAACTGGAGCGAATGAATATTGGAACTGGCCAGTTGCTCCTCTCTGGCAGGAGCAGGCTCTGTGCGGCCCCACAGCAGCATCCAAGTATATTACAACCAATGTTCTTTCAGCTCTGCCACCCAGGGACAGCAAAGTGCCAACTAGCTCACTGGAGGGTCAGGGTGGTAGCCCCTGCCCTCTTGGCACCCGGGATCTTGTCGAGAGTCCAGGAACAATCAGGTCACAGGAACGGATTGACAAGGTAATGAATGTGGAGGATTTTACTGGGCAATGGAAGTGGCTCTCAGTGGGATGGGGAGTTGGAAAGGGGATGGTGTGAGAAGAAAGTGATCATTCCCTGAAACCGGGCCATCTCCGGCTGGGCCTCTCTCTAAAGCTGCACAGTCTGAAGTTAGCTGTGTCTATCCATAGTCTCTGATGCTCAGTTGATTCTCTGTGTACCACTCAGCCACTTGTGTTGCTCTTCCAGCTGTAGTCTTTTTATGGACACAGGATAGGGGTGTGGCAGGCCAAAAAGGCAACATTTGGGAAGAAAAATGGGGTCAGCTGTTTTCGCTTAGGGCCATGGTTCCAGGCTTGGGGGTGGGTTAGCCAGGATCCCAGCCATTCTGAATCAGGAGGGACTTAAGGAACTTCCTAGAGGGTGCTAGAAAAGTTCTAAAGCTTCATCTGGGTGGTGGTACATAGGCATATACTTATGTAAAAATTCATTGAGCTGGCTGTGCATGGTGACTCACACCTGTAATCCCAGCACTTTGGGAGGCCAAGATGGCAGGATTGCTTGAGGCCAGGAATCCCAGCCTAAACAACATAGCAAGACCCCCATCTCTATAAAAAATTTAAAAATTAGCTGGGCGTGATGGCTTGCACCTGTAGTCTTAGCTACTCCAGAGGCTGAGGTGGGAGGATCACCTGAGCCTAGGAGGGTGAGGCTGCAATGAGCGGTGATCATGCCACTGCACTTCAGCCTCGGTGACCTTCTTTCAAAACAAATTAACTAAAAAAAAAAATTTGTTGAGCTGTACAGTCAAGATTCAAGATTAATGTATCCTAGTATAATATGTAACTCAATAAAAATTTTTGTAAAATAAGCAAAATTATATAAAATACAAAACACCTCTCCCTGAGAGTCTGATTTAATTGGTCCTCAGTGGGGCCCAGACAAGAGGATTTTTTAAGAATCCCAGGCTGGGAGCGGTGGCTCATGTCTGCAATCCCAGCACTTTGGGAGACTGAGGCAGGCAGATCACAGCCTGGCCAAAGTGGTGAAACCCCACCTCTACTAAAAATACAAACATTAGCGTGGTGGTGCACACCTCTAATCTCAGCTACTCACAGCTTGAGGACATGACCCTATTAGTCACATTTAGTGAGGCACTAGAATTGCTTGAATCCAGAAGTTTGCAGTAAGCTGCGCTCCAGCCTGGGTGACTGAGCAAGACTGTCAAAAAAAAAAAAAAAAAAGAAAGAAAAGAAAAGAAAAATTAAAGAATCCCAGAGGATTTTGAGATAGCCTCTCTCTGACCCCGTGGATCACCCCTCACAGCTGTGTGGAGAAGAGGAGCAAGTGTCAGTACATGCAGGAATCTCTGGTCAACTGGGCTGAAGCCGATGACTTGACCTTCGGACCTAAGGGGAACCTCTTGTTCCCCATTGGTCCACATCTTATCATCAGTGGGTCATTGAGACAAAAGCAAAGAGTGTTGAGGAAAGAAAAAGTGATCATGAGACAAAGCAGGGACTCCTCTTGTGGCCTTCTGGGCAACCCTCGACCACGAAAGCAAGGAAATAAAGGAAAACCTTGAGTTCCTTCTGAAACCACCACTGCAAAATTGTAACTGAGATCTGACCTGACCAACTCCATCTTGCTTCTAACCTACAGGCTGCCCTGGGCCTAGGCTGAACTAACTTTGGGAGGAACTTAATTTATAGTGTAAAGCAAAGACAATAACAGCCTTTTCCGAAAACAAACCTCATTGCCTGGGGACTAGACTGCTTTTGCAGGACTAACAAATTAGCCACAAGATTAGAAATTATGGTTTAGGAGTCATGCAGCTAGAGGCTACAGGATTCTGACCCTCCCTATACTGCTCCTAAGATCAGTGCTTGAGATATTTTGCAGACCTTGCCCTTGATGGATCGTCGCCCAGACCCACTAACTGGCTCATCTGATCTTGTGACCTCCACCCAGGAACTGACCCCACGCAAGAGGACAGCTTCAATTCCCTATGATTTCATCTCCTACTTAACCACTCAGCAGTCCTGGCTCACTGGCTTCCCTACCACCCACCAAGTAGTCCTTAAAAACTGTGATCCCCGAATGCTTGGGGAGACTGATTTGAGCAATAATGAAACTCCGGTCTCCCACACAGCCGGTTTTCCGTGAATTACTCTTTCTCTGTTGCAATTCTCCTGTCTTGAGAAATTGGCTCTGTCTAGGCAGCAGGCAAGGTGAACCCACTGGGCAGTTACATTTCCAGGGAAATTCCAGGCACCTAGCTAGGACTGAGAAGTAAATGAGCAATTTGATAAGCAAGATGGTAATGGTGCTTAAAACAAAAGCCAAGGATGTTAGAGTCATGAGAATGTTTGGTTCCCCATAAAAACTAAAGACAAAAATCTTAACAAATGTGCCTGACTTATTTTTCAGAAATCTGGACCCCCACCAAATGGATCCACTGGGAGGCAGCCCTCAGAAAAGGGAGAACTGAGGATGGAACTCTGACTGCCATTTTTCTTCTTTTTTTTTTTTTTTTTGTGATGGAGTCTCCCTCTGTTGCCCAGGATGGAATGCAGTGACACAATCTCA
The DNA here is from genome assembly GCF_028858775.2 of Pan troglodytes. Taxonomy (NCBI): domain Eukaryota; kingdom Metazoa; phylum Chordata; class Mammalia; order Primates; family Hominidae; genus Pan; species Pan troglodytes. Next base: position 27,006,209 of record NC_072416.2, read on the forward strand.
GTTCACTGCAACCTCCACCTCCTGGGGTCATGTGATTCTCCTGCCTCAGCCTCCCAAGTAGCTGGGATTACAGGCAGGTGCCACCACGCCCAACTAATTTTTGTATTTTTAGTAGAGACAGGGTTTCACACCCAGCCCCATTTTTCATCCTAAATTTCTTCCTGAGGGACCAGAAAGGGGTCACATCCACAAGCCAGAGCTAACAGTCTTTTCGGCTGATCCCAAATCTTTAAACAAATCTTCATCTCCTTAACCAATCACAAATCAGAAAATCTTTGAACCCACCTGTGACCTGTGGGCCCCTACTTCAAGAAGTCCCACCTTTTTTGGTCAAACCAAAGTACAGCCTTCACGTATTGATTTATGACTTTGTCTGTAACCTCTCCCCCTGTGACTTTAAAATCCCTTACTTGCGCTGGGCGCGGTGGCTCATACCTGTAATCCCAGCACTTTGGGAGGCCGAGGTGGGTGGATCACGAGGTCAGGAGATCGAGACCATCCTGGCCAACATGGTGAAACCCCATCTCTACTAAAAATACAAAAATTAGCTGGGTGTGGTGGTGCGTGTCTGTAGTCCCAGCTACTTGGGAGGCTGAGGCAGGAGAATTGCTTGAACCTGGAAGGCGGAGGTTGCAGTAAGCTGAGATCACACCACTGCCCTCCATCCTGGTGACAGAGCAAGACCCCATCTAAAAAAAAAAAAAAAAAATCCCTTACTTGTAAGCCATCAGGGAGTTCAGGTCTGAAGCATCAGCTGCCCGATTCTCCTTGCTTGGCACCCTTAATAAAGGCCACACTTTCTCTTATTGCAATCCTAATGTCAGGATTTGGCTTTGCTTCACGAGTGAGTAGACCCCCATTCTGTTCTGTAACACTCAGACCTACCCCAAGAAGGCCAGCTAGCTTCAGTTTCATTTAACTTTTTAGCAGCATGGGAAAGAAGAAAGCCTGGAAGAGGAGGAGCCTACCAAGCTTCAGGTCTTGACCCTCCAGTTATCCCCAACTTTGGCTGCCCATTAGAATCACCTGGGGTAGGCTGGACATGGTGGCTACCCATTCTTCTCAGTCCTAGGTTGGGTAATCTCAGCACTTTGGGAGGCTGAGGCGGGAGGATTGCTTGAGCCTTAGAGTTTGAAACCAGCGTAGGCAACATAGTGAGACCCCCATCTCTACATATAAAAATAATAATAATACATGGCTGGGCGTGGTGGCTCACGCCTGTAATCCCAGCACTTTGGGAGGCCAAGGCAGGCAGATCACAAGGTCAGGAGATCGAGACCATCCTGGCTAACACGGTGAAACCCCATCTCTACTAAAAATACAAAAAATTAGCCAGGCGTGGTCGTGGGTGCCTGTAGTCCCAGGTACTCGGGAGGCTGAGGCAGAATGGTATGAACCTGGGAGGCGGAGCTTGCAGTGAGCCAAGATAGTGCTACTGCACTCCAGCCTGGGCAACAGAGCCAGATTCCATCTCAAAATAATAATAATAATAATAATACATAAATTAGCCAGGCATGGTGGTAGGCACCTGTAGTCCCAACTTCTCAGGAGGCTAAGGTGGGAGGATGACTTGAGCCCAGGAGTTTGAGGCCACAGTGAGCTGTATTGTGCTACTGCACTGCAGCCTGGGGGACAGAGCAAGACCCCGTGTCTTAAAAAAAAAGAAAAGGAAAGAAAAAAAAAAGAATCATTTGGGGAGATTTTTAAAAATCTCAATGCCAGACTGTTACTCCAGATCAATTGTATCAGAATCTCCTGGTGGAGAGGGGCAAGGCATGAGTATTTTGTAAAGCTCCCCAGATGACCCCATTGTGGAGCCAAGGTTGAGAACCACTGCTCTTACCTCTGCAGCCAAAGATGGCCACAAATATCATGTCAATGCACTGTGACCTTGGCCACTGGTAAATGTGGCCCCTTGTTCTGGAATCTGACCCAATTCTCTTAAAGGGAGATGGGGACAGGAAAGAGGAGAGGTGGCCACCTCCTCCCCTTGCCAGCTCTGGGAAAGGTGCTGTACTTGTGTCGTGTGTTGAAATATAAAGCCTGTCTCTCGAGGGCCCTACAATCTCACAGCTTGAGGAGGACATGACCCTGTTAGCTACATTTGGTGAACACAAACATTGTTGCATAGGCACTGCATTATTCCACAGTCAGTTTGGTTCCAATGGGAGTCATGCTTCTTGGAATCCCCTTCCCTATCAGGCTCCTGGTGAGAGCTGCCAAAAGTGAAGGTGTATGAGATGTGGGAGGCAGGAGGAAAGCAGCACCAGGGCACTCTGAAGGTTCAAGGTGGTGAGGACAGTCCAGAGGTGTTGGTGGGTTCCAGCTTATCTTTGCTCTCCCTACACTGTGTCCAGCTCTTCTTCCACAACACAGGACCAGCTCACCAGCCGTAACTCCCATCCATCACCAGATGTGACTGAACCAAACTGGGGCTTGCTTGCCCAGTGCAATAAAGCCAGATGCTGATGCCGAGATTTGCAGTGGGAGAAAAGGGCATTAATTGCATGGTACCAAGCAAGGACAATGGGTAGCTAACACTCAAGACCTGAACTCCCCAATGGCTTACAAGCAAGGGTTTTTAAAGGCAAGGGTACATTTCAGCAAAGCAGCAATTGCAGGCAAAATCATAAACCAATACATGAAAGTCTGGCCCATGTGTGTGACTCTCTCCACAACCCCAGGAAATTTTAGAACAAAGAATGGCTGTCAGAGTTCAGTCCTCAGTTTCCCCCACCTGATGTCTATGTGATGGTGGTAGCATTTTCTAACTGGTGGGGGTTTCTGAAAAGCAACTCAAGAACTTGTGTTAAGATGCTATTTTTGCCGGGCGCAGTGGCTCACACTTGTAATCCCAGCACTTTGGAAGGCCGAGGTGGGTGGATCACGAGGTCAGGATTTCGAGACCACCCTGGCCAACATGGTGAAACCCTGTCTCTACTAAAAATACAAAAATTAGCCGGGCATGGTGGTAGGTGCCTATAATCCCAGCTTCTCGGGAGGCTGAGGCAGGAGAACTGCTTGAACCCGGAAGGCAGAGGTTGCAGTGAGCTGAGATCCTGCCACTGTACTCCAGCTTGGGCGACAGAGTGAGACTCCATCACAAGAAAAAAAAAAATGTTATCTTTTAGGTTCTATAGAGAACCAAAACACCTGTGACTCCGGCTTGCTTGGGAGACTACTTTGTTACTATCTCCTTGTGTATCAGGCTGCTCATTTACTTTTTTTCTCGTTCTTTCTTTCTTTCTTTTTTTTTTTTTTTTTTTTGAGACAGTGTCTCTCTTGTTCGCTCAGGCTGGAGTGCAGCGGCGTGTTCTTGGCTCACTGCAACTTCCGCCTCCCAGGTTCAAGTGATTCTCCTGCCTCAGCCTCCTGAGTAGCTGGGACTACAGGTGCATGTCACTACGCCGGGCTAATTTTTATATTTTTAGTAGAGATGGGGTTTCACCATGTTGGCCAGGCTGGCCTCGAACTCCTGACCTCAGGTGATCCACCCGCCTTGACCTCCCAAAGTGCTGGGATTCCAGGGGTGAGCCACTGTGCCCGGCCTCATTTACTGTTTTTTTATTTAATTTTACTTTATTTTAGGTTCCAGGATACATGTGCAGGTTCATTACATAGGTAAACATGTGCTGTGCTGTTTTGCTGCACCATCATGCTCATTTACTTTTTATAAGGCTAGCTAGGTGCCTGGAATTTTCCTGGAAGTCCCTTAAGAGGGGTCCCTGCTCCGTCTTAATGTGGCTTCACAGAGGCAGCAGCTATGAAGACCCAAGAGCCTTCCATGGGCTTCTCCCCCAGCCCCTTTGGGGTCTCACATCTGCCACTGAATGTGACCAGTTTCTGGGCTGCCCTGCAAACTCTGACTCATTCATCTGCATATCAGTGTTGCAGGACAGCTGGCAAGCTCCTTTTCTTGGATCCCCTTACTCCCTTTCTTTGGACTTATATTTCCACAGTTCCTCCCACAGTTGTGTAAGGTCAAATTCTTATCCCTGATTCCCTAACACTCACTGTCGTTCTGCTTTCTGATTCGACCTTGACGGATACACCATAGAAGGGAATGGGAGCCTTCCAGAATGCTGGAATTGTTCTACATCTTCATCTCTCTAATGGTTACATGAGGTCTGTACATATTTAAAAATTCATCACATTTTACACTTGAGATTAGTGCACTTTACCATTCATGTGCTACATTTCCGATAACTTTTTTTTTTGAGACGGAATCTTGCTCTTGTCGCCCAGGCTGGAGTGCAATGGCACGATCTTGGCTCACTGCAACCTCTGCCTCCAGGTTCAAGGGATTCTCCTGCCTCAGCCGCCTGAGTAGCTGGGATTACAGATGCCCGCCACCACGCCTGGCTAATTTTTGTATCTTTAGTAAAGACAGGGTTTTGCCATGTTGGCCAGGGTGGTCTCGAACTCCTGACCTCATGATCCACCCACCTCGGCCTCCCAAAGTGCTGTGATTACAGGCGTGAGCCACCGCACCCAGCCGATAACTTTTTTAATAGAATAGCTCAAGAGACTTTATCAGACAAATACATTAAAGTATAACAACAACAATAGGTTGAATGCAAGCCCCGTTTGTTGCTCGCCTGGACCACAGACTCCTGGCCGCAGAGCATCTTTCCCTGCTGCTGCTGAATATGCAGCAGTCCTTCAAAGGACTCCTCTGCCTGCTGTCTTCGACAATAAGCGATCATGATTACAAACGGCTTTAGACTGGAGAAAGATCTTTGGTCTTCATTAAGGTTTATTTGTGACTGTTCCGATGGTGGTTTCTGGGAGAAGAGAAAGAATGCCGATGGTAATTAGGCCCTCCTAATTGCAGTAGTCACTGATTGCCTGTATTAAAAACATTGGAGGAAGTGTAGCAATTAGAGCTTCGGGAAATATTTAAAAAACAAAGTGAAAAGAGGCCTCTGAGTGCAAGGACATGGAGAGACAGCCAGGAGCCCCTGCCCAGCTGCAATGGACCCTTAGCAACCCTAGACATCTGGGCGGCGCACCCCTGGGACAGTGGCCATGACAGTCTCAGGAGGAAGAAGTGAGTTTCCTCCCAGCCATTTTCCAGACATGACTGTGAATCCACCCATGGAGAAGCAACATAGGAGGAAGACATTTTGCAAACAATAATCTCAGATATGTAATAATTATATTAACATGTTAAATCCATACAACAAGCCATAGCATTGTTCCCATTTTAAAGAAGAAGAAACAAAAGTCTTCATTTGCAGAGAAAGTTGAAGACTTTCTCAAGGTCACACACACAGCAGGTGGCACACCCCAACTCAAACCCAGATCTGTTTGATTTCAAAGCACATGCCTGGAACCATTCTGTTATTCTGTGTCATCCTCAGCTCCAGAGCCCTGGATCTGTCTAGCCACCAGCACCCCGAAAAGTGAGCTTGCAAGCTTACCCCACTCCCTCATACCAACCCTTCAGCATTCCTCCCTCAAGAACCTGCTTCCAGTCAACAAACCAGCTAATGACTCCTTTGCCCATCCTCATCCTTCCCCAGCTCCTGCTGGGGAGAGCCTCTCAGCCCCTCCAACCAAGCTCTATGAGAATGAGGTGAAGGCATTTCTTCACTCCCTTTCCCGGATGAGATCTGAGATCCAAGGTCCATCATCTGTTCCTGTAATTCTACTTTGAAGAATTCTAATCATTTTCATTGCTCATCTCCAAACTTCTTCAACTATCAACCAAATTCATTTGGCTTCTTGGTCCCCACCTACCCTTAATCCAGAATGTAAGCTCCATGAGAGAAGACACTGAGGTCTGTTTTATTTCCTGCTGTAAACCTGGCACATAGAAGAGTGACCAACACATAGTAGGTGCTCAATACATATCTGCCAAATAAATAAGAGCATTCTGTTATCCAAACAGAAATACATTGTCTCCATTTCTGGGCATCTCTTCATACATGATGCTTTCTCAATTGCCATAAATGCATCCTCTATATTTCTTTTTATCAAACACTTTCTATAGGAACATACTCCACAACTTCGTAGGCTAGATAGGTCAATTTGTCCCTTCTTAGAGCACAAGATGCATTTACATTTCTAAAGCCTGGCCAGGGCCACTAGCTCATGCCTGTAATCCCAATGCTCTGGGGGGCCAAGGCAGGAGAGTTGCTTGAGGCCAGGAGTTCAAGACCAGCCCAGGCAAAATAGTGAGACTCTGTCTCTCTATTTTTTTTTTCTTTGAGACAGGATCTCACTCTGTCACCCAGGATGGAGTGCAGTGGCATGATCTTGGCTGACTGCAACCTCCACCTCCCAGATTCAAGTGATTCTCCTGCCTCAGCCTCTCAAGTAGCTGCAATTATAGGCATATGCCACCTCACCTGGCTAATTTTTATATTTTTGATAGAGATGGGTTTTACCATGTTGGCCAGGCTGGTCTCTAACTCCTGGCCTCAAGTGATCCACCCGTTTTGGCCTCCCAAAGTGCTGGGATTACAGGCATGAGCCACCGCACCCGGCCTTTTTTTTTTTTTTTTTTTTTTTAATTTCTAAAGCCTGACTTAGGATTGCCTCTATGTCACTGTGCAGTGCCCCTCTAGATTAAGGTGTTTTCAAATTCACCCGTGTGGTGCCCTGGAAAGAGAGCGTTCAACCACACATGTACTATGTTCGGGAGGAAACAAGATTAAAATTTTATTTCCATCTCTTAATTGGTACTGACGTCCCAAGAGAAATACTGGTCCATTAAGTAAGGAATGCTAATTGCTTACTCACCTCCTACTGACAGAGATGACAGGCTTGGTTAAGGGTTTTTATTAAGGCCCATTAAAGGGAAGACTGTGTGGCAAGTTGCTGGGTTGCTTGGGAGGCAGAGACTTGAACAGAGAAGCTGAAGGGGTGCTGGTGGGAGTGCAAAGTGTAGGAAGGTGCAGGTGAATGAGGAAACAGATTCTGGGGGAGGGAGGACAGCTGGGAAGAGTGCAAGCCACATAGATCACATGCCTCGAAAATGGTTTTGGATCTGAAATAGTTTGTTGTAATTTAAAACAAATTTAATCCTTACTGATTGTGTTAGTTCATTTTGTGCTGCTAGATGGGAATACTTGAGGCTGGGTAATTTATTTTTTTTTTAAAGGTCTAGTTGGCACACAATTCTGATGTCTGGAAAAAGTTCATGATTGGGCATCTGCATCTGATGAGGTCTTCAGGCTGTTTCTACTCCTAGTGGAAGGTGAAAGGGAGCTGGTGTATGCCGATCACATGGTGAGAGAGGAAGCAAGAGAGAGAGGGGAGGTGCCAGGCTATTTTTAACAACTGCGCTTGGCCAGGTGCAGGGCTTGTAATCTCAGCACTTTGGGAGGCCAAGATGGCAGGATCGCTTGAGCCCAGGAGTTTGAGACCTTTTTGGGCAACTTAGTGATACTCTTACCTCTATAAAAAAAATAAACAAAATTAGCCTGTCATGGTGGTGCTCTCACCTTCAGTCCCAGCTACTTGGGAGGCTGAGGTGGGACAATCATCTGAGGCCACGAGACCGAGGCTGCAGTGAGCCAAGATTGTGCCACTGCACTCCAGCCTGGGCAACAGAGCCAGAACTTGTCTAAAACAAAACAAAACTAAACAAAAACAGAAACAAAAACAAAGCAAGCTCTCACAGGAGCTAACAGAGTGAGAACTCACTCGCTCCCAAGGGAGGGCATTAATCTCTTCATGAAGAATCTGCCTTCATGATCCAAACACCTCCCACTGGACCCCCTACATCCCAATGCTGCCACACTGAGGATCAAATGTCAACATGAGCTTTGGTGGAACAAATATTCAAGCCAGGGCACTGATATATGCACCAGGTGCATATCTCCTATATGGCTCAGCAATTTCATGCCTAGGTATTTTATCTACATCAAATGAAAATATACATCTGCAAAAAGACCTGTGCACAAATGTTCATAGCAACCTTATTCACAATAGTCCCAAACTGGAAATAATCCAAATGTCCATCAAGAGGAAGATGGATAAACAAATTGTAGTATGTCCATACAAGTTCAATATTCCTTATCCAAAATGCTTCAGGCCAGAAGCGTTTTGGATTTTGGATTTTTTCAGACTCACATTATACTTACTGGCTCAGCATTCCTAATTCAAAAACCCCCAATCCAAAATGTTTCAATGAGTAATTCCTTTGATTATCATGTCGGCACTCAAACAGTTTTGTATCTTAGAGTATTTCAGATTTTGGATATTTGGATTAGAGATGCTCAACCTGTTCTACTCAACAATACAAAGTAATAAACCACTGACACCTACAACAGGATGAATGAACCTCCAAAACATTATGTTTGACAAAAGAAGTTGGTCACAAAAGGGAACATACTGTATGACGGCACTTATACAGTCTAGGCTTAGCCTAGGCTAATTGAATCTATGGCGATAGAAGAATTAGATTGAACAGAAAGGGGCATGGGATGATGGAGATGCTTCATATCTTACTTTAGAATGGTTATTACACAGATGTGTACAATAGTCAAAACTCATCGAACTGAACATTTAAGGTCTGTACATTTTATTCCATGTAAATTATACATTGATTTTTTTAAATGTTTTTAAAAATTCTGCAAGTTGTGTTTTTCATTTTTACAGGTGAATATCAAAGTTCAAAGTGAGTGAAGTGGTGGAGCCAGAATTTATGACCAGCTTTGACTGATTCCAAAGCCCATGCTATATCTTATGACCACTATATTAAAACATTCAAAAGTTCCTCTGCTAGGAAAATTAGGCAAGAAAAAAAAACGGCATTCAGATTGGAAAGGAAGAAGTAAAACATCTCTATTTGCAGATGACATAATCTCATTTATAGAAAATTCTTTTTTTTCTTTTTTTTTTTCTTTTCTTTGTTGTTTTTTTTGAGACGGAGTTTTGCTCAGTCGCCCAGGCTGGAGTGCCGTGGTGCAATCTCAGCTCACTGCAACCGCTGTCTCTCGGGTTCAAGTGATTCTCTTGCCTCAGCCTCCCAAGTAGCTGGGATTACAGGGATGCACCACCACACCTGGCTAATTTTTATTGTAATTAGTAGAGGCAAGATTTCACCATGTTGGTCAGGCTGGTCTCAAATTCCTGACCTCAAATAGTCCACCCACCTCAGCCTCCCAAAGTGCTGGGATTACAGGTGTGAGCCACCATGCCCAGTGGTATATAGAAAATTCTAAGGAATACACACACAAAAAAAAACTAGTAGACCTAATAAACAAATTCACCAAGCTTGCAAAATATAAGAGCAATATATAAAAATATTTTATACAGTAGCAATGACCAATCCAAAAATGAAATTAAGAAAACAATTACACTTACAATAAGATAAAAAATAATCAAGTATTTAGGAATAAAATCAATAAGAGAAGTGCAAGACTTGTTCACTGACTACTGCAAAATATTGAAAGACTTAAGACTTAAATAAATGGAAAGGCATCCTGTATTCATAGATCAGAAAGCTTCATATTGTTAAGATGGCAGTATTCCTTAAACTGGTCTATAGATTCAGCACAATCCCTATCAAAATCCCCACAGCATTTTTTGCAGAAATTGATAAACTGGCTCTGAAATTCATACAGAAATCCAAGAAATCCAGAACAGCCAAAATAATACTGAAAAAGAACAGAGCTGAATAATTCCTCATTTCTAACCTAGAGTTCACCATTCCCCATTTCTAACCTAGAGTTTCAAACACAGAGTAACAGTATGAAGATAGTGTGGTACTGGCATAAGGATAAACACATAGATCAATGGAATAGTATTGAGAGGTCAGATATTTATAGTGAACTGATTTTCAACAAGAATGCCAAGACAATTCAATTAGGAAAAAATAGTCTTTCAACAAATGGTGCTGGGACAACTGGATATCCCTATGTAAAAGAATAAAGTCAGATCCCTACCTCACATCATAAACAAAAATAACCTCAAAATGAATCATATCTAAATGTAAGAGTTAAAACTATAAAACAGCTAGAAGGAAATTCAGGAGTAAATCTTTATGACCTTGAGTTAAGCAGCAGTTTCTTAGGTACGACACCAAAAGCACAAATGAAAAGAAAAAATACATAGATAATTGGGACATTATCAAAATAAAAAAAAAATTTGTGCTTCATATGACACCATCAAGAGAGTGAAAAAACAACTCACAGAATGGGAGACAATATTTGAAAATCAAATATCTGATAAGGGCCTTGTATCTAAACTATATAAAGAACTATTGCAGCTTTTTTTTTCTTTTACTTTTGGCTGGGGAGGGGTTCCGGGTAAAAATCAGAAAACCTGCTAGATAAATTCTAAAAGAGCTGTAACACTAATGCAACTCAGTAATAAAATGACAACCTAATTTAAAAATGAGCAAGAGATTTGAAAAGAATTTCTCCAAAGACATATAAATGGCTTATAAGCATATGAAAAGATATTCAACACCATTAGTCATTAGGGAAATGCAAATCAAAACCACAATGAGATACCACTTCACACTCACGAGAATGACAAAAATATGAAAGACAGATAATTACAAGTATTAGCAAAAATGTGAAGAAATTGGAACCCCTATACATTGCCAGGAGGAGCGTAAAATGGTGTTTCTCCAAAGTTACCATATGACCTAGCAATTTAATGGTAACTCAGTTATCATTTTGAGTTACCACATGACCTAGCAGTTGCACTCTTACAGATATACCCAACAGGATTGGAAAGTATGTCCACACCCAAACTTGTACAAAATGTGCATAGCACCATTATTCATAATAGCCCAGAATTGAAAACAACCCAATTGTCCATCAGCTGATGAATGGAAAAATCAAAGACATATCCATACAATGGAATATTATTCTGCCATAAAAAGAAATAAAGTACTGGTATCTGCTACAACACGAATGAACCTTGAAAATACCATTCTAAGTGAGGGAAGCCACACCCAAAGACCACAGGTTGTATGATTCTATTTATAGGAAAAGTCCAGGATAGGCAAATCCCATTTTGAGACAGTAAGTTGAAAAAGTAGATTTGTGGTTGCCAGGAGATGTGGAGAGGAGGAAATGAGCAGTAATTGCTAACGAGTATGGAGCTTCTTTGGGGAGTGATAAAAATGTTCTAAAATTAGATCATGGTGTTGGTTGTACAGCTTTGCCTATATAGTAAAAATCACTTAATCATTTAATGGTACACTTTAAAGGGGGTAGGTTTATGGTATATGAATTATATCTCAATAAAGCTGTTATTTTAAAAAATTCATCTCCTGGAAAGGAGAGAGAGTGGGGTACTAAACTAAGTACTAAAGGGCTTGAAATGAGTAATGAGGTTTAAAATCGATGGCAGTGGGTGTGTAATAGGATTGCTAAGTGGTGATGAGTCCCTGTCTGAGATATAGTACCACAAAATTATAATGGCACCCATCTGCATGGTTGGGAGCATTTCACACCTGTGCCTTCCAGTTTATAGGTCACAAGCTCAGAGGTTCCAGGCATTAGAGAAGGACCCCCCCATGATGGGTACCATACCTGGCAGTCTTTAACAGAAAGAGCTGAGGAATACCTGCTTCTCCTTCCTGCCCACATCCAAAACACCCTGGTCTTCACGCCCAACCAGAAGAAAACTGAAGACTTGGCTCACTATTTCTCAAGTAGAATTTCTGGAACAAAAATATCTACTAAACCTGCTGCCTAAGCGTCAGGCAGGGGAAAGAATAAAAAGAAAAAAGAAAAGGAAGGCATTTTTCCTAGTAATTAAATCTGAATTATTCACAACCTGTTAGACACTTTTTTTCCCTCTGCTACAGAAGCATGCATTCTCATTTCTCCCCTAAGTCCTAAATGCCTTTGCAATCGAAGTTGAATTTTTGGCTGACAGCCTTCACTTTATAAGTAGAGCCAGGGTCCCAGGCCACACCTTCACCTGAGTCATCGACAGACCCATTCTCCAGCTCAACCCCTGAGCTGTTCAAAGGGGCTAGCTTTACCTAATGCTTTCATCATTACCCCTCGATTAATTCCCCCAAGTCTTGTGTATTATGAAAGTTCCTTCAAGTGTTGCAGGTGGCCTAGTTTCAACTAACAGAGGCAAAGTGGGGAATTTATTGACCAAGGTAACTAAACTTTGGGAAGCCTAGGATGCAGCTGCTTTTAGGGACAATAAAACGAGGAACCAAGGTGCTCTTGCTTAGTAAAAGACACCTCCATCCCTCCCCCTTCTCCTCAACACATGCCACTCCCTGTTGGGTGATACTTTTCTTTTTCTCAGACCTGTTTTCTCCATGAAGCTGCAAGCATGGCAACAAATGGTGGCCAAGCTCACATCTCCTCCCATAGTTCTAATCCAGAAAGTTCCCAGGAAAGCTCTGATTTTCTTAGCTCAGGTCATATGCCCTGTAGCCAAAGAAACAGGGCATGTTGTGGTTGGCAATCCCCATTAAAATAATATTATTGGAATGGGAGCAGGAGTGCCCCTAATGAAGGGAGTTGATGTTTCCAGTCAGAAGGGAGGCCAGGGCAAGCAAGGGTGCAGATGGTCATATCCATGGGAGCCAAATTTCTGCAGCCTGGTGGGAAAAGCTTAGGATCTGGACCCAGAACTCCCAGGTTTGGGCACATCTATATCAGCAAGCAACGTGATCTTGGGCTCAGTTTCTTTGTCTATAAAAGGGGCATAATCATTCAAGGGAGTAGAGAAAAACCTCCATCTCTTGATAGAAAGAGCTGCAAAGTATCATGGCTGATTTTGAAATCTACCATAGTCAGAAACAGCCAGAAGGGTGTGCATCAGGTTATTGGTGGACAAACTGCGTAGGAGGGCAAAGAAGAGTATTCCATGAGAGTTAGGGCTGAGACTGGGAGTGGGAAGAGGTGACCAGGGAGATCTGGAGTAACTGACTTCTAAGGTGCATGGGAGAACGAATAGGAATTGACCAGATGAAAGAAGAGAGGAGAATGTCCTAGGCAGAGGTAACAGCATACAGAGAAATGTAAAATTGAGGGAAGCAGAGGGGACTCAGGAGCTAAAAGTACTTTAATGTGGCCATTGCATGGAATGCAAAAGGGGCGCAGGATGGCAACACCTGGGCTTGGGAGACAAGTGGTAATTCACCCAGCAAGTGGCTCTTTCAAGTCATGCTAAACAATTAGGGCTCAACCCTAAAAGCAACAGGGAGTTGCAGACAGTTGTATGCAGGGAAGGAGCGTGACCAAATGTGCAATTTATGCAAATGGCATACTACTGTACACCCATTGGAATACCTAGAATTATAAACACAGACGATAGTGAGTTTTGGCAAGGATGTGGAGCAACTGGAACTCTCATACGCTGCTGGTAGAGATGCAAAATAGCAGCGCCATTTTGCAAAACAATTTGGCAGTTCTTTACAAAGTTAAACATACACTTATCACATGACCCAGCAATCCCACTGCTATATATTTACCAAAGGGAATGAAAATGTGTGTTCACACAAAAACCTGTACACAAATATTTGTAGTAGATCTGTTTATAATAACCAAAAACTAGAAATGACCCAAATGTCCTTCAACTGGCAAAAATGGCTAAATGAGCTGTGGATTATCCACACAATGGAATACTAATCAGCAGCAAGAAGGACCAAATGACTGATACACAAAATAACTTGAATGAATACCAAATGCAATATGCTAAGTGCAAGAAGCCAGAGAGTCTACATACTGTATATGATTCCATTTATAGGACAATCTGGAAAAGGCAAACCAATAGGGACAGAAAATACATCAGTGGTTGCCAGGAATTATGAGTGGGAATAGAAGTTGATGAAAACCTGATGGCATGATTGAATTTGGTTGGGGTGAGGGGGTGATGAATGGCTCTGTATCCTGATTTCGGTCATGGTTTCATGACTAGATGCATTTGTCAAAATTCATAAACCTGTACAACCAGAAGAGTAAATATTGTTGCATGTCATTTTCCTTTTTCTTTTTTGTTTTTGAGACGGAGTCTCGCTCTGTCGCCCAGGCTGCAGTGCAGTGGTGTGATCTCGGCTCACTGCAAGCTCCACCTCCCGGGTTCACGCCATTCTCCTGCCTCAGCCTCCCGAGTAGCTGGGACCACAGGCACCCGCCACCACGCCTGGCTGATTTTTTATATTTTTAGTGGAGATGGGGTTTCATCGTGTTAGCCAGGATGGTCTCGATCTCCTGACCTTGTGATCCACCCGCCTCAGCCTCCCAAAGTGCTAGGATTACAGGCATGAGCCACCGCGCCCAGCCTGTTGCATGTCATTTTCAAAAAGTGAAATTTTAATAATTGCATATTGAACGGGTCACTCTAGTTGCAGCAAACAGACTAGAGAGGGTCATGGCCAGACTGAGAGAAGCCATTTGGGAGATTGTAGTAGGCATCTAAGTTCATGGTGGTGTACTGAAATAGAAAAGTGGCTGTAGGAATGGAGAGAAATGGACTCATCCAAGCAACATTTAGAAGTGGGGGGGATCCATAGGATTTGGTAACTGAATAAGGATAATAAGGGGAGTGTGGGCTAGAGGGACAGAAAGCCAAGGAGACAAAAGATTTGGGGGACTAGTGAGGGTGTCATGGGAGGGATAGGCTGTGGAATCCAGTTAGGAAGGAAGTCACTTGGGAAGGACTGATGGACAGGAAAGTCAAACAGCACTATTGGGATGAGTTTGGTAGAAGAGTCAGCAGGACAGAGGATGTCATCAAAATAGGCCATTAGAGTTTGAGCTTTCAGAGCTAGGACAAGGCACAAGAGAGAAGATGGCCATAGCTAACATTTTTAATGGTGCCTTCCATGATGTAGTGAGATCCTTGAGTGGGGAGGATGATTTCTAGTACAGCTTTGTAATCTTCTCCTAGGTGTTCAGCACCTAGCTTGGAGGTTCTCCACCTTGGTTACATCCCCTGACCCAGCTCCACCCAGAACAAATATGTCCAAATCTCTGTGGATGGGAACTAGGTGGCAATACTTCTTAAAGTTCCCTAGGTGATTCCAACAGGATTGGAAACCCAGTTGGCAACCCAAAGTTGCAGCCAAGGTTGAGAATCACCAATATAAACCATTGCTGATCACAGTGGTTCTCCACCTTACCTGCTTATTAGAATCGTGGGGAGATTTTAAAACATACTAATGCCTGGGCCTCACCCCTGGAGATTTGCATCAATTGGTCTGCAGTGGGGCCCTTAAATTGATATTTTTGAAAGCTCTCTAGGCAGTATTAATATGCAGCCAGGGTTGACAATCACCAGCCTAGCCGACAGAAAGAATTTCAACAAATGCTAGTGGTGATTTCAATCAGTCTTTCCATCCCCGCTCTCCCTTCTGAGTCACAGACCTATCAACTTAATGACCTGCTGTACACATCCTTCTATGTGTTAGGAGACCCCCCAAGAGGTCTCAAACTCAATATATCTAAGGTTAAACTCAATCTCCGTAAGGCCCTGGCAGGCCAAGGAGGGATTTGGGCCTCCCACTGGGACAGAGGTTCCAGGAGCTGGACCCCTGTTTTGAAACTAAAGTATGCAGTCTAAAGCAACTCCATCTTGGATGCTAATCTGCCAGGTTGACTTGTGATTAGCCCCACTTCTGGGAATGCCTCTGTATTAGTCTGCTTTGCATTGCTATAAAGGAATACTTGAGACTGGGTAACTTATAAAGAAAAGAGATTTATTTTGGCTCACATTTCTGCAGGCTGTATAGGAAGCTTGGTATTAGCATCTGCTTCTGGCGAGGGTCTCAGGAAGCTTACAATTATGGCGGAAGGTAAAGGGGAAGCAGGCTTGTAACGTGGTGAGAGAGGAATTAAGAGAGAGAGGAGAGCCTTCTTAAAGAGCCTTCTTTAAACAAACAGCTCTTACATGAACTAATAGAGCAAAAACTCACTCATTACCAAGGCCAGCACCAAATCATTTATGAGGAATCCACCTCCATAACCTAAACACCTCCCACCAGGACCATCTCCAACACTGGAGGTCACATTTCAACATGAGATTTGGAGGGGACACATATCCAAACCATATCAGCCCCTAAGATCTCTACTTTATCTACTGTTAGCATGTACTTACAGTAAACCCTGCCCTTAGGTCAAAACAACCTTAATGTTATGATAAACATATGCTTGCCATAAGTCCTGCCTTTTGGCAAATTTCCTGTGGTATATAAGCTCTGGGTCTGAGTGTAATGGTACGGGATCCACCAACTCATCTCACAGCCATCCAAGACATGGCTCCTGTTTATTAAAAGTCCCTATTAAATGTTTATTTCTCAAAAACTAGATTTGTCATCCTCTTTCTTTGGCTTTTCAGCTTCCTCAGCTTTTATGGTTAGGTTTGTACAGACCTACTCACGGTGAAACATAAAGCTGTCCTGTGGCCATAACCAAAGAACAAGGGATAGCTAAAGTAAGTTTTGGAGGTGGTGGTGGACTCATAACTCAAGATTCAAAGAACCAAAGAATGAAACCCAGTAGGAGTCAGAGGATCTTGGGCTGACAGGCAAAGAGGCAGGAACATGGTCTCAAGTCAAAAATTTTCAGCCTCATCACATTGACACAGAATGGCTCTTGGCTAAACCCCACCCTCGAGCCTGGAAACTTGGCCCTAAGTGAAAACAGCCCACTCCATTTTTTTGCTCAAATGATTGCCTTTTTGGCCTGCCATGCCCCTATCCTGTGCCCATAAAAAGGCTTCAGTTGGCAAAGCAACAGAAGCAACCAATGCAAGTGGTCAGGGATGCAAGCCACTGAATGTCAGGGATACATGCTGCTGAGTGTCGGCGGCTACAGATAGACTCAGCTAACTTCAGCCAGTGCAGTTCCAGGGAAAGATTTTCTTCCCATACCATCCCCTCTCTAATTCCCCGTCCTACTGAGAGCCATTTTAATTGCCCAATAAAATCCTCTGCATACACTACCCTTCAAACAGATCATGTGACCTGATTCTTCCTGGACACTGAACAACTTGGGTGCCAAGAAGAGCAGGTGCAGGAGGCTGTCACCCTGACCCTTCACTGAGCTGTTAACACTTAGCCATCCATGGACTGCAGGCTGAGTGAAACAAGCCCCTCCAGTTCCTGCCCACAAGGGGGTCAAGGTCAAGGGAACAATCCCATCTCAGTATCACAGATGCTTCATAAGAGCTCAATACACTTACTGAAAGACATGGATGAGCCTGGTTCCAGGATCCAGAAGGGCCTGGAAGCATCAGTGTGCAGAGGATAATAGACTACATGAAAAAGTTAGTGGCATTTGCTCACCTGGAGGTCTCAATTTTTTTTTTTTTTGAGTCAGAACCTCGCTCTGTGGCCCAGGCTGGAGTGCAGTGGTGCAATCTTCAGCTCACTGCAACCTCCGCCTCCCAGGTTCAAGCAATTCTCCCGCCTCCTCCTCCTGAGTAGCTGGGATTACAGGTGCCCACCACCATACCCAGCTAATTTTTGTATTTTTAGTAGAGACAGGATTTCACCATATTGGCCAGGTTGGTCTCTTGGCCAGGCTGGTCTCGAACTCCTGACCTCATGATCCGCCCACCTTGGCCTCCCAAACTGCTGGGATTACAGGCGTAAGCCACTGTGCCTGGCCTGGGTTCTCGATTTTTGTGTGCAAAAGAATCTTCTGAGGATTCTTCAGCCATACTGGCTTCCTTCTCTTCCCAGGTCAGGGCTGCTGTATTTGCTGTTCCATCTGCCAGGAGCACTTTTCCCCACAATATTCAGCAAGGCTGACTCTAAGTCACCTCACTCTAAAGACTTCCTTCAGGTCTTTACATATATGCTCAAATGTCATCTTCATACCTCTTTCCCCTATTTTTGGCTTTATTTTTCTGCCTAGTGCTTATTACTAGCTAATATACTATATATTTTTACTTAAATATTTTGCCTATTAGGGGTTTCCTCACTGGCTATAATCTTGGCTTCCTGCAACCTCAGCCGCCCAAGTTTAAGAGATTCTTGTGCCTCAGTCTCCTGAGTAGCTAGGATTACAGCTGCATGCCAGCAGGCATGGCTATTTTTTTCTTTTTCTTTTTTTTTTTTTTTTTTTGAGACAGAGTCTCGCTGTGTCACCCAGGCTGGAGTGCAGTGGCGCAATCTTGGCTCACTGCAAGCTCCACCTCGCAGGTTCACGCCATTCTCCTGCCTCAGCCTCCCAAGTAGCTGGGACTACAGGTGCCCACCACCAAGCCTGGCTAATTTTTTTTTTTTTTTTTTTTTTTAGTAGAGACAGGGTTTCACCATGTTAGCCAGAATGGTCTCAATCTCCTGACCTCATGATCCGCCGGCTTTGGCCTCCCAAATTGCTGGGATTACAGGCGTAAACCACCGCGCCTGGCCTAGGCATGGCTATTTTTAGCAGAGACAGAGTTTCACCATGTTGCCCAGGCTGGTCTCAAACTCCTGACCTCAGATGATCTACCCACCTCGGCCTCCCAAAGTGCTGGGATTACAGGCATGAGCCACCGCGCCTGGCCATCATTAACTATAATCTCCGTGCAAACAGAGATTGTATTAGACCATTCTCGCACTGCTATGAAGAACTACCTGAGAGTGGGTAACTTAAAAAGGAAAGAGATTTCAGTGGCTCACAGTTCTGCAGGCTGTACAGGAAGCATAGCGGCTTCTGGGGAGGCCTCAGGAAACTTTCCTTTTTTTTTTTTTTTTTTTTTTTTTTGAGACAGAGTCTCGCTCTGTCGCCCAGAATGGAGTGCAGTGGCACAATCTCGGCTCACTGCAAGCCCTGCCTCCTGAGTTCACGCCATTCTTCTGCCTCAGCCTCCCAAGTAGCTGGGACTACAGGCGCCCACGAGCACACCTGGCTAATTTTTTGTATTTTTAGTAGAGATGGGGTTTCACCGTGTTAGCCAGGATGGTCTCAATCTCCTGACCTCGTGATCCGCCCGCCTTGGCCTCCCAAAGTGCTGGGATTACAGGCATGAGCCACCGCGCCTGGCAGGAAACTTTCAATCATGGCAGAAGGCAAAGGGGAAGCAGGCATGTCTCATATGACTGGAGCAGGAGAAAGAGGAGACAGGAGGGAGGTGCTACACACTTTTAAACAACCAGATCTCATGATAACTTAATCACTCACTATTTGCCACAACAATGCCAAAGCAGGGTGGCAACGATGATCCATCACTTTCCACCAGGCCCCACTTCCAACATTGGGGATTACAATTTGACATGAGATTTGGGCAGGGACACAGATCCAAACCATATCAGGGATCATTGTCTGTTTTGTTCCCTGGCACATCCAGAGCCTAGAGCCTAGAACAGTGCCTGACAAACAGCAGGCACTCAATAAGTGAATGAATGGGGCAGTTAAAATTGCAGACTCTCCCTGGGTAAAGTCCAGTAATGTACATGTTGCCTGGGTGGTTCTAAAGGAGTTCGTTGGAGGCCCGACGTAATGAAACATTTCTTAGAGAATGCTTTGCTTGGAGTGAACATCCCTCTAATGCAATTCTCTTGACATCCAGCAGAGAGCAGGAGGCTGAGGACTCAGGGGCGCAGGATGCCAGTCATCATTACCGGTTTCTTTCCTGCACCAAGATGCATCTCACATTGGGTGATTTGGCACAGAGAAATGAGTGTGCACAGGAGGCAGGAATTGTGGGTGGCCAGCTCCTGGGAGGATGTCTCTCTATAACAAACTATTAATAACTGCACTTTGGGGCAAAGTCCCAGGTGGAAGAAGCACAGTTCCTGCCATAGGAGAGGACCTTCGCAAAGTGGGAATCTCAGCTTGACAGGAAGTTGAGGTGGCATTACTGCGCAGCACTCCTTTTGGCCAAAGCCTGCTTGGGCAGCCAGAGTCAGTGGTGCTAGAAAATGTTTAACAAGTGTCTCTGAGGGGGAAAAAAAGCACGCATGCAGTTACATATGTATGTTTATTACGAACTGTATTGATATCAAGAATGTGTAGCAAGGCAGGCACAGTGGCTCATGCCTGTAATCACAGAACTTTGGGAGGCTGAAGCAGGAAGATTACTTGAGGCCAGGAGTTTAAGACAAGCCTGGGCAACATAGGGAGAACCCACCCCCACCAAAAATTTAAAAATTGGCCAAGTGTCATGATGCATGCCTGTACTCCCAGCTACTTGGGAGGCTGAGGTGGGAGGATCCCTTGAGCCAGGGGTTGGAGTCTTCAGTGAGCCGTGATGGTGCCACCGCATGCCAGCCTGGGCAACAGAGCAAGACCCTGTCTCAAAAAAAAAAAAAAAGAAAAGAAAAGAATGTGTATCACACACTTTAAAAATAACTATAAAGCATAAAAATCCTCTTCATCTTAAATTACGCATAGCCGCTGAATTCTTACAGAATGCTTTTGTTGAATTTTGCTGAACTCTTGTATACGTAGTTAATATGATTACAGTTCAGTCATGATTTGACAATGCTTTCTGCCATTCACAACATAACCACTACAGACAAAACACACATTGACATTTCTTCTTCATTATTAAAGTTTTCTCTATCACTTTCTAAAGTCTAGACATCTAATAAAAAAAGAGAGAAATGGTCAATCAGTTCTTGCTTCGATTGAGACTCAAAGTGTTATCTGATTACCATGGTGTAAATATTCAACTGTGGCTGATTTTAAGCTACACCAATATGTTGTCACTGAACGGTGACTTGCAAGTTGGGAACAGATGCTCAGTAGCACCCCATTATATAGTATTGCCACAAAATTTACGTAGATATATACTAAATATATCATATATGTTATAGAGAGAGATACATAGACATCTTTATATGTATGTATTTATGGACTTCAAGAGTAGAGTTAATAGGCTGGGTGTGGTGGCTTACACCTGTAATCCCAGCATTTTGGGAGGCTGAGCAGGTGGATCACCTGAGGTTGAGAGTTCAAGACCAGCCTGACCAACATGGAGAAACCCTGTCTCTACTAAAAACACAAAGTTAGCCGGGAGTGATGGCGCATGCCTGTAATCCCAGCTACTCAGGAGGCTGAGGCAAGAGAATCGCTTGAACCCGGGAGGCAGAGGTTGAGGTGAGCTGAGATAGTGCCACTGCACTCCAGTCTGGGCAACAGGAACAAAACTCCATCTCTAAAAAAAAAAAAAGTATAGATAATAGTAAAACAAAATTATTAGGAAGCAATTCAATTATTTATTACCTTTCAAAATATAATTTAGTTAATTATAAGTTTATATAATTTGATTTTTAATAATGGCTGTGTTTAATAGCCAGCTTTCAAAAACCCTGGAAATTTAACAATCATCTCTATAAGCCAGCCCCGGCACACCACTGGACAGATCCCAGCACTGGGAAGGAACTCAGTCACACACTGGGAGGCTTCAAGTTTCACTTAAATGTAGGACTGAGGCAGGCTCACCCCGAAGCAGGTGAGGAGCCAGGGTGCGGGTCTGGGGGTGGGCAAATGGTATTAGTCTTCAATACCCATGCTCCTCCTTACATGCCACTTCTCACC
This sequence comes from Pan troglodytes, assembly GCF_028858775.2. Classification (NCBI taxonomy): domain Eukaryota; kingdom Metazoa; phylum Chordata; class Mammalia; order Primates; family Hominidae; genus Pan; species Pan troglodytes. The sequence continues at coordinate 27,027,625 of NC_072416.2, forward strand.
CAGATTGGGATGTTTCTAAAGCCTAGGTGATGGCCATGAAGTTAGGGACCCCAAGAGTGTGTTTAACATCAATAAACAGGCAAAGGAGGGGGATTTTACTTTACAAGCGATATAGAGTAAAATCTCCAGGTGACGTGGAAGGAACACTCACTAAAATTATTCCATACCCAAGAGACCCCAGGCCAATGAAACCTGAATCTTTAGGGATAGAGCCTGGTGATTTTTTTTTTCCAAGCCCCCAGGTGGCTTTTTTGGTTTTTTTGTTTGTTTGTTTGTTTTTGTTTGTTTGTTTTTTGAGATGGAGTTTCGCTCTTGTTGCCCAGGCTGGAGTGCAATGGTGCGATCTCGGCTTACCGCAACCTCTGCCTCCCGGGTTCAAGTAATTCTCCTGCCTCAGCCTCCCGAGTAGCTGAGATTACAGGCATGCACCACCACGCCCAGCTAATTTTGTGTTTTTAGTAGAGATGGGGCTTCTCCATGTTGGTCAGGTTGGTCTCAAACTCCCAAGCTTAGGTGATCACCCTCCTCGGCCTCCCAAAGAGCTGGGATTACAGGCGGGAGCCACGGCGCCCAGCCTTCTAGGTGGTTTTAATGTGCAGTCTGGGCTGAGAATCTCTGCTCTGAGGATGGAAGAAAGAACCCAAGTTCCAGCCAGTGAATACACCTGGAGGGTTGTCCCACCTCACCCCCACCTCCCATTGTATTTAAAATACAAAAGTAAAAAGAGAGCTTTAATTGCTCTGGAGGAACAAAGGATTAAACTGATAAAAGAAATTCATAGTGTAAAAGTGAGTAGTGCCATGTCTAGGGAATTTTATGTCACAAGTGTTGTGTGGTTTGAACCTCTGTTATTATATTAAACCCTCTCTGTAAGGCCTAAGTGGACACTGTAACTGAGCGCCATTGAGATGGTTATGAATTCAGGGAGGATCCTGGGTCCAGGAAGACTGTGGCCTTGGAGTTAATTTATACACATCCTTTTGACTTTTTCAGCAGCTTTTGGGGCTAGTGTCAAGGAAACATTCTTTTTTTCTTTTTAAAGACAGAGTCTCGGCCCGGGCTCCATGGCTCATGCCTGTAATCCCAGCACTTTGGGAGGCCGAGGCAGGTGGGTCACCTGAGGTCAAGAGTTTGAGACCAGCCTGACCAACATGGAGAAACCCCATCTCTACTGAAAATACAAAATTAGCCAGGCATGGTGGTGCATGCCTATAATCCTAGCTACTCGGGAGGCTGAGGCAGGAGAATCGCTTGAACCCAGGAGGCAGATGTTGTGGTGAGCTGAGATGGCACCATTGCACTCCAGCCTGGGCAACAAGAGGGAAACTCTGTCTCAAAAAAAAAAAAAAAAAAAAAGACAGAGTCTTGCTGTGTCACCCAGGCTGGAGTGCAGTGGTACAATCATAGCTCACTGCAGCCTTGAACTCCTTGGTTCCAGTGATCCTTCCACCTCAGCCTCCCCAGTAGCTGGAACCACAGGCGCTTGCGATCATGCCCAGCTAATTTTTAAATTTTTTGTAGAGCTGGGATCTCACCATGTTGCCCAGGTTGATCTTGAACTCCTAGGCTCAAGCAGTCCTCCAACCATGGCCTCCCAAAGTGCTGGGATTATAGGCGTGAGCCACCGCATCCAGCCAAGACATTTTTAAAGCCTCCATGTTGAGGATGATGGCCATGGCCATAGAAGTAGAAATCTGCTAAGGAGTGTGTCACAGTTCATCAGCTGAATCAAAAAATATATTGTAATTTAGAAAATGAAAATCAAAGGCTCCACATTAAAACCAGTGATCACTTTTCATTGTCCACAGACAATGAAAATAGTGGGACTAAACTGTAATGACTAAAGCTACAGGCAGGATTTTCTTTCCTGATGGTGACTACAACATCACTGTCATTAGTTGGCCACATTTCACATTTGTGAAACCAAATTCAGTTTAAAGGAGAACAAACTATGGAGGGGATGCTTGTATTGTAAGTGCCACCAACCAGCACCCTCACCCAGTCCCATCTCCAGGGCACAGACACACACATGCACACAGACACACACAGCCTAACAGGAACAGTTTTGTGCACCAAGGTAGTACACAAGGTGCATCAGGGTAGTACAGCTCTTGGGTGTTGTGGGGTGGTGTTTTTGCACGAAGAAGAAAAAGGCAAGAAGTTCCAGCAGCATTCTCTTGGTATTTGTCTTTTCTCTTAGGATTCTTATTTATGGAGCCCAATCTTGGTTTAGTTCTCTGATCCCAAACCACTGGCAGGGTAGGAACGGGTCCAAGCCTTCTCCTAAGTAGAGGACCAAGGGGGATCCAGAGTAAGATATACAAGAAGGAGGCCTGAGGTGGGTTATGTAGGTTTTACCAACTTGAGGCAAGTGACATGCTCTGCATTCACACGAACATCAGCTAACTCAACAAGGGGGTGACATTGGAGTCTGCCGTCAGCAATAAAGAATTCCCCTGGTGGCCGGGTGCAGTGGCTCACTCCTGTGATCCCAACACTTCGGGAGGCCGAGGCAGGCGGATCATCTGAGCTCAGGAGTTTGAGACCAGCCTGGGCAACATGGTGAAACCCCATCTCTACTAAAAATACAAAATAATTTGCTGGGCATGCACCCGTAATCCCAGCTACTCAAGAGGCTAAGGCAGGAGAATCGCTTGAACCCGGGAGGAAGAGGTTGCAGTCAGCTGAGACTGTGCCACTGCACTTCAGCCTGGGCGACAGAGGAAGACTCTGTCTGAAAAAAAAAAAAAGAATTCCTCTGGCATTTTCATTTTCCTCTGAACCTAGAGGGACTGAGTGAGGCTAATCAAGCAGGATATTCAAGAATTTAGGTGGAGGTTCATTGCTCAGCTTTTTCTTAATCTCTTCCCTATATATAATACCAACAGAGTTATGGAATTGAACTGGGGTCCGCTTGCCTGGTGCAGTCACATCCACACCCAGGTTTGCAGCAGGAGAAAGGAGGATGTTTATTTGCAGGGCCCCAAGCAAGAAGAATCAAGCAGCTGTCAAAGTCCTGACCTCCCTACTGGCTTGCAAGTAAGGGTTTCGTTTTTGTTTTTGTTTTTGAGACAGAGTCCTGCTCTGTCACCCAGGTTAGAGTGCAGTGGCGTGCCCTCGGCTCACTGCAACCTCTGCCTCCTGGGTTCGAGTGATTCCCCTGCCTCAGCCCCCTGAGTAGCTGGGATTACAGGTGTGCACCACCATACCTGGCTAATTTTTGTATTTTTAGTAGAGATGAAGTTTCACCATGTTGGCCAGGCTGATCTTGAACTCCTGACCTTAGGTGATCCACCCGCCTTGGCCTCCCAAAGTGCTGGGATTATAGGCATGAGCCACTGTGCCCAGCCAAGTAAGGGTTTTTAAAGGCAGGGGTACATTTCAGGAAAGCAGAAATTGTAGGCAAATCATAAATTAACATATGAAGGTTATGCATAGGTTTGGCCTAAAAGGGTCATAGACAGATTCAAAGATTTTCTGATTAGTAATTGGTTAAGGAAGAGAGGCTTGGTTTAAATTTTGAAGTCAGCGAAAGAGAATGTTGGCTCTGGCTCATAGGCATGACCTCCTCCGGGCCCCTCAGGAAGAACTTTGGAATAAAGAATGATGATCAGAGTTCAGTCCTTGCTTCTCCCTTCTCTGAGGTCTATGTGCCAGCAGATCCATTCAGTGGGGGTCTGGGTTTTTGAAAAACAATCCAGGAATTCAGGACTTGATGTTATATTTAGTGAAACCAAACATCCTGTGATTCTAAATTCCTTGGCTATTGTTTTAAGCTACTATTGCAATTGCCTGATGAGTTCTTCCTGCCTGCTGCACAGACAAAACCAATTCACTGAGACCATGACATTACAGAAAAAAATAAAAATAAAAAATAAAAAAGGAGTTTAATTGACACACAGCTGGCCCACACAGGAGAGCTGGAGTTATCACTCAAACCAGTCTCACCAAAAATTCAGAGGCTAGGGTTTTTTAAAGATAGTTTGGCAGGTGGGGGCTAGGGAATGGGTGCTACTGATTGGTTGGGGATGCAATCATACGCCTGTGGAAAACAGTTCTCTTATGCAGAGTCTGCTTCTGGGCTGGGGCCACAGGACCGGTTGAATCATGAATAGCGGGTCTGGATGGAGTCAGCCAGTAGTCAGAAATGCAAAACTCTGAAAAGATGTCTCAAAAGGCCAATCTTAGGTTCTAAGGTTCACTAAAAGTCATGGCAAAAAACTGCAATTACTTTTGCACCAACCTAATACAATAGTAATGTCATTTACAAGAGTAACTGGGAAGTTACAAATCTTGTGACCTCCAGAATGGCTGGTTACTATTTAACTATGCCTACATCTTAGCAGAATTTAGGCCGCTCTCATAATCCTAACCTTGTGGGCTTTCATTAGTTTGGTGGTTTAGTTTGGGGAAGGGCCATTACCATCCTTGCTTGAAGGTTAAACTATAAACTAAATTTCCTCCAAAGTTAACTTAACCCATGCCCAGGAATGATCAAGGGCAGTTTGGAGGTGAAAGGCAAGATAGAATTAATAGGTCATATCTCTTTCACTGTCATAATTTTCTCACTGTTATAATGTTGGCAAAAGCGGCTTCACTATTACCTTCTTGCTTCTCAAGTTGGTTGCTTTTTTTTGTTTTTGCTTTTGTTTTGAGACAGAGTTTTGCTCTTGTTGCCCAGGCTGGAGTGCAATGGCGTGATCTCAGCTCACCACAATCTCTGCCTCCTGGGTTCAAGCGATTCTCCTGCCTCAGCCTCCCAAGTAGCTGGGATTACAGGCATGCGCCACCACACCCTGCTAATTTGTATTTTTAGTAGGGAGGGGGTTTCTCCATGTTGGTCAGGCTGGTCTTGAACTCCCAACCTCAGGTGATCTGCCCACCTCAGCCTCCCAAAGTGCTAGGATTACAGGCATGAGCCACCGCACCTGGCCTATCAAGTTGTTTATTTCGTTCTCAGGGCAAGCTGGGCTCTTAGAATTTCCGCTGATGGAACTCAAGATTTTCCTTTATTTCCATGCTTGGCAGGGAGCAGGGTGAGTGTGTCAGCAGGCATCCAAGAGGGACCCCTGCTTCATCTCAACAGGTATCAGTGGCCTTATATGCCTTTAGCATGGAGATATAACCACAGAAGCATCCTAAACTGGCCCTACTCTGTTGATAACAGAACATTCACTGTCAGGTTACCTTTTATGTCTAACAGAACCAAAATTCAAGTCATGTAGCCCAGGCATGCAATAGAAAATGTATTGACCTCTAACAATACCCAAAACCAATGTTTCCTCCCTGCAGAACCAAGAAGACAGACATGTCCAGAGCCCAGGAGAAGAACCTGAATGCTGGAACCCTTTCAGAAGAAAAGGTTCCTCTGAGCCCTTCTCAGAAGGGGTCTGTTGGCCAGGAAAATCCAGTGCTGAAATTTGCTTGAACATACCTTACTGTAAATGGTCAAATTTGAAGACGTCCAATCAGACTCTGCCAAGCCAACATTCCCGACACTATAACAGTACTGACTCCATGTTAAAGCAAAGCTTGTTTAAGTGAATATAATTATTATTTTGCCTGAGTTTGTAGATCGTTCATTAAAAACAGCCTCAGGAAAACAGGATCTGAGATAAAAAAGAAACAGAGATAAAAGATAATATGCTGACCAACAACTCTGGGAACTGGCTGATCGGCCTGATAAGAACAGCTTGAGGACACCAGCAGAAGGCCACAAGACATTGACCAAGAAAGCAGTGATCAGCTGCACACCTGAGACTGTACACATTTCACAAGAATGTTTTAATTACCATTTGCACTCTCCTAATTTCCCTTAAAAACCCCTGATCCAGGACAGGCCTGGTGGCTCACACCTGTAATCCCAGCAATTTGGGAGGACGAGGCAGGCGGATGACTTGAGGTCAGGAGTTTAAGACCAGCCTGGCCAACATGGCGAAATCCCATCTATTCCAAAAATACAAAAATTAGCTGGGCGTGGTGATGGGTGCCTGTAATCCCAGCTACTTGGGAGGCTGAGGCAGGAGAATCACTTGAACCCAGGAGGCGGAGGTTGCAGTGAGCTGAGATGGCACCACTGGACTCCAGCCTGGGTGACACAGTGAGACTCTATCTAATTAAAAAAATCCCTGATCCAGAGACACAACTTAGGGAGAGGTGGTCTTTGAACATGAGCTCATTAGCCTCCCCCCAACCTCAACCTCATTGCTGGCTTCTCAGATAAAGCTAATTTTCTTTCTCACCAAAAGCTTGTCTCTTGAATTTTAGCTTTCAAGCAGGGAGTGGCGCAAAACTAAGTTCAGTTACAATCCTTTCCCTTGCTCTCCCACCCCTTTAAAACTTGCCCAGACTCCAAACTGGAGAGACAGATTTGAGTCACACCTCCTGCCTCCTTCCTGACTTTTCTCAAAAGTCAGTGCCATCTTATTGGCTTTTATGTGCATCCGGCAGCAAGCCCATTACTCAGTAACAGACGGAGTTGTTAAGAGCTAAGAGTTTGGGCCGTGCGTAGTGGCTCATGCCTGTAATCCCTGCACTTTGGGAGGCTGAGGCAGGTGGATCACCTCAAGTCAGGAGTTCGAGACCACCCTGGCCAACATGGTGAAACCCCATCTCCACTAAAAATACAAAAATTAGCCGGTCGTGGGGGCAGGTGCCTATAATCCCAGCTACTCAGGAGGCTGAGGCAGGAGAATCACTTGAACCCACAGGGTGGACATTGCAGTGAACCAAGATCATGCCACTGCCCTCCAGCCTGGGACAGAGTGAAACTCCGTCCCCCCACCCCCCAAAAAAAAACAAGAGCTAAGAGTTTGGACATTTACCCTTCTCCCTCTTAGCTCCCCCAAAATTTGTTTTCCCTTCTGTGTTCTCTAATGTTGGGGTCCAGAAACCAATACCCCAAAACACAGCACTTTGACATGTTGAACTGAATAAGTCTCAAGGTTTTTCTGACCTTCCCTGACCCCCAACCCCATCGTCTCTTCCAAAACACAGGAGGAAGTTGAAATTCCCTTATCTACCTAAAATCTGGGTTTACCGAGGAGAATAATTATTTTTTTCTTCCCCTCCCTGTAAGATCAAAAACGTAAGCATACCAGAACAGACCTTTCACAAAATAATGTCTGTCCAAGAGAACTATTTACAAGTTAATCTCTGTTCCTGGATCCATTCATTCTCCCTAGTAATCCTTTATTGCTCCCCAACAGAATTCCTCTTCTTTCTCTCATAACCTGATTTTCCAGGATCCAAGCCCCACTCTTTCTGTAACCTTAAGATGGAATTGAAGATTCTGAACTCCTTTGGGGATAGGTAATCACCTGTGGCTCTCCCCAGTGTACACGTTAATACATTTTATATGTCTTTTCTCCAATTTATCTGCCTTTTGTGAGTTGGTTTTTCAGTGAAACTTCAGAGTGTGAAAGTGTTAGAGTTGGTAGACAGACATGAGCAAGGCAGGATAGAGCCCCCAAGGAATGTCAGGTGAAGTCAGGTGACTGTCGTGTACCTCTTCAGGAGGCACCAGGGAGGGGAAAATTTCCTAACAAACAGGAAACATCTTGAGCTTGTAGGTAACAACTTCCCAGTAGGATTTTAGGAAATGAGCAGACACATCCAGGTATGCACAGCACAGAACAAAACGGTGGAGTTTGACCAGTATCTGACCTTCCTCTGGGAGTGCTAGACTGGTAAGGGAGAATTGCCCTAAGAGAGCATGCACATAACTTCAACCACCAAATGGCATATGCATTCCTCCTAGATACTGACAAGACACTGTGCATGCAGTGATTAGCCAACAGCCTGCTCAAGGGGAAGCTACTGGAAAAAACAAACAAACAAACTAAAAACAGGAAATAGTAAGTCTATAAAAGCCCTAAACCAAAGATCAGGTGGGGCACTCAGTCTTTCAAGTTGCCCACTTGCTCCCTTCCAAGTGTACTTTTCTTTGCTTCAATAATCTCTCATTTCTATCTTAAATTTTTTTCTGTCTCTTGGCAAATTCTTTCCTCCAAGAAGACAAGAACCGAGGACCATGGACCCCACCCAGACTTGCTGCTCTAATAAGAGGGAAGCTTTCTCTTGGCCCCAACACTAATGGAATGAGAACTCCACCCAATCACCTAAGCTCAAAGCCCTAAAGTCCTCTTAGACTCCTCCCCGTCTATCAGATACTTGAAAATCTCTTGGTTTTTATCTCCTAAATACCTTGCCCTTCTATCTCATTTTCCTGCGTCTCCTTTGCTGACACCTTATTTATGGCTACCATCATCTCTCTTAAGCAGTCACAATAGTCTGTTTTATTTATTCTTTGAAAATTATTTTTAATTGCAGAAATATGAATATATTATCATTTTTTAAACATTCAAACAATATAGATAATCGAAAATTCAAGAGTTAACCATGGTAATCAGCTGGAAGTGTTCCAGATATTTTCTATGCATATCTATACAGAAATTGTTTTTGGGTGAATTTTTTTTAACATAAATGGTCCCATAAATGATTTTGTCTCTTTTTTTTCTCTACAATACGTCTTGAAGATATTCCGTGTCAGTATATAGAGAACCACCTAATTTGGGCTGCTACATAGTATTCTCTGGTGTGACAGGCACCCTCTAAGATGAGTCCTGCTTCCTGTTTTCTGGTATTTACAGCCTTGTGTAATCCCCTCTGGGTGTGTCTCTGAGGGTATTTCCGGAAGAAATTAACATTTGAATCAGTAGACTAAAAAAGATCCACCCTATTCCATGTGGATGGGCATCATCCAATCTGTTGAAGGCCCAGATAGAACAAAAAGGCAGAAGAAGGGTGAATTTTCTCTCACTCTGCTCAGGTTGACATGTCCATGGCTTTTAAATTTCAAGTGAAAACAAAAGTAAGTAGCTGAAAACAGTCAAGAAAATAAGGTATACAAAAATTAGCTGGGTGTGGTGGTCCCAGCTACTCGGGAAGCTGAGGTGGGAGGATCACTGGAATCATGGGAGTCAAGGCTGCCATGAGCCATGATCATGAGACTGCACTCCAGCCTGGATGACAGAGCAAGGCTCTGTCTCAAAAAAAAAAAAAAAAAAGAAAGAAAGAAAAAGAAAAAGAAAAAAGGAAAAGAAAAGAAAAACAAAAAAAAGAAAAAGTATGGAGTGGTGAGACTTGCCTTACCAGATATTAAAATTTACAATAACAGGCTGGGCAAGGTGGCTCACACCTGTAATCCCAGCATTTTGGGAGGCCGAGATGGGTGGATCACTTTAGGTCAGGAGTTCAAGATCAGCCTGGCCAACATGGTGAAATCCCGTCTCTACTGAAAATACAAAAATTAGACAAACAGGGTGGTGCACACTTGTAATCCCAGCTACTTGGGAGGCTGAGGCAGGAGAATCACTTTAGCCCAAGAGACAGAGGTTGTAGTGAGCCGAGATTGCGCCACTGCACTCCAGCCTGGGTGACAGAGGGAGACTCCATCTCAAAAAAAAAAAAAATTTGCAATAACATATTATAATCAAAACAATACCATAAACTACATCAAAAGACAAATGAATGTGAAGTGCAGTGGTACATGCCTATAGTCCCAGCTACATGGGAGGCTGAAGCAGGAAAATCTGCTTGAACCCAGGAGTTCAAAAGTTTGTGGCTGTAGTGCACAATGATTGCACCTGTGAATCGCCACTGCTCTCCATCCTGAAGAACATAGCAAGGCTCTGTCTCAAAAAAGAAATAAAAATAAAAAGACAAACAACGTTCTGATACTGATCTAGAGCTATGTAAGATGTTACCTGGTATAGTTTGGATATGTGTCCTCACCCAAATCTCATATTGAAATGTAATCCCCAGTGTTGGAGGTGGGGCCTGGGGAGGTGACTGCCTCATGGTGCAGGTGTCTCATGAATGGTTTAACACCATCTGCCTTGGTTCTGTCCTTGTGATAGTGAGTGAGTACTCATGAGACTGGTCATTTAAAAGTGTGTGGCAACTCCTGCCTCGCTCTCTTGCTTCTGCCCTGGCCATGTGATGTGCCTGTGTCCCCTTTGCATTTCACCATGATTGTAAGTTTCCTGAGGCCGCCTCAGAAGCTGAGTAAATGCCAGCACCATGCTTCCTGTATAGACTGCAGAGCCATGAGCTAATTAAACCTCTTTTCTTTTTTTCTTTTTTTTTTTTTTTGAGACAGAGCCTCAATCTGTCACCTAGGCTGGAGTACAGTGGTACAATCTCGGCTCACTGCAACCTCCGCCTCCCGGGTTCAAGTGATTCTCCTGCCTCAGCCTCCTGAGTAGCTGGGATTACAGGCACACACCAGCACGCCCGGCTAATTTTTGTATTTTTAGTAGAGATGGGGTTTCACCATGCTGGTCAGGCTTGTCTCGAACTCCTGACCTCATGATCTGCCCACGTCGGCCTCCCAAAGTGCTGGGATTACAGGCGTGAAGCACCACAACTGGCCCTCTTTTCTTTATAAATTACCCAGGCTCAGGTATTTCTTTACAGCAAAGCAAGAACATACTAATACATTACCCTTGAGGGAAGCTGGGTTAAGGGCACCTGGGTCTCTCTGTACCAGTTTCACAACTTCCTATTCTATTAACCTCTAATTATTTCTAAATAAAAAGGGTTTTATAAAAGACATGATAATCTGGTGAGAAGAGAGAACTTCTGCAAAATGTATGCATAAATATTAACAATTACTAATATTCAAAGAGCTTTTACCAGTTGAAAAGAAAAAGACAACTGAATAGCAGGCAATTCACATAAGGGTATCTGCAAATTGTCACTAGACAGAATAAGATACTCAACATAGGTAGTAGTCAAGGAAAGGTAAATTAAATCAGTCTTTTTTTCACCCATTATATTTGCCAAATTTTACAAACAAAAGATCAATAATGTCCAGCTCTGGCTGACAGTGTTGAGAAATAGGAATTGCTACAATCTGTTAGAAACGTGATCTGAAAAACACCTATTAAAACTAGAACTGCAAACATCCATTGACCCAGAGTTTCTACCTTTCTAAATCTGTTTTAGTGAAAGTCTCGATATACCCAGGAATATTCTCAAGGAGCCTTACTATAGTAATTGTATTATTGTCAAAAACAAAAAGCAATCTTAAGTCCACCAATGAGAGAATGGTTGAATAAACAAAAGAGTTAATCTAATTCATTTAGAGGGAAAAGGGCAAGTTGCAGAGTAATAAGTATATAATGCCATTTTTGTAATCCACGCCAGATCAAATAAGAAAACCAATCAACCCTGCATAAAAGAAAGGTGTTACTCCTCATTACTAGCTCTGGTTACCTCCAGGATAGGAGAAGACAGGAATTATTACCTTTCCGTTCTTTTTAAATCACTTTTTTAATTCTTTAAAATAAACATGGGCCGGGCACAGTGGCTCACGCCTGTAATCCCAGCACTTTGGGAGGCTGAGGCGGGTGGAGCACCTGAGGTCGGGAGTTGGAGACCAGCTTGGCCAGCATGGTGAAACACAAAAATTAGCCAGGCATGGTGGTGGGCGCCTATAATCTCAGCTACCTGGGAGGCTGAGGCAGGAGAATCTCTTGAACCCAGGAGGTGGAGGTTGTGGTGAACTGAGATAGTGCCACTGTACTCCAGCCTGGGTGACAGAGATAATATTACAAGATATTAATACGAGATAATATTAATCTTGTATTAATGATAATAATACAAGAGAACAATTATAACAATATATTATAATAAAAGTTATGTAAATACGTCATCTCTCTCTCTCTAAATATCTTTTTGTTTGTTTGTTTATATTTTGAGACAGGATCTTGCTCTGTTGCCCAGGCTGGAGCGCAGTGATTCAATCAATCATAGCCATAGCTCACTGTAGCTTTGAACTCCCTGGCTTAAGAGATCCTCCCACCTCAGCCTCTCAAGTAGCTGAGACTACAGGCACGTGTCACTATGCCTAGCTAAATTGTTTTACTATTCTTAGCAGAGACAAGGTCACCATGTTGCCCAGGCTGGTTTCGAACTCCTGAGCTCAAGTGATCCTCCCACCTCAGCCTCCCAAGTGCTGGGATTACAGGCATAAACCACCATTCCCAGCCTCAAAATAACTTATTGTACTGTACTTACCCTTCTTGTAATAATATGAGATAAATACAATGCCTACTTGATGAGATGAAGTGATGTGAATGACGTTAAGTATTGTGAAGTAGCTTTAGCTTCTATTGGCTTTCTGGAGATATGTCAGAAGGAGGGTCATCTGCTTCAGGAGATCCTGAATCATTGAGCCATGATGACGTCTATGGTTGAGTGTCTGGAGCAGACCATGTCGATGACTAGTGGTTGGATAGCATACAGAGTGTGGATACGCTGGACAAAGGGATGACTCATGTTCCAAGTAAGATGGAATAGGACAACAAGAGATTTCATCAAGCTACCTAGAACAGCATGCAATTTTAAACTTATAAATTGTTTCCTTCTAGAATTTTCCATTTAATATTTTCAGACCACAGTTGACTGACCATAGGTAACTGAGATCACAGAAATGAAATCTCAGATAAGGGAGACTACTTGATGGAGATAAATACTGTGATGAGTATTGATCTCAGTTAGAGTAACTCCATCTGAGTTCTTTTTGTCTGTGCTACAAAACAAAAAATAAGCCCTATGAAAGTTAAAGCTGTTAAATAAAATTCACGGCAGGCCATTGTTTTGGACTGAGTTCCAACAGACCAGACCAAACCAGAATGGAGTCAGTCATGCTAGGCGCCACATAATCAAGATGAACTTACAAAGGGGCCAGTCTTCTGCGAAAACAGGACGTTCACTGCAACCAATCCAAAGGGGCCCGGTAAACCTAAGCCTACATTCTAAGGAAGTCCCCACTGCTTTAACCCTACAAGGGAAGTAACTTCAAGTAACCTGATGTTAACCAATCCACTTTTTGCACTATACTGATTTCCTGTTCCTGCTCAAGCTACTTTACAAAAGCCAACCGCCCTGTCATGCCTGGCAAAGCATCTTTCTATTTCATTGATGGGACGCTGCCCAATTCATGATTCTGTTCTTTGACAAAGCCTTACGTATAGTCTCACCACTGTATCTCCATCGCCTGACAAAAGACCAGCACACGGTAACTGAAGAATACATATTTATTGAATAAGAATAAAAGATGTGTACATGATGCTAACTGAGATGCAGATGAGAAGGAATTCTGAAAACAGGGAAAAGCTTTACGAAAATAGGTGATTTCTAAAATTTAGACTGAGAAACAGTTGTCAAATTTTGGCAGGCAGAGAAGGGGACTGAAGGGAAAACCAAAGGTCCAGCATGAGCAACACAGAAGAGTGTTGAAGTGTGGGTTAACTTCCCTGAGTTGATGAAGCTGCTCTTCTGGAGTCATCCTGGTATAATCATTACGCATATGTTTTTCTGAGCCCATCTCACTGAATATTCAGAAAGTGATTTGAGGCCTAAGCAGCTCATAGTTGGCAAAGAACAACTGCATTAATCTTCAGCTGCTGTGAAAAGTGCCCCCCAATAAAGCCGGGTGCAATGTGAGTTTGGACAATTTCTCCTTGGGGTTTGGGTGTTTTTGAATGCATGCCCGGAGGCTACTAAAGTAAATCCCTTTTTAGAATCTAAACAAACACACAGGAAGGCGAGGGGAGTCAGAGGCAATGGCAATGGCTCTCAGGGGATTTTGGTTGACGGAAAAGATATCTGGATCGGGGAGGAGAGGGACGCTGGTGACAGTCAGAGGACTTAGCTCAAAGTCCTTTACTGAACCTCCTGCCTGCTTCTCCAGGAGACAATTAAGCAAAACCTCCCTTTCTTCTGTCTGGGACCCCACAGAAGATCCAAATAAGGCTCCACATGGGACAACATAATTCAACTGGGAGAACCTGCAGCCCTCTCCTCCTGCAAGGAGTAAACCAGATAGGACAAGAGATCATTTAGAAGAGAAACTATACTTGTTCTTGATATTATACGGTGCTTCAAGTTCAAGGTGATTCAGAGTCTTAAATTCTCAACCCTGAGTCTTAAATCTTAGAGTAATGCTCAACTTTTCTTCTCCCCCCGCTGCCAAACCCTACTGACTCTTGATTCAATTTTTTTTTCTTTCTTTCTTTTTGAGACAGTCTTGCTCTGTCGCCCAGGCTGGAGTGCAGTGGCATGATCTTGGTTCACCGCAAACTCCACCTCATGGGTTCAAGCGATTCTCCTGCCTCAGCCTCCTGAGTAGCTGGGATTATAGGCGCCCACCAACATGCTCAGCTCATTTTTGTATTTTAGTAGAGACGAAGTTTCGCCATGTTGGCCAGGCTGGTCTCCAACTCCCAAACTCAGGTGCCTGCCTCGGCCTCTGAAAGTGCTGGAATTATAGGCTTGAGCCACCACACCTTGCCTCTTCTTTTCAATTATTTTATTGTAGTAAAATATACATAACATAAAACTTACCATCCTATAAGTTTTTAAGTGCAACCATCACCACCATCCATCCCGTAACTCTTTTCATCTTGCAAAACTGAAACTCTATACCCATTAAACAATAACTCCTATTTCTGCCATGCCCCAACCCCCGCCCCAGTCCCTGGCAACCACCATTCTACTTTTTTAAATTTTTTAAATTTTTAATTTTTGTGGCTACATAGTAGGTGTATATATTTATGGGGTATGTGAGATGTTTGGTACAGGCATGCAATGCATAATAATCTCATCATGGAAAATGGTGTATCCACCCTTCAAGCATTTATCCTTTGCATTACAAACAATCCAATTATATTCTTTTAATTATTTTTAAATGTACAATTAAATTATTATTGACTATAGTCACCCAGTTGTGCTATGAAATACTAGGCCTTATTTATTCTTTGTAAGTATACTTTTTTTGCCCATTAACTACCCCCACCCCTCACTACCTTTCCCAGCCTCTGGTAACCATACTTCTACTCTCTATCTCCATGAGTTCAATTGTTTTGATTTTTGGATACCACAAGTAAGTGGGAACATGCAATGTTTGTCTTTCTGTGCTGGCTTATTTCACTTAGCGTAAGGACCTCCAGTTCTATCCATGTTGTTGTAAGTGACAGGATCTCATTCTTTTTTGCAGCTGAATCGTACTCCATTGCGTACATTTTCTTTATCCATTCATCTGTTGATGGACACTTAGGTTGCTTCCAAATCTTAGCTATAGTGAACAGTGCTGCAAAAAAACATGGGACTGCAGATATCTCTTTCACACAGCGATTTCCTTTCTTTTGGTTATATACCCAGCAGTGGGATTACTGGATCATATGGTAGCTCTATTTTTAGATTTTTGAGGAACCTCCAAACTGTTCTTCATAGCGGTTGTATTATTTAACATTTCCATCAACAGTGTACAAGGATTTCCTTTTCTCCACAACCTCCTGTCTTTTGGATATAAGCCATTTTAACTGGGGTGAGATGATATCTTGTTGTAGTTTTGATTTGCATTTATTTGATGACCAATGGTGTTGAGCATCTTTTCATATGCCTGTTTGTTATTTGTATGTCTTCTTTTGAGAAATGTCTATTTTAATCTTTTCCCATTTTTTAATTGGATACTTAGATTTTTTCATATAGATTGTTTGTGCTCTTTATATATTCTGGTTATTAATCCCTTGTCAGATGGGTAGTTTGTAAACATTTCCTCCCATTCCATGGGTTGTCTCTTCACTTTGATTGCATCCTTTGCTGCGCAGAGGCTTTCTAACTTGATGA
Source organism: Pan troglodytes (assembly GCF_028858775.2). Classification (NCBI taxonomy): domain Eukaryota; kingdom Metazoa; phylum Chordata; class Mammalia; order Primates; family Hominidae; genus Pan; species Pan troglodytes. The sequence goes on from NC_072416.2 coordinate 27,043,324, forward strand.
TCCCATTTGTCCATTTTTGCTCTGGTTGCCTGTGCTTGTGGAGTATTACTCAGGAATTTTTTGCCCAGACCAGTTTCCTGGAGAGTTCCTCCAATGTTTCCTTGTAGTAGTGTCATAGTGTGAGGTCTTACATTTAAGTCTTTAATCTATTTTGATTTGATTTTTGTATATGGTGAGAGATAGGGTTCTAGTTTCACTCTTTTGCATACGAATATCCAGTTTTCCCAGCACCATTTATTAAAAAGACTATATTTTCCCCATTGTATCTTCTTTGTACCCTTGTTGAAAATGAGTTCACTGTAGGTGTGTGGATTTGTTTCTGGATTCTCTATTCTGTTCCACTGGACTATGTGTCTGTTTTTAGACCAGTACCTGGTCTGGTTTTAGACCAGTGCTGTTTTTGTTACTATTGCTCTGTAGTACAATTTGAAGTCCGGTAATATGATTCATTCAGTTTTATTCTTTTTGCTTAGGATAGCTTTGGCTATTCTGCATCTTCTGTGGTTCTATATAAGTTTTAGGATTGTTTTTTCTATTTTTGTAAAGAATGACATTGGTATTTTGATAGGGATTACATTGAACATTGAATCTGTAGATTGCTTTGGGTAGTATGGACATTTATACAATATTGATTCTTTCAATCCATGAACATGGAATATCTTTCCATTTTTGGTGTCCTCTTCAATTTCTTTCATCAATGTTTTTTAGTTTCCATGATAGAGATTTTTCACTTCTTTGGTTAATTCCTAGATAATTATTTTTTGTGGCTATTGTAAATGGTATTGGTATTACTTTACAAATTTCTTTCTCAGATTGTTCACTGTTGGCATATAAAATGCTACTGATTTTTGTTGTTGGTTCTAATAGTTTTTTTGGTGGAGTCTTTAGGTTTTTCCAAATATAATATTAAATCATCTGCAAACAAGGATAATTTGACTTCTTCCTTTCCAATTTGGATACCGTTTATTTCTTCCTCTTTTCTGATTGCCCTAATCAGGACTTCTATACTATGTTGAATAACAGTACTGAAAGTGGGCATCCTTGTCATGTTCTAGGTCTTAGAAGAAATGCTTTCAGTTTTCCTCCATTCAGTATGATACTAGCTGTGGGTCTGCCATATATGACTTTTATTATGTCATTCTACCTTCTGTCTCTATGATTTTGACTACTCTAAGTACCTCAAAAAGTAGATTCATATAGTATTTATCTTTTTGTGACTGGCTTATTTCACTTAGCAAAATGTCCTCAAGGTCCATCAACGTTGTGGCATATTGCAGAATTTTCTTCCTTTTTAAGGCTAAGTAATATTCTGTTGTAGGCTATAACACAGTTTGCTTATCCATTCATTCATCAAAGGACACTTGGGTTGCTTCCATGTTTTAGCTATTGCAAATAATGCTGCTATGAACATGAGTGTACAAATACCTCCTTAAGACCCTGCTTTCAATTCCAGTTCTCATGAGTATATAACCAGAATTCAAACCCTTTTGATTCTTACTAGTGTTCCTAACCCCTGCCCTTCAGGGATGGCAGGTTTTCCATAGATTAGAGGAAATTCACACTTTGGGCAGGGGTGGGGTAGTGTTCTGATCTTAGACAAGAAGACTGAAAATCAAGGACTGGAAAAAGTAAGAGGGCCAGTGAATAGTACAGAAAACAGTGAAGTAAAAATGACATCAGTCAACATTTCCTTGTCCTGAATATTGGGTAGGGTTTCCTTTGGGCGTGCAGGTAGCTAGTTTATTTTTGTTTGTTTTTGTATACAAGATGATTTCTCTCCTCTCAGAAGGCATGGCTACACAATCTTTTTGTATTTTATTTTATTTTATTTTTATTGTGAAGATGGGTATGGCAAGTCTCCCTATGTCATCGAGGTTGATCTTAAACTCCTGGCCTCAAGTGATCCTACTGCCTTGGCCTCACAAAGCTCTGGGATTACAGGCGTGAACCACTATGCCAGCACAATCTTTGTTTATTTCATATGGTACTCAGCTGAGGCTCACTTCCTTATTGCTCAAGGCATTGCTAAAGCAAAAGGGTGCAGCCATAGAGAAGGAACTCCATGAACAGGAAAATGACCTTAAAGAGAGAAGACCTTATTCAAAATTTTTAATGCAAGTAGAATCAGGAAAAAGCAGATTGGTTATCATAGAAAAATTGATGAGCAGGTCAGGTGTGGTGGCTCATGCCAGCAATCCCACCCAGCACATTGGGAGGCCAAGGCAGGTCAATTGCTGGAGCTCAGTAGTTCAAGACCAGCCTGGGCAACATAGTGAAATGTCACCTTTACCAAAAATAAAAATTAAAAAAATTAGCCAAGCATGGTGGCACATGCCTGTTGTCCCAGCTACTCGGGAGGCTGAGGTAGGAGGAGGATGGCTTGAGGACAGGAGGCAGAGGTTACAGTGAGCCAAGATAGTGCCACTGCACTCCAGCCTGGGTGACAGAGCCAGACTGTGTCTCAAAAAAAAAAAATAAAAAAATAAAAATAAAAAAAAGAAAAAGAAATAAGTGACTCAAAAAAACAAGCTCAAAAAAATCTCCTGGAATCTCTTTATGTTTTTACAATAAAGAGATAAAAATTATTAGAAAAAAGATAAAACATGAAAAATAGATATGTGACATCCAAAAATATATGTGTATTTGGCCACTTCAGAAAGAGAGAACAGAAAGGCCAAAGTACAATATTCAGCAATTTAGCATAGATTTCATGAAAAAAAAAAAAAAGACTTCAAAATCAGAGATGCTTGTGCTTGAATCTGAGCTCTGGTATTTTTTTTTTTTTCTTTTTTTGAGATGGAGTTTCGCTCTTGCTGCCCAGGCTGGAGAACAATGGCATGATCTCGGCTCATTGCAACCTCCGCCTCCTGGGTTCAAGCGATTCTCCTGCCTCAGCCTCCCAAGTAGCTGGGATTACAGGCGTGCACCACCACACCTGGCTAATTTTGTATTTTTAGTAGAGATGGGGTTTCTCCATCTTGGTCAAGCTGGTCTTGAACTCCCGACCTCAGGTGATCCACCTGCCTCGGCCTCCCAAAGTGCTGGGATTACAGGCATGAGCCACCGCACCCAGCCCCTCTGGCACTTTTAACTGTGGAAACTTAGGCAACTTCTTACTCTCTACTTCAGTTTCTTAGTTTTATGAAAGGGGTTATAATAATTGTATTGATCTCTTAGGATACTTGGGAAATTATGTGAGGTGATGTTTGTAAAATATTTGCATGAGGCTAACACATAATAAACAATAAATGACACCTGGTATGGGATGAATTGTGTCCCCTCAAAATTCCTTTTTTGAAGCCCTAACACCCAGTCCCTCAGAATGTGACTGTATTTGAAGACAGGACCTTCAAAGAGGTAATTAAGTTCAAATGAGGCCAATAGAATGAGTCATAATTCAATCTGACTGGAGGTTTTTTAAGAAGAGAAGGTTTGGACACACAAAGAGATACCAGGAGTCCAGGCACGGTGGCTCACACCTGTAATCCCAGCACTTTGGGAAGCCAAGGTGGGTGGATCACCTGAGGTCAGGAGTTCAAGACCAGCCTGGCCAACATGGTGAAACCCTGCCTCTACTAAAATATAAATAATTAGCCGGGCATGGTGGCAGGCGCCTATAGTCCCCCCAGCAACTTGGGAGGCTAAGGCAGGAGAATCACTTGAACCTGGAAGGCAGAGGTTGCAGTGAGCCGAGATCATGCCACCGCACTCCAGCCTGGGTGACAGACACTCTATCTTAAAAGAGAGAGAGAGAGTAAGAGAGACACCAGGGATACCCATGCACAGAGGAAAGACCACAAGAAGACACAGCAGGAAGACAGCTGTTTGCAAGCCAAAGAGAGAGGCCTCAGAAGAAATCAACCCTCCTGACACCTTGATCTTGAACTTCCAGACTCCAGAACTGCGAGAAAGTAAATGGCTGTTGTTTAAAGCACCCAGTCTGTAGTATTTTGATATGGCAGCCCCAGTGAACTAATATGTCACTTATTGTTATTATTTTTAAATCCAGACGCAAAGCTGAAAACCAAGGTGCTCTTCGTTTTCTGTACTACTGAAGGTTCTCAGACCTATCGTGCAGAGGAAGCCAAAATCCACACTCCTTTCCAGTCCTGCACATTGGCTGGCTCGCTACAGAGACCATTGCAGAATGACTCATCCCTTTTATGGATTCAGTATAGGATGCAGAGCTTGGTAGAGACCATCTGACAATTGCTATGAGTCAACAGCAGGGAAGTCCCTGCAATTCTATGACCTGTTCCATTCCCCAGCCCCCAGCTCCTCTGGGTGTGCCAAGACCATGTCACCCCAAAATAACACAGTTCTCCCTTGGTTTCCAAATCATCAGAATTGCCCTCCCATCACCCTCCTGAAGGTCAGAAGGTCAGATTCCATCAAAGACAACCACAGATGTGGTTTTAAAATAGTCCCTTCAGAAGCCCACAATTAAAACCTAATTACATATTCTTGCCAATTAGGGAAGGAGTTGCCCTCTCTAGTGATGGCAGAGTCCCCAAAAATCCATAATCTGAAAAAAGGATGTCTGCTCTCCCCTAACAAACCACTGTCCTTCAATGGCAGATAGCTTACAAACCTCTGCCATTATTTGTAACCTTGAAGAGCTATTTAACCTCTGACCCTGATGAATTATCTTTAAAATGGTGCTAACAACGCCCACTGTTTGAAAGATCAAATGAGATCATTCAGGGTACTATGCTCACTTCCTGGGTGACAGGTTGTACTCCAAACCTCAGCACCACGCAATATACCCATTTAACAAACCTGCGCATGTACCCCCTGAATCTAAAATAAAAGTTGAAATTACAAAATAGAAAACAAAGACGACAGCAACTTTTTTAATAGGATCATTCATTCATGTATTCAGCCAATAAATCCTATGCCACTCATTCTTTTTTTCATTTAACAAATATTTACTGAGCATCTGCTATATGCCGCACCCCCTTGAGGATGCAGCAGTGAATCCTATCTAGAGGGTCTCAGCTCTTAGAGTTTTCCTTCTAGGTGGAACACAAAGAACAAGTAGATAGATAAACCAGATAACATCAGACAATGATAAGCTATACCTGAAACAAGACACAATAATGGGATAGAAAGTAGTAAGAGAGTACATTAGAGGTTGCGTGCTTGTGGAAGGCTTCTCAGACACCTGAATGTTAAACTGGCCCTGGGAAGACAGGAAAGAACATGTTGCCAGAAGGCAAAGGGAATGACCGGTGAGTAGATTCTAGAAGGAGAGATGTATTTAAGAGAGCAGAAAGAAGGGCAGTCGGGGAGAGGGTGAGGAGATCAGGGTTAGACTGGAGATGTGGTAGAGACCAGAACACCAGAGCTATGTATCTCCCTGGGTCAGAGGTCTCAGAAGACATGAAAAGTACTCAACACAGAGCAAATAACTAAAATATCAGATACTTAACCTCAGTGAAGACAAAGGATACAGCCGGGCACAGTGGCTCACGCCTGTAGTCCCAGCACTTTGGGAGGCCGAGGCAGGCGGGTCACCTGAGGTCAGGAGTTCAAGACCAGCCTGGCCAACATGATGAAACCCCATTTCTAATAAAAATACAAAAAAATTAGCCGGATGTGGTGGGGCACGCCTGTAGTCCCAGCTACTCAGGAGCCTGAGGCAAGAGAATCGCTTGAACCCAGGTGGTGGAGGTTACAGTGAGCCAAGGTTGTGCCACTGTACTCCAGCCTAAGTGACAGAGCAAGACTCCATCTCAATTAAAAAAAAAAAAAAAAAGAGGATAAATGTTCAGAGATGAGATCTGAGAGAAAGGCAGGGGCCAAATCAGACAGGGAATCCCTGGCTATGGTCAGACTTTTTGATTTAATTCAGAATGTAATGCAGTGGAGAGTTTCTTCTTCTTCTTCTTCTTCTTTTTTTTTTTTTTTTAAGAGGTGGGGTCTCTGTCTCTCTGCCCTAGGTTGGAGTGCAGTAAAGTGATCCTAGCTCACTGCAGCCTCAAACTCCCGGCCTGTAATGCAGTAGTTCTTCACATTGACTGCACTGGGAATCATTCAGGAAACTGACAAATACTGATGTCTATGCTGCAGCCTCACCGATTCTGATATAGTTGGTCTCGGGGGCAGCCTGGGCATTTGGGGGTATTTTAAAGCTCTCCCATGATTCCAATGGGCAGCCAAAGTTGAGAAGCCACGAGAGAAAAGTGGGGAACAGGAAAGTGACATGATCTGAATTCTCTTTAAGAGAGATCTCTGTGGACAGATATGGTGGCTCATGCCTGTAATCCCAGCACTTTGGGAGGCTGAGGCAAGAGGATCAGTTGAGGCCAGGAGTTTGAGACCACCCTGGGCAACACAGCAAGACCCCGTCCCTACAAAAAAAAAAAAAAAGAGAGAGAGGGAGAGAAAGAAAGAAATCACTCTGGCTGCCACATAGGTACAAGATGTTCTCACACAATCTCCAATGTTTTCTTCCTTCTCTCCCCACTTCCTGACGACCCTCAGAAATATGAAATTGCTGAACATTGCAAAGAGAAAGCCCAACCAGATATTGAGAAGTGAGTATCCCACTGCTTCTGTCTCCAGCTAGTGACTTTTTCCCTTTCTCTGTTTCTGGAATTGCTCACCCATCCCCTCCTAGGACTTGCAGCCTCCTCTCCTACATTTTCCAAATCCAAACTTTGCACCTTCTTTGACAGCCCTGAGGACCCCAGCCCCCAGGAGAGCAGCTCCAAGGAACATTCAGAAGCAAGTTGGTGAGTTTATTTTGATGAAATACAATAATTAGTGTGCTTAGCAGCTGTCGCTATTTAAAATAAGAAAAACCTGGGCTTGAATTTAAACTGTTTGGTAAAAGCATGTGCCCCACCAATCTGGTTCAACAAAATCAGACATTATGAAATCCACAAAAGAAGTGGAGCTCGTTACAGGAAGTTAAGATGCAAATCATATTTTGTTTCAAATGAGCCCAATGAATGCATAATTTTCCACAAGAAATACTTTTGTGTCAGGATCCTTTTACCAAGAACCGAAGTTCTTGGGATGCAGCTGTTAGCAGTGTCTGATTGTCCATTTCATTCTGCAGGGAGTTCTGCATTTCTAAGGAAGATTTGGAGCAAAGAGAGGAAGAGGACAGAGCTACTCTCTCTCATCAATTGCCTTCCAGAATATTCTCTGTGAGATTTGCCTGTGCTTCCAGATGAAGGAGAGCCAGAAACTTCATCCCAAAAGGTAGCTCCTTGTTATAATACATATTTTGAATTAAAGACCCTTAGACATCAAAAGACACGGTTAGAGACTTTTCCCTTAGCTACATAAAAACTAGACAGACCTTGGCCAGGTGTGGTGGCTCATGCCTGTAATCACAGCACTTTGGGAGGCCGAGGAGGGCGGATTACCTGAGCTCAGGAGTTCAAGACCACCCTGGGCAACATGGTGAAACCCTGTCTCTGCTAAAATACAAAAAATTAGCTGGGCATGGTGTCACGCGCCTGTAGTCCCAGCTACTCAGGAGGCTGAGGCAGGAGAATCACTTGAATCTGGGAGGTGGAGGTTGCAGTGAGCCAAGATCACGACACTGCACTCCAGCTTGGGCTACAGAGTGAGACTCTGCCTCAAAAAAAAAAAAAAAAAAAGGACTAGACAGACCCTGCAGGAAGAACAATTTTTCTTCCTTTGCTTCCCTATCTTATTCTCTATTGCACAAAAGAAGACCAAGAATGTAACCACACCTAAACAGACGCTTTCACAGGATAATGTCTGTCTGCCTCTCAGGCTCATTCAATTGCCAAAGAGAACTATTCACAAATTAATCTTTGTTCCATTCATCCCTCCTAGTAATCATTTATTGCCCATCAACAGAATTACCTATGTTCCCCATCTCTCCTCTCCCCTCTGAAACAGGCTATGGTAGGTATCTGGGCCTCACTGAGATATTGGGTAATCACTCCGTAATTTTTACCCCACGCATAATAAATTTGTATGGCTTTTCCCTTATTAATCTGATTTTTGTCAATGAATCTTCCAAGGACAACAGGGAAGTTTTCCCTTCACGCCTACACAGACCACCATGCTTGTCCTCAGAATTTGCAGAGACCAGGTGTGGTGGCTAATGCCTGTAATCCCAGCACTTTGGGAAGCCGAAGTGGGAGGATCATTTGAGCCCAGGAGTTTGAGACCAGCCTGGGCAACAGAGCAAGACCCCATCTCTGCAAAAATAATTTAAAAATTCAGCAAGGCAGGGTGGCATGACCCTGTATTCCAAGCTATTGGAAGGCTGAGGTGGGAGGATCCCTAGTGCCCAGGAGTTAGAGGCTACAGTGAGCTATGATCATGTTGCTGTACTCCAGCTTGGGCAACAGAATGAGACTCTGTCTTAAAAACAGAAAGAAAAAGAAAAGAATTTGCAGAAACTGGATGTCAAATTGAATCAACAACTACTCCCAAATTATTATTCATTCAGAAGAGGCTTTTTCCCTTCTTCCCTAGCACCTTCTCTAAGCTTGGGGTCATTAATTTTATTTGTCAAGAGTCTTTTGATTTCAAGTGGAAGAAGCACAATTCAAACTAAATAAACAAACAGAAAAGGCAGGAGAGGAATTATTTGTTCTTGTAGCTGCAAAGTCCAAGTATGATTTGGCTTCAGGCATACTGGGTCCAGGTTGAGGGGGCAGGAGAAGGAACCCGTCATGGACAAGTAAAAGGATTAACAAGCAGCCCTCTGGGCCCAGGATTCGTTGCCATGGATTTGCAATGCACCACTTTTCAAGTTGTGCAGTTTTCTTCAGGTATAGATGCAGAAATGGCTGATTGAGGAATTTGAATTGAGTTTAGCTTGACACATATGGTTAAAAAAAAAAACCTAGAAGTCAAGAAATATAAGAGAAATGACCATTCAGATGACCTCCCCCAAGATGGGCCTAAGTTGAGAAGGGGATGAAACCACTTTTACAAAATTTATGACAGTGATGGCTGGGTGCGGTGGCTCACACCTGTAATCTCAGCATTTTGGGAGGCCAAGGCAGGTGGATCATTTGAGGTCAGGAGTTCAAGACCAGCCCGGCCAACATAGTAAAACCTCGTCTCCACTAAAAATACGAAAATTAGCCAGGCGTGGTGCTCATGCCTGTGGTCTCAGCTACTCAGGAGCCTGAGGCACAAGAATTGCTTGAACCCAGGGGGCAGAGGTTGTAGCAAGCCGAGATCACACCACTGCACTCCAGGCTGGGTGACGCAGTGAGACTCTGTCTCAAAAAAAAAAAAAAAAAAAAAAATTATGGCACAGAGAAATCTGACATGGGGCTGGGCAAATGACTCACACCTGTAATCCCAGCACTTTAAGAGGCCAAGGAAGGAGGATCACTGGAACCCAGGAGTTTAAGACCAGCCTGGGCAACATGGTGAAACCCCGTCTCTACAAAAATTAGCCAGGTGTGGTAACATGCACCTGTAGTCCCAGCTACTGATACAGAAAAACTGGGCTCCTGGCTAAACCCCACCCTTAAGCCTGGAACCATGCCCCTAAGTGAAACAGCTGACCCTGTTTTTACTGCCTAAAGGTTGCCTTTTTGGCCTGCCATGACCCTATCCTGTGTCCATAAAAAGACCAGCTGGCAGAGCAACACAAACAGCTAACGCAAGCATTCGTGGATGCAAGGCTGAGCATCGGGGATACAAGCAGCTGAGCACCAGAGACTACAGATAGACGCAGCTAACTTCAGAGGGTGCAGCTTCAGGCAAAGATCACCTGATCACCTTCTTCCCACACCATCTCCTTTCCAACTCCCCATTCTGCTGAGAGCCACATTCATTGCCCAATAAAATCCTCTGCATATACTATCGTTCAATCAGTCCGAGTGACCTGATTCTTCCTGGACACCAAACAAGAACTCAGGTGTCAAAAAGGGCAGGTGCAGAAGGCTGTCACCCTGACCCTTAATGGACTATTAACACTTAGCCATCCACAGACTGCAGGCTGAGTGAAACAAGCCACTGCAGTTCCCACCTACAAAGGGGATCAAGGGAACAATCCTGTCTCACTGCTTGGGAGGCTGAGGTTGGAGGATCACTTGAGCCCAGAGCTGGGCATGGTGGCTCACACCTGCAATCCCAGCACTTTGAGAGGCCGAGGCAGGTGGACCACTTGAAGTCAGGAGTTCGAGACCAGCCTGGCCAACATGAAGAAACCCCATCTCTACTAAAAATACAAAAATTTGCCAGGTGTGGTGGCATGCACCTGTAATCCCAGCTACTTGGGAGGCTGAGGCAAGAGAATCACTTGAACTCAGGAGGTTGAGTTTGCAGTGAGCTGAGGTGGAGCCACTGCACTCTGGCCTGGGTGACAGAGTGAGACTCAGTCTCAAAAAATAAAATAAAATAAAATAAAAACATAGATCCTACTTGAGAGAGAGAAGAAAAAGAAGTGGGAAGAGGAAGCAATGGATGGGAAGGATGAGTGAGACAAGAGAATTAAGTGGACCAGAAGTTTTGAGTGGGGTAGAGGAAAAGAGATAAGGAACTTCCATAAGGTGCAGAATCTTGGGAAGAGAGAGGAGAAAAGGTCATTGCTATGATTTGAATGTTGTCTCCTCCAAATTTCATGTTGAAATTTGACCCTCAGTGTTGGAAGTGGAGCCCATTGGGAGCTGTTGGATCACAGTAGGCAGATCCCTCATAAAAGGCTTGGTGCCATTCTATTGGTAATGAGTGAGTTCTAGTTCTATTAGTTCCTGGGAAAGCTGATTGTTTAAAAGAGCCTGGTTGGGATGTGGTAAGAGGGAGAAAAGAAAAAGGAAAAAAAAAATCCTGGGACCTCTCCTCACTCTCTTTCTCTATTGCTTTCTCTCTTGTCGTGTAACATCTGCAAGCACCATTCCTCTTCCCCTTCCACCATGAGTGGAAGTAGCCTGAATCTCTCACCAGAAGCTAATGCTGGCATCATGCTTCTTATACAGTCTGCAGAAACATGAGCCAAATAAACCTCTTTTCTTTGTAAATCATCCAACCTCGAATATTCCTTTATAGCAACACAAACGGATTAAGACAGATGTTTAGGAAGTCTTCCTGTATATTGTGTGGTGTACAGCAGTCTCCTGTTATCAGCAGGATACATGTTCCAGGACCCCTGCAGATGCCTGAAATTGCAAATAGTACTGAACTCTGTCTATATCATGTTTTTCTTCTATACATACATCCATATAGTAAAGGAATGGGGACGTTTATGTGCCTGTGGAAAGAGCACCAGGAATTGGGGCTCCAACACCCCCTCTTCTGGCTGGGAATAAGGTGGGATGCAGGGAATGAACAACCCAGATTTGCAAGAGCTGCAAGGGGAAGCAATATTTTCAAGGAGAGTCAAGTTTCCCTTAAGACAGACTCATGGAGTAGTTGTAGATGCTTACCTTGGAAATGAGCACAGAGAGAAGACTTAAGAGGGAGGGGAAAGTGGGGAGTTTGGGTCAGCAAAGCAGACGAGAGAGTTGGCTCTTCAGATGGCTGGCTCCTTCCCAGTGGCTTGTTACCTCCTTGATCTTACCTCAGCCCTGTCTGCCCAGGTCCTATACAGCGTTTATTCCTGTTTATTTCCATCAGAGTACTCAATCCAAAATGGCACTGTGTTTTTAATTTGTTTATTGTCTGGTCCTCCAGTTGGCAACCACCACCACAAGAATGTAAACTCCATGAAAGCAGGGACCTGTCTGAATAAATATATGTTGAATGAATTCATTAATGAACAGATAGATGGATGGACGGATGGATGGACGGATAGACAGATGGATGGATGGATGGATGGATGGATGGATGGATGGATGGATGAATAAGTAGTGCTATGAGGGTGGGAGGATAGAAAAGCAGAGATATGGCTGGGTGTGGTGGCTTATACCTGTGATCCCAGCACTTTGGGGAACTGAGGCCAGAGGATCACTTGAGCCCAGGAATTCAAGACCAGCCTGGGCAACATGGTGAGACACTGTCTCTACTAAAAATTTTAAAATTAGCTGGGCATGGTGGCGAGTGCCTGTAGTCCCAGCTACTTGGAAGGTTGAGGTGGGAGGATCACTTGAGCCTGGGAGGTTGAGGGTGCAGTAAGCTGTGATCATGCCACTGCACTCCAGCCTGAGTGACAGAGTGAGACCCTGTCTCAAATGAAAAATAAAAAATAAAAAGGCACAGATATCCACAAAGCTTCCACATTTGCCAAGGTGCCCTGAGTTAAAGGGATGTGCGCCCTGGTGTGATTAGCTTCTGTAGTGTTATGATACGTATTGGTTTTCATCCATGGTTCCTGGTTCCTAACTCCCACAGCCTTTGCTACAGTGATTTGTGGTCCTGTTGGGTGTGTTAGGCCTCAGCGACAGGCCTTTGGCTTTCTCCCTACCCTCCTTTCACCTGCTCCAAGGCAGGACTCTAATGTTACCCGCCTTTCTGATTGTGGGTCTTAAGACCCTCCCATTGGAGGGTTCCACCCTATACTCTGGGGGAAGGAATGCTGATGTCATGAAGCTTCCATAAAAAAGCAAGAGGACTGGGTTCAGAAAGCTTCTAGATAGCTGACCACGTGGAGGTTCCTGGAGGATGCTGCACTCAGGGAGGGCATGGAAGCTTCACGCCCCTTCCCCCATAGCTCGCCCTATGTATCTCTTCATCTGTATCCTTTGAAATATCCTTTATCACAAATGGCAAATGTAAGTAAGTGTTTCCCTGAGTTCAGTGAATCATGGGAACCCCAACTTGAAGTTCCAGAGGCCAGACTTGCAACTAGTGTGGTAGGGGGACAGTACTGGGGACTGAGCCTGGGATCTGACACTATCTCCAAGTAGATAGTGAAGGAACTGAATTAGAGGACACCCAGCTGGGGTCCACTGCTTGGTGTGTGGGGAAAAAAACCCACACATTTGGTCACAGAAGTCTTCTTCTGTGTTGATGATTGTTGTAGCGTGAGAGTAGAGGAAAAGTGCAGTTTGGGGAGAGTTTTCCCTACAAAGCTTTCCACAAGATGGAGACCTGGTGCCTGGAGCCTCCCAATTTATTCCTATGGACAGATCTCTCCTGGCCTAGTTGCTGTGCCCTGGGAAGTTCTCCTTGAGAGATGCTTGCCTAAATCCGCACTCCTGCAATGGGATTTGTTAGCTCCAAGTTCTAGCCTAAAAATACTCCTCTCTGATATCAAGGACAAAATTTATAAACACAAAAGTGGTTATTACGGCTTAATCACAGGCTTGGTGGTAGTGACTCTTGGCAATCTCTCTAGGGTATTAACAAGAGCAGAGTAAATATGTCATGTAGGTGGTATTTTTAGTCTCATCCACCCTTCCGACCCAAATGGGAACATCCCTAGAGAAGGTTCTTGTAACTTCCTGGGCCCCACCCCAGCCTTTGCTGCTCAGAAACCGTAGTCATGCATGCTATGGTGGCAGCCATGAAATGCAGTAGCAAGAGGGGGCAGGTGGTTGCTGCCTGGGACCCATCTCTTTCCTTGTCAGATGGGCACCAAAGTCCTGGTCCCAATAGGCTAATCTATGCTTCCTGATTTCGGTGATTGAGTCACTTCCCTTTGTAACCATGGGACCAGCCCAAACTGGGCCTACTCTGTTTATAAGCAAATGTGGGCTTGTCTTTTAGACGTAACAGAGCCAAAAGCTGCAAGTCAGGCAGCCTGGGCATATGCAATAGAAAAAGCTTTGACCCGACCAAGAACCAACAATTCCTCCCCTTTGGAACCAAGAAGACCGGGACATGGCCGAAACCTGAACACCAGAACTCTTCGAAAGCAAGGGTTTCACTGGCTGGAAAGATCTGGGCCAAAATCAGCCTCAACATATCTTTTTTTTTTTTTTTTGAGGCAGAGTCTTGCTCTGTCACCCAGGCTGGACTGCAATGGCACGATCTCGGCTCACTGCAGCCTCGGCCTCCTGGGTTCAAGCAATTCTCCGGTCTCAGACTCCTGAGTAGCTGGAATTACAGGTGTGTGCCACCATGCCCAGCTAATTTATGTTTTTTTAGTAGAGACAGGGTTTCACCATGTTGGTTGGGCTGGTCTCGAATTCCTGACCTCAGGTGATCCACCCACCTCAGCCTCCCAAAGTGCTGGGATTCTAGGCGTGAGCCACCATGCCCAGCCCAACCTCAACATATCTTACTATAAATGGTCAAATTTGAAGCCCTCCAATCAAACCCTGCCAAGCTAACATTCCTAAATCTTTTCCCTTGTCCTCTGATTCTTTAAAACTTGTCCCAGAGCCCAAATCAGGGAGACAGATTTTTTTTTTTTTTTGAGACAGGATACTGCTGTATCACCCAGGCTGGAGTGCAGTGACATAATCATGGCTCACTGCAGCCTCGACCTCCCAGGCTCAGGCGATCCTCCCTCCTCAGCCTCCCAAGTAACTGGGACTATAGGTGCACAACACCACGCCCTGCTATTTTTCATTTTTTACAGAGACAGGGTTTCACTATGTTGTCCCGGCTGGTCTCGAACTTCTAGCCTCAAGAGATCCTCCCATCTCAGCCTCTCAAAGTTCTGGAATTATAGACGTGAGCCACTGCGCCTAGCCCTAGGGGGGACAGATTTGAGCCTGACTCCTGTCTCCTTGCTGGCCAGTTTCACAGTAAAGCCTTTCTTTTCTCAAATTCTGGTGCCACAGTTATTGGCTTCCATGCACATCAGGCTGCAAGCCCATTTGCTCAATAACACCTTCACAGGGGGAGGCGCAGCTGACAGTTACGTGTATCTCATGGGAATAAAAAAAGTCCATCCTCTAAAAATCCTCTTTCTGCCAACTCTCATCCCCAGCATTGGCAGCACTGAAAAAAAGAAAACACAAATAATCTCCGACTGAGCCCTAGAGCCATGAGCCTAACGAAAAGAGTTTTCCGAGCTACATCTTTTCTATTCAGTGCCAGAAGGCTTTAAACATGAAGTTTACACTCCATTCCGAAGGGTGGGCTCTAGGGTAGGTATTAAGCTGGTCAGGGCTGGGGTCAGGGACTAGACTGTCTCTCCCCACACCCCCTGGATGTGGAGGGCATGTTTTGTCAATACTTGCAATGAACCAGGCACCCTGCTAAATGCTTTATGTGTATCATTTCGTTCAGTCCTCACAACGGCCCTATGAAGCAGTTGCTGATTTTTTTTTTTTTTTTTTTTTTTTTTTGGAGACAGAGTCCCAGTCTGTCACCTGGGCTGGAGTGCAGTAGTGCGATCTTGGCTCACTACAACCTCCACCTCCCGGGTTCAGGAGATTCTTGTGCCTCAGCCTCTGGAGTAGCTGGGATTACAGGTGCATACCACCATGTCTGGCTACTTTTTAGTATTTTTAGTAGAGGAGGGATTTCACCATGTCGCACGGTCTGGTCTCCGACTCCTGGCCTCAAGTGATCCACCCGCTTCAGCCTCCCAAAGTGCTGGGATTACAGGGGTGAGCCACCATGCCCAGCCTCTCCTCTTTTTGTAACTTTCTTTATATGACCTTCCCAGGGTCACATAACAAGGGGCATTTTGAAGGTGGACAAATTCCCTCTGAGCCTCTGCTCTTACCTATGAAGCAGATTTATCTGAGCCTCCCTATAGGTTTTCCCCTATAGTTTACAGTCTATAGAAGCCATCCCCAACCTCTCTGGCAACCAGGACCAGTTTCGTGGAAGACAATTTTTCCGTGGACAGCAGGGAGGGAGATGGATGGTTTGGGGATAATTCAAGCACATTACATTGAATGTGCATTTTATTTCTATTATTATCACATTGTAATATATAATAAAATAATTATACAACTCACCGTAATGTAGAATCAGTGGAAGCCCTGAGCTTGTTTTCCTGCAACTGGATGGTCCCATTCAGGGGTGGTGAGAGACAGTGACAGATCATCAGGCATTAGATTCTCATAAGGAGCACACCACCTAGACCCCTCACATGCGCAGTTCACAATAAGGTTTTCACGCCTATGAGAATCTGATGCCTCTGCTGATCTGACAGGAGATGGAGTTTAGACAGTAATGCTGGTTCGCCGAGCTCACTCCCTGCCATGCAGCCCGGTTCCTAACAGGCCATGGTCTGTGACCCCAGGGGTTGGGGACCCCTGGTCTATAGAATTTGTTGTTTCCAGCCCTACCTCAACAATTAACCTCACTTTTGCTCGTTTTCATTTGGGAAACCGTAATATAGTGATGTAATAAGAAATACATACTTGGTCTTTCTCCCCAGTTCCTGGTACAAGAGCTTCGTGTAATTTCCTGAGTGACAGAATGTTAGGGGCATCTGTTGTTATTCATAGTAAGGTCCTTTCAACCACACCTGAGTATATGCTAATGGTATATGCAAATGACTCAAGGGGGGGTCCCCTAGATAGCTTCAGGCTTGGGGCTGGTTGCCAGAGGAATCACATCCATGTGATTAGAAGTTTGGAACTTTCAGGCCAGGCGCGGTGGCTCATGTCTGTAATCCCAGCACTTTGGGAGGCTGAGGCAGGTGGATATCCTGAGGTCAGGCGGATATCCTGAGGTCAGGCATTCGGGATCAGCCTGGCCTACATGGTGGAAACCCCGTCTCTACTAAAAATACAAAAATTAGCAGGGCATGATGGTGGGCGCCTGTAATCCCAGCTATTCAGGAGACTGAGGCAGGACAATTGCTTAAACCCGGGAGGCGGAGGTTGCAGTGAGCCAAGACCGTGACATCGCACTCCAGCCCAGGCAACGAGAGCGAAACTCCGTCTCAAAAAAAAAAAAAAAAAAAAAAAGTTTGGAACTTTCAGCCCCACTCCCACAACCTTCAGGGAGGAAAGAGAGGCTGGAAAGGAAGACAGTCACCAATGGCCAGTGATTTAATCAATTATGCCTGCAGGATTAAGCCTCCACGCAAAACACCCCTAAACAGTGGGGTCTGTAGAGCTCCCAGGTTGGTGAAGACACAGACATGCTGGGAGGGTGATGTGCCCGGAGAGGGCATGGAAGCTCCACACCCCTCTCCTAGGCCTTGCTCTGTGGACCTCTTCCATCTGGCTGTTCCTGAGGGTTTTTTTAAAATAATAAATTGGTAATCTAGTAAGCACACTGTTTTCCTGATTTCTGTGAGCCATTCTAGCAAATTATTGAACCCAAGGAGTAGATCCTGGGAACCTTAGAGCTGGTTGGTTAGAAGTACTGAGCAGCCAGGTGCAGTGGCTCATGCCTATAATCCAAGCACTTTGAGAGGCCCAGATGGAAAGATCACTTGAGGCCAGGAGTTCAAGACCAGCCTGGGCAACATAAAAAGACACCATCTCTATAAAAAATTTAAAAGTTAGCCAAGTATGGTAGTACGCATCTGTGGTCCCAGATACTCGGGAGGCTGGGGGGGAAGGATTGCTTGAGCCTGGGAGTTCAAGGCTGCAGTGAGCCATGAGCATACCACTGCACTCCAGCCTGGGCAACAGAGTGAGATCCTGTCTCAAAAAAAAAAAGTACTGGAGCTCCAGGATTGGCATCTGAAGTGAGGGCGGTCTTGTGCGACTGAGCTGTTAACCTGTGGGGTCTGATGCTTAAACTAAAATAAAATCCTAAGTCTCCCACTGATTGAACAGACCTCCTCTTGGCCAAAAGGACCCCAAAGAAACCTTAAAAACTCAGTTTCTGGCTGGGCGTGATGGCTCACACCTGTAATCCCAGCACTTTGGGAGGCCAAGGTGGGCGGATCACGAGGTCAGGAGATCAAGACCATCCTGGCTAACATGGTGAAACCCCGTCTCTACTAAAAAATACAAAAAATTAGCCAGGCGTGGTGGTGGGCACCTGTAGTCCCAGCTACTTGGGAGGCTGAGGCAGGAGAATGGCGTGAACCCGGGAGGCAGAGTTTGCACTGAGCCGAGATCGAGCCACTGCATTCCAGCCTGGGCGACAGAGCAAGACTCCATCTCAAAAAAAAAAAAAAACCTCAGTTTCTGGCTGGGCGCAGTGGCTCACGCCTGTAATCACAGCACTTTGGGAGGCCAAGGTGGATGGATCACCTGAGGTCAGGAGTTGGAGACCAGACTGGCCAACATGGTGAAACCCTGTCGCTACTAAAAATACCAAAAAAAAAAAAAAAAAAAAAATTAGTCGGGGTTGGCTGCGGACGCCTATAATCCCAGCTACTCAGGAGGCTGAGGCAGGAGAATTGCTTGAACCCGGAAGGCAGAGGTTGCAGTGAGCTGAGATTGTGCCACTGCACACCAGCCTGGGCAACAATTGTGAAACTGTGTCTCAAAAAACAAACAAACAAACAAAGTCAGTTCTGGCCATGATGCGAAAGGGTTGGAAACACCTCGTTATGCACGCTCCCTTTCAGGGTTTAGATACAATACCTGACAAGCATTAATGTTAAACTACAGACCATTAAGACTGATGGAACAGACTCTTTGTGGCAATAAGATACCAAAGTATAATCAGGACCAAAAGCCGCGCAGGGCAACGGTTTAATCATGCCCGCAGACCATCAATCTTGCTACATCGCATCCTTCACTGAAAACCCTTGTTTCTGCTGACTCCAAGTTTTTGCCAGAGCCTTACGTCTTTAACCAATTGCAAATTAAAGAATCTCTGCATCTGCCTGTAAGATGTAAGCCCTTGCATTAAGATGTACCAGTTTTTTACGCCGAACCTATGTAAAACCTCTGTGTATTGATTTATGTCTTTGCCTGTAACTCTTGCCTCCTTACAATTATAAAGCCAAACTGTAATTTGACCACCTCAGGATCCCTTACTCCAGGCTTCTTGGGATTGGGTTTTCTCTGAGCCACTCATATTGGCTCAGAATAAACCTCTTTAAGATATTTTACAAAATTTTATTTTTTTATTAACAGAGGTTAACTCCTGGTACATAGTGTCAGAATTGAATTACATTGTAGGACACCCAGCGGGTGTAAGAGAATTGGTTGACAGGAGAAAAAGCCCCCAGACATCTGGTGTCAGAAGAGTTTTGTGGGTTAGTAGTAGGAACAAACTTCTCTTCCATTAACAATATGTGATTCTGGCCAAGTGCAGTGGCTCACGCCTGCAATCCCAGCACTTTGGGAGGCCGAGGCTGGCAGATCACCTGAGGTCAAGAGTTCAAGACCAGCCTGGCCAACGTGGTGAAACCCTGTCTCTGCTAAAAATACAAAAATTAGCCAGGCATGGTGGCATGTGCCTGTAGTCCCAGCTACTCAGGAGGCTGGGACAGGAGAATCGCTTGAACCCGGGAGGCAGAGGTTGCAGTGAGCCGAGATTTTGCCACTGCACTCCAGCCTGGGCAACAGAGCAAGATCTGTCTCAAAAAAACAAAAAACAAAAAACAAAAATAAACAAAAAACCAAACAAACAAACAAAAAAATGTGGTTCTGGTGGGGTTGACTCTACCCTCATCTACAGAGGTGGCCCTTGACTCAGGCCTAGCCAATCAGAGCCTTGTATTCTTCCAAATCCAGAAGGATTAGCGGGATTTGTCCAGGGATGGGTGTGTGGTCATATAGAAGCCAAAACAAATCCTTGAGGCCCTCTCCTTCACTGGCTTGCAGGATGACCTTGGGTGAGTCATTTACCTCTGTGGGTGTCTATTTTAGGAATGTGGCACTGGGTCAGTGCTACATCCACTGTGGACTAAGGCAGCATCAACATCACCTGGTGTTTAATAGAGATACAAATTATTGATCCAGCGTGGTGGCTCACACCTGTAATCCCAGCATTTTGAGAGGCCAAGGTGGGTGGATCACCTGAGGTCAGGAGTTGGAGACCAGCCTGGCTAACATGGTGAAACCCTGTCTCTACTAAAACTACAAAAATTTGCTGGGTGTGGTGGCACGTGCCTGTAATCCCAGCTACCTGGGAGGCTGAGGCAGGAGAATTGCTTGAACTCGGGAGGCGGAAGTTGCAGTGAGCGGAGATCGCGCCATTGTACTCCAGCCTGGGCAACAGAGCGAGACTCCTTCTGAAAAAAAAAAAGAGATACAAATTCTTCGGCACCCCCAGACCCTTTGTATCTGGTCTGGGAAAATTTGTCCCCCTTGGGCCTCCCGCCAAGACTTTCTTGGGAAGAAGCCCAGTAATTTTATGCTTTAACAAACCCTCGAGGAGATTTCCATGCACGCTGAAGTTTGAGAAGCACCGGATTAGCTGGTCCCTGAGTATCTGAGTCTATTAATTATTGTGTAAAAAAGGAAATCAGAAAAATCAGACAAGGGCTGATCCAGCACTGACAACCATTCTTTTTTCCTCTTTCTTTTCTCTTTCATTTTCACTCACAATTGCCTCTCGTTTTCTTTTTCTTTTTCTTTCTTTCTTTTTTTTTTTTTTTTTTTGAGACAGGATCTTGCTCTGTCTCCCAGGCTGGAGTGCAGTGGCATGATCTCAGCTCACTGCAACCTTTGCCTCCCAAGTTCAAGCGATTCTTCTGCCTCAGCCTCCTGAGTAGCTGGGACTACGGGCAGGTGCCACCAAGCCTGGCTGATTTTTTGTAGTTTTAGACAGAGTTTCACCATGTTGGCCAGGCTGGTCTGGAACTCTTGACTCAAGTGATTCACTCGCCTCAGCCTCCCAAAGTGCTGGGATTGCAGGTGTGAGCCACTGCTGGCCTTTTTTTTTACTTAATTTTTAAAAATAGAGATAGGATCTCACTATGTTGCCCAGGCTAGTCTCGAACTCCTGGTCTCAAGTGATCCTCCCACCTCAGTGCTGGGATTACAGGCGTGAGCCACCACTCCTGGCTGACCTCCTACTTTCATCTCAGAGGCTCTCTCATGCCACTCTTGGGCAGCAGGAAATGTAAAGAGAGTTTTATGCCCTCTCTGCATGGCCACAACTAAGCCACAATAGACTTGAGAATGCAAGCAAAAACTGTGTCTGGGTTTTTTGTTTTAATAAAGGCAGGGTCTCATTCTGTCACCCAGGCTGTAGTGCAGTGGCATGATCCTGGCTTACTGCAGCCTCAAACTCCTGGGCTTGAGCAATCTTCCTGCCTCAGCATCCTGAATAGCTGAGACTACAGGCACACACCACCACGTTCAGCAACTTTTTTTTAAGTTTTTTTGTTTTTGTTTGTTTTTTCTTCGTTTGCTTATTTGTGTGTTTGTTTGTTTTTGAGACGGAATTTTGCTCTTGTTGCCCAGGCTGGAGTGCAATGGCGCAATTTTGGCTCACCACAACCTCCGCCTCCCAGGTTCAAGCAATTCTCCTGCCTCAGCCTCCCGAGTAGCTGGGATTACAAGCATGCGCAACCACATCCGGCTAATTTTTGTATTTTTAGTAGAGACAGGGTTTATCCATGTTGGTCAGCTTGATCTCAAACTCCCAACCTCAGGTGATCCACTCACCCCAGCCTCCCAAAGTGCTGGGATTACAGGCGTGAGCCACCGCACCCAGTCTTTAAAGTTTTATTGTAGAGAGGGGGTCTCATTAAGCCGATCTTGAACTCCTGGGTTCAAGCAATCCTTTTGCCCCAGCCTCCTAAAGTGCTGGGATGACAGGCATGAGCCACAGCACCAGACCAAGAACTGCATCTGTTGGTTCATGGCTATATCCAGTGCCTGGCATATGCATGGTCTTCATTAAGCATTTGTTGAATGCCCTGGGCGCTGTGGCACACGCCTATAATCCTAGCACTTTGAGAGGCCAAGGAGGGTGGATCATTTGAGGTCAGGAGTTCGAGACCAGCCTGGCCAACATGGTGAAACCCCGTCTCTACTAAAACTACAAAAATTAGCTGGGTGTGGTGGCACATGTGTGTGATCCGAGCTACTCAGGAGGCTGAGGCAGGAGAATTGCTTGAACCCGGGAGGTGGAGGTTGTAGTGAGCCAAGATCGCACCACTGCACCCTAGCCTTGGCGACAGAGCAAAACTCTGTCTCAAAAAAAAAAGTATTTGTTGAATGAACAAGTGAGGCCTGCCTTTTTCCTGAGGGCCCCTAGAGAAACAGAGAAATGCCCACACATGTCCTGGAGTGTATATTAATTTGCTCAGGCTGCCATAACAAAATACCACAGACTGCACAGTTTAAACAACAGAAACTTCTTTTCTCACAGTTCTGGAGGTGGGAAAGTCCAAGATCAAGGCCTGGCAGGGATGGGTTTCCTTACAGAAAAAAAGTTCCTGCCTTACAGATGACTGCCTCTCACTGTGTCCTCACAGGGTCTTTCCTCAGCAAGTGCATTTGGAGAGAGAGTGAGGTGTCTGGTGTCTCTTCTTTTTCTATTATTTTTTATTTTTTTAATTTTAATTTTTATTATTATTATTTTTTGAGTTGGACTCTCACTCTGTCGTCCAGGCAGGAGTGTGGTGGCACAATCTCGGCTCACTGCAACCTCTGCCTCCCAGGTTCAAGCGATTCTCCTGTCTCAGCTTCCCAAGTAGCTGGGACTACAGGTGCGTACCACACTTGGCTTTGTGTGTGTGTGTGTGTGTGTCTGTGTGTGTGTTTTTAGTAGAGACAAGGTTTCACCAAGTAGGACAGGCTGGTCTCGAACTCCTAACCTCAAGTGACCCGC
This sequence comes from Pan troglodytes, assembly GCF_028858775.2. Lineage (NCBI taxonomy): Eukaryota > Metazoa > Chordata > Mammalia > Primates > Hominidae > Pan > Pan troglodytes. The sequence continues at coordinate 27,065,773 of NC_072416.2, forward strand.
CTGCCTCAGGGTCCCAAAGTGCTGAGATTACAGGCTTGAGCCACCATGCCCAGCCTTTTTTTTTTATTTTAAATAACTTTTATTTGTTTTATTAGATTCATTTAGGCTAGACTAAGAGGACAAAATCAATATAAATATTACATTCATATCATTCAAGAGTCGTTATTAAAGGAAAGATTAAAATAAATTCAGACAATTGTATCTGAGGAAAATAATATTCAATGCCTAAAAATAAGAAGTCTGTAAGATGGTGAATTAGTCCATTCTCATGCTGCTAATAAAGACATACCTGAGACTGGGTAATTTATAAAGGAAAGAGGTTTAATTGACTCACAGTTCAGCATGGCTGGGGAGGCCTCAGGAAACTTACAATCATGGTGGAAGAAGAAGAAAACACGTTCTTCTTCACATGGTGGCAGCAAGGAGAAGTGCCAGGTAAAGGCAGGGAAAGCCCCTTATAAAACCATCAGATCTCATGAGAACTCACTCACTATCACGAGAACACAATGGAGGTAACTTTCCCATGATTCAATTACCTCCCACCAGGTCCCTCCCATGACATGTGGGGATTATGGGAACTATAATTCAAGATGAGATTTAGGTGGGGACACAACCAAACCATATCAGATGGTCATAATTTTCTCTGCTATGCTTCTTATAAGGATGCTAATCCTATCAGATTGGGTTCCTACCCTTATCGCAAAGCAGTTTCACTGTTCATTGGTTACCACTTCAGCCCACTGCATCTTGGGCTGCAATTTCTATCACTTGTACAAGTCTGGTGAGACAGAACACTCACACAAGTTGAGCAAAGCAACTCTATTACTCACAGGTAGACAGAAAGGGACAATAGAAGCTAGGATTTGGGCCAAGCCAGTCCCCCAAGGCTCAGGGAAGCTGCCTAGGGGAGATGGAGTCTTGTCTGTGCATGACCCAAGTGCACCACAGCTAAGGGACTCTGAAAAGCAACCCATCCTGGGTTTTATACCCCAAGGGCATGTGATCACTAGGCTAAAGCATTGAAGGATATCCTCCTGTTTCCAGGAGCTTTGAAACAGAGCCCAGACTATTCTTGCCAGGATGCTGCATTCCCAGCACATTCTACATTACAGTTATTATTATTATTACTATTATTATTATTTGAGACGAAGTCTAGCTCTGTCACCCAGGCTGGAGTGCAGTGGCATGATCTCAGCTCATTGCAACCTCCACCTCCTGAGTTCAAGGGATTCTCCTGCCTCAACCTCCCAGGTAACTGGGATTACAGGCATGCACCACGGCATCCTGCTAATTTTTGTATTTTTTTTTAGTAGAGATGGGATTTCGCCATGTTGGCCAGGCTGGTCTGGAACTCCTGACCTCAATTGATCCTCCCGTATCGGCCTCCCAAAGTGTCGGGATTACAGGCGTGAGCCACTGTGCCCAGCATACAGTTATTCTTTAGAAGTACAGGTGACAAAGCGGAGTGGGAGGTGTTCCTGGGAGGTACTGGGCTGATCCAAGGCCACCGGGAGAACTGTCCTGCACTTATGACCTCAATTCAACTTCATCACTTCTGCTCTCCAAAAACAGCTACACTAGAGGTTAGCACTTCAGCTATGAATTTGTGGGGCTGGAAGAGGGTGAAGACACAAACATTAAGTCCATAACACAGTCCTACTAATTTCCCTTCCCCATATCAAATACCCACACCCCCATCTCATTCTCACGCTCTTGCTTCTACTCATCACCTCTGCTCATGCTCAGGGAGTTTTTATCTCCTCTACAGCAGGAAATCTCAGCTAAGCAAATAGCCTTAGCTTCAGAAACTCAAAATCCCTTCTGCTGTGCCACTCTCCCTCAAGGCAACAGATGCCTCATTTCCGACAGCCCAAATGGAAGAGGGTCATTGGGTATGGGAAGAAAAAAGTAGAAACTACAAGAGAAAACAAAAAATTCACATGACTTGCATAGCAGCGTATTACCCCTCCATAGGAATGATCAAAGTATAATACATTGAGTAAATAATGAATGATAATTTTTATTTCCTCTAAGTTACAGAGGAGAAAAGGAAACGAGGTTTAAAATGTGAACAATCATAATACGTAAGAAAAAGAAAACTGCAGAGCAGTGAGGAGAGTGTGATCTCTCTCTCTCTTTTTTTTTTTCAGACAGGGTCTCACTCTGTCACCCATGCTGGAGTGAAGAGGCCCGATCATAGTTCACTGCAGCTCCAACCTCCTGGGCTCAAATGATCCTCCCACCTCAGCCTCCCAAGTCTCTGAGACTCCAGGTGTGCACCACACAACCACACCCAGCTAATTTTTTAACTTTTTGTAGAGACAGTGTTTCACTATGAAAACAAATATGTTTAGATACTTTATCAGTTTATAGGAAAAAAAAAACTGAATGGGCACACAGCTTTTTCACAGTAGTTTCATCTAGAGAATAAAATTAGGGAGAGAGCATTTGAACTTTTTATTTTATACACATCTACATTTAAATAAATCTGTGAAACATTTAATGTGAATAATAAAATGTTAAAACATCATGAGGAGAGATAATTAAAAGACTAGATACTTAAGATAAACATTTATTTTGTTAAAATTCCAATAAAACAAGGCTGTGATAAAAAGACAAAAACAGACGCAGTTTGAAAGAAAATAATGAAAATGAGAAGTTATAACAATTATCCATTCAAAGTTAAAAATTAAAAAGCACGCTGAGATGAAATGTCAAAGATGTAACAATGAGAAAGGCAGTATAAGGTACATTAAACAAAAAAGGTGTTAGAGAAAATATGAAAACAAAGACCACGGTTTGGAGACATAAAGAAAGCCAGGGAAGCCATTCATTAGAAGCAGCTAAGACTGAAGCTTTGTTAACACGATTTTTGTCTGGCTTCCCTAGTAAAAAGTCTCCTCTGTCAGAATTACTTTTTTTTGTCCCCAAAGCACCATCAGCCTCTCTACCTTCGCTCATAGCCCCCGTGGCTCCAACTTCCACCTCTAGCTGACTTTTGGGGGCATCCACTTGTGAGCACAGGGTGCAGCTCCTTACAGCCACAAAAACACACTCAGGCCGGGCACAGTGACTCACACCTGTAATCCCAGAACTCTGGGAGGCCTTGGTGGGAGGATTGCTTGAGTCCAGGTGTTTGAGATCAGCCTGGGCAACATAGCAAGACCCCATCTCTACCAAAAGAACAACAAAATGTAACAATTAGCCTGGCATGGTAGCCTGCACCTGTAGTCTCAGCTACTTGGGAAGCTGAGGTTGGAGCTCGGGAGGTCAAGGTTGCAGTGAGCCATGATTGCACCATTGCTCCAGCCTGGGTGACACAGCAAGACTGTCTCTAAAAAGAAAAAACAAAACACAGTCACCTTGGCTAAGCACAATTGACCTCAGGGGTCCTGAACCAGAGAGATGCAATTCTGTCCCTTGCAACAGAATCAGCTTTGTAGAAGTTTCTGGAATCTTAGCTTGCAGAAGGAATGTACCTCCACCCTCCCCGGAGCAAAGCAGAACTGCGTTGAAATTCCAGGTTACTTCTCTAAACCTCCATTTCCTCTTTTGTCAAGTGGAGGAAGTAAGAACCCACCTCACAGAACTGTTAGGGAGACCAAATACCCATAAGGAGAATTGGAAAACCTTCAGATGAGAACACTCGTCTCCTTTTGCAAAGGAATAGAATGAGGTTTGAAGATTTGTCCATCACACAGCAAATACATTTAACTCAATATCCTCTCTCTCCAAGGCATGTTCCTTTATGCTAGTCTTGGTTTGGGGATTACATTTTTTGTTTGTTCGTTTTCTTCAAGGGACATTTTTGGTTGCATGTCTTCAAAGTTGTTGAGGAGCAGAGATTTCCAGAGACGGGCTGATACCTGCCCCAAAGAACAATCTTTAGGATCAGTTGAGTTCCCTGAAATTGGAATAGAAGTTCAGCTTCCACTCAAGTGGACTTCTGTAGCATTAAATGAAAGAAAGATTTGGCTGGGCCTGGTGGCTTATGCCTGTAATCCCAGCACTTTGAGAGACCACGGCAGGTGGATCAGGAATTCGAGACCAGTCTGGCCCACATGGCTAAAACTCATCTCTACTAAAAATACAAAAATTAGCTGGATGTGGTGGCAGGTGCCTGTAATCCCAGCTACTTGGGAGGCTGAGGCAGGAGAATCGCTTGAACCCAGGAGGTGGAGGTTGCAGTGAGCTGAGATCGCACCATTGTACTCCAGCCTAGGCAACAGGAGTGAAACTCCATCTCAAAAAAAAAAAAAAGAAAGAAAAGAAAAGAAAGAAAGATTCATGTATCTTCCCCTTTCATTTTGCTGTCATTCATGTTTCCTTATTTAAAGACATAAACTGAAAGATTAGAAGGGCAATGTAAAAGAATCACCTTTTTGTAAAATGAATTAAAATGATATAGAATACTAAAAATTGACCAAATAGCCATTAGGTAATTAGGGACTGCCACTCCCACCCCTACCCCAACCCAAGGCTGCTTAAAATCCTCTAATACCTAGTTTTAAAAGCTGATAATGGAATTAACAAGCAAGAAAGGGGAGCCAAGAGGTGGAAAGTGTGGGCTTGAAAACTATTGATGTCCTATCTGAGTCGCCTGAGCCAGTTACCCCTGAAATGGTCCATTACGTGAGCCAATATTTCATTTTTAAGCCAGTTTGCTTGTTTTTCTGTCTGTTGCAATGGAAAAAATATAAATTAAAAATGTAAATATAAATACACCCATGCTCCCCACCTCTTCCTGCAAATGTTTCCAGGCTTAACTTGCCTGCCTCAGAGAGTGCATTCTCCCCACAACCATTGCCTTAACTTGGAGAAGAGTGAAGATAAAATCCCTGGAGTTTCAAATATATTCTCTTTCTTTGGTGTATCCCAAAAGCCAGTCAAGGCCATTGAACCATCCAGCTAGTGATTTACCAACCATAATGAGGATGGAAATCTAGGCTGTATTCTAGGGGTAATGGTTAGTTGTTGCATTATAATTCAAATAACACATGGTGAAGTCTCTAAAATATAATTAGCCAGCCTTCATATAATTGATTCACCTTCATGGTTTATTCTTTGTCCAGTGGACGACTAGCCCCATCTATCAAATGGCAAGGCACTTCCCACTTGTGTGTCCCTAGGAATTCTCAACATGAGATGGTTGTCTCACATGTAAGATGGACTTCCACATGCAGCCTGGGAGTCACTGTACCAACCCTGGTCCTCACCATTCCCTGTCCCCTTTGCTGCTACAGATTGGCCACTGCCAGCCCCAGTGCATCGTCCTGTTGATAGACAGCTCAGCCACCCCTCCAGAGGCCCCTCCACCCTTCACCACCAATGCCTCTCTTCACTCTGGCTTTGTTGCTGCTGACTGTATAAGCAACTTGACACTTCGGCTTGCCTCTGTGTCTCTCACTGGCTGGTAGGCAAATGCCTGCCTCTTACCATCCAGACTTTTACAAGATGGATTGCCTTCACTCAGAGGTTCAGGGTCAGGTGCAGTGGCTCATGCCCATATTGCCAACACTTTGGGAGGCTGAGGTGGGAGGATTGCTTGAGCCCAAGAGTTCAAGACCAGCCTGGGCAACATAATGAGGCCCCATCTGTTAAAAAAGAAAAAAAAAAAGTGGTTCAAGCCCTTAATGGTATTGGCTTAAAGTCAAGAGACCTATCAATTTTTTAATGAGGACTTCATTTCTTGAGAAGGATTGCAACCTGCAGGTTGAGAAGCAGAGCGTCCAGTGGAGACCAAAAGCAGGCACTTTAATAGAGGAAGGGTGGGACAGGAGTTTTATGCTAAATGGGTTGGCTGAACATACATATTTAAGAGATTATGGGGGAGCTATGCATATTCATGAAAGGGGTTGTAGGCACGCATGCTAAGCAAACATACATGTTACATGCATCCCATGTTCACTCTGGGGTAGAGAGTTAACATTAAAATGCAGTAAAATTTGGCTTTATACATCAAAAGGTAAAACACAGGACACAAAGTCATTTTGTGTGCAGCCTCCATAAAATGGCCAGAACCAGTCCGTGGTCGGTGGTCATTTATCAGGAAGGAATGCTTTATGAATCTGGTCAGTTGCCATGTCAAAAACACAAAAAGGGAGGGAAAAGGGAGGGGACTCTGGCCATGGTGCCAGGCAGCTTGTTGAAGTTGAAAGTTGGAGTCAATGGAGAAATCTTCCTTTTTTTTTTTTTTTCTTTTTTTGCAGGGCTGGTTTTTGTTTAATTCTTAGGAAAAACCATCTGGTATCAGCTAGTAAAGAAGAGAGTAGACCAACTTCCTGTTATCATAGCTGGGAAAATTAGTTTTTAATGTTTTTGGGGGGGTTTCTTTGGCCAAGTGGGGTTCATTCAGTCAGATGGGGGCTTAGGATTTTATTTTTATTTCACATTGGCATAGTTATTTTATTTTACCACTTGACTCATCTGGGAGGTTCCTCAATGTAGAGGCTGACACAGTTCCTCTAATGTCACCACTCAGCCTCTTCCTTCCCAGGAAGCACAAGCACTCTAACCTGCCTAGACCCAGAATCTCCTCCTTCTCAAACTCTGAACCTTGCACGGAGCCCAGACCCCAGTACCAGCCTGTTCCCCCTGGAATAGGGTGATGGTTGTCTGGAGGGTTTCTGTAGTCCCTCCTGATATGGTTTGGCTCTGTGTCCCCACTCAAATCTCATCTCAAATTGTAATCCCCATGTATTGGCGGAGGGACCTCGTAGGAGGTGATTGGATTGTAGGTGGTTTCCCCCATGATGTTCTCATGATAGTGAGTGAGTTCTCATGAGATCTGATGGCTTAAAAGTGACAGTTTCCCCCCGTGCTCTCTCTCTCCTGCTGCCATGTAAGACATGCCTTGCTTCCCCTTTATTTTCCCCTATGATTGTAAGTTTCCTGAGGCCGCCCCAGTTATGTGGAACTGTTAATCAATTACACCTCTTTTCTTTATAAATTACCCAGGCTCAGACAGTACCTTTATAGCAGTGTGAAAATGGACCAATACATCTTCCTATAGGCAAGTTTCCATCAGGGCCATCCCAAGTTCATTAGACAAGTCTGAATATGTGTTAAACCCAAATTGCAAATTGACCTTGCCTTCTGGGACCCAAACAGATGAGGTCGAAGGAATGAATCGGGTGTCCACAAGCATTATATACAGTTAGGGCAGCTCTATTTCCCAACACTTATAGAAAGACCTCCAAGATAATAGTATCTAACTGCACAGAACAGAATATTTGAGTGCTAGTGAAGATGCCCTGTTACATACACATAGACACACACACACACACACTCAAACACACACACACACCACTCTTTACATGATATTTGGGACTGAACGAAAATACAAATCGTTTTGTGTCTTATTTTCTTAATAATATGCTATGATTTGTTGGGGCTGGGCGCAGTGGCTCACACCTGTAATTCCAGCACTTTGGGAGGCCGAGGCAGGTGGATCACTTGAGGCCAGGAGTTCAGACCAGCCTAGGCAACATGGCAAAACCCTATGTCTACTAAAAATACAAAAATCAGCTGAGTGTGGTGGTGCTTGCCTGTAGTTCCAGCTACTCAGGAGGCTGAGACACGATAATCGCTTGAACCTGGGAGGCAGAGGTTGCAGTGAACCAAGATCATGCCACTGCACTCCAGCCTGGGTGACAGAGCAAGATTCTGTCTCAAAAAAAAAAAAAAAGCTATGATTTGTTATTAAACACTTATTTCTCCCTTGTTATTAAACATTTATTCAAAAATTCATTTTATTACATTGGATAGGTGTACCATAATGTATTTTTTTCACTTCTTTTTTTTTTTTTTTTTAAGACATGGTCTTACTCTCTTACCCAGGCTGGAGTAAAGTGGTGTTATCACAGCTTACTGCTGCAGCCTTGGCCTCCTGAGGTCAAGCAATCCACTCCTGCTTCAGCCTCCCAAAATGCTGGGATTACAGGTGTGAGGCACCATGCCTGGCCTTTTTTTTTTTTTTTTTTTTTTACTTCTTATTGGGAATATTTCTTATTCCTTGCTCTTATGACAGCATGACTGATGAACAGTTATATATAATCTCTTATTATGTCCTTGTTTGTTTCCTCAGGATAAATTCCTAGAGGTGGAATTGCTGGACCAAAGGGTATAGGCTTTTTCGAGACTCTTGGTATATATTGCCAAATTGCTTTCCAGAAGGTTTTCCAAGTTTACACCTCCAATCAGGAAAGGGTGGATCTTACTTCAACTTCTTCAAAACTGAGTACTACGTGATTAGTTTTCCTTTATTCTTTTCTTTTGATTCATTTTTCTTTAATCTTTGCCTATTCAATAGGAATAAAATGTTTCTTGTTATTTGAATATGTGTTTATTTCAATACGAGCAAGATTAAACAATTTTATTATAATTACTATCTATTAGTGAGCACACCAAGAATTTATGTCTTTACTAATTTTTCATATTTAGATATTTCTGGAGATTTTCTTATTGAATTGCCAGATTACTTTTGATATTAAAGATTTTGTTTGTTTGTTTTTTGAGACAGGACGTCACTCTGTCACCCAGGCTGGAGTGCAGTAATGCAAACACAGCCCACGGAAACCTCTACCTCCTAGGCTCAAGCAGTTCTCCCACCTCAGCCTCCCGTGTAGCTGGCATCACAGACATGCACCATCACACCCAGCAAATTTTTTTATTTTTTGTAGAGGTGGGGTCTCACTTTGTTGCCCAAGCTGATCTTGTGGGCTAAAGCTATCCTCCCACTTCAGCTTCCCAAAGTGCTGGGATTACAGGCGTGAGCCACCACACATGGCCTTAAAGGCTTTTTTTCACAGTGCTTTTTGTATTTTCATTTTGCTTAACACATTTGATTCACAGACACTTAAAGAATAATGTAGCAAAATCAATCATTTCCTCTAAAATTTCTTCTATTATTTTATGTTTAACAGGGTTCTCCTTGTTCCCTTACAATTTTACTAAACACTGTTTTGAATTTTATGGAGTAAAACCCAAGGGTATTCTCCTTCATGGAGTTTTTTTTTTTTCCAGTTATGTTGAAAAAGGCTCTCATCCTCCCCAAGATCTGATAAAATAATCACTACACACATTTTCTCACATCTCTTTCATGTTTTCATTTTTTATGATTAGCTTTTCTTGGATAAATTAAAATTTATAACATTTTATTATAAAAATAGCATTTGTGACAAAAACATATACATTAAATGATATTTAGGGAAATTTTAGTAAATAAAAAAGAAAAGAAATGGCATGTAAAATCTCAATAATGAGATTTTTTTTTTTTTTTTAGACTCAAAGTCTCACTCTGTTGCCCAGGCTACTAGAATGCAGTGACATAATCATAGCTCACTGCAGCCTCAAACTCCTGGGCTCAAATTATTCTCCCACCTAGGACTACAGGTGCATGCCACCATGGCCTGCTATTTTGTTTTAAATTTTTTTGTAGAGACAGGGTCTCACTATGTTGCCCAAGCTGGTCTCAAACTCCTGGCCTCAAGCAATCCTCATGCCTCAGCCTCCTACAGTGCTGGGATTATAGGCATGAGCCACTGCACCTGGCCAGAGCACATATCACTTTAATGATTTTTTTTAATACGGTAAACCTTCTGGGGCTCCCTAATTCCTTCAGGCATTCTTATCTTGGTACACTATACAAAAGCCTTCTCCTTTTTTTTTTTTTTTTTTTTTTTGAGATGAGTCCTCACTACATTGCCCAGGCTAGTCTTGAACTTCTGGCCTGAAGGAATCCTCCTATCTCAGCCTCCCAAGTAGCTGGGATTACAAGTGTGTGCCACTGCTCCCAGCTTACAAATCCCTTCTTAAATTTGTCTTCTTTCTTCTTTAGCTGCACTACAAGGCACTTCTGCATCAGTTGTCGGAACTATTGCTGGAACAGACGTATAGGGACATGATGCTCCTTGATACTTCAATTTTTTTAAAGGTCCATTTTCTTTCTCCTAGTGCAAAGTTTCTCAACCTTGGTACTATGGACATATTGGCCCAGATAGTTGTGGGGAGCTGTCGTGCGCACTGTAGGATGATGAGCAGTACCCCTGGACTCTACTCACTAGATTCCAGCAGCACACCCACCCCAAGTTGTAACAACCAAAAATATCTCCAAACATTACCTACTGCCTGTAGAGGAGGGGAAGGGAAGGGAAGAGGAGGGAGGGGTCAACCCCCCACTGAGAATCATCATCACACAGTGACAAACCCTCCACTCCATCCGCAAGGATCTCAGCTGCCTGCATCACTCCTACTTAATTCTCTGAGACTCAGGTCAAGCCTTCCCTCTGCCTGAAATTGTTCCCTGACCTTCCCAGGTGAGCAAGCTGTATCACATCCCACAAAAGTGGGTGCAACCCTCTGTTTTTTCCTCTCTTATTAAACTGTCTTTTAATCTTCAGGTTTGTCTGTTTCCCCCACTTGACCTTATGAACATCCCCCAAACACGGTACATAATAAGTGTTTGTAGAGTATATACAAAAGTCCTACAGCCTGTGTAGCCTGTGGCAATCCCATATGAAATGTCATTTGTCTGTACATGGGAGATGGGACACAGAGAGTGAAACAGTGGAACTTTCTAGGTTCAATAGAGCAGGTACCTTGACCAGCATCAGGGCCACAAAATTATAACTACATATCTGCATTTTATCTCTGTGATGGCAACATCCTATGGGGATCTATAAATTGGATTCAGCCACCACCATCACCTCTTTCTAAAGCCAGGCCACCCTGTATTCACCCAGGTATTAGTCAGTGTTCTCTAGAGGGATAGAACTAATAGGATAGATGTACATATGAAGGGGAGTCTTTTAAGGAGTATTGACTCACATGATCACAATGTGAAGTCCCACAATGGGCCGTCTACAAGCTGAGGAGCCAGGAAGCCAGTCCGAGTCCCAGAGCTGAAGAACCTGGTGAACTTGATGTTCCAGCATGGGAGAAAGATGTAGGCTGAGAGGTTAACCAGTCTAGTCTTTTCACGTTCTTCTGCCTGTTTTTATTATGGCCAAGCTGGCAGCTGATTAGATGGCACCCACCCAGCTTGAAGGTGGGTCTGCCTTTCCCAGTCCACTGACTCAAATGCGAATTCCCTTTGGGAACACCCTCACAGACACACCCAGGAACAATACTTTGCATCCGTCAATCCAATCAAGTTGACCCTCAATATTAACTATCACAACCCAGTTGTAGGCATAAGAGCTGGACAATAAGATCACAAGACTTTCCCTCCACCTTGTGTGATAAGAAAGAAGTTGCCTGCCAATCAACAAGTGGAAAAAAACCCCACGCAATAACTCCTTACAGACATGGCTCGCAAGACCACACCTTGGTTTAACAGGGCAATGAAACTGCCTTGCTACAAGCCTGATACAATGGCATTCCATGAAATCAGATGTTATCAAAGATCCATGGAACCCATGAACATACTTTCCTGGGTCTGGTGCAAACAGTGGCCCTGGGCATCACACCAGATTTGGGCTTCTGGGAAGATGACATTGATGCTTTGGGGGAGGCAAGTGAGGCCTACCAGTCTTCTTGTTTGAAGATTCCATCCTGGTACCACCCATGTCAAACGAGTAACTACCATGCCCCAAAACAACCAGACAGCCTGCTACATACTGGACACCATTCTTAAGTTCCAGTACAATAAGAAACATTTCCTTGCCAAGCCAATAAAAATACCTTTTTCTCCCTTTGCTATTATCAGAAATCTGAACTTAATACTATTTTTTTTCCAAGAGGGTAAAAGCAATCTTAGTATAATGACAGGGCATGGAAAAATAGAAGACATAAATAGATATTGACAAATTATTTTTTCTTTCCATTTTCATTTGTGTGGGGATTTTTCATGCAAAACAGGGACATAAAGTATTTGTGCAAGTCAAAACGTTTACTGAACAATTTTACAATAATCACAAATAGACCAGTTAAGTATTTTCTAGACCATGCCAGCATTTGGATTTTTTTTAAACAGGTAACTTTTTTAAATCAGTGACAACTAAATGATGTTTAGAGCATGTTAAATGTATAGTAGAATCCATTAATTCCCCCCTTTTTTTTTTTGAGATGGAATCAGCTCTTGCCTGGGCTGGAGTGCAGTGTCATGATCTCACCTCATAGCAGCATCCACCTCCTAGCTTCAAGCAATTATCCTGCCTCAACCTCCTGAGTAGCTGGGATTACAGATGTGTGCCACCAGGCCCGGCTAATTTTTGTATTTTTAGTAGAGATGGGGTTCACCATGTTGGCCAGGCTGGTCTTGAACTCCTGACCTCAAAAGATCAGCCCACCTGGGCCTCCAAAAGTGCTGGGATTACAGGCATGAGATACTGCATCCCGCCCACTTTTTTTTTTTTTTTTAAAGCAAGTTATCCTACATGTAAGTACATGTATTTTAATGAACTTCCCTGTTGTTCCTGGGGATTTATTATTAAAATGCACTGAACTACTTATTTTTAATGCTACTAAGGGGCTGGACATTTTTATTTTACTAATTAACTGAAGCCCTATGAGGTTTTTTGGGATTTGTTTTTGTTTTTTGGTTTTGAGACTGAGTCTCGCTCTGTCACCCAGGCTGGAGTGCAGTGGCGTGATATCGACTCACTGCAACCTCCGCCTCTCAGCTTCAAGGGATTCTTGAGCCTCAGCCTCTCGAGTAGCTGAGATTACAGGCATGCACCACCACATCCAACTAATTTTTGTATTTTTAGTAGAGACACGGTTGCACCATGTTGGCCAGGCTGGTCTTAAACTCCTGCCCTCAAGAAATCCCTCAACTTGGCCTCCCAAAGTATTGAGATTACAGGTTTGTGCCACTGTGCCCGGCCCCCGTGAGGTTTAAGGTAGTAGTTTGAGTCCAGGTGCAGTGGCTCCCACCTGTAATCCCAGCACTTTGGGAAGCCGAGGTGGAAGGATCACTTGAGCTCAGGAGTTTGGAGACCAGCCTGGACAACATAGTGAGACCCTGACTACCAAGAAACAATAACAACAGAGAATTTTTTTAAAAAAGACAAGAGTTTGCAAACTATAACACACAGGTAAATCACCTGGGAGTCTTGTTAAAATGCAGATTCTGGCACCACAGAGCAGAAGTGAGGCCTGAGAATCTTCATTTTGAACAAGCTCCCTGGTGAAGTTGACCTGCTGGTCTGGGGACCACACTTTGAGAGTGAGAGTTTGCCATTATCAAACCCACAGAGCCCATTTACATCCTGGCAGGGATTAGAATCCAAGCCTCCAGGTAATCTAGTTATTGTTCATCTATCCCACATCGACCTTAAGAAGGTAACGATAAAATTCATCATCCCTGCTGGGTGTGGTGGCTCACGCCTGTAATCCCAGCACTTTGGGAGGCTGATGCAGATGGATCACCTGAGGTCAGGAGTTCAAGACCAGCCTGGCCAACATGGTGAAACCCCATCTCTAGTAAAAATACAAAAAATTAGCCGGCATGGTGGGGAGCGCCTGTAATCTCAGCTACCTGGGATGCTGAGGCAAGAGAATCACTTGAACTGAGGAGGCAGAGGTTGCAGTGAGCCAAGATAGTGCCGTTGCACTCCAGCCTAGTGACAGAACAAGACTTCATCTCAAAAAAAAAAAAAAGAAAAAAAGAAAAAAATTCATCATTCCAAATGTGACTTCTTGTAATAAGGAAAAAGGAGGTGCCGTTAATGATTCCTGGGGCCAGAGCAGGACTGTTTAAAGCAAATAGAGACTTATGGTTACGTTGCCAGTGAAAGAAGTAGAGATTAACTTCAAATGAACAAATTATTAAGCATTTTAAAATATCTATTGGGAGGAAATGCAGTGCTTACTCTAGGAGGAAGTTAATCAGCAATATGTTGCAATTGCTAGAGATGTTCAGAAGCAGTAAACAAGGAGGGAGGATAAGAGGGATAGATTTAATTTCTGTAGTTGTTCAAAAGGCTATTGATAAGGTTCTCCAGGAAAGGCTGATAAAGATGAGTCACCAGAGGATGGAAGGAATGTTTCCTCGTGATAGGAAAGTGACTTAGAGCCTGGAAACAAAGGCAAGGGACAAACAAGCACTTATCTACGCTAGGGTGGGTGGCAAGCCTGCCACAACACTGGGGAGAAAGGAGGGGAGATGGGATGGGCTATAAGCTGAGAATGTGCACTTGCTTTCATTTAAGGCAATGAGTGCATTTACAAGGCAGTTTCAAGGTGTTGCAGTTTAGGAGCGAGTGAATGGGAGGCTGGAATAAATGCCAGATGAGATAATACCTTGAATAGAACTGACTCTTCTACTCAAAGAACAACTAACTTCGAGGCAAATGCAATTAAAAATAAAATGCTTAGGTTGTCAGTTTGGGTGAATGTTGGAATGAAGTGGATGACTAAGGGAAATACACTACGCAGAAATTGCAACAGAAGAGCATAGTTTAAACCGGAGGGTCTCTGGTTTAAGCCTGAGGCTGCAGATCACCGTTGCTTGGGGAATGTCTGCAAATTGCCAAGGTCTGGGCTCCACGCTGGACCTGCTGCATCACAATCTTAGAAGGGGGATGGACTCAGGCATCTGTGTTGTGCAGGGAGAAACACTCCACTGGAGATTCTGATGCACAGCGAGGAATGAATCCCAATGAGTTGGCTTATTAGAATGATGCAGAAAGACTCATATTTGTCAACCAAAGAAAAATGTTTCTCAGTTAGTTAATGGAACAAAATAGCATGGTACGTGGTTCTTAATATTCATTTTTCTTCTACAATTTATTGAGAAATAGAATGCAAATACAGAAAAGAACACAAAACACAAATATACAACTTACCAGATTGTATAAACACCTGTGAAACCCCCAACAGATTAATAAATAAGATTATTGCCAGCACCCCATGAGTCCCTTAGGTACCCCTTCTCAATTACACACCCCTACCTACCCTCCAAAGTAACAACAATCCTGGCATTTTAAAGACTCAATTCCTTGTTTTGCCTTCTAGTTTCACCTCCTCAAGATGCTCCCTCAACAATATCGTCTCATTTTTCATGCTTTTGAACTTTTTATAAATAGGAGTACATATTTTATGTCCGATTTCTTTCATTCAATACTTTTCAAAGACTTATCTATGTTCTTGTTTGTACCTGGGCTCTTTCGTTCTCTTTTTTTATTATTTTACTTATTTTTTTTTTGAGACAGGGCCTTGCTCTGTCACCCAACCTGAGTGATATGGTTTGGCTGTGTCCCCACCCAAATCTCATCTTGAATTGTAACTCTCATAATTCCCGTGTGTTGTGGGAGGGACCCTGTGGGAGGTAATTGAATCATGGAGGCAGATCTTTCTCGTGCTGTTCTCATGATACTGCATAAGTCTCATGAGATCTGATGGTTTTATAAAGGGGGGTTTCCTGGCACACGCTCTCTTGCCTGCCACCCTGTAAGACATGATTTTGCTCCTCCTTCGCCTTCTACCATAATTGTGAGGCCTCCTCAGCCACGTGGAACTGTGAGTCCATCAAACCTCTTTCCTTTATAAATTACCCAGTCTCAGGTATGTCTTTATTAGCAGCATGAGAACAGACTAAAATACTGAGCATGGCTCACTGCAGCCTCCACATCCTGGGCTAAAAAGATCCTCCCATCTCAGCCTCCCAAGTAGCTAGGACCACAAGCACACACCACCACACCTGGCTAATTTTTTAAATTTTTTTGTAGAGATGGGGTATATTAGTCCATTCTCACACTGCTATGAAGAAATACCTGAGACTGGGTAATTTATAAAGAAAAGAGGTTTATTGGCTCATGGCTCTGTAGGCTCTACAGGAAGCATGGTGGGGGAAGCCTCAGGAAACTTACAATCATGGCAGAAGGTGAAGTGGAAGTAGGCTTGTCTTATGTGGCCAGAGCAGGAAGAAGAGAGAGAAGGGGGAGGTGCCACACACTTTTAAACAACCAGATCTCATGAGAACTCACTATCACAAGAACAGCAAGGGGAAAGCCTGTCCCCATGATCCAATCACCTCCCACCAGGCCTCTCCTCCAACACAGGGAATTACAATTTGACATGAGATTTGAGGAGGGACACACATCCAAACCATATCATGGGGTCTCACCATGTTGTCCAGACTGGTCTTGATCTACTGGCCTCAAGCAATCCTCCTGCCTCAGCCTCCCAAAGTGCTGGGATCACAGATGTGAGCCACTGCACCTGGCCCCTTTTACTCTCAATATTATAGAGTAATGGTCAGAAAACTGTGGCCCCTGGGCCAAATCGAGACCCCCATCTGTTTTGTAAATAAAGTATAATTGAAATATAGCCATGCTTATTCATTTCCCTATTGTCTGTGGCTGCTTACATACTACAACAGCAGAGCTGACTAGTTATGACAGAGACTGTACAGCCCTTAAAGCCTAAAATATTGACTCTCTGGCCCTTAACAGAACAAGTCTTCCAACCCTTGCTGTATAACATTTTATTGTACAAATACAATTGACCCTTGAACAATGCACAAGGTTAGGGATACCAACACCCCACACAGTCAAATATCTGCATATGCTTTTGACTTCCCCAAAACTTAACTACTTACAGCCTACTGTTCACCAGAAGTATTAACTGATCACTAAACAGTTGATTAACACATATTTTGCATGTTATCTTTATTACATACTGTACACTTACAATCAAGTAAGCTTAGGGAAAAGAAAATGATATTAAGAAAATCATAAGAAAGAGAAAATATATTTACTGTGAAAGTGGATCAAGGAAGATGGTCTTACCATCTCAGGGGTAGCAGAGGTAGAAGAAAATTTGCATGTAAGTGGACCCAGAAAATGTGCATATTAAGTGGACCCACATAGTTTAAACTCGTGTTGTTCAAGGCTCAACTGCTACCAAAACTTATTTATCCATTCCATTACTAATGGATATGTGGATGGTTTCCAATTTGAGGCTACTACAAACATTCCTGCTATGAATATTCATGTACATGTCTCCTGTGCACAGGATCATGCACTATATACCTAGAAGTGGAACTGTGAGATCATATAAGAGGCATAGCTTTAAAACTGTAGATATTGCCACTTGGTTATACATTGCAAAATGGTTTTTCCAATTTCCTTTTCCACTAGCACAAAATGAGCATTCCTGTGGCTCCATGACCTTATCTACACCAAGTATAGTGTTTAGTGCTCTCTCATTGCATTTAGTGTTATCTCATTGTATTTCTTAACTATTGCTTCAAGACAAATTATCCCAGAACTTAGTGCTTAAAATACCAGACACATAATCTCACATAGTTTCTTTGGGTCAGGAATCTAGGAATGGCTTAGCTGGGTGGTTTGGGCTCAGGCTGTCTCATGAGCTTGAAATCAAGATGTTGGGCAGAACTGCAGCAAATCCTCATGTCGTCTTCTGAAGGCTCAACTGGGCTAGAGGACCTATGTCCAAACTCACTGATGTGGCCGCTGACTGGAGGCCTCAGTTGCATGCCCCATAATCCTCTGTGGAGAGCTGTTTGTCACATGACAGCTGGCTTCCCCCAGAGCAACTGATCTGTGAGAGAGAGAAAGAGAGAATGAGAAGTCAAGGTGGTTTCTTTTATGACCTCAACTCAGGAGTGACATACCACATCTGCCATATTCTGTTGATCACACAAACCAACTGTAGTGCAATATGGGAGGGTGTGAACACCAGGTGGCAGGGATCACTGGGAGCCATCCTGAAGTCTGGCTAGCACATTCATTGTGGTGTTCGTTTGCTTTTCGCTGATTACTAATATGTGGAGCACCTTTTCATTTGTGTTGGCCATCAGAATTTCTTCTTTTGTAAGTATTTTGGTCATTTTTTCTGTGGAGCTGTATGAGTGCTTGAGTATTTGGGGTTTTTGTTTTGTTTGTTTTTTTTTCTTTTGTTTTTGGTTTTTTTTTGAAACAGAGCCTTGCTCTGTCACCCAGGCTGGAGTGCAGTGGCACAATCATGGCTCACTACAGCCTCCGGCCTTGCTCTGTCACCCAGGCTGGAGTGCAGTGGCACAATCATGGCTCACTGCAGCCTCCACCTTCCACTCAAGCATTTCTCCTGCCTCAGCCTCCCAAGGAGCTGAGACCACAGGCAGGCACCATTCCTGGCTAATGTTTTATTTTTTGTAGAGATGGGGTCTTCCTATGTTGCCTAGGCTGGTCTTGAACTCCTGGATTCAAGTGATCCTCCTGCCTCGGCCTCCCAAAGTGCTGGGATTACAGGCATGAGCCACCACTCCTGTCCTGTAAGAATACTTTTTTTTTCTAGAGATGAAGTTCTGCTATATTGCCCAAGCTCAAGCTGAAGTACAGTGGCTAATCACAGGTGTGATCATGGTGCACTACAGTTCAAACTCCTGGGCTCAAATGATCCTCCTGCCTCACTCTCCTGATTAGCTGGGACCACAAGCACATAGCACCATGCCCAGCCTAGGTAGTACTTTTTATATTCTGCATATAAAGCCATTGTTCATGTGTTTTACAAACATTTTCCACCATGTGGCTTACCTTTTCACTTTTTTTTTTTTTTAATTAGTGTCTCACTATGTTGCCCGGGCTGGTCTTGAACTCCTGGCCTCAAGCGATCCTCCTGCCTTGGCTTCCCAAAGTGCTGGGACCATTTCACTTTCTTAATCATGTATTTTTTTATATATTATTATTATTTTTTTCTTTGAGATGGAGTTTCACTCTTGTCACCCAGGCTGGAGTGCCATGGCATGATCTCAGCTCACTGCAACCTCCGCCTCCCGGGTTCAAGCAATTCTTCTGCCTCAGCCTCCCGAGTAGCTGGGATTACAGGCATGCATCACTACACCCAGCTAAGTTTGTATTTTTAGTAGAGACGGGGTTTCACCATGTTGGCCAGGCTGGTCTGGAACTCCTAACCTCAGGTGATCTGCCTGCCTCGACCTCCCAAAATGCTGGGATTACAGGTGTGAGCCACCACACCTGGCCCTCAATCATTTCTTTTAATAAGCAGAAGTTCTTAACTTGACCATAGCCAAATTTATTGACCTCTTCATTTATAATTGGTGATTTGTATATTCTTTAAGAAATCTTTCTGTATCTTGAGGTCAGGAAGACATTTTCTCATATTGTCATCTAAACACTTTATTATTTTGCCTTCCAAAAAATAGGTCTATTATCTTCCTGGAATAGATTTTTGTGTAAGTATGATATAGGTGTCCAATTTTATTTCTTCTCCATATTGATATCCAATTTTCTCTATACCATTTACAAAAAAGACTGTCCTTTCTTAAAGTTCTGCTGAGTCCCTCCTGTGATAAATCAACTGTCCATATATTGAGTCTGTTTATGGGCTTCCTTTTCTGCTATATTGCTCTATTTGTCTTTGTTTTTCTGGGCCTTTTTATTTATTTATTTTTTTATTTTGGGACAGGGTCTCCCTCTGTCACCCATACTGGAGTGCACGGCTCACTGCAGCCTCGAACTCCTGGACTCAAGCAATCCTCCCACCTCAGTCTCCCAGTTACCTGGGATTACAGACGCATGCCATCACGCCCAGCTGATTGTTGTATTTTTAGTAGTGACACAGAGTTTTACCATGTTGGCCAGGCTTATCAACCAATTTTTTTGTGTGTGTGTGTGTGATTAAGTCTCTCTCTGTCACCCAGGCTGGAGCACAATGGCACGATCTCGGCTTACTGCAACCTCCACTTCCCAGGTTCAAGTGATTCTCCTGCCTCAGCCTCCCAAATATCTGGGACCACAGAAACGCGACACCACGCCTGGCTAATTTTTTTTTTATTTTTAGTAGAGACAGGATTTCACCATGTTGGCCAGGCTGGTCTAGAACTCCTGACCTCAGGTGATCTGCCTGCCTCGGACTCCCAAAGTGCTGGGATTACAGGCATGAGCCACCGCACCTGACCTAATTTTTGATATTTTTCACAGACAAGATTTTGCCATGTTGCCCAGGCTCATTCTAACACTACACCTTGTTATTACCATAGCTTTATCATAATAAGTCTTAATATTTTTTACAGCAAGTCCTCCAGTCATGTTTCCAAGAAACAGAGAAAAGAGTAATGCAACTCTTGGCCTTAGAATGGCTGATCTGGTTGGCTGGGCACGGTGGCTCACGCCTGTAATCCCAGCACTTTGGGAGGCCAAGGCGGGGGGATTGTCTGAGGTCAGGAGTTCGAGACCAGCCTGGCCAACATAGTGAAACCCCACCTCTACTAAACATACAAAAAATTAGCTGGGTGTGGTAGCAGGCGCCTGTAGTCCAGTTACTCGGGAGGCTGAAGCAGGAGAATCGCTTGAACCCAGGAGGTGGAGGTTGCAGTGAGCCGAGATCGCACCATTGCACTCAAGCCTGGGCAACAAGAGCGAAACTGTCTCAAAAAAAAAAAAAAAGAAAAGAATGGCTGATCTGATGAGGGATATACAGTCTCTGTCTTTAGGAGTCCCTAAATCCTGGTATTCTTTTACAACCTAAATTAAATCCTACCTTGTCCATGACAACTTCTCCAGGCAGAGAATCCCTCATCTGACCACACCTGATAATGTGGATTCTGTCTCCGTCAAGTAGGTAACAACACATGCTTCCTTATAACTTAATTCCCGTAGCTGCTACATTTTCCATTCAAAGACAGGAATGGCGTTTTAGTAAAGGATTTTATAGTATTCATTTTTGTGCATCTAACACAGAACCTACATGCAGTAGATGCTTAATAAATAAATATATAATTTTTCATTATTTGAATTGTGATTTATTGTCTATGCTAGGCACCAGAATGAATGAATGAATGTTCATTTCCAAGACAAACAAGAATAATCTCCAACAACATACAGACTTAAGATCCTAATCAGGGTTCATCCACAGGAATAGAGCTAAATATCACTTGCTAAATGATAAAGTGGTATTCAACTAGCTCCATGTATCCTTTCAATGGCTCCTGCAGCTCTTCAAGTCCAAGAATTAAAGCCCTATTTGTGATCACAAGCAAAGAAGCAAAAGCCCCTTGAACACCCTGCACACACATCTCCTCTCTTGTTTGTCACACATACAGATACCCAGTTTATTACGAGGTCTGAACTCAGTGAAGGTACAAACACGAAAGCAGTTTCATTTTTCTCCAACTACTCACTACCTTTAACTACACAGTTGACCCAGTTGACCCCTGAACAGCATGGATTTGAACTGCTTGGGTCCACTTCTACATGGATTTTCTTCTGCCTCTGCCACCCTTGAGACAGTGAGACCAACCCCTCCTCTTCCTCCTCCTCTTCACCCTATTCAGTGTGAAGAGGATGAGGATGAAGTCATCTATGATGATCCACTTCCACTTAATGAATAGTAAATATGGCCGGGTATAGTGGCTCACGCCTGTAATCTCAGCACGTTGGAAGGCTGACCACTGCATTCCAGCCTGGGTGACACAGCAAGACTCCATCTCAAAAAAAAAAAAAAAGAATCCTAAATATATTTTCCTTATGATTTTCTTAATATTCTATTTTCTCTAGCTTGCTTTATTGTAAGAATATAGTATATAATACATATAACACAAAACATGTGTTAATTGACTATGTTATCAGTAAGACTTCCAGTCAACAGTAGGCTACTAATAGTTCAGTTTTTGGGCAGATGCCGTGGCTCATGCCTGTAATCCCAGGACTTTGGGAGGCCAAGGTGGGAAGATCACGTGAGGTCAGGAGTCCAAGACCAGCCTGGCCAGCATGGTGAAACCCCATCTCTACTAAAAATACAAAAATTAGCCAGGCATCTTGGTGCACACCTGTAATCCCAGCTACTCAGGAGGCTGAGGCTTGAGAATTGCTTGAACCTGGGAAGTGAAGCTTGCAGTGAGCTGAGATCACCCCGCTGCACTCCAGCCTCAGCGACAGAGTGAGACTCCATCTCAAAAAAAAAAAAAAAGAAAGAAAAGAAAAGAAAAATAGTTAAATGTTTGTGGAGTCAAAAGTTACATGTGGATTTTCGACAATGCCTCTAAGCCTGGCATTGTTCAAGGGTCAACTGTACTCCCAAATATTCCTCTCTCTTAGAAACATAGTTTTTAGTCCCCTTAGGGTATTTAAAAGCCTAATACAAGCAACCCAGTAAGTTTAAAGTTTCTATATCACATGCAATTTCAAGATCTTCTCCTCATAGCTCAGTTTGACCACTGGTCAAAAGGACCTTTGTCTATTTCTTTGATGGTTGCAGAATCTAGCTGATGCATGCATACATGTGCACATACGTGTGCACATACACACACATACTGGCACATACTTATACTAAGAAATAATCTGCTGCTTATCTGAAATTCAAATGTAACTGAGAGTCCTATATTTTATGTGGCAACCCTACTTCCCACTCCCTCTTCTGGGTTTCCCATTCTCCTCCGAGGTGTTGGGCTCCAGGAAGAAAGATGCAGAGCGAGGAAGTGTGAACATCTTCTACTTAACTGCTGCTGCTGTAATTCTCCTTCAGCTGTCATCCACCGTGGTTGCAGCCTGCCAAATCCGGCTTTCCTCAGGCACTTGTACAAGCTTTCAGGCGGCCCTGCAGGGTGGCACATTTTCTCTAAGACAACTAGTCACGTGCCCAATGCCCATGAGTTCAAGAGCCTCCTTTCCTCCCACCCAAAGCCCTTATCCCCAAGGAGGTGAGATTAATTTCTGATCAGGTGGGCCTTGTGCCAGCTATTATTTAGTTGTTATCTCTCAACTCCAAACCCAACCTTCTGTATTCTGCTTTGTGATACAAGAGTTGAAATTGGGAAAAGCATATTTCTGTTGTTCCAGCTGCTTCCTGTGAGGTTCTACCCACGGGGGTGTTAGAGGGGAACTGCAAGGCTGGAGGAAGAAGGAACTTGCTCTTTCTGTTCCTGTGAACACTCTCCTAGCAAGGCTTCCTTTCTCCTGCAATGGCAGTTCCTTCCCATAGCAGCATCTCAATCCAGTTTGCAGTTTTCCTAACACTGGCAGAACCAGTCTAATTGCACCCCTCAAAGACTCCAACCCCCGTCCCTCCTTAGAGATCTGAGTTTCAGTTTGCAGGGCACTTTTCTCCTATTATTCTAGTGATTTTTTGGTTGGTTGGTTGGTTTGTTTGAGACAGGGTCTCACTCTGTCTCCCAGGCTGGAGTGTAGTGGCGCAGTCATACTCACTGTAACTGGGCTCTAGTGATCCTCCTACCTCAACCTCCCAAGTAGCCGGGACCACAGGTGAATGCCACTCCGCCTGGCCAATTTTATTATGTTTTGTAGAGACAGGGTCTCACTATGTTGCCCAGTCTAGTCTCAAACTCGTGGCTTCAAGCAATCCTCCCACCTTGGTCTCCTGAGTCTCTGGGATTACAGGTATGAGCCACTGCACCTGGCTGATTCTAAGTGTTAATGCCAACCTTTTCTCATTGTTCCCCCAGACCTCTGAGTATAGCTGTTTCCTTCAGTTGCTTCTTCTGTGATACATTAATATTGTTGTTGGGTTGGTTTTGTTTTGTTTTGTTTTTCCTTTTTAGTTGCCTGGTTATCAACTTGATTCCTAGTTAACAATTCTCGGCCAGGCGTGGTGGGTCATGCCTGTAATCCCAGCACTTTGGGAGCCTGAGGACAGGGGATCACTTGAGGTCAGCAGTTTGAGACCAGCCTGGTCAACATGGTGAAACCCTGCCTCTACTAAAATACAAAAATTAGCCAGGCGTGTTAGCGAGTGCCTGTAATCCCAGCTGCTCGGGAGGCTGAGGCGGGAGAGGTGCTTGATTCCAGGAGGCGGATGTTGCGGTGAGCTGGGATCACGCCACTGCACTCCAGCCTGGGCAACAGAGTGAGATTCCATCTCAAAAAAAAAAAAAGAAAAGAAAAAAATTCTTCATATTAAATTCTTTTTCTTAAGTGGAGTTTCAATATGTTGCCCAGGCGCGTCTCAAACTCCTGGGTCCAAGTGATCCTCCCCGCTCAGCCTCACAAAATGCTGGGATTACAGGCATGAACCACTGCGCCTGGGCCATACTAAATTCTCTCTGTTAAAATAACTGGTACGGGGCCAGGCACAGTGGCTCACACCTGTAATCCCAGCAGTTTGGGAGGTCGAGGCAGGTGGATTGCTTGAGCCCAGGAGTTTGAGAACAGCCTGAGCAACATAGCAAGACCACATCTCTAAAAAATAATAATTAATAAATAAATGAAATGAAATAACTGGTATAGTTTCTGCCTCTTGATTGGACCCTGACTGATACAGTGGTCCTGATTCTCCTCTGAGCAAAGGACTTTTCTGTTCTTATCCATTCAAATCAATAGTGCCTATAGCAAAGAGCCCAGACATAGTACTCAGAAAATCTGCACTTTCCCGCCATTCAGTGCCAAATTTAAAACAAGTTGCCTAAAGTCTCTTGGTCTCTATTTGACCAACTGAAATCGGAACAGTAATATCCACCTTAGGAGGAGGGTCTGGACCTCCATAAAGATAGCCAATGAAACATGCTAACTCAAGAAATATCAATTATAATTCCTCCTATTTATACCATTTTTGCATCCATTACCTTAACTCACGTATTCATACAACAAACATGTATTAAAACCAAATACCTCCCAGGTTCTGGGTATGCACTAGATTATCAAAAGAGCACTATATTATGATTATCATTCATCGTGTATTTGCTTCATGCGGTTATGTTGACCATTCTGCATATGTTATTTTTTTCATTTTATCATAGCAGAGAGCATTATCTCTCCACCAAAAGTTCATGCTCTTCCTTCCATTGTATAGAGGTATTCCCAGCTACCCTCCCAACAAGAGATGATATTACCTAGCTACCTTCATAGTTAGATACATTATGTGACCAAATTCTAACTGTAGAATATGAGTAGAAGAAATGTTCACCATTTCTTACTCTTGTCCATTAAAAAAAATAAACCACATGGGGCTGTTTCATGTTCTTTCCCTTTTCTCTGTCTTGAAGCCAAGACCCAGGGAATTGTAGCCATAGATCCTAGTATTGTAGGCAACTTCCAGGATGGTTCCCAATGATTTACACCTCCAAGTATTTATCCCCATGTGTTGTCACTCTTATATTGAATAGGACAGTCTTGTGTAACCAATAGGACTTTATGGAAATGACAAAATATTACTTATAAGGCCAGTTCATAAAGGATATTGTGGTTTCTGTCTTCTTCATTCTGGATTACTCACTCTGGGGGAAGCTAGTGCCATGTTGCGTGGATGCTCAAGCAGCACTGTGGAGAAGACCACAGGATAAGTTATTGAGGCTTCCTGCCAACAGCCAAGTAAGTGTGCCATCTTGAAAGTGGATACAGTCCCAGTCAAGCTTTCAGATGATGGCAACCCTAGCCAACATCTTGACTACAACCTCAAGAGAGACTCTGGCCAGAACACCCCAGCTAAGCCACTCCCAAATTACTGACCCTCTGAAAGTGTGCAATAATAAATGGTTTTTATGGGGTACAAGGAAATAGATAACTAATATGCCTGGATTCCTGAATGACTACAAGGAAAACTACTGCTAACAAGGAACACATACATTGAATGAGTGATAAATAAACATCTATAGTGTTAAACCACTGAATATTTGAGGTTTGTTACATTGCATAATGACTACTCTATTCCAGTATTATTAATTCAAATTTTATTCTCATCTACTATTCTGTATAAGAGACCCTCATGACACTGAGGTTGGGACAAAATAATATTTGAATTTTATGCATTTGTTTGCTCTTGTAGACGGTAGTTGCCTTCAAACTTCATTTGCTAATGGAAACATTTTTTCAATAAATCCTTTCCCGATCTCCCAATACAAAACAGAGAATATCTCAGCATGTTCATACTGAACGAAGCAAGGTTATATTAGTGACGATCTCACACCCTCTGTCTCAGCCTCTAACCCACTCCTTGAAGTCACCTTGGGACATAATAACAGCATTTCCAACAGGGAAGACATGGCCTGAGGAACACAGATTCACCAATATAAAATTCTGGGATACTTTGTAATGGAAACAGCACTTGGAAGAGTTAATTATCATAGTAGTTTGCTAGGGCTGCCATAACAAAATGCCACAGAACAACAGAAATGGCTTCAATAACAGGAATACATTTTCTCACAGTTCTGGAGGCTGGAACTCCAAGATCAAGGTGCCGGCAGGGTTGGTTTCCTCTGAGGCCTCTCTCCTCAGCTTGCAGATGGCTGACCTATTGTTGTCTCTTCACATAGTTGTCTGTCTGGGCACGCACATGCCTGGTATCTCTGTGTCCTAATCTCTTCTTCTTACAATGACAACAGTTGGATTGGATTAGGGCCCACCCCAATGGCCTCATTTAAACATAATCACCTTTACAAAAGCCCTATCTACAGATACAGTCATAGTCTGAGGTACTGGGATATTAAGACTTCAACATACTAATTTTGGGAGAACACAATTCATTCTTTCTCTCTCTCTCCTCTCCCTCTTCCTCTCTCTCTCCCTCTCTTTCTCTCCCCCTATCTTTGCTTCCTCCCTGCTTCCCTCCCTCTTTCTCTCCAGCTAGTAAATTAGCCTGAAATAATTTGTTCAAATTAAGTACGCAGGGCTGGACATGGTGGCTTACCCCTGTAATCCCAGCGCTTTGGGAGGCCAAGGCGGGTGGGTCACTTGAGGTCAGGAGTTCGAGACCAGCCTGACCAACATGGCGAAACCCCGTCTCTACTAAAAATACAAAAATTAGCTGGGCGTGGTGGCACACACCTGTAATCCCAGCTACTTGGGGGGCTGAGGCAGAAGAATCACTTGAACCTGGGAGGCAGAGGTTGCAACGAGCCGAGATTGCACCACTGCACTCCAGCCTGGGTGACAGAGCAAGACTCCATCTAAAAAAAAAGTAAGTAGGCATGATGTATCAGGTGAACTCCAAGAAATGTAATTTGGTTGAGGAAAAAAATAAGCTCATCAAAGTAGATGCAATTTTGGAGAGTCAGAGAGAATTCTGAATGTTGAAAAGACAGCCAAATTATACTGCTTCAGTCAGTGTGAGCCTTACATCTCTGGTCATCTCAGTGGTTAAAATTCAGTTCTTCTTGAAATCCTTTTAAGTTCTAAGATTTCCTTTCTTTCATAGGGAAAGACAATGGTGATTCTGGTTAAAGCTGGAAAGCAGCAGTGGGTTTGATGTTTAACTGCTCTCAGCTCACTTTCCAGGCAACTCTAGAAGATACATATATATATATTTTACATTTTAATCATACATTTTTAAAAGGAAAAAGGATTCTTTTGCTCACGTTACAAGTGTGTCTTCATCTCTTCCCTTAGGAAATGTCTTGAAGGCAAATAGAAGGAGATGCTACCATGTGAAGTAGATCCTGCTGTCAAACCCAGAGGGTTCAACAGTTTGGGAATAAAGCTCGCTTGAAGGAAGAAATTCCAAGTGTCTTTCAAAGTTAATGACTATTAGCATGATTTTCTTTTTTGCAATCACATGGATACAATGGTAAAGCAATGGCCTGGCATAGTGGCTCATACCTGTTATCTCAGCACTTTAGGAAGCTGAGGCAGGAGGATCCCTTGAGGCCAGGGATTCGAGACCAGCCTGAGCAACATAACGAGATCCTGTCTCTACTTTAAAAATAAAAAATAAACAAAATTAAAAGATAAAAATAAATTCAAAAATTATGAGGCAAGGCTAGCAAGGTTGATAATTTACCCACACTCTGTTCCATTAAGGATGATTTTGGCTACAAGTATCAGATATTCATCTCAAGTAGATTTAAATTAGAGAGTTTATTATCTCACATAACAAAAAGGGTGAAGGGACGATGGTCCATTTAGTAGTCTGCCTCCTCAAGGACCCAGGTTTCTTCTAGTTTCCCTGATAGCCCTCAGTTAACTCCTCTCATGGTTCCAAGCTGTCTGCCACAGTTCCAGTCATTACTTGCATCAGAATAGAGACTGTTTCTTCCACGTGTGTCTCTTCTTTTCTTTTCTTCCTTTTTTTAAAATTTTTTTATAGAGACAGGATCTCGCTCTGTTGCCCAGGCTGAAGTGCAGTGGTGCAATCATAGCTCACTGCAGCCTCAAACTCCTGGGCTCAAGCAATCCTCCCATTTCAGCCTCCTGAGTAGCTGGGACTACAGGTGTGCACTACCGTGCCCAGCTAATGTTTGTTTGTTTGTTTGTTTATTGCAGCCTTGGTATGTTGCTCAAACTGGCCTTGAGCTCTTGGACTCAGGTGACCCTCCCTCCTGGGCCTCCCAAGGGCTCGGATTACAGGCATGAGTCTCCACACCCTGCGTCTCTTCTTTTCAATGAGAAAAATCTTCCCAGATGCCCCACAGTAGAAGTTCCAATGTCTCATAGCCAGAATTGTTACATAATCCTTTGCCTAACTACATCACTGACAAGGGAACGGGGCATGAAGACCAGTTTAGAATAATCAGTATGTGCTTCTGAGTCATGCAGGAGAGGACCATTTGCCCTGAGCAAGTGACTGTACAGAAAGAACGAGAACACCTGAAATCAGGGGAACCAACAGTATCTGCAACATACTACAAAGCAGGTGTACAAAACATGAACGTTCTTCTTTGTCTGTAAATATCTTGCTCATGTGCCCTTGTCCCACTGATGTCAGGGGTGGAAAAATCCTAACTTCCAGTTAAGGTAACTTGGTTACTTCTAGTTCAAAACAGTCTCTCTAGTGCTGGTTCAATTTCTTTTGGATAAATATTCAATCCAACTCAAGGTTCAAATTCTCTACCAGGGCCATCTCTCTCTTGTCAAGGGTTGGTTCCTCATTCTCTGTCTCAAGATGGTATGGCATCCAGGTCCTCAGAAAAGCCTACACTTCCTCCTAATGATGGGGCAGGGGCCCACATATGTCCCACTGTGCTGTCTCCTGGACCTTCAGTATTCTCTGCAGAAATGTCCTTTGTCCTGCCCGATCACTGAGACTTCTGCTGGCCTCTGATGCTGGTGATATAGGAGTAAAGAAGAAATTATTTAGGCAGACAGTGAGGGTAAGGAAGTCCTCAGTAAGGTTTCCTTTTAATGAAAAGCAGCCCCTGAATCATTTCTTTTCTAACAAACAGCAGCCTGTAAAATTGAGCTGCAGACACAGAAGCTTGCACGGGTGAATGCGGCAGCTGTGTCAATAGGAAAAGGCTACCTAGGACTAGGCATGTTCAAAATGGCAGCTGCATCTTCCCTTTCCCTTTCCAACCACATGTGCATTAGGCAGCAGACAACATGGTGCCGGCCAAGTGGAAAGCCTATTTGCATAATAAGATTAGGGTGGCATGGCCAGCTTCCCCACACGCTATGTAAAACTCACACCTGGTCCAACCAATCTGTGGGCCCTGTGTCAATCAGACACTGCCTCCTCAAGCCTGTCTATAAAATCCAATGCACTCCATCGTGGGTCAGAAGTCCCACTGGTGCACTCCTCTCTCTCCTACTGTTACCCTTTCTCTTTCTTTTGCCTATTAAACCTCTGCTCCTAAACCCAATTCTTGTGTCCGCAAACTCGATTTCCCTGGCATGAGACAACAAACCCCCGGTATTTACCCCAGACAATGACACCATCTCACTGGTGGCCACAGTTGGTAGATGCTCAGATCTCCCAGTTGGGTTGTGCCACTGGGTGACTGGGCCAGGACCCTCTGTTGGGTAAGTCCCGCCTTAGCTTTCACTGGCTCCGTGGATCCCTCTGAGATTGGGCTGTGACTTCCCTTCAATCTCCCTGGCCTCAGCAATCCATCCTGTAGCTCTTGGCTACACAGTCCTATGTTGACCCTATAATAAAAAGACAGGTTGGGTGCAGTGGCTCACACCTGTAATCCCAACACGTTGGGATGCCAAGGTGGGAGGAGTGCTTGAAGCCAGGCATTCGAGAACAGCCTGGGCAACATAGTAAGTCCTTGTCTCTACAAAAAATATATATAGAGAGAGAGAGACAGAGTTTCGCTCTTGTTACCCAGGCTGGAGTGCAATGGTGCAATCTCGGCTCACTGCAACCTCCGCCTCCCGGGTTCAAACGGTTCTCTGCCTCAGCTTCCCGAGTAGCTGGGATTACAGGCAT
Source organism: Pan troglodytes (assembly GCF_028858775.2). Lineage (NCBI taxonomy): Eukaryota > Metazoa > Chordata > Mammalia > Primates > Hominidae > Pan > Pan troglodytes. The sequence goes on from NC_072416.2 coordinate 27,095,776, forward strand.
GCACCACCACGCTTGGCTAATTTTGTGTTTTTAGTAGAGACGGGGTTTCTCCATGTTGGTCAGGCTGGTCTCTAACTCCCGAACTCAGGTGATCCGCCCGTCTCGGCCTCCCAAAGTGCTGGGATTATAGGCATGAGCCACCACATCTGGCCACAAAAAATATTTTTTAAACTAGCTGAGCACAGTGGCACATGCCTGTAGTCCCAGCTACTCAGGAGGCTGTGGCAGGAGGATCACCTAAGCTCTGAAGGTCGAGGCTGCAGTGAGCTGTTATCACACCACGGTACTTCAGCCTGGGTGACAGAGCAAGATCCTGTCTCTAAAAAAATAAAAATAAAAAATAAAAAGACAGCTAGTACATTCAATTACTTTCTTTGTCTCTCTTGGTAATGGTGGAGGGGAGTGCTGGAGGTATTCCCAGGCACTCAGGAATTGACAGAGACCCAAGGCACCAGTGGAAGCCCTCTCTACATAAACACACGACGCCACCAGTGTTCCTCTAATGCAGCCACTCTGCGCTGGTGCAGGGCTTCCGTTGACTCATTTGCATCCCAGAGTCTCAAATGGGGACTGGGGCCCATACCCCACTGCTTGAAGATTCCCCCATATGCCTCCAGTTTTTGCTACTACACATTCTCACCCCACCCAGCAGGAGTTTTGATCCAGAGGGAGGGAGACAGGACACACTTACCTGACCCTTGTCCTTCCTCTCTCTCTCTCTCTTTCTCTCCCAATCTCTCTCTCTCTCTCCCAATCTCTCTCTCTCTCTCTCCCAATCTCTCTCTCTCTCTTTCACCCACAGACACACACACACATGCACTTATATCAAAAACTTTGGAATCAAAAAGCTCACTGCTATTTCAAAGACAAATACTACAAGTTCAAAAATATGCAGGCCAGGCATAATGGCTCATGCCTGTAATCCCAGCACTTTGGAAGGCCAAGGGTGGCGGATCACTTGAGATCAGGAGTTCAGCACCAGCCTGGCCAACATGGTGAAACCCCATCTCTGCTAAAAATACAAAAATTAGTATTTTTAGTGGTGCGGTGGCACAAGCCTGTAATTCCAGCTACTCGGGAGGCTGAGGCACGAGAATTGCTTCAACTTGGGAGGTGAGGGTTACAGTGAGCCGAGATCACACCACTGCACTCCAGCCTGGGTGACAGAGTGAGACTCTGTCTCAAAATAAATAAATAGACTCCAACTAGATTCCCCTTCAATGCATTTGTTTGGGGGTGTCTGATCACCACATACAAGTTCTGTCTGCATGTGTAACATGAACTTACAGGTCAGAAAGACACTGACTCTTTGGAGTGCCTTTAGGCTTTGGAGACAAAAAAACACTCTGAATGAGAATCACAGCTCCTGTATTCTGCTTTGACTTGAAACTATGAGCTCAGTTTTGGGTGAGACACTGAAGATGTAATGGGGGAGAAAGCATTCATTGGTATGGGCAAAGCAATAAAAGAAAACTCTAGGAGTCAACTAAGTGGGATATGAACAAAAACTACCAGAAATGGTGATTAGCTCATCTATCATCAGAAGGAATCAACTCATCATTTCAAAAAAAACAAATAAAAATTGGGCCATAATTAGGTCCAATTAACTCATCCTTCAAACACATTCTCTGTAGTGGACATCTGTTGTTTTGGCTGCCTTTCGGGTAATTACAAGCCAGTTTCCCTTTGGAGGAACATCCCTCCCCCAAATGTCTGCCATATAATTGATTGGGAATGACCCCATCCCTAACTCCAGGAATGGGTATCAACTCCCTGAAGCCAATCAGCTAATCAGTCTAATCCCCCAAGCCACAGTTTAAAGATTCACACATAACCAGTTAGAGCCAATGAGCTTCAAGGGGGTGCGTGGAAGAGAAGATGTCACTCTTCTTCTGAATATGTAGCCACCATCTTGTTTCCACTGTAGAGGCAGCCTAAGGATGAAGCCAACCTATGGGAGAAGGCAGTGAGAAAGGATGGTCACACTACTTGAGGCTGAATGTACATTAACTTCTCAGTACTGTGAGCCAATACTGACCTAAGTGCTTAGGACATACATCATTTGCACAACCCAGTAAGAGGCAGGGTATTACCCCATTCTACAGGAAACCTGGTACTCATATAAATTAAGAGGATTGTCTAGTGTCACAAAAGCCAGGATTTGCAACCAATCATCTTGGATGCCAAAGCCCTGGCTCTTAATCATTCTACACGCTTATATAATCTTCACAATAAACTAAAACTCAGAGACTTTAGGTAACATGTCCAAAGTCACACAGAAGGGAGATAAATGATGGAGCTGTGATTCTCATTCAGAATTTTTTGTCTACAAAGTCTGCATATTCTGCTTTAACATCAAACTATGAGCTCATTTTGGGGTCAGGTAGAGCCAATAACAAGGTTGACACATGCGTTTTTTTGTTTGTCTTTGTTTTGTTTTTTTGAGACAAAGTCTCGCTCTGTCACCAGGCTGGAGTGTAGTGGTGCCATCTCGGCTCACGGTGCCATCTCGGCTCACTGTAACCTCCACCTCCTGGGTTCAAGCAATTCTCCTGCCTCAGCCTGCCGAGTAGCTGGAACTACAGGCATGTGCCACCACGCTCAGCTAATTTTTGTATTTTTAGTACAGATGGGGTTTCACCATGTTGGCCAGGATGGTCTCGATCTCTTGACCTCGTGATCCGCCCTGGCACATGTTTTTAAGAGCAAGGTTCCAGAGCCCATGAGGCTGGTGTACTAACACTCAATAAATGTCAAATGCCTCTGTATCTTCTTTTCTTTTTTTTTTTTTGACAGCGTCTTGCCTCCAGGCTGCAGTGCAGTGGAGGGATCTCAGCTCACTGCAACCTCCACTTCCCAAGTTCAAGTGATTCTCCTGCCTCGGCCTCCCAAGTAGCCTGGGATTACAAATTTGAGCCACCATGCCTGGCCTCTATATATCTTAGTCTTAAATTCACCCACTGATATGGTATAGGAAGAGGGGCAATAAAGATAATAATAACCTAGCTATGCATAAACAGAAACCCAGCTAGATTTATTCCCTACTTGGAGGGTCTTTTGGACACCACTGGCCCTCCCCTTAAATCCATTCTCTTCTTTCTAGGTATGGAGGTGAACTACAATTCCCAGCATCCCTTGCAGTTAGGTGTTTAGTGATTTAGTTCTTGCCAAAGGGATTCAAGTGGAAGTGGTGTGTGTCTAGGCCTATGCAGTGGGCGTGACTCCTCCATGTTCTTTCTCTTTCCCACTGGTTGGAACCCTCACCATGCAGATGATGTTAATGCACTGGTATAGAGCAAAGCAACACGATGAAAGGACCTGGGTCCCTGAAAGACTATGTGGATTAGAGCCACCTCAATGATCTCAACTGCTAACCTCAGCACTGTTACATGAGAGGGAAAAAACCACTTTGTTCTTTAAGCCATGTATTGTTGGATACTTTTGTTATGGCCGCTTAGCAGTTTTACACTAAGACAAGGATCTAGAGGTCTTGGAAAAGAATTAGTCATGTTACGGGTGAGCTCAAGAAAAGTAACTAAACACAGCTCCCTATCTCAGGTTAAAAGCCACAGAATCTCATGCCTCTTTGTTATTCTCTCAGCATGAAAGCTCACTGCAGTGAATGAATAAAGCCAGCACTGGGTCAGGGGCTAAGGCAAGCTGCAGAGACTGTAAGGCATGGAGCCAGCATCTGTAGCAGACAGCAGAGAAAGTATGCCACATAGCTTAAGAGAGTTTCCTAAAATCCTGGTGCTGTGAGCAGAGCCTTTGAGAGAACCAGTGAACCCCCAAAACATCTGTTACATGAAGACCAAAAATGAGGGACTCTTCTGCCGGGAGGAAGCATCAGAAAATATTACTTTGATGGTGCCTTGGTAATTTTGAGCTGTTATAACAAGATACCATAGACTGGGTGGCTTAAACAACAAGCATTTGTTTCTCATAGTTCTGGAGGCTGGGAAGTTCAAGATCAAGGCATGGGCTGATCCTGTGTCTGGCGAGGGCTCTCCTTCTGATTTGCAGAAGGCCACTTCCCATTATACCTTCATATGAACAGAGAGAGAGAAAGCTCTCCTGTCTCTTTTTATAACTTCATTAATCTTATAAGGACTCCAACTTCATATCTAATCACCTCCCAAAGGCCCTTTCTCCACATACCACCACATTAAGGATAACAGTTTCAACATATGAATTTTGGGAAGACACAAGCATGCAATTCATAACGATGGGGTTTCTTGAGGGAAAAAAATCAACATCAAATAGTAGCTCACTGGAAGCCATAGATTAGAACTTCTTCTCTATCTCTCATAGTGCCAGTGCTCAGAAATCACCATTTGGTTAACTGATTTCCCGAGTATAATAATGTAGTCACAATCCCTTTGAGCAGATACATATTACTCGTGGGCAAGGGGATAGGGAAATAAATCACCTTGTACTCTGATGCTGAGGATGTTAGGGAAATACCACACTCCAGTGTTTAGGAGCCAGGACCCAGAAGCCAGCGTTAACACCTACTAGTTTTGCGACCTGAGTCTCTCAGGCGACCTCAGCTTCCTCATCCATAAAACAGGGATGATGGTAATGATAGCAGCATCTATTGCATACCATTATTATGAGGATGCAAAATTCTTAGAATACTGCCTGTCCTATAGTAAGCCCTATGGAAATGTTTGTTACATCAATGTTCATACCGCCTTCCAGGATGGGATTTGATAATATGCATTAAAAGCCTTGACCCAGCAATTACACATCAAAGGATTTTTCCTAAAGACATCATCACGGGACACGTGCAAAGATTTATCTTCAAAGAGGCTCATTGCAGTATTAAGTGACCATAAACAAGGGCCTGGCTAAATAAATGATGGGACAGGGCAGCCATATTTTATGCAAAGGATTGAATTGCTGAACACCTCTCATAATACAATACCTCACATTATGCAAGATTAAATTTCCTACAGAAAATAAATGCAAGGCAGGATTCACATTTTATGAAATTTTGCCCATAAAGTTGGATTTAATTAATATTTTATATCCTACTATTTCAAGCTGTGTAATTCAAATTTGCATTAAATGTAACCTGACTGTATATTTATTATGGAACTACACAAAAATTTATGTTGCAGAAGAATAAGCAACAGCTGAGGATGACATCCATGATATATCCATTTTTAAAAGTGTGACCCCATTTTTACCAGATAGACATTTTTAAAACACTGGAAAAATAGACAGCAAAATTTCATGTGTGCTAGCAGGTTACTTGTAATTGTTGTTTCCTTCTCTTTCTTTGCCTACAGTTCCTAATGCACTAAAGGAACATGTATTATTTTTATAATAAGAATAAAAGGGTCGGGCACAGTGGCTCACGCCTGTAATCCCAGCACTTTGGGAGGCTGAGGCAGGCAGATCACCTGAGGTCAGGAGTTCGAGGCCAGGTTCCAACATGGTGAAACCCCATCTCCACTAAAAAAATATAAAAATTAGCCGAGCGTTGTGGCGGGCACCTGTAATCCCAGCTACTCGGGAGGCTGAGGCAGAAGAATCGCTGGAACCCTGAAGGTGGAGGTTACAGTGAGCCGAGATTGCCCCACTGCACCCAGCCTGGGAGCCAGAGTGAGACTGTCTCAAAAAATAAGAATACTAAAATAAAAATAATAAATAAAATTAAATAAAATAAAAAGAAAATAATTCTGCCTTATCATAGAATGTCTACAGCTTTAAGAAACTACTTGTTTTTCTCTAATACTTGGTCCCAGAGATAGGTCTGGATGGAAAATGCCCATATGGCAGTGTTGACCAGAGCTCAGCCTCAGGCCCCAGGAGCCCAATTCAGAGTCAATTAAATCTCTCAAAATGCAACAAAGGACACGTTAGAAATCAGATTACACTGAATGTAATCTGGTTTATACTTAACATGCCTATATGTATTTCTTTTTTTTTTTTTTTTTCAGACCGAGTTTTGTTCTTGTTGCCCAGGCTGGAGTACCATAGCACAATCTCGGCTCACCGCAACTTCCACCTCCTGGGTTCAAGTGATTCTCCTGCCTCAGCCTCCCGAGTAGCTGGGACTACAGGCACCCGCCACCATGCCCAGCTAATTTTAGTATTTTTAGTAGAGACAGGTTTTCACCATGTTGGCCAGGCTTGTCTTGAACTCCTGACCTCAGGTGATCCACTCGCCTCGGCCTCCCAAAGTGCTGGGATTACAGGAGTGATATGTGTTTCTTTCATATTTTTTTGTAGAAATGAGGTCTTGCCATGTTGTCCAGGCTGGTCTCAAACTCCTGGGCTGAAGTGATCCTTCTGCCTCAGCCTCTCAAAGAGCTGGGATTACAGATGTGAGCTGTGTCACCAGCCCATATGTGATCTTTTGACATTTGACAATACCTTTAAACAAAACAGAAAGGATGCCATTTTGGTGACTCAAAAAAAAGAGCAAATAACACTAACGAACCTTCAGTCATCTTCTAGCTCATTTTCCCCAACCATAACTGGCACAGTCTATGTAAAGTGGAAATGAGAAGAAAAGCTCACTGATTGCTCACTTCCTCCTTTCCCAGGGAAAGGGCAGGTAGAGATGTGGGAAGGAATAGAAATCCAAGGGAATCCAGGGGCCTAAAGGACTGCGCTCTGTCCTGTGGCTGCTAAATAGTGGTGTTAATTCTCATTCATGGCCTTACAGGCCTCACCCCTCCCCATACCAGCCATTCCAACTCCACTTGAAGTTTCAGTCTTTTGTTTTGAACAAACACTCTGTTAAGTAAACATCTTCATATGGATTACCAGGTTTAACCATCACAAAAAGCCTATGAATTCAACACTATCATTTTCCTAATCTTATAGAGTTTTAGAAGCTGTACAGAGGCTAGGAGCTGGGGCTCTGATTTGAATCCTGGATCCACCAGGCTTCTGAGCTGTGTAATATTCAGCAAATTACTTAACCTTCCCATGCTTCATCCTTCACTTTTCTCATATGCAAAATGAAGATGACAGTAACAGCACCCACATGGTTTTGTTGTAAAGCTTTTAGAACAGCGACTGGTGGACAGGTGCAGTAGCTCACACCTGGAATCCCAGCACTTTGGGAGGCCAAGGCAGGAGGCTTGCTTGAGGCCAGGAGTCCAAAACTAGCCTGGGCAAGATAGCAATATCTGTCTCTACAAAAACAAACAAACAAACAAAACCTTAAATTAGCCAGGCACGGTGGCATGCAACTGCAGTCTCGGAGGCTGAGGCAGGAGAAGCACTTGAGCCCAGGAGTTTCAGGCTTTGGTGAGCTGTGATCATGCCACTGCACTTCAGCCTGGGCAGCAGAGCAAGACCTTGCCCCCAAAATAAAACAAAAAAGAACAGTTCCTGGAGCAGAACTAGTGCTTAATATGAGTTTGTAGTGAGTAGCACAAGGTCGGACATAACCAAGTCCATGCACATTTGTGTCTTTCCACAAGGTCAGACAAGGTTACCTTGATTAGGTGAACACAAGGTCACCTTGATTAGGTGAACTTAATCAAGGTAACCATTTGGTTACCTTGTAGATTAAGGTAATCACTTAAGGAAATCACAAGATTTCCTTGATTAGGTCAACTTTTAATGATGTTATTTCAATCATGGGGTTCCCGAGCAGGCAATTCTCCTTAGTACTTCCCATTCACTCAGTAGTCAGAGCTGTGGGCACATGGGCTCAAGCCAATCCACAGGTCAGTCAATATTGCAAACCATATATAAGAGTATGCTTAATCAGTCTATAAATGTTGTAGATTAAAATTTCGCACGAAACAGAGAAGCATTTAACAGCAAGAGAAAAGGGGATAGGAAAAGGAGTTAATGAACCAGGCCAAGGAGAATGACGTGGACAGTTAGAGTGTCCTGGGATGACCTGGATGGTTGTCAATGTCTTGCGAGGAGAGCAAGACATTGTCTCCTTGATTTGGGCAGGATCTTCAGGGGCAAATGCCAGGTGCTGCTCATGAGTGAAAGCAAGACCAGGTCTGCCAAGATGGCCATGTCTAGTTGATACAGTTCTGCTCACTTTATGGCCTTTGAGTCCTCAGGTGAGAACTGATAGTAAAGGGTGATGCCCTTATCTAGTTGGGTTTTGTCTCTATTGATTAAGAGAACATCTGGACCCTGCTGGCTTAATGTGTTTTGAAAAGTTACCTGGACTTTTTTCCTTTTTTTTTTCTGGTGAGACGGAGATTTATTCTTGTCACCCAGGCTGGAGTGCAATGGCGCGATCTCGGCTCACCGCATCCTCCGCCTCCCAGGTTCAAGCAATTCTCCTGCCTCAGCCTCCCAAGTAGCTGGGATTACAGGCATGTGTCACCACACCCAGCTAATTTTGTATTATTAGTAGAGATGGGATTTCACCGTGTTGCCCAGGGTGATCTCAAACTCCTGACCTCAGGTAATCTGCCCGCCTCGGCCTCCCAAAGTGCTGGGATTACAGGCATGAGCCACTGCACCTGGCCAACCTGGACTTTTTTCTAAGGTGGAATCACTTATGTCAAGGGTGCTCCATACAAGATTTGTTATTACAACAGATGAGGAAATGTGGCCTCAGACAACATAGTAACTTACCCACAGTTACAAAGCAAGTATTGGATGCAAGATCTGTTTGGGGTTCCTTGAGATTCTCATAACTGTGGGTTTATACCTTTTTATGAAATTTGAAAAGTGTTCAGTTGTTATTTTTTCAAATACATTTTCTATTCCTCTTACTTCTCACCTCTGCTTCAGAGACTCCAATTATACATATATTAGAGCACCTGATGTTGACCAAACTTTATCATAGATGGTTTTTTTTTTTTTTTTTGGCATTGGGGGAGGGTTGAGTCAGAGTCTTACTCTGCTGCTCAGGCTGGAGTGCAGTGGCACAATCTCAGCTCACTGCAACCACCACCTCCCAGGTTCAACTAATTGTCTGCCTCAGCCTCCCAAGTAGCTGGGACTACAGGCATGCACCACCATGCCCAGCTAATTTTTTATTTTTTTAGTAGAGAAGGGTTTTTGCCACATTGGCCAGGCTGATCTTGAACTCCTGGCTTCAAGTAATCTGCCTGCCTCAGCCTCCCAAAGTGCTGGGATTACAGGCATGAGCCACTGCAGAGAACAGAGGCTCTGTTCTTTGTGTGCGTGTGTGACTTTTTTTTCTTTAGTCTTTTTTCTCTGTGTCTGAATATTTCCCATAGCCTATGCCTTCATAGTGTCTAATTTGCTATTTGCTCCACCATTGTACTGTCATCTCTTGAAGTTTAATTTGGGTCTTTTTTCTCTGTCTCCTATATCTCTCATTCACATGCTCAGGCCTCCATCTTCTTGAGTATATTTCTTTTTTTTTTTTTCCTCTAAACTGAAAGTGGCTTTATTCAGGATTTGCTGATCATAAGAACAGAGATCTCTCCAACTGTCTCAAGAAAATAGGGACTAATTGTAAGAGTCCATGTGGTTGGTGCTAGAATCAAGACAGCTCTGAGGCCTGGGGAGCCCTCTCCATGTCTCTCCTGGAAAGCCCAGCCCCTCCCTCAGGAGTCTCTGCTCTTTCTGTGCATCTATTCCCTGTATAGAGCATATTTCTAATAGCTGTTTTAATGTCCTTATCTACTAATTCTATCATCTGTAACATCTTTGGTTCTGTTTCTATTGGATGATTTTTTTTTCACGATTGGGTCCTACTTTTCTGCTTCTTTGCATGCCTGGTAACTTTTTACTGGACGTCAAACATTATGAATTCTACATTGCTGAGTGCTGACATTTTTTATATTCCCATAAATATTTGGGAGTTTTGTTTTAGCATGCATTTAAGTTATGCGAAACAGTATGAAACTTTCAAGGCTTGCTTTTCAGACTGTTAGCCAGGTCCAAAACAGCCTCTAGTCTAAAGTTAATTTGGCCACCAGTGAGACAATATCCTTCTCAGGACTCCATTCAATGTCCCATATATGAGGAGGCTGATATGGTTTGGATATGTGTTTCCTCCAAATCTCATGCTGAAATGCAATCCCCAGTGTTGGAGGTGGGGCCTAGTGGAGGTGTTTGAGTCACGGGAGCAGATCCCTCACAAATGGCTTGGTGCACTCCCCGTGGTCATGAAAAAGTTCTCACTCTGTTAGGTCATGCAGAAGCTAGTTGTTTAAAGGGGCCTGGCATCTCCTCCTCTCTCTCTTGCTCTCTCTCTCACCATGTGATACACCTACTCCCCTTTTACCTTCCGCCATAACTGAAAGCTTCCTGTCACCAGAAGCTGAGCAGAGGCTGGTGCCATGCTGCTTATACAGAATCCTGAGAATCCTGAGCCAAATAAACCTCTTTTCTTTATAAATTACCTAGCCTCAGGTATTCCTTTGGAGCAATGCAAAATGGACTCATGGAGAGGTCTTTCCTTTCTGGTCAGTAAGAACACAATTCCCGATCCTATGTGAGCTCCACCTGGTCCTTCTTGGTGGTCTTTCCTTGGCCTCTGGGAGTTTCTTCACAGGCGTGTACTGATCAGTACTCAGCTAAGAAATGGAGAGGAATGCTCTAAACAGCTCCAAAATCCTTTCTGTGTGGTTCACTCCCTTGCCTTGGCCTCCCCAGACTCTCAATGCAGGGTCACTGTCGTATTCTGTTGTGTTTCTCCTCTCTGCATCAAGACCTGTGGCCATCACAAGACTTAGCTATTTCCTTTCTTTCAGGATCTCTGTATTGTGCTATCTGTGGTTCAATGTCCGGAAATTATTGTTTCATATATGTCATCAGGTTTTTGAGTTGTTTAAAGCAAGAGAGTAAATCTGGTCCCTCCCAGTCTGCCATGGTTGAAAACTGAAGTCTCTGAAGCCAGGATCTGAACCCAGGGAGACTGACTCCTCAGCTTCCTCCCCATCCCTTATCAATCCTTCAGTTCCTTCGCGTGTTTATTCAAATGTCACGTCACTACTGAGAGGTCTTTGCACACCACCTCAGCCCCAGCTGCACTCCCTGTCCTCCCTGTTTCCCTCCAAGGAATGAAAGCTCCACAAGGGCAGGGACTTTCGCTTTTGATCCTAAAGACTGAGGTCCGGCACGTGGCTCACACCTGTAATCCCAGCACTTTGGGAGGCTGAGGCAGGTGGATCGCCTGAGGCCAGGATTTCAAAACCAGCCTGGCCAAGATGGTGAAATCCAACATACAAAAAAATTGCTGGACATGGTGCCACATGCTTGTAATCCCAGCTACTCAGGAGGCTGAGGCACAAGAATTGCTTGAACCTGGGAGGCAGAAGTTGCAATGAGCTGAGATCGTGCCAATGCACTCCAGCCTGGGTGACAGAGTGAGACTCTGTCTCAAAAAAAAAAAACAACAAAACACTGAGGCTTTGGTCCCATCCCCCAGGAGCCTGAACTGCATGTTAGAACAGAATCTTGAGCTTATGATATATTCAATACATGATTTTTAAATGAATACATAGCATCCTCTGCTCTCCATGCTAACATGCAGGTCAGGTTTACTTAGTGTAAGCAGATAGGGAGGGTCTCCAGAGATTACAAGAATTTAATGAACTTGAGCAATCAGCCTGTTTTATAGCCTCCTGCCCTGAAGTCCTTTTCTTCCTAAACCTTGTATGGAACGCAGTCACCTAATCAGTTAAAACCAGCTCCTGGCAGACTCCCACAACTTACAGATGAACCTAAGTGAACATTCCTCATTACCATGCTAAAGTCTCCACCCCCAGAGGAGCTATAGCTTCATTACCTTAACATGCAACCTATGTGCTGGCATGATAGCTCAGCGCATCTGCACAACTGAGACCCCACTACACGCAATGCTGCACCCTCTCCCTTCTCTATCACCCCATAAAACTCGCCTATCACTTTCCCTTGGGAAGACACTGCTTTGGAGAATACTCTCAATGTTCTCCTTTACTTGTATCAAGTAATAAAACTCCTATTGATCCAAACCTACATCCCTATAAAGAGTCTTTGTTACTTGCCTGATGAAGAACCCCAGTTTTGTTTTGTTTTGTTTTGTTCTTCGGGATGGAGTCTCGCTCTGTTGCCCAGGCTGGAGTGCAGTGACGCGATCTCAGCTCACTGCAAGCTCCGCCTCCTGGGTTCACGCCATTCTCCTGCCTCAGCCTCCTGAATAGCTGGGACTACAGGCGCCCACCACCACATCTGGCTAATTTTTTGTATTTTTAGTAGAGATGGGGTTTCACCGTGTTAGCCAGGATAGTCTCGATCTCCTGACCAAGTGATCCACCCACCTCAACCTCCCAAAGTGCTGGGATTACAGGCGTGACCCACCTCACCTGGCCAAGAACCCCAGTTTTTTAGAACAACATTAGCATCTGTGCTCTAGAAAACATCCCACAATGGGCAAACCAAGGACAGATTCTCCACTAAAAGAGAACAAAGCTCATTTCCCCAGGAGAGATTAAGTTGGAGCTGGACACAAATAGCCCTGGGCCTTACAGCCATCCTCTGACATTAGTCACGGGAGTGAGGTCACCCCAGAACACAGAGGTTCAGAGCTCTAGAGCTCCACTGTCCATTGCAGTATCCATGGGCACATGTGGCCATTGGGCACTTGAAATGTGGTCAGTCTGCCTTAAGTTGGGATCATTAGTATAAATTACACCCCAGTATTTTTAAAAACTTTAGTATGGAAAAAGAAAATAACGATGTTTTATATTAATAGCACACTGAAGTAACAGTAATTTAGTCATATTGGGTTAAATAAAACATTATGAAAATTGTCAGCCGGGTACAGTGGCTTACGCCTGTAATCCCAAAACTTTGGGATGCCGAGGCAGGCGGATCACTTGAGGTCAGGAGTTTGAGAACAGCTTGGCCAACATGGCAAAACCTCCTCTTTACTGAAAATACAAAAATTAGCTGGGCGTGGTGGGGGGCACCTGTAATCCCAGCTACTCTGGAGGCTGAGACACGAGAATCACTTGAACCCGTGGTTGGGGGTTGGAGGTTGCAGTGAGATCAGATTGTGCCACTGCACTCCAGCAGCCTAGGCAATAAAGCGAGACTCCGTCTCAAAAAAAAAAAAAAAAAAGAAAGAAAGAAAAAAAATAAAATTGTCATGGGTGTCTTTTATTTTTTGGTTGGAGTCAGTGGTGTGATCATAGCTCACTGCAGCCTCAGCCTCCTGGGCTGAATCCATCCTCCCACCTCAGTCAGCTAATTTTTTTTTTTTTTTGAGACAGAGTCTCAAAATTTTTTAATTTTTTGTAGAGACAGGTTTTGCTATGTTTTCCAGGCTGCTCTCAAAATTCTGGCCTCAAGTAATCTGCCCTCCTCGGCCTCCCAAAGTGCTAGGATCACAGGCGTTAGCCACAGTGCCTGACCTCATATTTATTTATTTATCGAGACAGAGTCTCACTCTGTCACCCAGGCTGGAGTGCAGTGGCACGATCTCGGCTCACTGTAGCCTCTGCCTCCTAGGTTCAAGCGATTCTCCTGCCTCAGCCTCCCAAATAGCTGGGACTACAGATGTACGCCACCACCCCCGCCTAATTTTTATATTTTTTTAGTAGAGATGGGCTTTCACCATGTTGGCCAGGCGGGTCTTGAACTCCTGAGCTCAGGCAATCTGCCCACCTCCACCTCCCAAAGTGCTAGGATTACGGGCTTGAGCCACCATGCCCAGCTATTTATTTATTTTTGTGGAGACAGGGTCTCACCATTTTGCCTAGGCTCATCTTAAACGGCTCAAGCAATCTCCCACCTTGGCATCCCACAGTGCTGAGATTACAGGCATGTCCCACCACGCCGGCCTCTCTTTACCTTTCTAATGTGGCTAGCAGAAAGTTTAAAATTACATGTGTGGGTCAGATGACATTTCTCTTGGGCAGCACTTCCCTGGAGGGGCAGTGTGTCCCAGAAAGGCAGACCTGGGCTAGCCACAGAATCTTCAACCCCATCCCCAAGACTTGAGGCTGACAAGAAGTAAAACAAAGTGAAGGTGGAGGAGATGAAAAATGGGATACAAAGAAACAGATGTGATATAGTCCATCTTTCTCTCTCTTTTTTAAAATATAGACTGGGTCTCACTGTGTTGCCCAGGCTGGTCTCAAACTCCTGACCTCAAGCAATCCCCCCAACCTCAGCCTCCCAAAGCACTGGGATTACAGGTGCAAACCACCATGCCTGGCCATCTTTTTTTATTTTTTAATTGTGATAAGAACACTAGGGGCCAGGTGCAATGGCTCACACCTGTAATTTCAGCACTTTGGGAGGCCAAGGCAGAAGATCGCATGAGGCCAGGAGCTCAAGACTAGCCTGGGCAGCATAGCAAGACCCCCATCTCTTAAAAAAAAAAAAGAAAAGAAAAAAGAACACAACATGAGATCTCCTCTCTTAACAGATTTTTTAAGTGTCCAATACATTCCTGCTGACTATAGGTAAATGTCATACGGCAGATTTCTAGAGCTTATTCATCTTGCTTGACTGGAGCTTTCTGCCCATTGATTAGTAACTCCCCATTTTGCCCTCCCCCAGTCCCTAGCAACCACCATTCCACTCTTTGATTCCGTGCACTTGACTATTTTAAATCCCTCCTATAAGTGGAATCATGCTCGGTACTCTGACGCCCTTTCCCGCTCACTCCTTCCCCACCCTGTCCTCTAGGCAACGCAACATGAGTCACCTACTCATTGCCTTAGGGAGAAAGTTGTCACCATAAAACCAGAGAACAATAGAAACAAATGCTTAGTTTTTAAAATCAAAAGTCAAAGACAAAGTCATAATCCAGACTGGGTAAAACCCCCTTGATACATCAGTGTTGTGTGGGGAAAAATAAATTTAATAAAAACCCACAGGCTTTATCCGTTTCCAATATCAAGAAGGGTCCCCAGGGCAGAAACAGAGTTGGACTGGGAACCAAGTTGAGTGCTTGGTGAAAATCAAGCCTCCATGTACCATGCCCCCCTCACCTGTGACACCATCAGAAGGTCACATAGGCTGGGAGATAAGAGCCTAGCCTTGGCCAGGCACGGTGGCTCACTCCTGAAATCCTAGCATTTTGGGAAGCTGGGGTAAAAGGATTGCTTAAGTCCAGGAGACCAGCCTGGGCTACATAATGAGACCCCTTCTCTACTAAAAATAGAAAAATTAGCTGGGCATGGTGGTGGGTGCCTGTAATCCCTACTCAGGAGCTGAGGCACCAGAATCCTTTGAACCTGGGAGGCAGAGGTTGCAATGAGCCACGATCACACCACTGCACTCCAGCCTGGGTGACAGAGTGAGAATCTGTCTCAAAAAAAAAAAAAATTAGCTGGTCATAGTGGTGCATTTTTGTAGTTTCAGCTGCTTGGGAGGCTGAGGTGGGAGGATTGCTTGAGCTGGAGAGGCAGAGGCTGCAGTGACCCGAGATTGCATCACTGCACTCCAGCCTGGGCAACAGAGAAGGAAAGAGAGAAAGAGAGAGAGAGAAGGAGAGAAAGGGAGAGAGAAAAAAGGAGAGAAGGTGGGGGGAGGGAGGGAGGGGGAGAGAGAGAGAGAGAGAGAGAGAGAGAGCCCAGCCTTGGAGCCAGACTCCCTCCGTTCAAATCCTCGCTCTGCCACTTACCAGCTGCATGACCTTTTGAAGCACCTTCGTTGTCTGGGGTAAATGCCTGAGGTTCGTCGTCTTATGCCAAGGAAATCGAGGACACGGACACGCAAGAAGTGAGTTTAAGAGAAGAGGTTTAATAGAGAGAAAGAGAAAAGCTCTCTCTCCTGCGGAGAGAGGGGGCACCTAAGTGGGTCTTTGGGTTTTGCGGTGAAATGCATGTGCGGGGAGGGGAGGGTTTATAGACTGGCTTGAGGAGGTGTTGTCTAATTTACATAGGGCCCAAAGATTGGTGGACTAGGTGTGATGTTTACAAAGCACGCAAAGAAGCTGGCCACCCCACCCTAATCTTCTATTATGCAAATGGCTTCTCTACCTGGCCGGTGTGATGTTGTCGGTTCCTTACTGTACACCTAGTTGACAAAGAAAAGGGAAGATGGAGCCGCCATGTTGAACATGCCTGGCCGCCACGTAGCCTTTTCCTATTGGCACAGCTGCTGCATTCATTCATGCAAGCTTCCAGCTTGCTTATCTATGTCTGCAGCTCGATTTTACAGGCTGCTCTTTGTTAGAAAATAAATGATTTAGAGACTGCTTTTTGTTAAAAGGGAAACAGCCGAGGACTTCCTTACCCTCACTATCTGCCTAAATAATTTTTTAGCGCCTGTACCACTTAGACCCACAGGGAGTGACGTTCTCCAAGCTCCTCAAAAGAAACTTAGAGGGTGGTGGTTAAAGTTGAGTCTTCGCTTTACTCTTACTTGGGGTCTATGTCCCATCATCTGAAAGACAATTCAGGGAGCTTTGTTAAGTTGTTATCTTTAGTTTCTGTAGGGAAAGCAAATATCTCCTGACTCTTAACTTCCTTGGCTATTGTTTCAGGATGATTGCCTTTCTTGTTTAAGAAGTTACTTATTTAGGGCAGGGTGCATTGGCTCAGGCCTGTAATCCCAGCACTTTGAGAGGCCGAAGTGGGCAGATCAAGAGGCCAAGAGATCGAGACCATCCTGGCCAACATAGTGAACCCTATCTCTACTAAAAATACAAAAATTAGCTGGAGGTGGTGGCACACGCCTGTAGTCCCAGCTACTCGGGAGGCTGAGGCAGGAGAATGGCTTGAACCCAGGAGTCAGAGGTTGCAGTGAGCCAAGATCACGCCACTGCACTCCAGCCTGGCAACAGAGTAAGACTCCATCTCAAAAATAAAAAGAAAGAAAGAAAGAGAGAGAGACAAAAAAAAGTAAGTTACTTATTTAGTTCTCAGGGCCAGCTAGGTGCCTGGAATTTCCCTTGAAGGAACTCAGGATTTTCCTTTACTTCCATTCTTAGGCTTCACAGGCCCTTACAAAAGGGGCTCCTCACTCTGTCTCAGTTTCACATCATGCAGTAGGTCAGATGGGCCTCAAGCAATGATCGGGGCATACACATGGGCATGGCTTCTCTGGGATTTTTGTTTTTACTTTTTTATTTTTTGAGACAGGGTCTCACTCTGTCACCCAGGCTGGAGTGCAGTGGTGCAATCTAAGCTCACTGCAGCCTGGAACTCCTGCACTCAAGTGATCCTCCTGCCTCAGCCTCCCAAGTAGCTAGGACTAGAGCCATGCACCACCATGCCTGGATAATTTTTTCATTTTTTGTAGAGATGCCCAGGCCGCTCTTGAACTCAAGCGATCTCCCACCTTGGCCTCCCAAAGCACTGGGATTACAGGGGTGAGCCACCACACCTGGCCCTGATTAGACTTTCTAGCCCTGCTAGAAAGCACTGCACTTCCCTTAATAGAGTAGCCCAGGCCTGGCTCCTTGGTGGCAGCTGCACCACTCCATGTGTGCACCATGCAACTGTACTCCATTGCATGCTTCAGACTGTGTTCTGTGAGCACCATTGACCTGAACTGCAACTGGAATGGTGCTCTCTAGAGTTATGCAGTGCGGCAGTCCTGTGTTCCTTGGGGAAACTCGAGCCTCCTGAATCAATGCTCACTGCCTTTCTCTGCCATCAGCATTTCTTGTTCAGTGACCCAAGTGGTATACTGCAGTGGTTCTGAAACGTTGGTATGCATTGGAATCACGACAGACTGTGAGGCACCATCCCCGGAGTTTCTGATTCAGTAGGGTCTGGAGGAAGGTCCAAGACTTTGCATTCCTACCACATTCCCAGGGGAGGCTGATGTTGCTGGCCCAGGAGGCACCCACTGGTGTAGCGGGTGCTGTTGGTGCCTCACAGGGACCCTCTTCCCAGCCAGTGCATCCATCCCCAGATGCCCAGAGCACTGGCTGCTAATAGCTCACAGCTGTTTCCTCTCTAGAGCACTGCATGGTATGGGTTGAATTAATTGTATGCCCCTAAAATTCCAGTGTTAAAGTCCTAACCCTCAATATCTTAGAATGTGACCTTATTTGGAAAGAGGGCCTTTAAAGAGATAATTAACTTCAATTATATCATTAGGTCTTTAGGGCCCTGATCCAATATAACCATGGATATAGTTTGGATATTTGTCTCCTCCAAATCTCATGTTGAAATGTGATCCCCAGTGTTGGAGGCGGGGCCTAGTGGGAGGTATTTGAGTCATGGGGGTGGATCCCTCACGAATGACTTGGTGCCATCCTCCCAGTAATAAGTTGAGAAGTGATTCTTACAAAGAGCCCAGCACCTCCCTCCCTCTCTTGCTTCTTCTCTCACCATGTAATCTCTGCACACACCAGCTCCCCCTTGGCCTTCTGCCATGAATAGAAGCATCCTGAGCTCTCAGCAGAAGCAGATGCTAATGCCATGCTCCCTGTACAGCCTGCAGAACTGTGAACCAAATTAATCTCTTGTCTTCATAAATTACCCAGCCTTGGGTATTCCTTTATAGTAATGCAAACAGACTAGGACCACCACTGTCCTTATAAAAAGGGGATATTTGGACACAGACAGACAGACAGACACACACACACACACACACACACACACACACTGCTAGGTAAAAATGAAGGTAGAGGGCCAGGCGCAGTGGCTCACACCTGTAATCCCAGCACTTTGGGAGGCTGAGGTGGGTGGATTACTTGAGCTCAGGAGTTTGAGACCAGCCTGGGCAATATAGTGAAACCCTATCTCTACCAAAAACACAAAAATCTAGCTGGGCATGGTGGCACGTGCCTGTAGTCCCAGCTACTCGGGAGGCTGAGGCAGGAGGATCACTTGAGCCTGGGAGGCAGAGGTTGCAGTGAGCCATGATTGCGCCAGTGCACTCCAACCTGGGTGACAGAACAAGACCCTGCCTCAAAAAAGAAGACAGATTGAAGTGGTGCTTCTACAAGCCAAGCGAAACCAAAGATTGCCAGCAGACCACCAGAGGCTGAGGGAAAGGCATGGAACAGACTCTCCCTCATGGCCCTCAGAAAGAACCAACCCTGCTGGCACCTTGAACTTGGACTTCCAGCCTCCAGAACTATTAGAGAATAAATGTCTGTAGTTTAAGCCATCCAGGTGGTGGTACTTTGTTTCAGCAGCCTTCCAAACTAATGCACAGCCCTTGGGCAGAAAGGAACCACTAGATGATGGCCCCCACACCTCCTGGGATCAGACCTCGGACGATAACCCACGGGAATGGGGCCAGCCCCTTGGCCTTAAGTGGGGACCAGCTCTGTGTTGTCATTTTGCTTCCTGTGGCATTAGTGAGCTTTCTGTACTGTTTTATCCTGCTTCCTCACTCATCTCCTCCTGAGAATTCTTGGTTTCCATCTTAGGATCTGCTGCTAGGGAACCCAACTCAAGTCAAGGGATGAGAATTTGCATTCCCTATTACCCCATAGGCAAGAAATGATTACTTTCTCTCCTCCCAATCTCCACCTCACCGTCAAAGAAAGATGGGCGGCAGCCTAAACCTTGTGGGTATTTTTTGTTTTGTTTTTGTTTTCTGTTTGCTTGATTTTGGGGTGGTTTTGTTTTGTTTTGTTTTGTTTTGTTTTGTTTTGTTTTGTTTGAGACAGCCTGGCTTTTTTACCCAGGCTGGGGTGCAGTGGCTTGACCTCGGCTCACTGCAACCTCTGCCTCCTGGGTTCAAGTGATTCTTTTGCCTCAGCCTCCCCAGCAGCTGAGACTACAAGCGTACACCACCGTGCCCAGCTAATTTTTGTATTTTTAGTAGAGACAGGGTTTTACCATGTTGCCCAGGCTGGTGTTTTTTGTTTATTAAGAGATGGGGTCTCCCTATGTTGCCCAGACTGGACTCTACCTCCTGGGCTCAAGCAATCCTCCCGACTCAGCCTCCTGATGGCTGAGACTACAGGCGCCCACCACCATGCCTGGTCTGTGTTGGCTATGGTCTGTGTTGAAGGCTCCCTCACTTTGAGTGAAAAAGAACCTGCTCCTAGGCCTATCTTTGGGATAAGAAATTGTACTCGGCTCACCAAGGCCAGGGTGGTGGAATTACAGAACAGAAGCGCCCTCAGCTGGCAAGCTGGGATTAGACACACCCAACTCAATTTCTCCTGTGGAGAAGGAACAGCGGGGGAACACCAGCCCTCTACAGCCTTCCTTCCTCTACACACGCACTGCTACCCATGCTTTCAGAAATACTAAGAATTAGCCGAGCGTGATGGTGCATGCCTGTCGTCCTAGCTACTCCAGAGGCTGAGGCGGGGGGATCTCTGCATCTGAGAGTTTGAGGATGCAATGAGCTGTGATCATGCCACTGCACTCCAGCCTGGGCAACAAAGCAGGACCTGGTAATACGGTTTGGGTCTGTGTTCCCACCCGTATCTCATGTGGAATTGTAACCCCCAATGTTGGAGGTGGGGCCTGGTGGGAGGTGATTGGATCATGGGAGGGGATTTCCCCTTGGGTGCCGCTCTCATGATAGTGACTTACCACCAGAGCTGCTCATTTAAAATTGTGTAGCACCTCTTCCCCTGTTTCCTCCTGCTCCAACCATATAAGAGGAAACTGCTTCCCCTTCGCCTTCTGCCATGATTGTAAGTTTCCTGAAGCCTCCCCAGCCATGCTTCCTGTACAGCCTGCAGAACCATGAGCCAATGAAACCTTTTTTCTTTATGAATTACCCAGTCTCAGTTATTTCTTTATAGCAGTGTGAGAACGGACTGATACACCTGATCTCTAAATTTAAAAAAAAAATAAGTCAAATACTAAGAAGTGATTTGCAGAGCTTGTAGGGGTAAAGCTGGGTCTAGAGAGGGCTCAAAAGTACTGCTTCCCCATATCCATCAGTTCAAAGAGTGCCTGGCCTCGATCATAGACTAGGGCAGAGCTGGCCTCCAGCATCTGCCCAAGAATGTGACCCAGACCTCCTGCCCCAGAACCTCCTAAGGGTGAGAACAGGCCTTTGGGACTCTGCCTCCCTCACCCTCACCACCACGACCCGGACCCTGTGTTTCTTGTTTCATTCCTTACTAGTCCAGATAGTCCAGGGTAGGAAGGCTTGGAGGGACAGAGTGTGGGATAGATGTGCACACACTGCAGCTCTGTGTCTGTGTGTGCGTGCAGGGCCATGTGTGTGGGAAAGATGCAAGGAATGTCTCCCTAGGAGGGGAATACCTGCACACTGGTTGAGAACATGTTATTGTGAAAAGGTTCCTTGGAAAGTGCTGTATCCATCAGCTTCATTGAGCAGATAAGGAAAATGAGGCCCAGAGAGAAGAATAGACCTGCCCGAGGTTGGTCATGCTGGGGCTTACCCCAAGAAAAGAGAAGTAAGCGTGATGTGTATATTGGGTTGTGCACATGTGTGCTTGCCAAAAAAAAAAAGGTTTAAACACACACACACACCTCCTCCCCCACTTCTTCCTGCTACAACCATATAAGAGGAAACTGGAGTTTTTGTTTTGTTTTGTTTCGTGTTGTTGTTGTTGTTTTGAGTCAGGGTCTCCTCTGCCACCCAGGTTGGAATGCAGTGGTACCACCTTGGCTCACTGCAGCCTCAACCTCTTGGGCTCAAGCCATCCTCCCACCTTAGCCTCTCAAGTAGCTGGGACTACAGGTGTGCACCATCATGCCTGGATAATTTTTTATTTTTTTACTTTTTGTAGAGATGGTGTCCTGCTATGTTTTCCAGGCTGGTCTCGAACTCCTGGACTCAAGTGATCCATCCTCCTCAGCCTCCCAAAGTGATGGGATTACAGGCATGACCCACCATACTCAGCCCCAGGAGTCTTGATTTATGCCCCTGAAATGGTTTGGGTCCATGTCCCCACCCAAATCTCATGCCAAATCGTAATCCCCAATGTTGGAGGCAGGGCCTGGTGGGAGGTGATTGGATCATGGGGGTGGATTTCCCCCTTGGTGCTGCTCGTGAGTGCTCATGAGAGCTGGTTGTTTATTTTGGTTTTGTTTTTTGTTTTGTTTTGTTGAGATGGAGACTTGCTCTATCACCCAGGCTAGAGTGCAGTGGCATGATCTCAGCTCACTGCAACCTCTGCCTCCTGGGTTCAAGCGATTCTCTTGCCTCAGCCTCCTGAGTAGCACGGATTACAGGCATCCACCACTACATCCAGCTAATTTTTGTGTGTGTCTGTATTTTTGTAGAGACAGCATTTCACCATGTTGGCCAGGCTGGTCTTGAACTCCTGACTTCAGGTGATCCGCCTGCCTTGGCCTCCCAAAGTGCTGGGATTATAGGCATGAGCCACTGCACCCAGCATGAAATCTGGTTGTTTAAAGTGTATCACCTCCCACCTCTCTCTCCTCCTCCTACTCCAGCCATGTAAGATGTGCCTGCTTCCCCTTCTTCCACGACTGTAAGTTTCCTGAGGCCTCCCCAGCCATGCTTCTTGTAGAGCCTGCAGAACCGTGAGACAATTAAAACTCTTCTCTCTATAAATTACTCAATTTCAGTTTTTTTTTTAATGGCAGTGTGATAATGGACTAATACAGCACCTGATCCTCAGTCTGTCCAAGAATGTGACCCAGATCTCCCAGGCTGCAGTGCAGTGGCTTGATCTCGGCTCACTGCAACCTCTGCCTCCTGGGTTCAAGTGATTCTTTTGCCTCAGCCTCCCCAGCAGCTGAGACTACAAGCGTACACCACTGTGCCCAGCTAATTTTTGTATTTTTAGTAGAGACAGGGTTTTACCATGTTGCCCAGGCTGGTGTTTTTTATTAAGAGATGGGGTCTCCCTATATTACCCAGACTGGACTCAACCTCCTGGGCTCAAGCAATCCAGAAGAGCAAAAGAGAAGAGCATGGCATGGCCACAGCGAGTTCCACTTCTTTTTTTTTCTGAGATGGAGTCTCACTCTGTCACCCAGGCTGGAGTGCAGTGGCGCAATCTCGGCTCACTGCAAACTCTGCCTCCCAGGTTCATGCCATTCTCCTGCCTCAGCCTCCCAAGTAGCTGGGACTATAGGCACCTGCCACCACGCCCGGCTAATTTTTTGTATTTTCAGTAGAGATGGGATTTCACCATGTTGGCCAGGATGGTCTCAATCTCCTGACCTTGTGTTCCGCCCGCCTCGGCCTCCCAAAGCGCTGGGATTACAGGCGTGAGCCACTGCACCCGGCCCAGTGAGTTCCACTTCTAAGTGGGCAAGGATCAAATACACAGAAAACGCACATGGATGGTGGGGCCAGCCAAGGGTGGGACTGTTGAGGCTGGAACTCCATAATGGCCAGCTTGTCTCATGCTGGACTTGAAGTTCTTGAGAGCAGGCTCCTACTTTTTTTTTTTTTTTTTTTTTAAGACGGAGTTTAGCTCTGTCACCCAGGCTAGAGTACAGTGGTGCAATCTCAGCTTACTGCAACCTCCACCTCCCAGGTTCAAGTGATTCTCCTGCCTCAGCCTCCCAAGTAGCTGGGATTACAGGCACGCGCCAGCACGCCCAGCTAATTTTTGTATTTTTAGTAGAGACGGGGTTTTGCCATGTTGGCCAGGCTGGTCTGGAACTCCTGACCTCAAATGATCCGCCTGCTTCAGCCTCCCAAACTGCTGGGATAACAGGTGTGAGTCACCATGCCCAGCCTCTAATGCACAAGTGTTCAGCAATGAACGCATGCATCCATGAATGAATGGCTGCTTGACAGTCATTAGCAAATGATTGAAGTTCTGCACTTTCAATGGGAATATAGACTTACACTTTAAGGGACCTTCAGTGGGAAGCATCAGGCAGCCATCAGCATTTATTTCTTAAGCATCTAACATATGCCAGGCTGTTCTGGACATTAGAAATCCCTTCCTTCCTTCCTTCCTTCCCTCCATCCCTCCCTCCCTCCCTCCCTCCTTTCTTTCCTTCCTTCCTTCCTTCCTTCCTTCCTTCCTTCCTTCCTTCTTTCTTTTTCTTTCCAGACAGAGTCTCCCAGGCTGGAGTGCAGCGGTACAATCATAACTTACTGCAGGCTTAAACTCCTGGGCTCAGTCAGCCTCCTGCCTCAGCCTCCTGAGTAGCTGGGACTACACATGCATGCCACCTCATATGGCTAATTTTTTAATTTTTGCAGATACAGGGCCTCACTATGTTGCCCAGGCTGGTCTCAAACTCCTGGGCTCAAGTGATCCTCCACCTCAGCCTCCCAAAGTGATAGGATGACAGGCGTGAGCCACTGTGCCTGGCCAAGAAGGAAACTTTCCTCCAGGAACTCACATTCCAGAGGAGACAGAAGAGGAGTCAGAGAGATTGGAGAGTGGCCTGTGAGAAAAATTCTACATTTTACAGTAGCGGAAACTGAGGCTCAGCAAAGTACATACTTACCCAGGCCACACGGCTGGCAAACAGCAGTGCCAAGATTTGAACCCATGTCTGTGTGACCCCCAAAGAGCCACAGACAGAGATAAATGATGGAGGGAGGTGGAGAGTTTTCTCCCTGGTTCAACAAACCCAAAAGATGTGTCTCAAAGACCAAAAACATCCGCACCTGGGGGCCGGGCACGGTGGCTCACGCCTGTAATCTCAGCACTTTGGGAGGCCGAGGCAGGCAGATCACCTGAGGGCAGGACTTCAAGACCAGTGTGTCCAACATGGCAAAATCTTGTCTCTACTAAAAACACAAAAATTAGCCGGGCATGGTTGCACCTACCTACAGTCCTAGCTACTAAGGAGGCTGAGGCAGGAGAATCACCTGAACCCAGGAGGTGGAGGTTACAGTGAGTCAAGAGCACCCCACTGCACTCCAGCCTGGGCAACAGAGCAAGACTCCATCTCAAAACAACAAACAACAACAACAAAAATATCTGCACCTGGGAAATGCTCAAAGCCTTTTGTATTTCATAGATCCCAGGCCTGAAATATATCAGCTGGTTCCTAATGGCAGTCAGGCTCTTGCCAATCTCAGCATCGCACTGTGATTAAGAGCCCAGTGCTACATCTCCGTGCCGGCTTTTCATCTGTAACATGAAACTATACCTACCCCATAGAGTCTTACAATCATGAAATCAGTTAATAAGTGTAAAATTATTTAAGTTCCCAATACATCGTCAACACTCGGAAATTGTTATTATTACCTCCAGCTTTCGCTTTCTTTTGTGTCCTTTGTTCCCTGATGATTTCTCAGAAGTAACTCAATAAATTTGCCCTCAATACAAATCTCCATTCTCTTAGTCTAGTGATAAAATCCGAGGGTTGGTTGAGAAGGACAGAGAGCAACCTTGGAAAATGTGTTTGTATGACCAGCACGGTTTCACAGGTTAAGTCATCTTCCCCTCCCGACACTTTTTTCAGGCTGGGTCTCGCTCTGTTTCCCAGGCTGGAGTGAAACAGCACAATCATAGCTCACTGCAGCCAGCCTAAACCTCCAGGGCTCAAGCAATCCTCCCAGCTTAGCCTCCCAAATAGCTGGGACAATAGGCCCTCGTCACAACTGCTGGCTAATTTTTTCGTATTTTGGAGGTCTCACTTTGTTGCTCAGGCTGGTCTGGAACTCCTGGGCTCCAGTGATCTTCCCGCCTCAGCTTCCCAAAGTGCGGAGATTACAGGCGTGAGCCACCACGCCCTGCTTGGACACTTTAGAAACGGTGTTTTGGGCTGGGTTTAGGAGCTTTGAACTTTGGGGTTAGCCTGACCTCTAGTGGGCAAACAGAAAACAGTACAAAGCTGGCGGGAGATGCTCAAATGTGGCAAAGCGAAGTCCCCGCCCTGGCAGGACGCTTTATTGAGTAGCTTTTATTGACAGCTTACTAGATGCTGAATTTAAGCACCTCATTGAAGTCCACACAGATTGTAAGTGGCAGGGTTGGGGTCTCCCGACCCTGTCTGGCCTCAGAGCCTTCTTGTTTATCCACAAGGCACAGCGCCTGGCTGGAGAAAACCATCACGTTGCATCCAGACAGGTGACCCAGTGGATAAAGCCCTTCCCTTACATCATTGAAACAACACACACATCCTGTGACAAAGGTTATTACACCCACTTCTTACACCTAGAAGCTGCAGTGCTCAACAGCCTAGCCCAAAGTCATACTCCATCCTTCATTCAATGCTAATTTATCACTCAGTCTTCAGCATAGTGCTGGACACTGGAAATAAATGGAAAGCAAAACACACAAGATCCCTACCCTGCCCCCAAAAGGCTTGGAGATTAATCAGTTGCTACCAGAACTGAGGTCCCCGTTGCACAGGCAAATGATCTTTTTGCTATGACACTAGGAATGCCAGCTGATTTTCTGGGTGGCTAGTTTTTGGTTTATTTGTTTGTTGTTGTTTTTTTGTTTGTGTTTTTGGTTTTTTTGAGACAGACTCTTGTTGTGTCACCCAGGCTGGAGTGCTGTGGTGTGATCTCAGCTCACTGCAACCTCTGTCTCCTGGGTTCAAGCGATTCTCGTGCCTCAGCCTCCCAAGTAGCTGGGATTACAGGCACCCACCACCATACCTGGCTAATTTTTATTAGATGGGATTTCATCATGTTGGCCAGGCTGGTCTCAATCTCCTGACCTCAAGTGATCCACCTGCCTCAGGTGTCCCAAAGTACTGGGATTACAGTTGTGAGCCACTCCCCGCCTGGTCTTCTTACCTGGACTAGAAATTCAGCAAAGATGGGGATACTAGGGCTTAATTTTCTTTTATTCCATCCACAGATCCAGAGCCTGAGTCCAGTTCTGCCTGACTCCAAATTTCACCTTTTTTTCCCTTTTCTTTTCTCTTTTTTTTTTTTTTTTTTGTTTTAATGAGACAAAGTCTTGCTCTGTCACCCAAGCTGGAGTGCAGTGGCACGATTATGACTCACTGCAGCCTCAATCTCCCAGGCTCAAGCAATCCACCCACCTCAGCCTTCCGAGAAGTTGAGACTATAGGCGCACACCACCATGCCTGGCTAATTTTTTTTTTTTTTCATTTTTAAAAAATGTTTTGTAAAGATGGGGTTTCACTGTGTTGCCCAGGCTGATCTTGAACTCCTGGGCTCAAACAACCCTCCCATCTTGGCCTTCCAAAGTGCTAGGATCACAGGCATGAGTCACTGAGCCCTCTTTTCTTTTCCCTTAATTTTTATCTTAAGGACGGGATCTTGCTCTGTTGCCGAGACTAGAGTGCAGTGGCACAATCATAGCTCACTGCAGCCTCAGACTCTTGGCCTCAACCAATCCTCCTGTCTCAGCCTCTCACGTAGCTGGAACTATAGGCACAAACCACCACGCAATCTCACACTTTTAACCACTGCACTATAATACTTTGTCCCTGACTTCTGGGCACTGTTGTTTGATCTACAAAGTTCCATGTGGTTCCATGTACTTACATATGCGTTGTTGGTCTGGGAGTTGGGTTCCTGAGATAATTTTTTTTTTTTAGACGAAGTCATTCTGTCACCCAGGCTGTAGTACAGTGGCACGATCTCAGTTCACTGCAACCTCCACCTCCCGGGTTCAAGGGATTCTCCTGCCTCAGCCTCCTGAGTAGCTGGGACTACAGCAATGTGCCGCCCCACCCAGCTACATTTTGTAAAGTTAGTGGAGACGATGTTTCACTATGTTGGTCAGGCTGCTCTTGAACTCCTGACCTCAGGTGATCTGCCCACCTCGGCTTCCCAAAGTGCTGGGATTACAGGCGTGAGCCCCCTCGCACCTGGCCCCTGAGATAAGGATTAAAGTGCAAATCATTTATCTGAGAATTGACCCCAGGAAGCACTGTGGGGGAATGGGGAAGTATATTAGTCTGCTAAAGCTGCCAAAACAAAATGCCATAGACTGGGTGGCTTAAACAACAGGAATATACTTTCTCACAGTTCTGGAGGCTGGAAGTTCAAGATCAAAGTGCCGGGAGGGTTGGTTTCCTCAGAGGCCTCTCTCCTTGGCTGCAGGTGGCTGACCTCCTGCTGCCTTTTCACATGGTTGTCTGTCTGTGCAGGCAGATGCCTGGTGTCTCTGTGTCCTAATCTCCTCTGTTAATTACAACAGTCGGATTGGATTAGGGCCCACCCTTACAGCCTCATTTTAGCTTACTCACCTCTTGAAAAGCCCTATTTCCAAATGCAGTCACGTTCTGAAGCACTGGGGGTTGAGACTTCAACATGTGAATTGGGAGGGGAGCACACAGTTCAGTCCCTAACAGGAAGTAAGACAGGGGAGGGAAAGACACAAAGAAAGGGCACTTGACTAAGTAGGTTACTGCTGTGGGGAACTGGGGCTGATCCCACTGGGTACATCTGAGACAGTTTAGGACACTCTCTCATGCCTGTAATCCCAGGACTTTGGGAGGCCGAGGTGGGCGGATCACAAGGTCAGGAGTTTGAGACCAGCCTGGTCAACATAGTGAAACCCCATCTCTACTAAAAATACGAAAATTTAGCCAGGCGTGGTGGCGTGTGCCTGTAGTCCCAACTACTCGGGAGGCTGAGGCAGGAGACTCACTTGAACCTGGGAGACAGAGGTTGCAGTGAGCAGAGATTGCACCATTGCACTCCAGCCAGGGCAACAGTGCGGGACTCTGTCTCAAGAAAAAAAAAAAAAAAAAAACACTCTGAAGCTAAGTGTGATGGCTCATGCTTGTAATCCCAGCACTTGGGGAAGCCTAAACGGGTGGATCCCTTGAGTCCAGGAGTTCAAGTCTAGCTTGGGCAACATAGAGAGCCCTCATCTCTACCAAAAGAAAATGAAGAAATAAGGCTAGTGCAGTGGCACTCACCTGTAGTCCCGTCTACTCTAGAGGCTGAGGTGGGAGGATCGCTTGAGCCCAGGAGGTCAAGATTGCAATGAGCTGTGATTGCACCACCGTACTCCAGCCTGGGCCACAGAAAAAGACCTTGTCTAAAAAATAAATAAATAAAAATAAAATAAACACTCTCAGGGTGATCCTTCCCTGCTGAGGAACAAGGAGTGGGGTGTTTATCTTTCATTGCCCATCTGTGTTGTCAATGGCTGCTTCCAGGACATTAGCTCCCCAGCACTCACAGTCTAAGAGAAAGTATTCGGGCTGACAGATGCAGCTGCTCACAGCAGCATGCAGTCAGCATGAAAAGGGACAGTGAGTGGGTGAGGATTTGGGTGGGGCACTGACTGTCTTGCCATGCCACCCCATAAACCCCCTAAGTCCATCAGATTCTTTTTTTTGAAATAGGATCTTGCCCTATCACCCAGGCTGGAGTGCAGTGGCCCAATTGTAGCTCACTGCAACCTTGACCTCCTGGGCTCAAGTGATTCTCCCACCTCAGCTTCCCAAGTAGCTGAGACTACATTTGTGCACCACCATGCCTCACTAACTTATTTAAATTATTTTTTGTAGAGATAGGGCCTCACGATGTTGCCCAGGCTGGTCTCGAACTCCTGGCCTCAAGTGATCCTCCTGCCTTGGCCTCTCGAAGTGCTGGGATTACAGGCATATGCCACAATGCTCAGCCTACCTGATTCTTATGTTATGGTACCTGGCTCTGAGCCAACTCTAGTTTGTTTCAATAGCAGATCTTTAAGTGATTTTTCTACCAATTGTATGTGCCAACAAATTGCTAAGTCAAGTCAGAGCATTTCCATTACAGCCTGCTTGGTTTCCTGTTTTTGCTACTCTTTCCATCCCAGAGCGGGAGCAATTTCACTGTCTCACATTCCAGCTCAAGCTTATGAGTCAGGACTCTTTGGGCCCAGTGCAGTGGCTCACGCCTGTAATCCCAGCACTTTAGAAGGCGGAGGCAGGCAGTTCACCTGAGGTCAGGAGTTTGAGAACAGCCTGGCCAACACGGTGAAATCCCATCTCTACTAAAAATACAAAAATTAGCCAGGCATGGTGGCATGTTTCTGTGGTCCCAGCTATTCAGGAGGCTGAGGCAGGAGAATTGCTTGAACCCAGGAGGCAGAGGTTGAAGTGAGCTGAGATTGTGCCATTGCACTCCAACCTGGGTGACAGAGCAAAACTCCATCTCAGAAAAGAAGAAAGAAAGAAAGAGAGAGAAAGAGAGAGAAAGAGAGAAAGAAAGAAAGAAGAAAGAGAAAGAAGAAAGAAAAGAAAGAAAGAAAGAAAGAAAAAGAAAGAAAGAAAGAAAGAAAGAAAGAAAGAGAAGGGAAGAAAGAGAAGGAAGGGAAGGAGAAAAGGAAAAAGAAAATCAGGACTCCTTGGTTCCAAGTTGCAGAACCTCAGTACAAATTGGCTTAAAAATAGAGAGGGTGGGTTTATAGGCTGAAGTTACTGAATATGCCAGGCACTACTGCATTGGGTGTCCAAAAAAGTAGCTTTGGGAATGTGTCCTTTTAAACCCCTTAGTTCAGTTTTTCTGTGCTGGCTTCTATGGAAGGCAGGCTGTCACTATGAAGTGGCACAGATGACCCCAAGCAGCCCCAGGTCTACATCCTATGGATACCTCTACCAGTTAAGATGCTTTTTGGAGACTCATAACCAAAAAGCTGACTCAACAAGACAGACAGCACCCAGAGACAGAGGCCAGAGGTGGGCTGGGCTTTCAGCTCAGTTGATTCATCTGCACCAAGATGAATCTTTATTCTGTCTCTTTACTCTGCCCATTCACAGCACCAGCTTCATCCTCGATCTGGCTTAAATGTATTAAAGCATCCTTTTCAGAAGCTCCCAGCAAGACTTTCTTTGCACCTCTTGGCCCAAATTGATTTTAACTTGTCCACCCTTGAACTAGTCACTGCCAAGAAAATGGATTATTATGATTAACTTAAGATAATTATCTGGGGGTAATGAATTTTAGAGAGTCAACCACTATGTCCACCAAGAGATGTGTCTTTCGTCTTTCAAATCATTTCCATGCAACTCAACCTATGATGTCATTTACATCATGACTCAATATACATTCATATAAATATAAATTTCCCGAAACAATATTTATTCTTACTATATATGATGCACCGTTAGTTCTACTCTATACTGCATTGTTTGTTAAATGTTGATTTTTAAATTTTATTTATTATTATTATTTTTTTTTTTTTGAGACAGGGTCTCACTCTGTTGCCAAGGCTGGAGTGCATTGGCGCAATGTTGGCTCACTGCAACCTCTGCCTCCTGGGTTCAAGCGATTCTCCCACCTCAGCTTCCCAAGTGGCTGGGATTTCAGGTGCTCACCACCACGCCCGGCTAAATTTTGTAGTTTTTAGTAGAGAGGGAGTTTCACCATGTTGGCCAGGCTGGTCTCAAATTCTTGACCTTAAGTGATCCATCCGCCTTGGCCTCCCAAAGTGCTGGGATTACAGGCATGAGCCACCGCGCTTGGCCAAATGTTGATTATAATTACTAAATTGTATAACAAGCCATTAATGGGTCACAACTCACAATTTAAAATATGCTATACAGCCTACTCTGGGCACACTGCCTGTGGGGTAGCAGTACAAAAAAAAAAAAGAAATATGCTGTACATACTTCCTGCTGACAGGTCTAAAAAAAAAGAAAAAGAAAAATGCTGTACTGAAATAACTGGCTTAGAAAGGGGACTTTTTGCCCAATGATTCCAGCAAAAATTCCACGCCTGACTACTCTTCTTCTTCTGGTTCACATTCTCTCATGACACGCTTGACTCTTAGGGTTCCAGCGGAGTCATGGGTCCATCCATGAACCATGGCAGTGACTCTGACTGGCCAGGATTGGGTCCCACTCTTAACCCTGGAACCAGGGGACTGTGCTCAGCACCGCTAAAGCTGCATGGACTGAGAGTCAGTGAGGAGTAGCTCTTCACGGAAAAAAAAAGTTCTTAAAGCAGAAAAAAAATGAAAACAGGTGCTGCTCAAGGAAAAATAACAAGTTTCCACTATTATCCCACTCCATTTGAGAAACCAATAAAGACTTTAGATAGCTTTAGACAGGTGGAGATCAAGAGTTCTGAACCCAACAGTGTGAGGCTCTGCATCCAGTAATCCAGGCTTCTAGTCAACTCCTGACCTTGGACTTCAGATTTATTAGGTTGCTGCAAAAGTAGTTGCGGTTTTTGCCATTACTTTTAAAGTTGGACTTTTCTCTCCTCTCTCTGCCTAAATTCCAGGCTGGACCACCTGCATACACCTAGAATCTTGCCTAGTTTAATATTCCCTCTATGTAACTCAGGGATCAGAATCTCACCCTTGGACCCCAGCCTGGATGCCTGGGGCCATATCACTTCTGATAACCTATTTACCCATCTACCTTCCTGCCAGGGTCTCCAAATATCACCTCCTGGATTCCCCAGTGACCTGCTCCACCTGCCTGAGTGACCTGGCAGAGATGGCCGCCTTTTGATGGGAAACAAGACATTAGTATGGTCTTGTTGGTAAAGACAAGATGTTGGTAAACAAGACATTTATAATAACTCAGACAATTCCTCCTTCCATTGGAAGATAGCCTGGCTCCATGGGGCTACTGGGACATGACAAGTTATGTTTAGCACTACTGTGTTTTGTTTCCTGGTTCTCAAGTTGTGGCAGAGATTCTTCAGGTTCTTACCCAGCCCATTTCTTCTTCTTCCTGAGCACAAAACTGGACTATATTTCCCAGCCTCCCTTGCAGTTAGGAGTAGTCATGTGACTGAGTCTGGCCAATAAACTGAGCATAAGCAAGGCACCACTTCCAAGACTGGCCCAGTGAAACCTCCTACATGCTGTCTTCCATTGTTTTTCCCCATCTCCCAGTTGATTAGAAAAATTCAAGGTCCTAAATGGGATCTGTACTAGTCAACTCAGGCCGCCATAACAAAACACCATCAACTAGGTGGCTTCAACAACAGAGATTTATTTTCTCACAGTCCTGGAAGTTGAAAGTATGAGATCAGGACACGGTGGCTCACGCCTATAATCTCAGCACTTTGGGAGGCTGAGGTGGATGGATCACCTGAGGTCAGGATTTTGAGACCAGCCTGGCCAACATGGTGAGACCTTTTCTCTAATTAAAAACACAAAAATTAGTCGGCATGGTGACAGATGCCTGTAATCCCAGCTACTCAGAAGACCGAAGCAGGAGAATCGCTTGAACCCAGGAGGCAGAAGCTGCAGTGAGCCAAGATGGCACCACTGCACTCCAGCCTGGGCGACAGAGTGAGATTCTGTCTCAAAAAAAAAAAAAAGAAAGAAAGAAAGTATGAGATCAGGGAGTCAGCATGTCAGGTTCTGGGGAGGGCCCTCTTCCTGGCTGGCTGGCTGACAGCCACCTTCTCACTGTGTTCTCACATTGGCAGACAGAGAGAGAGCCCTGGTGCCTGCTCTAGCGTCTTTTCTTATGAGAACACTACTCCCATCATGAAGGCGCTACCATGGTGACTTCCTCTAAATCTAATTAGCTCCCAAAGGCCCCATCTCTAAATTCCATCACAGTGGGGGTCAGGGCTTCAACATATGAATTGGGGCGAGGAGAGCACAATTCAGTTCATAGCAGTGGTCCCTGAATGACCTGCCTTCTATTACGTTGTAAGAAATACATTTTTATTGTGTAGAACACTGAGCTTTGGGGAGACCTCTCATTACAACAGCTCATGTTGTTCACCTTAACAGATGCATCAGATCAATCCTAGCTCCTATTCCCTCACCTTAGTGAATAGAGCTAAGCCCACCAGACCAACAACTCCAAATGCACATGTGTGTGTGTCTGTGTGTGTGTGTGTGTGTGTGTTTTCAGAGCCTCATGCTCTGCCAGTCAAGCTAGCTGGGTGCAAATTTGTGAAGAACATAAAATATAAAATCTTACTGCATCTATTCTTTCCCTCTTCTCCAATCACTTCCCCACACAGAATCCCAAGTGGCCCTTTACAATGCAAATGTAATTATATCACTCCCCTAATCAAAATCTTCAGCATCTGCCTCTTGCTCTTTGGAAATCTTCACCAGGGCAAATCAACACAGCCCCTGAACTGAACAAGCAGCTGTTGATCTGGCAGATGAGTTCTATTCTTTTTTTAAATTCTTTTTTGAGACAAGGTCTGGCTTTGCCAGCAAGGCTGGAGTACAGTGGCATGATCACGACTCACTGCAGCCTCAACCTCCCAGGCTCAAGTGATCCTCCCACCTTTGCCTCCTGAGTAGCTGGGACTACAGGCACACACCACCACATGTGGCTCATCGTTTTATTTTATTTTATTTTGTAGAGATGGGGTCTTGCCATGTTGCCCAGGCTGGTCTCACTCTCTTGCCCTCAAGCAATCTTCCCATCTCAGCCTCCAAAAGTGCTAGGATTATAGGCATGAGCCACTGTGCCCAGTCAGATGAGTTCTTTTCAATCCCCATCAGATAGGCGAGTCTGGAGCAGTTCAATTCACTTGGGACAGACAGTTGTACACATTTGAGGTCTAGCCCAGAGCTATAGTAACTCTCCTGCTGTCTGTCACAACATAGTCCCAAGGGGCCTTGATCTTCTGGGCCTCCCACAGAACATCCCTCAGGTCCACTATATTGATGACGCCATGTCAATCAGACCTGGTGAGCAGGAAGTGGAAGATATCTGAACATTCTGGTGTGCCACAGGATGGTAGATAAATCCTACAAAGATCCAGGAACCTGTCACATTGGTGAAGTTTTCCTTGCAGCCTAGTGGTCTGGGGCATAGAAAGACGTCTCCTCCAAGAAAGAGGAAAGAATATTGGACCATGCACTTACTTACTTGTTTTTGTTTCTGTTTTTGTTTTTTTTTGACAGAGTCTCAGCTCACTGCAACCTCTCCCGCCCCAGTTCAAGTGATTCTTCTGCCTCAGCCACCTGAGTAGCTGGGATAACAGGTGCACACCAGTGCGCCCAGCTAATTTTGTATTTTTAGTAGAGACAGGGTTTCACCATGTTGGCCAGGCTGGTCTCACCTAACCTCAGGTGATCTGCCCACCTCGGCCTCCCAAAGTGCTGGGATTACAGGCATGAGCCACCGTGCCTGGCCTGCACCATTCACTTACTATCACTAAGAAAAACCTAGCATTGGTCAGGCGCGGTGGCTCACACCTGTAATCCCAGCACTTTGGGAGGCCAAGGCAGGCGAATCATGGGGTCAAGAGATCGAGACCAGCCTGGCCAACATGGTGAAACCCCGTCTCTATTAAAAATACAAAAATTAGCCGGGCATAGTGGCACATGCCTGTAGTCCCAGCTACTTGGGAGGCTGAGGCAGGAGAATTGCTTGAGCCAGGGAGGTGGAAGTTGCAGTGAGCCAAGATCCCTCCACTGAACTCCAGCCTGGTGACAGAACAAGACTCCGTCTTGGAAGAAAAAAAAAGAAAAAAAGAAAAACCTAGCATTAGCAAGGTCTTTGGTGTTTTAGAGACAGCTCATACCATCCTTTGGGCTCCTGCTTCTTGCTAACTCAGACAAAAAATATATTAGTTTTGAAGTAGACATAGAGCGAAATAGAGCTTTGTAGTAGGTTTCAGCTGCAATACAAATGGTTCTGCAACTTGGGCCATGCAGCATGGCAGGTCCCATGGCATAGAGCTATCTGGGGTGGAAAATGACACCATGTGGAATCTCTGGCAAGCCCCACTAGAGAGTTACAACAAATACCCATAGGGTTCTGGAGCAAGGCCATGCCATCTGCAACAGAGAACTCTTCAACATTGGAAAAAGCAGCTCCTGGCATGCTACTGGGCCCTAGTAGAGATGGCGTACTTAACCATGGGATGCCTATCGTGAGCCAGTAATTGTCAGACCCACCAAGTCTTCAGCTTGAAAAGTACAGCAGAAATCCGTAGTACAGTGGAAACAGCACCTTCAGGATCAGTCCTGGGCAGGTCCAAAGTTCAATTAAGTTATAGAAAGATGTGACCCGGACCTACATGTTCCCTGCCTCATTGCTCTGATGCCTTCCTCAGCTCATGCTTACATCCTCATGAAGGGTTTCTTTTTTTTTTTTTTTTGAGACAGAGTCTTGCTCTATCGCCCAGGCTGGAGTGCAGTAGCGCGATCTCGGCTCACTGCAAGCTCCGCCTCCCGGGTTCATGCCATTCTCCTGCCTCAGCCTCCCGAGTAGCTGGGACTACAGGCACCCACCGCTATTCCTGGCTAATTTTTTTTTTTTTTTTTGTATTTTTAGTAGAGACGGGGTTTCACCATGTTAGCCAGGATGGTCTCGATCTCCTGACCTCGTGATCCACCCACCTTGGCCTCTCAAAGTGTTGGGATTACAGGTGTGAGCCACCGCGCCCAGCCAAGGGTTTCTTATGTACGGTTGATGGAGAAGGAGAGACCCCAAGCCAAGTTTATGCACGGGATGTCTCCTCTGTTGGTGAGAGCTGAAGATGTCCTGCTGCTACACTAGACTCCCAGGCAGGGGCAGCTTAGGAAGGCTGGACAAGCTTTGGATGGTATACCCAGCCATTGACTTTGTGAGAAGAGAGAAGTTGCCTGACATGAGCGTATATGCAGACATCTTGGCAGTGGTGAATAGCTTAAATGGTTGGCAGGGAGCCTTGAAGGAGTGAGATTGGAAGACAGGAGAACCTGAAGCAGAAGTATGTAGATGGATTTGTGGGAGAGGTGCCAACTGTGTGGATCTTCAAGTCTCATGTCAATGCCCACCAGAGGGTATCTTCCAAAAGACAGCATTAAACAACTGGGCGGACAGGCTGACTGGTCCAGTGGAGGCCCGCCAGATTGTGTACCCAGCCGTAACTGTGTTGGCACAGTGGGTCCTTGAATAGACTAACCATGGTGGCACAGACGGAGGCTTGCTAAGAGCTCAATAACATGGGCTCCCTTTCACCAAGACTAATCTGCTGGCTGGGCACAGTGGCTCATGCCTGTAATCCCAGCCCTTTGGGAGGCTGAGGAGGGCAGATTGCTTGAGCTCAGGAGCTCAAGACCAGCCCAGGTAACCCAGCAAGATCCCGTCTCTAGTAAAAATAAAAATTAAAAAATCAGCTGGGCATGGTGACACATGCCTGTAGTCCCAGCTACTCAGGAGGCTGAAGTGGGAGGATCGCTTGAACCCAGGAAATCGAGGCTGTCGTAAGCTGTGATTGCACCACTGCACTCCAGCCTGGATGACAGAGTGAGACACTGTCTCAAAAAAAAAAAAAAAAAAAAAAAGGCCATGTGTGGTGGCTCATGCCTGTAATCCCAGCACTTTAGGAGGCTGAGGCAGGCATATCACCTGAGGTCAGGAATTTGAGACCAGCCTGGCCAACATGGTGAAACCCAGTCTCTACTAAAAATACAAAAATTAGCTGGGTATGGTGGTGCACACCTGTAATCCCAGCTACTCAGGAGGCTGAGGCAGGAGAATCAGTTGAACCCGGGAAGTGGAGGTTGCAGTGAGCCGAGATCACACCACTGCACTTCAGCGTGGGAGACAAAGCAAGACTCCATCTAAAAAAAAAATGGGGGCAACTTGGCCCCAGAAGGGACCATAGGCAATGTGTGGAGATATTTTTGGTTGTCATAATGGGGGAAGGGATGCTACTAGCATCTAGCATATAAAGACCAAGCATGTAATTAAACATCTTACAACGTAAAGGGCAGTCTCCCACAACAAAAGATTGTCCAGCCTCAAGGTTGAAGAACTATTAGACTAAAGCCTGTTGTGCCTTTTCTTTTTTTTCTTTCTTTTTTTTTTTTTTTTTTGATGGAGTTTTGCTCTTGTCGCCCAGGCTGGAATGCAATGGTGCAATCTCAGCTACTGCAACTTCTGCCTCCTGGGTTCAAGCGATTCTCCTGCCTCAGCCTCCTGAGTAGCTGGGATTACAGGCGCCCACCACCACACCCAGCTAATTTTTTTGTATTTTTACTAGAGACAGGGTTTCACCATGTTGGTCAGGCTGATCTTGAACTCCTGACCTCAGGTGATCCACCAGCCTCAGTCTCCCAAAGTGCTGGGATTACAGGTGTGAGCTACCGCTCCCGGCTTTTTTCTTTTCTTTTCTTTTCTTTTTAAGACAGGGACTTGCTCTGTCACCCAGGCTGAAGTGCAGTGGTGTGATCATAGCTCACTGCAGCCTTGACCTCCTGGACTCAAGCAATCTTCCCACCTCAGCCTCCTGAGTAGCTGGGACTACAGGCACACGCCACCATCCCTGGCTAATTTTTTAATTTTTGTAGAGATGAGTCTCGCTACGTTGCTCAGGATAGTCTTGAACTCCTAGGCACAAGTGATACTCCTGCTTCCGCCTCCCAATGTGCTGGGATTTCAGGCGTAAGCCACCCCACCTGGTCCTGTTGTGCTTCTCTGATGGCCAGTCCAGCCTTGTAATCATAAAGGTGATATTGAAGGCAGATCTTCATCTTGTTCCCCGAGCGTGTGTCCATGCTGCAGGGATAAGAATGTGATTTATCTAAACTCTTGCCACACTAGGGAGTATTAATTTATTTACCCTCTGCTGGAGGCCAGGTGCTGGTATCCAGTAGAGGTCCTCCCGCGGAAAAGAGCAGACCACGAAAACACAATCTCACGGG
Organism: Pan troglodytes; assembly: GCF_028858775.2. Taxonomy (NCBI): domain Eukaryota; kingdom Metazoa; phylum Chordata; class Mammalia; order Primates; family Hominidae; genus Pan; species Pan troglodytes. The sequence goes on from NC_072416.2 coordinate 27,133,979, forward strand.
AGTCCACTAGGGGGCAGCCATCAACAGCATCCACTTGCTAAAGTCGCTTCAAATCAAATGAAACTAAAGCTGGAAATCCACGGGCACAGGGAAAACAGACCGTTATCTCACCCCTTATGCAAGAATGAACTCAAACTGGATTAAATATTTAAACATAAGATCTGAAACTGCAAAACCACTATAAGAAAATATAAGGGATAGAAAGGAACAAAATAGGCCCGGTGCTGTAATCCCAGCGCTTTGGGAGGCCGAGGAGGGCGGATCACTTAAGGTCGGCAGTTCGAGGCCAGCCTGGCCAACGTGGTGAAACCTCTCTCTACTAAAAATGCAAAAATTATCTGAACATGCAAAGGTGCATGCCTTTAGTCCCAGATACTCAGGAGGCTGAGGTGGGAGGATCACTTGAACCCAGGAGGTCAAGGCTGCAGTAAGCCGAGATCACCCCACTGCACTCCAGCCTGGGCAATAGAGCCAGACCCTGTCTCAAAAAAATAAACAAAACATAATTTATATACAGTTGACCCTTGGACAACATGAAGGTTTGGGGCACCAACCCTCCATGCAGTTGAAAATGCAAATGTTATCTTCTGACTTCCCCAAAACTTAACTATTAATACTAATAGCCCACTGTTGACTGGGAATCTTATCAATAACATAGACAGTTGATGAATACATATTTTGTATGGTAAATATATCATATACTATATTTTTACAATATAGTAAGCTAGAGAAAATATTAAGAAAATCAAAAGGAAGAGAAAAATTATTTACTATTTGTTAAGTATAAATAGATTATCATAAAGATCTCCATCCTTCCAAAAGTCTTTAAAAAAAAAGAAAAAAAATTGCCTCAGGTCTAGGAGTCTTGAAAAAGAATAATTTATTAGAAAAAAAAGAACTTCATGCTGAGTAGACTGAAGAGGAGGAGGAAAAGGAGGAGTTAGTCTTAACTGTTTCAAGGGTATTTTATGGTAGTAAATGACAAAATAGGCTACCATCTACATATATTTTATGCACTCATGCCATACCTATTTTTTAAATTTTTTCGATATTTCTAGGCTATGCAGTTTGTCTGCAAATTTCTTTTTTCTTTTTTCTTTTGCTTTTTTTTTTTTTTTTTTTGGAGGCAGGATCTCAGTCTGTCACCCAGCCTGGAGTGCAGTGGTGTGATCTCGGCTCACTACAACCTTCACCTCCTGGGCTCAAGTGATCCTCCCACCTCAGCCTCCCAAGTAGCTGGGACTACAGGCACACACCACCATGCCCAGCTAATTCTTTAATTTTTTGTAAAGACAGGGTCTCAATTTGTTGCCCAGGCTGGTCTTGAACTCCCAGCCTTAAGCAATTCTCCCACCTTGGCCTCCCAAAGTGCTGGGATTACAGACATGAGACACCACACCTAGCCTAAGTTTTTTCAAATTATTGCAAATCTCCTAAACATGTTCCAATACATTTATTGAAAAAAATCCATGGACTCAAGAAGTTCAAACCCAGGTTGTTCAAGGGCCAACTGCAGATAGATTAGATAGATAGATGATTGATAGATAGATAGATAGATAGATAGATAGATAGATAGATAGATAGATAGACAGACATAATTTTGGTAGCATATTATACATTGGTTTTTACTGTGCTTTTCACTTATCTATATATATCTTGGACACCTTTCCACAACAGTAAATAGTATGCCATCTAATTCCATTTTTTTTTTTTTTTTTTGAGACAGAGTTTCACTCTTGTCGCCCAGGCTGGAGTGCAGTGGCGTGATCTCGCCTCACTGCAATCTCCACTTTCCGGGTTCCAGCGATTCTCCCACCTCAGCCTCTCGAGTAGCTGGGATTACAGGCGTGTGCCATCACGCTTGGCTGATGTTTGTATTTTTAGTAGAGACAAGGTTTCACCATGTTGGCCAGGCTGGTCTTAAACTCCTGACCTTAAGTGATCCACCTGCCTCAGCCCTCCCAAAGTGCTGGGATTACAGGCATGAGGCACTGTGCCTGGCCCATATATAGAATCGGGGTCTCCCCTTCCCCGGATCTCTCTTTTCCAGGATTCCCCCTGCCTCGATCTCCAGAGACTGTGTTTGTGCATACCCTGCCCTCCGGTTTTTCCACATAAAACCAGGTTTTTTTTGCAGGATTTAAGCTACTCCCAGACCTTGGCACAGACTTGCCCTGCCCTCAAAAACAAGGCACTCACCCACCCGGCTTGTCCCAAGTGGCAGCACCACTCCAGCACCTGCCTGCTTGTGCTCACTCCTCAGCGCTTTCAGGTTTTCACATTTTTTCCAGAGTTTACAGTTGTTATCTGCACAGGGTTGATCCAGGATGGGAGTGAATTTTTGCCTTACTTTTTTTTTCTGAAGAATGGGGTCTTGCTATGTTGCCCAAGCTGGTCTCCAACTCCTGGGCTCAATCTTCCCACCTGGGCCTCCCAAAGCACTGGGATTACAGATGTGAGCCAGCGCACCCAGCTTGCCTCACTCTTTAACTGCCACATTTCACCTTCAGAAATGTCACAACCCAGCTGGGCGTGGTGGCTCACACCTGTAATCCCAGCTACTTGGGAGGCTGAGGCAGGAGAATTGTTTGAACCCAAAAAGTGGAGGTTGCAATGAGTTGAGATTATGCCACTGCACTTCAGCCTAGGCGACAAGAGCAAAACTCCGTCAAAAAAAAAAAAAAAATGAAAGAAAGGAAAGAAGGAGGGAGGGAGGGAGGAAGGAAAGAAAGGAAGGAAGAGAAAGATCACAACTCTTCAACCCTCCTGTCTTCAGAGCAACAGGTGGTATGGGCCATCAGATCCCAGATCATTTGAGCAATTTAAGATGGAGTGTGGTTTTGGTTTTTGTGTGTGTTGACAAATAAAACACTGTCAGCATGACCTTGGAAGGGCCGCTTCACCTCAGTTCTCATTTATAAAACTGAATGTCAATGAGTCTTTCCTTGCAGGCTTGCGCAGAAGTTCAATGAGAAAGCACAGTGATGGTTGATATTTTTGTGGCACTTACAGTGTACAGGTACTGCTGCTCAGGTACTTTATTCCCTGCCACAGCCCATCAGTGAGGTCCTGTGATTATCGGCTCCATCTGATGGTGAGGACATGAAAGCACAGTGAGTTTACGTGATTTGCTCAGTACCCTTCATGGAGTACGTGGTGGAGCTGGGATTTGAACCAAGGCCATGTGGTGCCTGCATCCGTGCACCTAATCATGTGGAACCTATAATGTGGGGTTTGTTTTTGTTTTGTTTTGTTTTGAAGAGTCAGTGTCAGGCCAGGTGCAGTGGCTCATGCCTGTAATCCCAACACTTTGGAAGGCCAAGGAGGGCCAATAAATAGCTCGAGCTCAGGAGTTCGAGACCAGCCTGGGCAACATAGTGGGACTCCCTCTCTACTAAAAATACAAAAATATAGCCGGGCGTGGTGGTGCACACCTGTGGTCCCAGCTACTTGGGAGGCTGAGGCAGGAGGATCACTTGAACCCAAGAGGTGGAGGTTGTAGTAAGCTGAGATCACACCTTTGCACTCCAGTCTGGGTGACAGAGCAAGACCCTGTCTCAAAAAAAAAAAAAAATTGCAAAGAGCCAGTGTCTCACTCTATTGACCAGACTAGAGTGCTGTGGTGCAATCATAGCTCACTGCAGCCTCAAACTCCCAGGCTGAAATGATCCTCCCTCCTCAGCCTCCCAAGTAACTGAGACTACAGTCGTGAGCTACCACGCCCAGCCGAATGTGGTGTTTCTTCATCCTGGGTCTGCATCAGAATCACCTGGGCTTCCCTCAAAGACCTGCTGAATCAGAATCTCCAGCCTCTGTATTTGGAAAAATCTCCATGCCTTGGCATTGAATCAGTGCCGAAATATGAACATCCTTACCTCCTGGTCTCCCTTTTCCTGATTCACAGGGGAGGATTGCTGCTGCCAGCCTCTTATGGAGTCTCAACCAAGTTGCAGGCCTAGATTATTAGGGTAACCTCTGACCCATTCCTGATAGATCTATGTCACCAGCCTGAGCAACAGGTGGAACAGGCTCCAGGAGCTTCGGCAGGAAACAGCTGCCCCTGCCCCTTGGATCATCCATACCCGCGTGGCTGAAGCTGTAACTCTGGTCATGTGGCCTCTGGCAAAGATGCTATGAGCCATGGTGTGTGTCACCCAATCTCTGCATTCTAAATAAACCACACCTGGCAACCCCACGCTCTCCTGAGCCCCTGCAAGTTCCTGGAACCTCCCAGGATGCTCTTGATGATAATTACAGTTCAGTTGTAAGTTGAAGGACTTAGGAACCCACGGTACCAACCATACTGAGAATCCTGAACATTAAAATGGGAATGTCTTCAGTTCTCATACCCTTCTAGAACATTCCCTTCTCAAATCTAAATTCATTCACGTGTCTTTTATGATCCTACACTATCTGACCTCTGCTCATCTGTCAGGCCCAAGCCCTACCACTCCCCACAACCCCAACCCCAATAACCACACTTCATTCAACCACATTGGCCTTTTGACTCTTCCCTCCCTCTCCCCTTTTTTTAGAGGCAGGGTCTTACTCTGTCACCCAGACTGGAATGCGGTGGCATGATAAAAGCTCCTCGAAGCCTCGACCTCTGGGGCTCAAGCGATCCTCCCACCTCAGCCTTCTAAGTAGCTGGGACTACAGGCAAGCACTAACATGCTCAGTTAATTTTTTAGTGTTTTGGTGTTTTTTGTTTTTTGTTTTGAGACAGAGTCTTACTCTGTCTCCCAGGCTGGAATGCAGTGGCACGATCTCCGCTCACTGCAAGCTCCACCTCCCAGGTTCACACCATTCTCCTGCTTCAGCCTCCCAAGTAGCTGAGACTGCAGGCGCCCGCCACCACACCCAGCTAATTTTTTGTATTTTTAGTAGAGATGGGGTTTCACTGTGTTAGCCAGGATGGTCTCAATCTCCTGACCTCATGATCTGCCCACCTCGGCCTCCCAAAGTGCTGGGATTACAGGCATGAGCCACCGCGCCCAGCCAGTTTATTTTATAGAGACAGGGTGTCACTATGTTGGCCAGGCTGGCCTCAAACTCCTGAGCTCCAGTGATCCTCCCACCTCAGCCTCCCAAAGTGCTGGGATTACAAGTGTGAGCCACTGTGCCTGCCTAAATTTCTCTTGATCAAACCTCAGGGCCTCAGCACTTGCTGTTCACCCTACCAAGAAAGTTTTTCCCCTAGAACTTCCTATGGCTAACTCTTTCTTGTCAATCAAATGTCAAGTCAAATGTCACCTCTTCACGGAGGCCTTTTCTGACCACCCAATGTTAAGTCACCCTTGCTCTCTGCCTCCCCATCACTCTCCATCTCACTACCCTGCTTTATTGTCTTCCCAGCACTTACTTCATTCTAAAGCTGGGTTTCACCATGTTGGCCAGGCACAGTGGCTCACACCTATAATCCCAGCACTTTCGGAGGCTGAGGTGGGCGGATCACCTGAGGTCAGGAGTTCCAGACCAGCCTGGCCAACATGGTGAAACCTTGTCTCTACTAAAAATACAAAAATTAGCCGGGTGTGGTGGCATGCGCCTGTAATCCCAGCTATTCGGGAGGCTGAGGCAGGAGAATCGCTTGAACCTAGGAAGCGGAGGCTGCAGTGAGCTCAGATCACGCCACTGCATTCCAGCCTGGGTGACAGAGGGAGACTCCATCTCAAAAAAGAAAAAAAAAAAAAGAGGGTCCTTGAATAATACATTGTTTCATTCAACATCAGTGGTTTCACCATAACTCAATCGCCAGCCGGGGCCACTATCTGGAATTCGCACACTCTCCCCCCATCTGCATGGGTTACCTCATTAGGTTTCCTCCGACATTGTAAAGCTGTGCCTGTTCGGGGAACCGGGCGTCTACATGGTCCCAGTGTGAGTGAGTGTGTCTGTGAGTGTGCCTTGTGATGGAGTGTGTCTTGCCGGGATGGGGTCGCATCATGCACCCTGGGCTGCCAGGACAGGCTCAGGCCACCCGAGACCATGAACTGGAATAAACAGGAAAATAACAATCTTACATGTTTTTCTTAATCTTTCTTAAAAGTATGTATAGCTCACATTCATTTCAATGTTCAATAGGAGAAGTGTGTTGGTCTTTATTTAGAAGTTTGGTGATGTTTTTGTGACCAGAAATATGCCGTAAGAATTTAACTCTTGTTAATATCAATAAACCTGTGGTAAAACTGGTTTTGTTACGTGTTGTTTCGCTTAAAGTCACAGTTTCCAATAACCTGTTAATGACGTTAGGTGAGGACTTACTGTGCCTGAGATGGGCACTGGTGTGACAGACACCATTAGGAGCACCTAACAGGGAGGGCGAGCTCACCCCCTGAGTTTGAACCCTGACTCCATCACTATTAGTGGGGGCCCTGGACCCACCTCTGGGGTATATAACCTGAGGTTTCCTTCTGTAAGCCCGGGGTTTCTTCCTCTGTAAAACAGGGAGAAGAATCAGGCCTCCTTCACCAGGTCATCACAAGGATAAGTGAGATAGTACCTGTTAAGCCTGTAGTACAGCACCAGGCCTATAGGACCAGCAACCCCGGTTGCAGAGTCGGGGAGAGGAGGGCGGGGCAGATATTTGCTGGCAGCATCACTCACAAAGCCTGAGAGATGACCTAGATGAGCGAAGGCTTCCCCGTCTGCACTTCGTCCAGGGAGGCTCAGCAGTGCGAGGGGAGACTCCAGGCCAGCACTCTGCTTTAATCTATCAAGCTTGTCACTGCTGCGGAAGCCAGACAGAACCACTTATCAAGAGTCATTCTGGGGCCCCACAAATAATTCCCCAACCCCTGCCATGAGCTTAGGGAAGACACAGGTGAGGCAGACAAGGTCTGTGCCCTCTGGGAATCTTATCTCAAAGCTGAGACAAGATAAAAACAAAGATAATAGGAGACTCGCTGTCACAAGGCGATATGTTGGTCTGTTTACAGAGGGCCAGCTCTGCTCCTGTTCTCCACGGGAAATGTTGGCCACATGCAGTAAAATGGAGTTGGTGGAGTGGGGGAGACACTGCTCTCCCTGGCAAGACACATCCCGTTTTCTTGGAGGTTTTCATGTTGTTTTGTTTGTTTGTTTGTTTGAGACAGAGTCTCACTCTGTCACCCAGGCTAGAGTGCAGTGGCAAGATCAGAGCTCATTGCAACCTCCACCTCCTGGGCTCAAGCGATCCTCCCACCTCCGTCTCCCGAGTAGCTGGGACTACAGACATGCACCAACACATCCAGCTAATTTTTGTATTTTTTATGGGAACGGGGTCTCACTGTTGTTGCCCAGGCTGTTCTCAAACTCCTGGGCTCAAGCACTTTGGCTTCCCAAAGTGCTAGGATTACAGGTGTGAGCCACTGTGCCTGGCCTCTGGTGTAGTTTTGTTTTTATAATATAACTTTTTTGTTGTTGTTGTTGTTGTAGAGACAGCATCTCACCTTATTGCCCAGACTGGTCTTGAACTGATGTCAAACAATCCCCCAACCTCGGCATCCTAAAGCACTGGTATTACAGGCATGAGCCACCGCATCCAGCTCACATCCATTTTAAATGATGGCTCCTGTGTGACCTCAACTCTCTAAACTTCATTGCGTCATCTATAAAATGGGGATAATATTGGGATGGATTCACAGTGTTGCTGGGAAGATTTAAGAATTCAATGCAGTAAAAAGTGTTTGGCTCAGGGTATGGTGAACAGAAAATGCATGGTAAATGCAAGCAGGTGTTGTTTTGTTGGTGTTAGGTTTACCAAGTTGGAAGCACTTCAGAGAAACATGCCACATGAATTTATGTCCCAAACAACCCCTAAGTGGTGCTTGTGTACCAGGCACGGTCATTAAATTGCCTTAAAAACTCTATGAAGGACTGAGCACGGTGGCTCATGCCTGTAATCTCGCACAGGTGGGAGGATAGCTTGAACTCAGGAGTTTGAAACCAGCCTGGGCAACATAGTGAGATCCCATCTCTACTAAAAAAAAAAATTAGCTGGGTGTGGTGGCACGAGCCTGTAGTCCCAGCCACTTGGGAGGCTGAGGTGGGAGGATCACCTGAGCCCAGGAGGTCAAGGCTGCAGTGAGCTGTGGTTGCGCCACTGTACTCCAGCCTGGGTGACAGAATGAGATCTTGTCTCAAAGACAAAACAAAACAAGACAAAAACAGCTGTATGAGGAAGGTACTTTTGTTATCTTTCATATCATTTTTTTTTACACATAAAATTTATTCTCGCAACCATTTTTAAGTGCACAGTTCAGTAGTATTAAGTATATTGACATTGTTGTGCAACAGATCTCTAGGAATTTTTGTCTTGCAAAACTGAAACTCCGTATTTTTTGAATACCATTTCCCCATTTCCTTCTTCCCCACCCCTCACTGCCAGTCCCTGGAAACCACCATTCTACTTTGTTTCTAGGAAGGGACTATTTTAGCCCTGTTTCACAAATCAAGAAACCAAATCCAGCTACATAATTTGAGGGACTCAGAGTAAAATAAAAACATGTTTAAAAAAAATTTTTTTTTTCTGAGACAGAGTCTCACTCTGTCACCCAGACTGGAGTGCAGTGGTGCAATCTCAGCTCACTGCAACCTCCGCCTCCCAGGTTCATGCAATTCTCCTGCCTCAGCCTCCCGAGTAGCTGGGATTACAGGCGCACGCCACCACGCCCGGCTAATTTTTGTATTTTTAATAGAGATGGGGGTTTCACCATGTTGGTCAGGCTGGTCTGGAACTCCGGACCTCAAGTAATCCGCCAGCCTTGGCCTCCCAAAGTGCTGGGATTACAGGCGTGAGCCACTGTACCCGGCCCCCAGTGTTTAAACTGCTCTAAAGAAGGTCAAGACAGTGACAGTAGAACATTAACTGAAGCACAGAGCCCTTCTGAATAGTCACACAGGGCCGGTGAAGCCGACCGTGGAGAAAACCACGGGCCAGAGAAGTTGTATAACTTTTCCAAGGTCACACAGCAAGTGTTGGAGCCAGGATTCAAGCCCAGCCTCTAAAATGACATGACTCCCTTTACTTTTTGAAAACTCCCTGCAGGCAGGGGCTTTGATCTTATCACCACCGATTGCCTGGCTCCCTCTCAGGGCTTGTCACACATTGGCACTCATGACGTATTTCATGTTTGGAGGAATGAATGAGTAGGTCACATTCACCCAAGAGCCAAGCAGCTTCTTGGAGGTTCTTTTGTTTTGCCTTGGCTCTGGTACAAGTAACACTCCCATTTCTGCCCCTCCTTCATGTTTACTTGAAGCCTTGAATTCCTAGAAAAAGCAAAACTGTCATGCCTGTCTACATGTAATGGCCACACGCCGGACACTTTTATGAGGCTCCACATTTCCAGAGCATTCCTAGCCTCTGAGTCCCACTTTGATGGGGTGGAATGAAGCTAGAGGACATGAGATAATGAAAGGTCACTGATGGCATACCTCACTCCAGGCCCCCACATCACCTGAAGTCTGATGGCCAAGTCCCTGGTCTGATCCTAATGCAAGGAAACTAGAACCAACTTATTAAAGCAGAAGCAAAAAATGGGTTTTATTTGTGGTTACAGCATTAAGTGAAAAAACAGCTAATGCTGCTGGGTATAGTGGCTCAGGCCTGGAATCCCAGCACTTTGGGAAGCAGAGGCAGGAGGATCACTTGAGCCCAGGAGTTTGAGACCAGCCTGGGCAATATAGTGAGACCCCACCCATACAAAAAATTTAAAAATTAGCCAGGAGTGGTGGCACGTGCCTGTGGTCCCAGCTACAGAGGAGGCTGAGGCAGAAGGATCGCTTGAGCCGAGGAGGTTGAGGCTGCAGAAAGCTGTGGTTGTGCCACTGCACTCCATCCTGGGCAACACAGCAAGACCCTGTCTCAAAAAACAAACACACACACACACACACACACACACACACACACACACACAAACACCACCAGCTAATGCCATAACCGTAAATAACTAGATCAGCCAAATTTAATCTGGATTAATCTAATTAGAGTAATCTAATCTTAACTAGATTTAGGGAGCTAGCCTAATTATTGTTTCTTTGAAAGGAACTACATTTTTCTGTCTGAATGTTTATAAGATGCTTTGCTGGCAGTCGGTTCGTGGGGGGGGAGAGAAGGAAACTCAGGAAAACATAAATGAATTAATCATAATCCTAATGTCATAACACCTCATCATCATTGCCCTAGGCATGACTCTCTGTTAGTTTAATTATTTTTTCTTTATTTATTTATGGTAAAATAATGAACACTTGTGAACTCACTCACTCACCCAAGAACAACATCATTACCAACAACTCACATCTCTGGGAGGGGACATGGAGGGAGCAGATGGTTTCCTCCTATCTCATCTTTCCATCTCAGAGGTAATCACCATCCTGAATTTTGTTTGTTTGGGGGGGGTTTGTTTGTTTGTTTGTTTTTGAGACATAGTTTCGCTCTTGTTGCCCGGGCTGGAGTGCAGTGGCACGATCTCAGCTCACCACAACCTCTGCCTCCCAGGGGGTTCAATGATTCTCCTGCCTCAGCCTCCCAAGTAGCTGGGATTGCAGGCATGTGCCACCATGCCCAGCTAATTTTGTATTTTTAGTAGAGACGGGGTTTCTCCATGTTGGTCAGGCTGGTCTTGAACTCCCGACCTCAGGTGATCTGCCCGCTTCGGCTTCCCAAACTGCTGGGATTACAGGCATGAGCCACCGCGCCCGGCCTTTTTTTTTTTTTTTTTTGATACAGAGTCTCACTTTGTCACCCAGGCTGGAGTGCAGTGGTGCGAGCTCAGCTCACTGCAGCCTCTGCCTTCCGGGTTCAAGTGATTCTCCTGCCTCATCCTCCGGAGTAGCTAGGATTACAGGCAAGCGCCACCACACCCCATTGATTTTTGTATTTTCAGTAGAGACAGGATTTCACTATTTTGGCCAGGCTGGTCTCGAACTCCTGACCTCTAGAGATTCGCCTGCCTCAGCCTCCCAAAGTGCTGGGATTACAGGTGTGAGCCACCACGCCCAGCCCCTGAATTTTGTGTTGTTTAGTCACCCTTTTAAAATAAGTATTAAGGTCTAAGTGCCATGGCTCTTGCTTGTAATCCCAGCACTTCCAGAAGCCAAGACAGGAGGATCCCCTGAGGCCAGGAGTTCAAGACCATTCTGGGCAACGTAGTGGGACCCTGTCTCTAAAAAAAAAAAAAAAAAAAAAAATTAGTTAACTGAGTGGGTCCTAGCTACTCAGGAGGCTGAGTCAGGAAGATTGTTTGAACCCAGAGCAACAGAGCGAGACTCTGTCTCTAAAAAAAAATTAAATTAAATTAAAAAGAGGTATGCCTAGCTAAATAATGTATTGCTCAGTTTTATGTGTCTTTGAAATTCATTAAAAAGTTATGTCATCTTTGGATACTTGCTTTGTGGACCCAGATGAGCTAAAAAGATTTCACCACCATGTTATTACATGTAGCTATATTTCATTTATTTCACTGCTGTATGATATCCCATTATCTGGATAGACCACAACAATCTTTTCTTGTTGATGGGTGTTTGGGTTGTTTCCAGCTTTTTTTTTTTTTTTTTTTTTTTTTTGAGACTAGGTATCACTCTGACACCCAGACTAGAGTGCAGTGGGATTATCATAGTTCACTGCACCTTCAGCCTTCCGGGCTCCAGCAATCATCCCACTGCAGCCTCACAAATAACTGGGACTGCAGGCGAGCACCACCACGCCTGGCTAATTTTTGCATTTTTTATAGAGATAGGATTTCACCATGTTGCCCAGACTAATGTAGAACTCCAGAGCTCAAGTAATCCTCCTCCTGCCTTGGCATCCCAAAGTGCTGGGATTACAGTTACAGGCATGAGCTACCATGCCCAGCCTTTTTTAAATTTTTATTTATTTTTTATTTTTTGAGACAGAGTCTCTCTGGGCACCCAGGCTGGAGTGCAGTGGTGGCCTCCCGGGCTCATGCAATCCTCCTGCATCAGCCTCCTGAGTAGCTGGGACTATAGGTACGTGTCACCATGCCCAGCTTTCCAGATTTTTGTCTTAAAAAGACAGCTTCCATGAATTCTTGTGCAAGTATAGTTAAATTTTACCTCGGGTATAGAACCAAGAATAGAATTACTGATTCATAGGGTAAAGGAATGCTCAAAGTTGCTAGAGTTAAATTTTACCATGGGTATATAAGCAAGAATGAAATTACATAGAGTATAGGAGTGTTCAAATTTGCTAGAAAATGCCAAATTGTTTCCCAAAGTGATCGTTCCAATATATATGCCATCACTGGGATACATCCCCCACCAGTGATGGAATGTATATTGGAATAATCACTTTGGGAAACAATTGGTCTGGTCTCCAACTCTCACACATGGTATTGTCAAACTTTTAAATTTTGCAAATTGAATGAGTTTTGAATTAAATGAATAGTGGGAAAACAATGGATTTTTCACATCAATTTTCACAAAATCTATTCATATGATGACTTAATTTATTACTTTACATTTCTACAAATTGAATTTTTTTTTTCTTTTAGGAGACAGGGTCTCATTTAGGCCTGGCGCAGTGACTCACGCCTGTAATCCCAGCACTTTGGGAGGCCAAGCAGGCAGAGCACTTGAGGTCAGGAGTTGGAGACCAGCCTGGCCAACACGGTGAAACCCCATGTCTACTAAAAATATAAAAATTAGCTTGGCGTGGTGGTTCATGCATGTAATCCCAGCTACTCAGGAGGCTGAGGCAGAAGAATTGCTTGAACCTGGGAAGCAGAGGTTGCAGTGAGCCAAGATCACGCCACTGCACTCCAGCCTGGGCAACAGAGGGAAATTCCATCTGAAAACAAAACAAAACAAAACAAAACAAAACAAAACAGGGTCTTGCTCTGTCTCCCAGGCTGGAGCGGAGTGGCAAGATCATAGTTCACTGCAACCTCAACCTCCTCGGCTCAAGTGATCCTCTCACCTTGGCCTCCCAAGTAGCTGGGACTGCAGGTGCACACCACCACGCCCTGCTGATTTTTTAATTTTTGGTAGAAATGGGGGTCTCCCTATGTTGCCGAGGCTGGTCTTGAACTCCTGAGCTCAAGCGATCCTCTCACCTCATCTTCCCAAAGTGCTGGGATGACAGGCTTGAGCCATAATACTTGCAGAACATTCTTTAAAAGGCTGCTGAGAAGGCAAAACAAAAAGCAGTCAACTATAATATTGTAAAAATCTTCTAAAAACTAAAATCATCCCATGTGATTAAACCATCATAAAATATAGTAAAAAAAAAAAACAAACTTTTGGTAAATGTTATAAGTTCAGCTAGTCATTTATCAAACTGGAATGGCGGAAAAATATTTAGAAAAAGGGTCAATAAACTTTTTCTGTAAAGGGCTAAGTAGGAAATATTTCACATTTCATGAACTATTATTCTTCTTTGCTTTTTTTTTTTAACCCCTTTAAAATTTTAAGAAATGCCGGGAGTGGTGGCTCAATCCCAGCACTTTGGGAGATTGAAGTTGGGAGATTGCTTGAGCCTAGTAGTTCAAGACCAACCTAGGCAATATAGCAAGACTCCTGTTGCTACAAAAAATACAAAAAAAAAAATTAGCCAGCCATGTTGGCACACAGCTGTAGTCCCAGCTACTAGGGAGGCTAAGACAAGAGAATTACTTGAGCCGAGTAGTTTGAATTTACAGTGAGCTATGGTTGAACCACTGCACTCTACCCTGGATGACAGACAGAAACTCTCACAAAAAAAACCAAAAAACAAAAAAAAACCATTAAATTCGAAAATCGGTGCTATTGGAAGAATAGTACGGGTTACTTTTGGGAGAGATGATTTTCAGTGAATTATTATACTTTATTATTATTATTATTTGGGACAGAGTCTCGCTGTGTGGCCCAGGCTGGAGTGCAGTGGCGTGATCTTGGCTCACTGCAACCTCTCCCTCCAGGGTTCAAGCAATTCTCATTCTTCAGACTCCCAAGTAGCTGGAATTACAGGTGTGCACCAGCATGCCTGGCTAATTTTTGTATTTTTAGTAGAAACAGGTTTTGTCATGCTGCCCAGGCTGGACTTGAACTCCTGGCCTCAAGTGATCCACCTGCCTCAGCCTCCCAAAGTGCTGGGATTGCAGGCAAGAGCCACCATACCCAGCTGAATTATTATAGTTTTAATCCAAAAAAACACAGTTGACTATTTGGAGAAAAAAAAATGTTAATCCAGGAGAAAACAGAAGACTTATCAAATGACAGGTGCTGAGACATTTGGATATCCATATGTGGAAAGTAAAATGAAACAGAACCCGCAGTTCATGCCATAAACAAAACTGAACTCAGCTAGACAAAAGAATTAAATATGAATGGTAAACTTAAAAGCTTTTAGAATAGACTAAATGCACTGCCTATAAAGGAACATCTTTCAAATTTGACATTATACTTAAACATTTCTATTCATCAAAGTATATCTAAACTAACAACTAAAAAATTAAAAAGGAATGATGGACTTAGAAAAATCACTATTTTGCAACTGCCGTAGTAATCATTGTTCAGGTAGGACTCTTCAATGAATGCTAGACTAATGAGTGAAAAGTTGATGAGGAACAAGGTCTTCAAATAGTCTCAAAGTATCTCCCCACAAATTACTTATTAATTACAAAGGGGTAATATCTGTAGAGTGGATAAAACCAGCAAAACAACCTTATTTAAAAATCAAAAATAGGTTGGGTGTGGTGCCTCATGCCTCATGCAAATGTAATGATATAATTACAATTCGTGGTCCAGAATTGGATCAAAGGCCAGAAAAAAAAGAGATAAATTACATTCGTGGGTGGCAAAATTCAAATCTGAACTGTGGATTGGATAATAGTTCTGTATCAATGTTACATCTCTGAATTTTGGTAAATGTAATGTAGTAAGTAAATAAGTAATGTAATAAATAAATGTAATGTGTAAGAGAAAATGTCTTTGTTCTCAAAATCCCAAGCTTTGAGAGGCCTAGGTAGGAGGATTGCATGAGTCTAAGAGTTTGAGGTTACAGTGAACTACAGTTGTACCAGCCTGGGCAACAAAAGGAGACTCTGTCTCTGAAAAGAAAAAAATAAATAAAAATAACATCATCAATAATAAGTAGCCATCACGGACTCCCTGCTGCAATGATTCCCTGAGTAGGACACATCAATTCTGTGGTTTTTCTGCCAGGTATTCAAACCCTAAATCCAACTATGAGGAAACATTAAACCAAATCAAGAGACATAAATATACATGAATTATCCCGTACTCTTCAAAAATATCAAAAGACTACCGAGTGCAGTGGCTCATGCCTGTAATCCCAACACTGTGGGAGGCTGAAAAGGGAGGATTGCTTGAAGCCAAGGGTTCAAGACCAGTCTGGGCAACACAGCGAGACTCTTTGTCTCTACAAAGAAATTACAAATTAGCCAGGCGTGGTGGCACATGCCTTAGTCCCAGCTACTCAGGAGGCTAAGGAAGAAGGATCACTTGAGCCAGGGAGTTTGAGGCTGCAGTGGTCATGCCACTGCACTCCAGCCTCAGTGACAGAGCAAGCCCCTGTCTCAGAAAAAAAAAAAAATTCAGAAGACGGAGGCTAACAAAATGTTTCAGACTAAGGGAGATTTGAGAGACATGGCAACTAATTGCAATGTGTGATCCAGGAATGGCTCAAAGACCAGAAAAAAAAAAAAGAGATAAATTACATTAGTGGGTGGCAAAATTCGAATCAGAACTGTGGATCGGGTAATAGTTCTGTATCAATGTTACACCTCTGGATTTTGATAAGTGTAATGTGTAAGATAAATGCCTTTGTTCTCAAGAAATATACATGGATTTTTTTAGGGATAAAGAGGCGTGGTGTCTGCAAAATCCTTTCAGAGAGATCCAGATATACCTATATGAAGAAGAGCAGGGGACAAATGGTTAACTAAAAAAAAAATGGGGCCAGGCACGGTGGCTCACACCTATAATCCCAACACTCTGGGAGGCCAAGGGGCAGGGGTTGGGGGGGGCAGATCACTTGAGGTTAGGAGTTTGAGACCAGCCTGGTCAACACGGCAAAATCTCTTTTCTACTAAAAATACAAAAAATTAGCTGGACATGGTGGCTCATACCTGTAGTCCCAGCTGCTTGGAAGGCTGAGACATGAGAAATCGCTTGAACCTGGGAGTCGGAGGTTGCAGTGAGCCGAGATGGCGCCTTTGCACTCCAGCCTAGGTGACAGAGTGAGACTCTGTCTCAAAAACAAAAAAAAAGGACTGGGACAAGACAGAGCATGGTGGCTCATGGCTGTAAACCCAGCACTTTTGGAGGCTGATGGGGGAGGATCACTTGAGCCCAGGAGTTTGAAACCAGCCTGGGCTACATAGTGAGATCCCATCTCTACAAAAAAAAAAAAAAAAAAAAAAAAAAAAAAATTACCTGGGTGTGGTGGCTGGAGCCTGTAGTCCCAGCTACTCGAGAGGCTGAAGTGGGAGGATTGCTTGAGCCCAGGAGGTCAAGACTGCACTGAGCTATGATAGTGCCATTGCACTCCAGCTGGGGTGACAGAGCAAGATTTTGCCTCTAAAAAAAAAAAAAAGGAAAAAAAAAACCAAAATGGGAAAAAAAGGTAAACAATTGCTGAATCTGAGTAAAGGGTACATAGAGGTTTCTTATGTTCTTGCTGCTTATCCATAAGTGTGAACTACTCCAATTTGAAAAGGCTGTATGACTTCATCTATGATTCCAACTATATGACATTCTAGAAAAGGCAAAACTATGGAGACAGTAAAGAAATCAATGATTGCTTGAGGTCTGGGGTGGAAGGGAGGGTTGGGGAAACAGTAGCATAGGAGAGCCAGGGTAACACCTTATTTATTTATTTATTGAGACAGAGTTTCACCCTTGTCACCCAGGCTGGAGTGCAATGGCACAATCCCAGCTCACTGCAACTTCTGCCTCCCAGATTCAAGTGATTCTCCTGCTTCAGCCTCCTGAGTAGCTGGGATTACAGGTCCATACCGCCATGCCCAGCTAATTTTTGTATTTTTCGTAGAGATGGGGTTTCACCATGTTGGCCAGGCTGGTCTTAAACTCCTGACCTCAGGTGATCCACCTGCCTCGGCCTCCCAAAGTGCTGCGATTACAGGCGTGAGCCACTGTGCCCGGCCAGTGTCACCATTTTAAAACAGACTCCATCTTAAAACTAGCAAGGCACATTCTCTGCTGGTCACGGCTCATGGTCATAAGATGTTTACAACTGAAGAAACAGCTTAGTAATGCCTGCAAGGACAAACTCCTCCAACAACAAAATGTCCAGATGTCCCGATCTCTCATAACAATATATGATTTTACAACCATTATAGTCATGCTTTTTGATATACTTACGCACTAAAATGCCGAGGATAACTTTCTTTAAATCAACAAGGTAATAAATTTTGTTATGCTGCCAGCCTACTAGCACATAGACACAGCTTAGCTTTCACATAGAGAAGACCCTATATTAGAAGAGTTTAAAATAAAGACAGTGCATTCGTCCTGTTGCTTTCTGAGGATGCCCCACTCTGCAGTGAAGCAGCTTTCAACACACTATCTCTTCTCACCGTACTCTGAGACTCATCCTTAATTCTTTCCTGTGCCAGATCCAAGAACCTTATCTTGAGGTCTGGATGGGGATCCCTTTGTCAGCAACAGGAAGGAGGGATGACTAGGAAGGACACAGGGGAATTTTTATATGTCACTATACATTTGCCAAAATCCACAGAATGCACAACACAAAAGGTAACCCCTAATATGAACTGTGGACTTTAGTTAATAATGTATCAATACTGACTCATCAATCCTAACAAATATATGACATCAATGCAAAATGTTAACAATAGTGGAAACTGTATGAGGGGAGAGGGGCATATGGGAACCCTATACTTTCCACTCAATTTTTCTGTGAACCTGAAACTGCTCTAAAAAAGAGTATATTATGTACCGACAAAAATTAAACATTAAAAAAAATTAAAATAAGGCTGGGCATGGTGACTCACGCCTGTAATCCCAGCACTTTGGGAGGCCGAGGCAGGCGGATCACTTGAGGTCAGGAGTTTGAGACCAGCCTGGCCAAAGTGGTGAAACCCCGTCTCTACCAAAAATACAAAAATTAGTCCGGCGTGGTGCTGAACTGTAATCCCAGTGACTCAAGAGGCTGAGGCAAGAGAATCGCTTGAACCCGGGAGGCGGAGGTTGCAGTGAGACGAGATTGTGTCACTGTACTCCAGCCTGGACAACAGAGCGAGATATATATTTTGTCCCTTTTCTATTTATTTATTTATTTATTTTTGATACAGGGTCTCACTCTGTCACCCAGGCTGGAGTGCAGTGGCACAATCACAGCTCATTGTAGCCTCAACCTCCCAGGCTCAAGCAATCCTCCCACCTCAGTCTTCTGAGTAGTTGGTACTATAGGCATGCGACACCACGCCTGATTAAGTTATTAATTTTTTGTAGAGATGGGTTTTCGCCATATTGCCCAGGCTGGTCTCAAACTCCTGGGCTCAAGTGATCCTCCCACCTTGGCCTCCCAAAGTGCTAAGATTACAGGTGTGAGCCACCACTCATGGACTCTTTATTAACAATATACTTCACAGTGAAAAAGGGAATACAATGATCTTCGTTCTATATTATACCCTATATACCAAAAAAAATCAAATTGATTATGGAGTTTAAAATCATGAAGCTATATATAAACTAGAAGGAAATATAGCAAAAAAATATCTAAGGTGAGTGCTGAGTGGGCTACAAGCCATTTCTCAAAGCAAAAGCAAAAACCATAAAGGGAGAAAGGTCAATGGACTTTTGTTTGTTTGTTTGGAGACAGGTTCTCCCTTTGTTGCTTAGGCTGGAGTGCAGTGGCACGATCATAGCTCACTGCTGCCTCAAACTCCCCGGCTCAAGCTATCCTCCCACCTCAGCCTCCCAAAGTACTGGTATTACAGACATGAGCCACAGCACCCTGCCGGTCGATGGACTGTATTACATAAACTGCAAAAAAATAAAAAATACCCCAACAACTGTAGGCTGAAATATTAAATAAAATAGAAAGGCAACATAAAAGCAATCAACTCTCTGGAGAAAATACAGTGTGATGTAAGGGATGTATCTACCTTCTGTGAATTGGACTGACAACACAGAGGCTTAGAATTTTTTTTTTTTTTTTTTTTTTTTTTTTTTTTTTTTTGAGATGGAGTCTCGTTCTGTCGCCCAGGCTGGAGTGCAGTGGCAAGATCTCGGCTCACCACAACCTCCGCCTCCTGGGTTCAAGTGATTCTCCTGCCTCAGCCTCCCCAGTAGCTGGGATTACAGGTGTGCACCAGTGTGCCAGGCTGATTTTTGTATTTTTAGTAGAGACAGGGTTTCACCATGTTGACGAGGCCGGTCTTAAACTCCTAACCTCAGGTGATCCACCCGCCTGGGCCTCCCAAAGTAATGGGATTACAGGCGTGAGCCACCATGCCTGGCCTTGTTAGTGCATTTTTAAGATTACATTCAATATACAAGCATAGAACAGCTTCCGTGGGACCAGGCACAAGCTCAGGCCTGTAATCCCAGCACTTTGGGAGGCCAAGGCGGGAGGACTGCTTGAGGCCATGAGTTTGACACCAGGGTGGGTAGCATAGTGAGGCTCTGACACTACTGAAAAAACTAAAAATTAGCCGAGCATGTTGGCACAAGCCTATAGTCCCAGCTACTCAGGAGCCTGAAGCAGGAGGATTGCTTGATCCCAGGAGTTCAAAGTTACAGTGAACTGTGATTGCACCACTGCACTCCAGCCTGGGTGACAGAGCAAGACCCGGACTCCAAAATAATACTACTAATAATTAAACAAACAAAAAGAGAACAGCCTCCATGAAATAGATCTCATTCCGACTTCCTGAGCTTGAGTAGTTCACTACAGACAGCAGGCAGGCAGAGCTCCTTGGATCTCCCAATTCCGCTTGCTGGAACTGAATTTTGACATAAGAAAATAAGTTAAGGAGTTTACTAACTGTCTATGGTCAATGGTATGAGGCTATACTGGGTTTGAGAATGGCAAAGGTTTGAAATCCTGGGACATGGGAGCTCCAGAATTGTTACATTATGAGAAGCTTAGACAGGAATGCTTCATTCACTGTAGGATAGTACAAAAGGCTTTTTCAGGGCTTACAAAAATATTGGTAGGGGAGAGAAGCGGCAGGGAGACCAGCTCCATATTACCCAAAGAAAACGGCAAAATTTACAATTCAGCTCACTGAAGAAAAAAGAAAATAAAAAGATTTTTTTTTTTAAAAAAAAAGAAAACTGCAAAATGAAGATTAGTAAAGGAATTCAGTGAAATGGACCAAATGTAGCATTGTGTCAATTAGTCAGGCAACTCAAGTCATAGGCTTATTGCAGGTGGTGAATGCATTTTGACCTGTTTGATGTGATATGAAGTGAGGCCTCTGTAAGTGAGAATATCAAGGTTGAACAAAGTTTTTGGCAGATGAGAACGGTTGGACCAATAGACAACATTCTTTCCAAGGACATCCCCCCCGCAGATTAGGTTATGATCCACTCTGTCATATCCTGAGGGTGTGGCCCACTTTGAGATCCCATGATGCACCACGCTGATTAAATTAGGCATTCAGTATATAAAGGGGTCGTAAGTGAGAATATCAAGGTTGAACAAAGTTTTTGGCAGATGAGAACGGTTGGACCAATAGACAACATTCTTTCCAAGGACATCCCCCCCGCAGATTAGGTTATGATCCACTCTGTCATATCCTGAGGGTGTGGCCCACTTTGAGATCCCATGATGCACCACGCTGATTAAATTAGGCATTCAGTATATAAAGGGGTCGGCCACAGACGGGCCAAAGGAACAGATTCTCCGCTTCGGAGTGAATTCCATGACGGCTTGCAATTTTCTCATCGAGTTTTTCTTTCACTAGAGATAGCCCTCGCCCTTTCATTCACACAGAGGCTTTTAAGAAAAAAGCAACCAACCTGAAGAGGACCTGGCAGCAATAAGTTATTGGTGAAATAACAAAGAGGTAAAAGTGGAAGAAACTTGTTATATATGAAAAGTACTGATGTGTGTGGTTGAGTTAAATTGTAATGGTATCTCTAGAGCTGCCCTTGACTACGGCCAAAATTTTATTGCCACGACATCTCTATGGATCACGTAAAAATGTATCCAGTTATTCAGCACGTATTTATTGAGCACCTACTATGTTCTAAGAGCTGAGGATACAGCAAAAACAAATATAAAGATAAGATTCCTATTGTCAGCCGAAGGTAGGGGTTGGGGGAGATAGATAATTAAAAAGTAAATGTGTAACTGTCAACTATCTGCAAGTGCTAGGAAGAAAAGACTAAAGGGATAGAGAAAGATCGCCATCTTATTTTAAAAAGATGGCCTTAGGAAGGCTTTTCTGGCAGGATGGTGATTAATTTTAAATCACGTTCAGTAAGAATTTGGAGTGTACTTGCAGGAAGTCCCTGGGAAACTCTGCTACTTCTTGGCTATAGGATCTTATTCTCAGTTGCCTAAATTCACTGAGCCTAGCCTGTAAAATTCAGAGAGGATGAGGAACATGGATTGTAAACGATAATGACTATCGTTTATGAATGTAATTTTATTATATTATGATTTTTTCTGAATGTAATAACGTCCCCATGCCCAAAGGAAAAAAAAAAATTCCAATCTACTGAGGGGGTTCTTGTCACTGTTCCTGGCATTTGCGCTTAGGAATGGAATCGGGACCCTGCCACTGAGCAGGCATCCCCTTCTGCAAATTCAGAAAGTACATGATTGCTAGCTTCAGTTCCATCATCTATAAATCGGAAATAATGTCATGTTGACCACGTAGGGTTTTTGTTGTTAAATTGACATTTATTGAGCTACAGCTATTAATATTTCGGTGCATTGAGCCACGTCAATGCACCGGCATGGTCTTAGACTATGGATTTATGTGCATTTATTTAATCCAAGTAAACCAAGTACTATTTTTAATGGCATTTTACAGCCAAGGAGACCCAGGCACAGAGGGGTTAAATCTAGAGCCCCCCCACAGCCAGGGATCCAACCCAGACAACGTGGCTGCTGAGCCTGGCAATGTTGTTATGCGATCAGCCCTGTGCCTAGCACATAGTAAGAGCTCAATAAATCTGTATGGTGCTGGTGGCTGTTATCAGTTCTTGGCAGCGGCTGCTCCACGATTTCCACTTGTCAAGAGTATAGGGTAGCCAGTTTATTGGAAGCAGCAGCTAGGGAGCGCTTGCATAGCAACCATAGTTTTCTGCGTAGCAACCATAATGCTCACTTAAATTGGGAGGCTTAGAGGAGCTGACGGGGCCTGTGGGGAAGGGGGAGTTAGCCGGCCACCCCTAGGCAAGCCACTTTGCAGTGGAAACTGCACGCAGCCCCTGCAAGGCGAGTTCTCCCCACCGAGCCTCCCTGTGAGCCGGTCCTCCTGACGCGCAACCCCCCTCCCTTTTTAAGCAGATGGTTCTTCCCGTTGTCCCTGCTCTTTCAGTTTCCGCGCTTTGGAGTCACAAAGCGCGGGGTCACGTGGGCGGGCCGTGCGCTTTGTGACGTCAGCCGCCCCGCCTCTCGGCCCGCCTATCCGCGCACGCCAGCCCCGCCTCGCGCGCGCCGCCCGTGCAATCCCTGCTTAAGAGACCCCGCAGTGGGGCGCTCGTCCGAAGCCAGGCCGCGTCCGCCATAGTGCCTGGCTTGGAGGTGTCGCCGCCGCTCGGTGAGGGCCCCCGAGCGGCAGTGGGGCAACACAAAAAGGGAGCCGGAGAAGCCCTAGCCGCTGCCCAGCAGCTTGCGGGCGTGTTTTCGCGGTTCCGGGCCTCAAGGCGACGGAAACGAAAGGCGAGCGAAGCGCGGAGGATCCGGAGAGAGGAAGCGTCAGGGAGCCTCGGCGGTGTCCCCGGGGTCCGCCGAAGCCACCCGGCCGCCGGCTGGGGCCCGGGGTGGTGAGGAAGTGCTCCGAGGCCTCGCCGAGGCCTAGCGCCGGCTTTGTGTCCGAGGCGGCGGCGGCGGCGGGGGGAGGCGGAGCCGGGGGCGGCCTGCGGGAAGGCCTCTCCTCCGCCGACCGCGCGTTTTCGGCCTAGGCCGCGGGGCCGCTCGTGGCCTCCGGGGAGCAGGCGCCAGGGGTTTGTGTGCGGTGGGGGCCTGGGCCTGGGCCTGGGGAAGCTGACGCCGGTCGTCCGGAAGCCAGGAGGAGGCGTGAGGCCGCTCGTGGACTCCGGGCCTAGGCCCTCTCCCCTCAATCTTCTCCCGGGGCCTGGGTCACCCCAATCCACGGAGAGACCGACCCGCCGGGAGGTGCGGCCGCGCTATGGACCCCTGACCCCGTGGGGTCGCTCGGACTCTTAACGTGTGGACTGACCGCTACTGACTGCACCGCCAGCCCCCCCGTCTCTGCCGGCCCCTTAGCATGAGCGAGGGGGACCCAGCCGGGTGACATTGTGCCCGTTGGCGGATTCTCGATTTCCCCTCTTCCCCGTCCTCGTCCTCCTCCTCCCCCATGAAGTGATTCTGAGTATCGGGGGGTCTCTGGATTATTGTTCTGACGAACCCCTGCTTGTGGTTGGGGGGTATTTAATCTGAGGCCTTAGGGTCCTTCGGTGTCTTTGAGTGTTTTGTGTGTACATATTTTGCTCTTAAAGTTTATAAATATACGTATATTGAGAGTGTCCACGTCTCCTCGCTGAACCTTAGGAATCCCTTGGCACCATGTCCTGTGTGCATTATAAATTTTCCTCTAAACTCAACTATGATACCGTCACCTTTGATGGGCTCCACATCTCCCTCTGCGACTTAAAGAAGCAGATTATGGGGAGAGAGAAGCTGAAAGCTGCCGACTGCGACCTGCAGATCACCAATGCGCAGACGAAAGAAGGTAAGGGCCGCTTGGTCTTAAGATATTTGGTGGCTGGAGAGAGATACTAGCTAGAAGGTGCCTGGCAGGAAGCTAACCGCCATTATGTCTCTAGTGGGGACTGTTCGTTCTAGTACTTTGGATACAACTTTCATTGATAGCCAAGGTTTGCAGCAGTTGGCCTTGGAGTTTCACTGGTTTATTTTATTTCTGCATACTTGGGTCATCTGTAACAGGCTAACCCAAAACGTGGAAGCCTGATTATTCTTTTCGCTGTTTTTTAAAATGAGGGAGGGAGGAGAGGGGGATAGCTATCTAGACTCTTTGAGTGCTTGTCTTAGGGCGTTTTCTAACTTATTTTCCATCAGGAGGGCAGGAGAGCCTGTGCAAAGCTTGTTTGTTCAATCAGCAAAAAAACAAAAAACAAAAAAACAATTTTCTAACCTAACAACGTTGTGGAGTTTGATGGCAAATTTTATGTCCTGCCTTCCTCCCTCCTCGCATTTATTTATTTGGAGTTGCTTGCCTGTGTTGTGGAGAAGGGATCTGAACTTTAATATTTTTGAGGATTTAATCAGTATTGGAATTGTTTTTGGATCTTGAAATGTTCTGATGTCACCGCTCTTGTCTTGTGTGTCAATTCCAGAATTAGTAATACGGCAATTAAGTAGTTAAACTGTTAGTTCATCACATTACTCTTAAGATTTATCAATTCGGTGAAGATCAAAAGTACTGATTTTTTTTAAAGTAGTAGTTGCTAGATTTTACGTGACTGTTGATACTAAGGTACTGAAAAATAGGCTGCTACCATAGAGTACAAATAAGCCACTGATAAGAATCGTTAGATTCTTTCTCCTTTTCAAAAGTATTTTGATAATATTGGGAACTTAACAGTAGATAAGTGTGACAAGCAGTCTTTCCTGACTCTGAACTTGTTTTGGTTTCTTTTTCTCAGATCAGTAATGCTGATGTGTATTTTTTAGCAGTTCGGCGTTCTAAAAGTTACTGATGGAATGAGAAGAAGTGAAGTTACAATTAGGTTAGGGTATTTTTTTGGTCACTAAATTTTTATCACACTTAAGGTGTGACATGGATTCTTTTAGTTGAAATGGGAGGTCCCCCACCTCCAGCCTGTAGTTTAGGTAGAGTAAATCTTGTCATGTAGAAGACCAGTTTTCCATTTACAATGCAGACCTAAGTATAATTGTATTAGGTTAAGGAACAGCAGTGCTGGCATATCATGACTCACAAATATTAAGGAAGAATTTATTTGCTCAAATGATATTATGTGAAAATACTGTCTGCTTCCCCACCTTTTAAAAACAAGTGTCATACCCTTTGATAATTGGAGCTATGTGTAATCCTCTGCCTAAGGAGAGGAAAAACTGGTGGTGGTCATGAACAGTTGAGAAATAGCTTTATTTAAGTGCCTCACAAGCATCCCTTAACTACAACAGTCACATTTCACAGAACAGATGGGTTTATAAGAAGTTTGGGCCATCTTGACATATTGAGTATTTATGAATGAGAGGAGAGACAATATGAATGGAATTAAAGGATATTAAGGCAATTTTAATCGTCATATATTCAGGTTTCATATTTTACTGGAGTATTACACAATCGAATCATTAGGGCTAGGCGTTATCCATCTTTTCGACCCAACAATTGAATGCAGCTTTTTTTTTTTTTTTTTTCTGAAACAGAGTCTCACTCTGTCACCCAGGCTGGAGTGCAGTGGCACCATCTTAGCTGACTGCAACCTCCACCTCCCTGGTTTGAGCGATTCTCATGCTTCAGCCTCCCAAGTAGCTGGGACTACAGGCATGCGCCACTACACCCAGCTAATTTTTGTATTTTTAGTAGAGATGGGGTTTTGTCTTGCTGGCCAGGCTGGTCTCAAACTCTTGGCCTCAAGTGATCCACCCACCTGGGTCTCCCAAAGGGCTGGGATTACAGGCATGTGAATGCAACTTTAGACTGGGTAAGTTATAGTTAAAAGAATCCTGTCCGGAAATTTAAGAGTTTTGTGACTTTGTGTAACCAATTTTTTTTTCCTAGCCCAGGAAATAAATGATACGTAATTCAAACCCAGAAAGCCAGGAATGTGTTTTTGCCCAGCACATTTTCTTTTTTATATTTATGTGAACTGCCCTTTATTGGAGAAAGCTTTGATGTTCGGTTTGTTAAGAAAAGGGAGCTTTGAGGGAGAAAATGTGTATTTTATGCAGTCCTCAAATTAAGAGAGAAAGAGATATTGGTGGTAGCTACTTAACTAGTTTTATGGGAAATAGTATCCAATGTCACAAGGCAGTTGAGTAGAATGCCATTTGGTTTTAGCACCGATATTCAACATATTTACTAAAGAAAACTATGGTAATCTTTTTATCACAGTTAAAGTCCAGTTTCTTAATTTCATTCTTATAATTTTAAAATCCGTAATCTACCATGTTTCTGTAAAACATTTCCTTACAGTTTTGGAATTATGTGCATGTTTAGGTCCCTTAAATCTTTTTTTTTTTTTTTTTTTTTTTTGGAGACACATCCTCACAGGCTAGAGTATAATGGCACAATTTTGGCTCATTGCAGCTTCAACCTACCAGGCCCAGGTGATCCTCCCACCTCAGCCTCCCAAGTAGCTGGACTACAGCCACACACCACCATGCCCGGCTAATTTATTGTAATTTTTTTTTTTTTTTTGGTAGAGATGGGGGTTTTGCCATGTTGCCCAGGCTGGTCTCCTGAGCCCAAGTGTTCTCCTGCCTTGGCCTCCCAAGGCCATCCCAAAGTGCTGGGATTATAGGCTTGAGCCACTGTGCCTGGCGTAGGACCCTTAAATCTTGATAAGACTGAAACGCTTGGGTCAGAATTCCATGGATTTTAGACAAGAATCCTGCTTGTTTCTAGACTGTATTTCAAAATGAATATCAAGTAATCTTTGTTATATATGAGAAACTTTTCTGCACACCGACCCCTAAAAAACAAAACATCCTTCATTCTGAAATTAAAGTGTGAGAGGTTTGGAAGCTGAATATGAAGTGTTTATAAATGACCCTTGTTATCTTTCTTACTCTCCATTTCTCGGATTCATTCTGTTTTTCATTTCATCCATGCCTTTCATGTCTGGGGTCAAAAAAACTGGCAAGCAGAAAGGGTCTTTTGAAGCCAACAGACTACTTGTTAAGGAGGTATTTTAAATGAAATACCCCCAAAGTGTCTTTATTACCCCTAGAAAGATACTTTGAGGGGTAAGAAATCATTGTAATTCAGGTATTTAAAAAGTCAGTTAGAACATCTGTTTTGAAGGGCATTGAGGCACCTTTTAGTTTGACACAGTACGGTGCTAATCAAATTAATAAGCTGTCTTGGAAAGCTCTTGTGAGTGCATTGAGTTGTTACATATTCAGAAACTTCCTGTCAGGTGTTTGACACAAAGTTTTATTTCTAGAATTAACTTTTAAAAAAATCTAGTCACCCCATGCTCTGTTTTTCTGACTCAAAGCTTCCTTGGAATTTGGGGCTATCATGAACTGTCCAAGATAAAGATTATAGTCCTACATTGGCATGCCTAAATCTAGGAAATTGCCTACCTCTAATTGAATGCCTGTGAGATAGCGCCTTCTACTTGAAGTATATAGAAAATAACCCTTGCCTGAACAATTTCATTTATAACAATACTATTAGCATTATGACTAAAAATAATTAATATACATTAAAAGCCAAATATGCCTACATATGTGGTAAGCGTAATAATCGGAAGAACAGAGATAGTCACTTTGTGCAGAGTAACTTTAAGTGAAGCAAGTAAACTTAATGACAATAAAAAGGCCTGGTTGTGTGATTAAAGGAGATGGATACATTTTTGCATCTCTGGGTAATTTTTCTTTTTGGTAATTTTACAGATTCTTTCTGTAGCAAATCTTTTTACCATAGTTAAGGTCCATTTTCTTAATTTCATTCTTATACAAGTATTGCAAATAGCCCAAGGAGTGTAAAAATAGGATCCATTCATCTCCCTCTTGGTTTTCCCAGAAGGTGACATCACTGTTTATCCGATGACTGAAGCCAGGAACCCAGGGATTCCTCTGGCCTGATTCCTCTTTCTTCTTCATTTCCTTCATCTCCCCCATATTCGGTCCATCAGCAAGCTTTGTCAATCCTACCTGCAAACATTCTGTCTTTATTTCTCACATCATAACACAGGTCGTCATTATCTCTACCTGGATTTTTTAGCAGCCTGGTTATTAGTCCCCTGGTTTCTACTCTTGTTCTCCTACAGTTTGTGCTCCACATTGGTGCCACAGTAGTCTTTTTTTGAGACAGAGTCTTGCTCTGTCACCAGGCTGGAGTGCAGTGGCGCGATCTCGGCTCACTGCAGCCTCCCAGGTTCATGCCATTCTCCTGCCTCAGCCTCCCGAGTAGCTGGGACTACAGGCGCCCACCACCACACCTTCCTAATTTTTTTGTATTTTTAGTAGAGATGGGGTTTCACCGTGTTAGCCAGGATGGTCTTAATCTCCTGACCTCGTGATCCGCCCCTCTCAGCCTCCCAAAATGCTGGGATTACAGGCGTGAACCACCGCGCCTGGCCAGTAGTCTTTTTTTCTTTAACAAAAAGCAAATAATCACTTTGCTTAAAATCCTTCAGTGTCTTCCTGTTGCACTTCAAAACAAAATATAAATCAGTGTATGGTCTATACCTTTCTGTCATTCTTCTCTTTTATTTTCTTAGGCTCTTCAAGCCGTTTCGTGTCATTTTTCCACATGCTTTTTTTATCCTTTGCCTGAAATAGTCCTCAACCAGTTTTTTTCCCGTATCTGGCTGGGTTCTCAGTCTTTAAGTATCCAGTAGAAGTTCCTCCAAGGGGCTTTCTTGGAATCAACATTCTATCTGAAGTTGTATTCCACTATTCATTCCTTATTAGAAAACCATTTTCTCTTTATTCATAACGTCATAATTTAATTTTTAGTCTATCTTCCTCAGTAATAATTTCTGTGAGTGCAGGGATTGTAATACTCAACTAACGTTTAGGGACTAGGAGAGACAGAATATCTTCATTCCGAATAACAGCTTTTTCTCCATTCACATGTTCAGCATTTCGGACTAAACTAAAGAATGACGGTGTTACTGAGATTTGGAGTTCCACAAAAGTAGAAGTGCTAGAGCCAAGAACCTGCTGATGATATTGGTTGTCCTTTGAAAAGAAGCCCTCTTAGGGCTTTGGATGTTTGTTCTGACTATATCAGTAATCTAGTTGCAAGGAACTTGTAGTTATTATATTTAAGTTCATTTCCCATGAAATTTATATTTGAAGTTTTCTAATTCTTGGTTACGCACCCAAATCCCCAAATGGAAATTCGATTCTGTCTTTATTTACAGAATATACTGATGATAATGCTCTGATTCCTAAGAATTCGTCTGTAATTGTTAGAAGAATTCCTATCGGAGGTGTTAAATCTACAAGCAAGACATATGTTATGTAAGTATCAAATCTCATGTATTTCTCAAAATAGACTTTTTTTTAGTTTTTTTAATTTTGTGAGAAAAAACTGTATTTTAGAACTGAACTCATTACTTTAACCTTAATGAATACATCTTCTCAAGACTGTGAGGATAGTAGGTTTCTTTGTTCGTTTGTTTTTGATTTCCTCCCCCAGTTAAATTGACTTAGCCTGTTGTGAGAGGGCCATTATTAGGAAAAATTTTTCTCCATATGGCCAGTATTTACAGATACAAGAAAGTGATATTCACATTATTTCTGTGCCTTTCTTTGACTACTTTTTTTTGTGGGGGTTCCTTCAGTTTTCTTCACCACAAAAATTTGGTGTTGTAGACATCGGTCCTAAATATTTTGACAGCATCAAGAGTATTCAGTAATGCTAACATTTACTCTTTATCAATAAGGGGCTTTGGCTGAGAGGCATAAAGTATATAGGATTTATAATCATGGGCACTGAAATCAGGCTTAGATTTGACTCCATTTACTGCTTCATACCAGTTGTGTGACTTTGGACCTTGGGTAAGTCTCTGTGCCTCAGATTCCTCAAAAATAAAATAGGGACGTGAGTACTTAACTCTAGAGGGTTGTAAGAATTAAATAGTGTCTGGCACATGCTAAATGCACATTATTGGAGTAGGAAGAGAGCAGTCTCACAACTAGTCCGGAGCTGGTATTCACTAACCTGGGGCAGGATTAAAACCTTATATCCTTAACTTTCTCTGCTTTCTTGCAATTTCAGTAGTGATAGCAGAACTATAATATGTGAAAAGGGCAGCAACATAGGTTATTTAAAGAGTAGTGATTTTCACTTAGAATTAGGTAGTATTGTTTGAAATTGGAACAAATTATTTTGAGTCAATGAAAAATTCTAGAATTTGCCAGTGCTAGGGAATGGAAAGTGTTCTTGAAATTAAGGTAAAAATAAAGTCATTTCTTGGAGCTTTACCTCATATGGGCAAGTATTCTAAGATTTTTCTCATTAGTTTGTTGTAAAGTTATATTCCATATCTTAACACTTAGAGGTCCTTTTGTGCAGTATCTTCCATATAGTAGCTACTTTAAAAAGCTGAATACTTTCCTTGTTGTAATTGCCAAGTGAACTTTTAATGGTGTGTGTTCTTAACTTTAAATGATTCTAAGAATTATATATATATATGTGTGTATATATATATTGTTTTGTTTTGTTTTGTTTTTTCCTGAGATGGAGTCTCACTCTGTTGCCCAGCCTGGAGTGCAGTGGCACAATCTTGGCTCACTGTAGCCTCTGGGCTCAAGCGATTCTCCTGCCTTAGCCTCCCAAGTAGCCAGGATTATGGGTGCCCACCACCAAGCCTGGCCAATTTTTGGATTTTTAGTAGAGACTGGGTTTCACCATGTTGGCCCGGCTGGTTTCAAACTCCTGACCTCAGGTGATCCACCCAACTTGGCCTCCCAAAGTACTGAGATTACAGGCCTGAGCCACCGCACCCAGCCTAAGAATTATAAATTTATGGGGAGAATTAATTCCTACAATCCAGTGTGAAATTTTACTTTAATTAACCAAGTGCTTTTTAAAAAATGGCAAACGTATTTTCTGTAGATTTTTTGATAGAAACTCTTAAGAATTATTTGAAGTACATGGCAAAATAAGTTGCCTCTTACACAGAATTATATGTTAATGTACAATATATAGGATTCTGTTTGTAATAAATTTGCCTCATAAAATGCATCTCAGTTTTTTTTTGAGCAAATACTAGAAAATCAAAGCTCAGTTTTTTTTATCTCAAATTCCAAATTATACACACACCTAGAAACTCCTGTTAGATGCTAACATTTCTCCATAGTCAAGATACCTTAAACTTTAAGCATTAAAAGGCTATAATCTAGCAACTCAACTTCTTCCCCTTTCCTATGTGGATTAAAATAATTTCTTTTGGGGTTTATGTCTTTTAAACATCAAATTGTCCAGTTCTACACAGCCATTTAAGTCAGTTCTTTTAACTAAAATACTCTGATTATATTGTGTTTTTCTGGGAGTGAGAATTTTTGTTCAGTTTGTTTTTTTTTTTTCCTTCTTTTTTTAAGAGATGGGGTCACTATGTTACAGCCCAGGTTAGTCTCAAACTCCTGGGCTCAAGTGATCCTCTCACCTTGGCCTCTTGTTCAATCCTTGATTGTTGTTTTGAGACATTTGAAAAATGAAAATAGCTATCAGCCTGGCCCTCCAGATTTGAAAATTAGTTTTGGGAGCACAGCAATTTCTCAGGGATTCAAATTACAAATGTTAACAACAGCGGTCTTCCTGATGTGTGAAAATTTACGCATTCAGAAACTGGGAAATTATATAATTTAAAATTTTCAGTTTATTAAGAATAAACTACGTTTCTAAACATAAAATCCCTATACTACCTTTCAGAAAACATTTGTTTTAAGTGGCAAGGTACACCTATTTTTGAATTCCCTAGTATGGAATTTTTTTCCAAACCACAAATCTATCTTAAAACTGCTCAAAGGTGGTAAAGATTAATCAGAGTAATTTATTCATTCAGAAATTGGCTGTTAAATATTTATACCAAAGGAAAATTAGGTTCCTAAAAATGTATTATTGAAGATAATGTGTTAAAATTTATTAGCACAAAAATTCATAAATAGCTAATGTTAATTTTTGTTTTTATTTTGTGTTTTAGAAGTCGAACTGAACCAGCGATGGCAACTACAAAAGCAGTATGTAAAAACACAATCTCACACTTTTTCTACACATTGCTTTTACCTTTATAATGTAGCAGTGAAGTAAATCATTTTAGAACTTAATATCCAACTGATCATAGTACATATTGTAAATAAAATGTATTTTGATGACAGCTCAGTTGAATATGGATAATATGTGGCATCACTTGCACACTTATTTTGTAGAAATGGGTAATTTGTGCCCGTAACACTGTTTCATATTAAATATGATAGCATTATCCCTGTATGACACTGTGTTGTACAGTTAATGTATGATCCTTTTTAGATCGTTTAGGTTTTACACTAAGGAACATGATGACATGTTCTACATTTGTCTGTCTATAGTTAGTATTTTGTATGTATGTACAGGCTGTTGTGTGCTTTTTGTTTCTTGCAATAAAAAATGTTTGGAGTGTATATTTTGCCATTTTCACGTTGTATCACTTAGTTTTTGTTAGTTTTTTTTTTCCTGCCTGATTTATGGCTTCCAAAAACGCATTAGCAACATGCAAAGCTTATATTAAAGTTTGATGCTTTCTCCAAGTTCAAACACATCATAGAAAAGAGCTTTCCAGAGACCATTGATGCAGCTTTATTATTTAGTCTTGCTTTATTTGGCATTTTGAGCTCCTTCTTTTGTTTACATCTGTACTATAAAGTGAAACCTGAACCTGGGGCCCCCTATGAATATATAAATGTCTTAGTGATTTTGAGTTTATATAAACTGATTATATTGTTTTCAAAGTTTAATGAGATCTTCCACTTCTATCTAGTTAGTGCAGATGTCCAAATTAAAATATTTCCCTCTTATAAGATACTAAAATGCTGCGTTAATTTTAGGCCATTGAAAGCTGTACCTTATCAGAGGTAACTCCCCTTAACCAGGATAACTGGTTTGAAGAAAGTTAAGCTTAATTTTTGTAATCACAGATTAACTTAATTTGTGATACCATTTTAACTTTGAGCTCTTAAGTAAAAAGTAGCAGCATTCCTAAGTTGTGGGGTGAAGCATCTGTTTCATAACACAGGTCTATCATAATTGGGTTCTGTAAATGTAATGGTTCTCTAAACATTTTAATGCCCAGGCTTGATATTGTACACAATGCAAGATGTCTAAAATCTTCATTTAGAATTCAAGGGTATTGCTTGCTATTTCACATTATATACTTTTTAAATACTATTGCTCTTTGTATATGAGGCATTTCACTAACCTTGGATCATTGGATCTTAAACATGATAATATAGAATATCTGAACATTGGACTTGTTCTTTAGAGTATATGGCCTTTAGTTCTTGTGGAACTAAATACAGTGATTCTAAGATCAAAAGTCTTAGTGTTTGGGGTTTTTTTTCCTCTTTTTGGATATGGGGTGTTTTTTTTTGTTTTTTTGTTTTTTTGTTTTTTTTTTTAAGCATAATGCTGTAAAAACTGTCCAAGCTTATGTTTTGCTGGTGATTGGTTTAAAACTGATTTTTATGTATCCAAATGCTAGCATAAATTAGATTGACTATCCTGGTGACTGTAGTAGTTAATGTAACACATTTTGTATAAAGTACAGTTTATATAGTATTTAAATTAATTCAGATGAAGTTTTATTTCTTGAAAACAGTTATTTCCTTTTTGTTTATTAGCATGTGTATAAACACAAATCACATGTTCATAAATAAAGTTAACATTCTTTTAGCCTTGTGTGTTCCGGCATGTCTGTATTACATTTATAAGAAGCAGTTTATTTAAGCTTATTTAGGTTTCTCTTTTCTTTTCTTTTTTTTTTTAATACTTTAAAAGTGGCTTTAATTTTTAGGTAGAATTATCTGAAATAGAGATATTAGATACCTTGTTGTCCCCATCATTTATTTGCTTGGGGTACATTTGCTGGCATTTAAGATGAGAATATATTCATCAAGCATAATTAGTGCCCATCTTAGGAGATTTAGAGTCACGTGGATTGTACACATTCACAAAAGCAAAGTAAATAGAGGCGCTAAGCCAAATTTTTCTTATCCTGATTAGTAAAGTAAATGTATAGTTTTGGTAATGGAAGCGAACTCTAATCAAGAATGGATGGCTGTTTCCATATTCCCCAGTCTTGTTTTTAGTCATCCATCCATGTTGATATCCCAAAGCTGGATGTTCTTCTTGCTAACTAAATATCAGAGTGGCATTTTATAGGATTCTTTAACTTCAAAAAGCTAATATAATTGGCATAAAAGATTTTAGATCCTTGCTCCCCAAAACAAGACCCCTAATTAGGTACAGGGAGGTGGGTTAATTTTAATGTCTACGGTCTGCATCAGTCAGTTTTGTGAGGACTTTAAGTGGCAGACTTTTTTTTACCATTAGTATCTTACCAAGAGTCACTATTTTTATTGATGTTTAGTAATACAAATTCCTAATCATTTTTAAACCATTCTTTGTCAACATTTTTTGCTCATTTCTGAACACCTTGCTATATGTAGGAAACATTTGTTTGCTTTTCTAAATTTGAGGTAAATTTGACTTCTTTGTGGACTATAAGATATTTAGGGGCAATAGTGATTACTTGGTGGTAAAAAGGTGATTTAGGTGCAGTTGCATATCTAAAACCACTTCAAAGTCAATAAATACATAATACTAATAAGTTGGCAGAAAGCTTAAAAGCACACAAAAGCCCAGCATAAAAACAAAAAGGATACTATATCTTAAGTGTTAGGAGTGGGAAGATTTTTTTTTTATTCTTAAGTTTTTTAGTTCCAGTGGTAAGAAAGTTAATATAATTGTTTTCTTTCCAAGGAAATCATCAGTATTTATATTCTATTCTAGATAGTAATGGGCTATTTTTAAAGACTATTTGTTTTATTGGTTAGAAATGTAGTATAGATGATGGTTGACAGCAATTTGTCTAGTCCTTGTTACTTAAAATCAAGTAACTTCTGGTTGGTATAAAATCTTTAAAATAGATTGAGTAGGTCAGAACTTATTTTAGATAAAAAGAGATATGTATTATTTAGAGGTTTTTTTCTACTTACCACTTGAGATTAGTTCTTAAAGGAAAAAAATACTTCAAAGCTGGACAAAAATGATAACCCATTGGCAAATTATGTAGTTATGCATTAAGTTATAGGGTTAGTGCATCATGAACTCTTTTATAGTCAGTTCCTTAATGTGGAGCAAAGAACCTTTTGTCTGAATAAACATCCCAGTAATATCCATCAAATTAACTTTTAAAACCCTAAGATATTTGTGAGATGTGTCTTATATTTAGCCAACATTATTTTTTATTTACATTTATTGAATCCCTACTGTGTGGGCATTGGCTAAGAACTTCATATTGAGACTGGTTACATTTGTCTTTGGGGCTCTTAAGTCATGTTGCTTTTATTTTAAAACTTTTGGTTCTCTGGAAGAGAATACCTGATGAAGACTTTTTTCTTTGATCCAGACATCTTGTTACATTCTCCATTTTAAATGAAGAGTTCTGACCTTACGACATGTTAACTAAGCAACCCACTTACTACATAGGAAGCTGTAGGGAAATCATATCTTCAAGATTGTTTGCTGAAGATTTTTTTAAAAACTGATATTCAAATCATTTCAGAGGATCAAATGAAAAAAATTAGTGTTCAATTTAAAATACATTTTTATTTTTATTTTACTTTGAAAGAGAAATGTTTTATTCCTCTTTGCACAGAACAGTTTATGAAGGTGGCTCTCTCCTGACTCCATACATCTTTTACACAAAGATGCCTCTTCAAATATGCCCAGTTATCTCCCCCTCTTCAGTGTTAGAGAATTGGCAGTTAGTGAGTGGGGCAGAATGCTTAAGACTCATTAAAATACCTTTTTTAAAGCCCTCTTATATCCTTTATGTACACTTGCTCTGTGTGATTAAATTAACTTTCTTCAAATATTAGAGTCCATCATAATAAGTGACAGCTCTGTTGGCCTTCTCCTCAGGGTGCCATTGTTTTCCCTTTTTTTGACTTAACATCTTTGCCCTGAGAAAGCTGTGGTTTCTTTGACAAGAAGCTATTACTCTTTGTATGAGAGAATAAACAAACTTACTCAGACTGAAGAGTATGTTTTCAAAAATTAAAGAAGTAGCAATTATATGGGAGCTGTTATTTATTAAAGCAATTATCTGAGCCCTTAAAGGGCTGTTTGTTTTTACAATGTTGTATAATGGCCTTGCAGGAAAATTAGATTTCTTATTCTCTCTTCCAGTGTACATTGTCTTGAGTATTGTCACATTTAGAGACCATAGGGAGACATGGGACTCCTAGTATTCAGTCGACACTCCGAACAGATTTTCTGTGTGATACATTTTTTCATTTTAATTGAGTCCCCTCTTCCTCCCCTCCAACTGATAGCTTTTTATAACTGTGTGAAATATCTAGAGAAGAATGAAGTAGGCTGAGCTACATTTTCAAGCTTAACATTCTTTAGAAAACTAAGAAAATGCCCAATATTTCAACATTAAGTGTCAATAGGGGCTAAATGATCACTTTAAGATGTTTTCAGTTTGGAACTTGAATGTGTGTTTAATTTTTTGTGAACAGATTGATGACTCTTCCGCGTCTATTTCTCTGGCCCAGCTTACAAAGGTATATATATATTCTTGAAAATATAAGTTTTTTTCTAACATCATATTTTTTTATGTGGAACGGTTTTTTAAGAGGGGTTGGGGGAGGATATATTTTGCAAAAGCATTGTACATATTATTACTATCCTGTAAAGAGTAGTTGCTGTTTTGAGAAGATAGGGGAATACTTTGTCAGCCTCAGCGTATTGGAGTATTGTTCATCTTCAAGACAGAAGAAACACTTGAAGCTACACTTAATTATTTTTTTTTCCCTCATACATTTTGTTTAATTATACATTGGAAACTAACAAGGTTCTGGAGGAATTTCCTGGTTTTGGCTATAAATTATGTGGACCTTTTTTAAGCAGCCAAAACAGAAGATTTCCTTTACACGGACGATTGCATGGTTATTTCTTGAATATTTGACTTGGTCCCATGAAGGTCAATATTTTAAATGTGATGCAGTTGTTTCTTTATGCTATAGACTTGTAGTCTGTCTGCATTAGGAAAAGTTTTGAACAACCTAATTTGTTTGAACACAGACTACATGAATTGTGTAAGTGTGTAAAGCTGTTTGCAGGAATATACCAATGTGTATGTTTGGCAGAGGGGCAAATTGTTACCTCCTGAATCACTGTATATGCCATGTTTTGCGATAAGATTGCTTGCATTTTCTGCTCAACAATGTGTATCTTCTGTTTGGGAAAGCACTAGTGATGGATTACTTTTTAAAGCAATACATTTAGCTTGCAAATTGTGCCTTTAAAAAAAAAATAGGCAGACTTTGAGGGCCAAGAAGGAAGCTGTCCAGTTTTCCAAAAATCCTTTTTCCCTGCTATCAGAAATGTGAAACCAAATTTAGCAACCAAGATTAATGAAAAGATGGGTTTTCCATTAGTGCTGTCCCTATCTTGTTCTTGGCTTTGTTATGTCCTTTCCCCTAGACTGTATCCCGACAAAATGTCCTAGTAACAAATTGCTTTTTAAGCTACTGTTCTGGGAAAACCAAGCATTAAAATTGATTATTCTAAAACATAAAGTGGACTAAAGCCATCCTATTTTATAATTTTCTAATGCAAAGTGGTTTAGTATAGAGTTAACACTTAGAAGTTTATAGTTTACTGTTTTTATTCTTATGTACTGTAAGGACCATATTTGAGTTTTTGGTCTATTCCTACCATTGTTTCTTTGTGGGGAGGAGTTGGGGAGGTTTGGGGGATTGGTTTTTTTTGTTTTGTTTTTTTAAACTACAGGTATTTGTAAAACAGTGTTTGGGTTCAAACAAATTAGTTGTTAAACATCTGTAATCCAGTTTTCTGTAAATGTTGCTGTTGTTCTAAGCTCTGTTAATGTTAAGCATTCTTTGTATATAAAATTACAATAAAATGTTAAAACTGGTTGCTTGTTTTGTGGATGAATGTAAAGACAAACCCCAATGAATGGCTGATATGAGTGCTAAATGCCTGAAGATTCAACTTAACTAGAAATCACTCCCTTAGACCCTGCTTATATCTAGACCTTGTATATCATACCTCAAAGATGAAATTCATAAAACTTATCTGAAGAGTTTAATTTAAAATTATAATGCTCAATGCACATCTTTTGCACTTGAGTTGAAACTAACATCACTACCTAAAGAGCCTTCTACTTCTAATATCTGCTGCATAATACGTTCAGTCATTCTACCCCCATCCCTACCTCCACATTGTAAGTATAAATTACAGTCTTAATGCTCTGACACTTGAATTATTTTTAAAACGTCAAGTGTTTCTATTCTAACTTAATATCAGTCTTTAACTTGTAGAAAAGTAGTATGCAAGTCTTCATGTAAGGTACAAACAGGGTCTAAGGTTTGAGTGCCCCCAGAATGACTTTCTTCAGCCTTGCAGACACCCAAACATCATGTAATTACCTAAGGAATTCCCAAGTGCCTCTTCCAGGTTATACATGTAAATAGCTGTTTTTATGCAAGGTTAGTTAGATACTGCTCTTTACAGGATGAGTGGTGTTGTCTTTGGCTGTGTGGTCTTAAATGTGTTTCTAATGTGTGTGTCAAATAATTACCTGTTAAACAGACTGCCAATCTGGCTGAAGCCAATGCTTCTGAAGAAGATAAAATTAAAGCAATGATGTCGCAATCTGGCCATGAATACGACCCAATCAAGTAAGTTCATAAATATTTTATACTAATAGGAACTTTTGGGGTGGGTTTTCCCCCCCAATCAAAAGCACTATTTTTTCAAAATCCTCGTATACATGTAATTTTTTTTCCCCCTTTTAGTTACATGAAGAAACCTCTAGGTCCACCACCTCCATCTTACACGTGTTTCCGTTGTGGTAAACCTGGACATTATATTAAGAATTGCCCAACAAATGGGGTAAGTTCAAAGCAGAAACTATGGTATATCTTACTTTTTTTCCTTTGGAATTGTTCCTTAGCTATCTTATTTTTCTTGGTTAATACTGCCTTCTGTAGACAATGGCAAATGAGCATGGTCTCTGGAGCCAAATTTGCCAGGCTTCAAATCTTGGTTCTGGCACTTGGCTGAGTTTGGGCAAGTTACTTGATCTCTATAAGCCTGTTTTTTCTTCTCTCAAATGGAGATAAAATAGTACGTACTTCACATAGCAGTTACAAGGATTAAATGAGATCACATATGTAAAGCACTACAAGTAATATAGTAAGCACTGTATAACATTAGCTAATTTATTAAATAAAGGTAACTGCTTTTTCTCTTCCTCCTCCTCTTCCTTTTTCCTCTGAATAGGATAAAAACTTTGAATCTGGTCCTAGGATTAAAAAGAGCACTGGAATTCCCAGAAGTTTCATGATGGAAGTGAAAGATCCTAATATGAAAGGTGCAATGCTTACCAACACTGGAAAATATGCAATACCAACTATAGATGCGTAAGTATGCAAATTAGGTATGACCTGTGGAGACTCCAGTCAGTCCCAGGGTATAGTGTTTTAATCTTGGGCTTGTAACTTTGCTACTTGGATTCCTTGAGAACTTTGTATACCAAAGCCATTAGTCTCTACATCTTGCATTTCTGTGAGGCTGCAGTCTGCTCCATTTAAAGCAAATTTAAAATGGATTTGGGGATTTTTTGTTATCAGTGAGTGCCACTTCCCTTGTAGTCTTCTAATTTTTTCTTTTTCTGTCATTCCCTGCTTTCTTCCTCATTCACATACATACTCCCACATAATCTTATTATATATGCTACTTGCATTTTTAAGTGAACAAAACAGATTGTAATCATTTTGAGAAAAAGGAGGCTTAAGAATAAAAGCTCTGCATGATGTTGAGGCAAATTTAAGTGTCAGGCATAAATGAAATACTGAAGTAGCTTGAATAAGTTTGGATATGCCATGTGAGTCTTAAGATTCTCAAGTAAGGTTTATTTTATAAACCACTAGTTCAGATCAACTATAGCTCTATAAAACACCTTAATGCCTTTTTTTTTTTTTTTTTTTGAGACCGAGTCTCGCTCTGTCCCTCAGGCTGAAGTGCAGTGGCACAATCTCGGCTAACTGCAAGCTCCACCTCCCGGGTTCACACCATTTTCCTGCCTCAGCCTCCTGAGTAGTTGGGACTACAGGCGCCCGCCACCACGCCTGGCTAATTTTTTGTGTTTTTTTAGTAGAGACAGAGTTTCACCGTGTTAGCCTGACCTTGTGCTCCGCCCGCCTCGGCCTCTCAAAGTGCTGGGATTACAGGCATGAGCCACCACGTCCGGCCCTTAATGCCCATTTTTAATGTGTATTCAGATTTTATATTATGAACCAGTTTTTAATGAAATGGACAGACATGAAAATTCAGTGGCAGGGTTCAACTAGATAACCTCCCATTTTATCTGCTTTTATTAACGTAGTCAATTACTTTTTTGATTACCTTCAACAGTTGTGATCTCACATACTATACAGCATAATATTAAGTGTTCTTTGGACTGCCGTTCTCTAACTTTGTTGAGCATAAGAATTTCCTATAAAAGTATGTTAAAAGACTGGCCAGGTAGAGGGACCTTGGGCAAAAAAAAAAAAAAAAAAAAAAGATCCTGGTTGCTCTGCCTCCAATTTTGATTTAGAAGTTATGTGGTAAGACCCTGATTCTACATTTTTAACAGGTTGTCCAGGAGATTGTGAAGTTAGGGGATCCTCAGGGCATCAATTTACAGAATAGGTGTTCATGTTCTCAGTGAAAAAATACATACATATATAAGAACAGTTTTCCTCAGCTTCATGCTATAAATATTGTTGAAGTGTAGTGTAGTGAGCAGGTGGGGATGATGATGAAAATAGCTATGCCATAGAATGATTTTGAAAAGATCTTGTGTTTTTGAATATGTACTTCAGCAAATAGTGTTTTCGTTCACAGATAAGAATGTTTTCCTAAACTCCCAACCCTGCTCACTTCCTCAACTTCACCCCCATCTATTTTTTATCAGTCACCATCCTGTGTTTTTGTGGTTCATCATTGAACAGTCTGTTGTTATGCTGTTTCTAATTCAGAGACATTTCATAGATGTTTCCAAATAACTTTAGCTTGAAATTGATTATTTTTACAGACACAATTAAGAGCAGACCGCTTCATCTATATTATGTAAAATTTTTAAATAAAAATTTGTGTTGGAAAAATTAATATCACCTGTAAACCCTAACTAATAATTAACTTCATTGCTTTTGAATGCTGAAATACAAATGCCCAATTGTGCCAGACACACAGCAAATACTGGGGAAAGATGGGAATCTAAATATTTTAAATGAAACTTTCACCCTCTTCACTAACACCACTGATAAGCAACTCAGACTCTTCTTCTGTTTCTTTTTCTATCCTCTGTTCTCCTCTTTTTTTCTTTTTTTTTTTTTTTCTTTTTTCTCTCTTTTGGGCAG
Source organism: Pan troglodytes (assembly GCF_028858775.2). Classification (NCBI taxonomy): domain Eukaryota; kingdom Metazoa; phylum Chordata; class Mammalia; order Primates; family Hominidae; genus Pan; species Pan troglodytes. The sequence continues at coordinate 27,175,476 of NC_072416.2, forward strand.
TGGGAGACTCCTCTTTCACAAATTGGGAACAATGGGGCATAAGCAAATTGATACTTATTTCTGGAATCGTGGTGATGTCTATGGAGCAACTGCAACACAAATAACACACCTAAGGTACCCTACTCTGTACAGCTGAGATTCTTTCATTTTCAGCATTGAGATAAACACACTCTGTTCCTGAATGAAATAGAAAGGGTTTCTCTAGGGATTCCTGTGTTTTGCAAATTTGCCTGATTACAGAGAAGATGGGGGTGTAGAAGCAGTGGTGACAAGTCTGAGAATAGCTATTTTTATTTTTTAATACTATATTTAATGCCCAACATTTCTGCAAAATGCATTTCTTTAAAAAACTGGACCTAGAATGTCTAACGAGGTGTTACTTTACAGTTTTGTAACACAGATTTTGATCATTTAAGTCACTAATGCTTCTTAATTGACTATAAATTAACCTCTTAAAATACTAATAAGTAGATCATGGGTTTTGGTATCTCATTTTATTAATTATTTGTGTGGTAATGACATAATATTTCCCTTGAGCTATCTTTCCTTAATTGTATAATGTCAGTACTAATTTTAATTTCCCATCTTGTGGCATTTACTCCAATACCTTCACAGATTTGAGAGACTTTTGGGATATGGAGAAGGGGAGATTTTTTGGGATTTTTAATTTTAATTTTAATTTTAATTTTTTTCAAGAAACTTGATAGAGTAGGAAAAATTGTGATTATGGTGTTGTCTAAATTCAAGTCTTGTCTTTGTCACTTAAATAGAACTTTATGGCACAGAACATTTCGCTTTATTTCTGGCCCTCAGTTCTTAAGAGTTACGGGTTCTAAGATCCTTTTATTGTTTTTATAGCATTTCTTTGCTTCCTTTTGTTATGCTTGTTTAGACTTTTGTGTCTTTGTTTAGGGTTAGGTGGTACATAATTACTCCCTTATTTTAGAAGATATGGTGCTTGTCTAAACTAATTTGGCATTGCGCTGAATTATGTGTTCCCATTATGTTACAGTAGAACATGTAGCATGAGTACTCTGCCTTCTTAACAATGGTAAAACATGAAAACTTTCTTTTACAGAGAAGCATATGCAATTGGGAAGAAAGAGAAACCTCCCTTCTTACCAGAAGAGCCATCTTCTTCCTCAGAAGAAGATGATCCTATCCCAGATGAATTGTTGTGTCTCATCTGCAAGGATATTATGACTGATGCTGTTGTGATTCCCTGCTGTGGAAACAGTTACTGTGATGAATGTAAGAAGTGCTGAATCTTGGAAGATGTATATTTTAGAATATTTGTATTTGCTTGGAACGGCTTTTCCCAACCTCATATATTTTAATAATAAAATAAATAATGTTGATGACAAGTGTTGATCAATGAGCATTAAGTAGTGAGAAGTCTGTTTTTCTTGCTGTATCTTTTTTAAACAATAACCTGTTTGTCCTTTTAAATTCTGGAATTGACTTCTGTACCTTCATCAGGGTGACTATACTGAGGTGTTTTTCTTAATATAGACTTTTTGTTTCCTGTATGTTTTAAGTGGTATCCAGAATTTTAAAACTTTTTTGGGCCTTAGATAATTGTGGAAATATTTTTAAGTGGTATCTAAATCTTTTTCCTGGATTGTGAATAGCTTATCCTAATATTTCTAAGTGTATTAACACCTGATTCCTGTAGAGAGTTTTTTTGTTGTTTTTTTTTTTTTGAGACAGAGTCTCGCTGTCTCCCAGGCTGGAGTGCAGTGGTGTAATCTCGGCTCACTGCATCCTCTGCCTTCTGGCTTCACACAATTCTGCCTCAGCCTCCCAAGTAGCTGGGACTGCAGGCGCCCACCACCACACTCGGCTAATTTTTTGTATTTTTAGTAGAGACAGGGTTTCACTGTGTTAGCCAGGATGGTCTCGATCTCCTGACCTCGTGATCCGCCCACCTCGGCCTCCCCAAGTGCTGGGATTACAGGCGTGAGCCATCGCGCCCGGCGTCTGTAGACATATTTATTACCCAGCATTTACCATGCAGTTGTGACTTTTTAAATCACTTATATTAGCACTTAGTTGTTTCCTGCCACTTATCCTAAGTTTGTGCCTTCTTACACAGAAGAAATCAGTGTTACCTGAAAATTTGCTCAAACCTGCTCTGGCCTTTTTCATTTTTAAAGGTAGTTTTGAAATATACAGTCCTCATACACATGGTTCTGCATCTGCAGATTCAAAACCACAGATCATAAATATTTGGGGGCAAGAAAACAGTAAAAAATAATAGTAAAGACTAATACAGATTTTAAAATAAGTATAACAACTATTTACATAGCATTTATATTGCAGCAGGTATTACAAGCAATCTAGAGATTATTTAAAGTATACTGGAGGATGTACATAGTATTATATGCAAATACTATGCCTTTGGGGCAGTTGAGAGACTTGAGCATCTACAGACGTTATCTTCAGAGGGTCCTGGAACCCATCCCCTTTGGATACCTGTAAATCTTAATTTTTTGACCTCTTCAGTGAAGACCAAGGTCAAGAAGAGGTTGCTAAAGACTTGTTTCAGATTATATCTTAGATTTAACATACCACTTGGTATTACTGGAGTTTTACTACATTGAAGCTTAATCTTCGTATCTGTAATTTAGTGTTGCTCCCACGTACTGTGCTGTAGGTCTCTCATTTCCTTGCCTGAATAAAAACCCCAAGTTAGCCATGTAAAATTTTTGTCTTTCTAGACTATCTTATATTTCTCTTTTGTTTTCTACAATATTCCAGTTACTAGCCAAACAAAGAATAGTCTTTGAGAAAGAGTGCTTTTGCTCTCAATTCAGACATTTGTTTAAAAAAAAAAAAAAAAGATGGGGTGGGGGATCCTTGCTATTTTGCCCCAGGCTAGCCTTGAACTTCAAGGCTCAAGTGATTCTCCTGTCTCAGCCTCCCCAGGAGTGGGGATTACAGGCACATGCCAGCGCACCCAGCTGTGACTTCTTTTTAGCGTAGCATAGGTCATATAGAAAAGAGCAGAGGAGTACTGTAAGATGAGAGATTTTACTTAAGTTTCTTAATCTGAGAAATGATTAGCACGACATGCTTGGAAAACGGTAATGTAACTGAACAAATGTGGACCATCCTTTTAATTCATTTCGTAAACACTGAGTTCCTACTATGCTTTTATTAATATTTGAAATCTTATACATAGGTATAAGAACAGCACTCCTGGAATCAGATGAGCATACGTGTCCAACATGTCATCAAAATGATGTTTCTCCTGATGCTTTAATTGCCAATAAATTTTTACGACAGGTAACTATCTGTATCCATTTTATGAAAAAATTCTTTTTAACTGATTTAACTGTACTTCAGTGAATACTGCATGACATTTTTCTGCATTATTATGCTTGGTATCTGTAGGCTGTAAATAACTTCAAAAATGAAACTGGCTATACAAAAAGACTACGAAAACAGTTACCTCCTCCACCACCCCCAATACCACCTCCGAGACCACTGATTCAGAGGAACCTACAACCTCTGATGAGATCTCCAATATCAAGACAACAAGATCCTCTTATGATTCCAGTGACATCTTCATCAACTCACCCAGCTCCGTCTATATCTTCATTAACTTCTAATCAGTCTTCCTTGGCCCCTCCTGTGTCTGGAAATCCATCTTCTGCTCCAGCTCCTGTACCTGATATAACTGCAACAGTATCCATATCAGTTCATTCAGAAAAATCAGATGGACCTTTTCGGTAAGCCTGTGTATTTTTCACTGTTAGAAACCAAATGAGGTCAATGATGTAGTGTTTTGTTGTTGGTTATCACTTTAAACAGCTTTCTTAGTGGACCAGTGTGCTCAGTAATGTGGGATGACTTGTAAGAAGTGACTTAGTCTTATTGGGGGAAGAGGAAAACAAACGTGATTGATTTGGCAAATGAGGATTAAGCATCCTGAGGTCAAATACTACACAGGTTGCCAACCAGCCCCTATTAAACGTTGAATGTTCCATATACCATAACAGCTCTGAACTTAACAGAGGTGGGAGAATTCACTTGTGATCATAATGATAGTTTTGGATAGGAGTAGTTTTGAGTAGAACTAAGAACAGTTTAGATAGGTAGAGAAGAGGGGGTAAAAACACAGGTAAGTAGAGAAGTCAGGAATAGTGATTGTTTTGGAGCATAATTATTATGTAGGAGAATAGTGAAAACTCACAGCCTACCACTTCAGAAATGAGACTTTTGTCCATGTAGTTTAATGTCTCATAAATTCTTTAAAAAAAAAAAAAAAAAAGGTGTAAGAGGCCCATTTCAGACACACTGAAGCAAAATCTTTAGGATGAGACCTTTACATTTACATTTAAGAAATTCCACTGATCTGGTGGAATTTATTTGGTTGATAGTGGAAATAGGCCCAGAGAGTTCTATGGCTGACCCAAGATTATCCTTTCAGTTTAGTGGTAGAACTAGAGCTAAAACTTAACTCCTAATCCTAGGGGGATTTTTGTCTTCATAGGCCAGACTTTGATTTTCTTTAAGTTTTACTATTCTTGCAACTGATTTCTGTCATAACTGTAGTATCTTCTTAAGGAGGGTCCTTCATTTTACTTTTCCACTTACATATAGAGAACTCTTCAAAGTTTCAGCCTTCTCTCACTTTCCTCAGAAGTATTCATCATCTTTGACTTAACTCATCTTAACTGCAGGTGATGGGTAAACAGCAGCAAACTTTTTTACTCTTAATTGTCCATTTCTGATAATTTTTAATGTATTATAATTTATGTTTTTTAAAGGGATTCTGATAATAAAATATTGCCAGCTGCAGCTCTTGCGTCAGAGCACTCAAAGGGAACCTCCTCAATTGCAATTACCGCTCTTATGGAAGAGAAGGTAAATTTTACTGGTGCTTTAATTTGGGATTTTTTTACAGCAGGGTTTTGTTTTTCTGGCTTTGTTCTTACCTCTTTTTTTTTTTTTTTTTAACTCTGTTTATTTGTGGTTGTTTCTAAAGGGTTACCAGGTGCCTGTTCTTGGAACCCCATCTTTGCTTGGACAGTCATTATTGCATGGACAGTTGATCCCCACAACTGGTGAGTAAGATCACTTTGGTTTAGACTTTTTTCCCTTTAAAAAATAATTTTAGCTTGATTTAATGTGCAATTTTGTATTTACCTACTGCTTTTATTTTTTGTTTCTAGGTCCTGTAAGAATAAATACTGCTCGTCCAGGTGGTGGTCGACCAGGCTGGGAACAGTGAGTAGATGTTTACAATAATCTTCAGATGATTGCCTGCAAACTAGATAATGGAAGGTCCAAACTAGGCAGCGGGTCGCTGCTCTTTATTGTAAACTTTTATGTGCCAGATTAACATTTTTTATGTAAAATGTCAAAATTCAAGCTTATATGAGGGTTTTTTTTTAATGAGCAAATCTTTTCTAAAATACAAAATTTTTAAAGTTTTTTTCTACTTTCATATCCAACAAGTGGGGACCTTGACAGGACTTCAGTTTAATGAATAGATAAGAATTACTTGAAAAGTTATTTTAAATATGGTGGCATTTCCTAGTAGGTTTAACTTTTTCTACCCTTAATTTGGATGATCAAAGTTTGATTTGAGTACATAAATACATAATAAGATTAACGTCTACCAAACAAAAATTTTTTGTCTGAAATCGAGTTGTTCTACAGGGTATGGTTTTGCCACCCTAGAATACAAAGAACTTTGATTTTCTCTGTGGGATATTTTATGGCATTAAAAATCAGCAGACTTACTTAATGTATTTTTAGTTATATAATTATTTCTGTTTATATAATCCAATTGAAAACTGATATATTCTTAAAAGTATGAGTTACTAGCAGGATATATCTATATCAGTAGAAGGAACATAGGATTTAGAAACAGGTAGACTTGGGTTTGAATCCCATCTCCTTCATTTCCTAGCTGCATGACAGTGGTCTTGTGGTTTTACTCCCTAACATCCATTTCCTCGTTTGGATTTGGAATGACACTACCTACCTTAACATGTAAAATGACTTCATTGTGCCCAGCAGACAAAAGGGCTCTTTTCCTTGTATATAACAATAAGTTCACAGAGTAATTTATAGAGTGCTAATTAAAATATAATAGTACATAAAGTAATCTATTTTGAGGTCTAGTTATTGTTATGATACAGTTAATTGGTGGGGGAAAGTTAGTTTTAAGTAAATATAATATTTACTCAGCTCTGTATCTGAAACAAGTTTAAGAATTGGGGAGTAGGAAAAAGTTTTCAGAGTAGTTAAAATTGGTGTCTTAACAGCTATGCATGGAAAGGTCATGTATTATACCCATGGAGAAATACTTGAGCCTATTTTTTTTTCTCCCACACAGTTCCAACAAACTCGGCTATCTGGTTTCTCCACCACAACAAATTAGAAGAGGGGAGAGGAGCTGCTACAGGTAGGCATGCTAAAAATCTTGGAAAATAATCATCTTACTTTTTATATATATATATCACCAAAGAAATTAAAGCACAGCAGTGGCAGGAAGGAAGGGGGTCATTTGTTTGTATTGTGCTTATCCCTCTTAAGTCCTGGGTAGTTGTCCTTAAAGAAGGCTAGAAAAGAATAAATTATATATAGTATCTTAAATGATGGTTTTTAAGACATTTTTAATATTCCTTCCCAGTGATTACTTTCTCCCTGTCAGCAAACAGCAGAGTATTGGCTTGCATTTACCCTCTTGGAAGTAGAAGAAAGTCAGGGGTCAGACAATATCTAAGGGTCAGACAATATCTAAGATACCAGTTTAATTTAAGATTAAAGTTAACAAGCTCAGCTCCCAACTGTGAACAAGAATTGCAACTATTTCTCTTCTAGACTCCACTGTCCCAATCATCTCCCACCGTCTCTTTTCCAAAAAAAGAGACAGGAGATTGTTAGAGGCTCCTGCCCTAGTGGGCAGGTACAAGCAATATTAATCTAAGAAGTAAGAATCTTACTGTCTAGGTCAGGGGTCCCCAACCCTGGGCCACAGACCAGTATCCATCCTCGGCCTGTTAGGAACTGGGCAACACAGCAGGAGGTGAATAGCAGGTGAGCGAGCATTACCACCTGAGCTCCACCTCTTGTCAGATCAGCAGTGGCATTAAGATTCTCATAGGAGCATGAACCCTGTTGTGAACTGCGTGTGCAAAGGATCTGGGTTGCACATTTCTTAGGAGAATCTAATGCCTGATCATCTAAGGTGGAACAGTTTTTACCCCCCTGCCCCCGTCCATGGAAAAATTGTCTTCCACAAAACAGCTCCCTGGTGCCAAAAAGGTTGAGAACTGCTAGTCTAGGTCATAATCACCACCAGGATAAAGGAGCCTCCAAAACTTCATAACAAGAGTTTTGGCCAGGCATAATGGCTCATGCTGGTAATTTTAGAGCTTTGGGAGGCTAATGGGGGAGGATTGCTTGAGGCCTGAAGTTCAAGATTAGCCTGGGCAACATAGCAAGACTCTGTCTCTACCAAAAAAATAAAATAACCAGACATGGTGGCATGCACCTGTGGTCCCAGCTACCTGGAAGGCTGAGGCAGGAGGATCACTTGAGCTTAGGAAGTCAAGGCTGCAGTGAGCTATAACCACATCACTGCACTTTAGCCTGGGGGACAGAGTGAGACCCTGTCTCCAAAAAGAAGGAAATTCGGGATATCTTCTAGTGCTTCATTGCTAAACTTATGAAAGTTTACTATGTCATTACTGGATCACATTTTAAAAGAAGGTAATAGTTATTCATGGCTCTCTGAGAAGATGCTTAAAATCTAAACCCCTACTGTTGCTGTTGTGTACCAATTATTTATAATTTAAAGCACCTCTAGTTTAACAGAAGTAACCAGTTCTGTTTGGTGAGGCACAAATTAGAAACCTAGCCAACACTGTTATTTTTACTTAAGCTTTTGAGAGAGAGCGTTGATATTTTCATTGTTAATTATAGAAGTTAAAACTAGAATTTATTCTGCTTTGTATGATCTTCACCCACTTCCTCCTTCAAAAAAGAGGTTACAGGAGGTGGTTTTCCTTCATTTAAACTTTGGGGCCAGGTGTGGTGGCTCTCACCTGTAATCCCAGCACTTTGTGCAGATCACCTGAGGTCAGGAGTTTGAGAACAGCCTGCCCAACATGGTGAAACCCTGTCTCTCCTAAAAATACAAAAAATTAGCTGGGCATGGTGGCACACGTCTGTAGTCCCAGCTACTTGGGAGGCTGAGGCAGGAGAATTCGCTTGAACCCAGGAGGTGGAGGTTGCAGTGAGCCAAGATTGCACCACTGTAGTCCAGCCTGGACGACAGAGTGAGACTCTGTCTCAAAAAATAAAAAATAAATGAATAAGTAAGCTTTTGGGGAGAGCTAGGTCATAGCAGCATTAACCTGTCAGTTCCTTCAAAAGACAGTTTAGGAAGTAACAGGTAGTAATTAGTGGAGTGATAATCAGTCTGAACTTCATAAAAGAGAACTTTTAAATACAATATTTCCGTGTAGAGAAGGTCCTGTAAACTTGCATCATCTCAGTCGAGACATGGCCTTAAAAATTATGTTGTAGAGTTATTTTTACAAATAAATTGTACTAATGTTTCTACACTAGTTGAATAGTTGGTTCTATTCCACTGTTTTTAAGTTTGAAAATAATTATGGATAGAAAAGATAAGCTTACTTGTCTCAGATGACTTTAGTTTGAAGAAGTAATATCTTGGAATTTATTTCTCCAGAAGTATAAACCGTGGGCGACACCACAGCGAAAGATCACAGAGGACTCAAGGCCCGTCACTACCAGCAACTCCAGTCTTTGTACCTGTTCCACCACCTCCTTTGTATCCGCCTCCTCCCCATACACTTCCTCTCCCTCCGGGTGTTCCTCCTCCACAGTTTTCTCCTCAGTTTCCTCCTGGCCAGCCACCACCTGCTGGGTATAGTGTCCCTCCTCCAGGGTTTCCTCCAGCTCCTGCCAATTTATCAACACCTTGGGTATCATCAGGAGTGCAGACAGCTCATTCAAATACCATCCCAACAACACAAGCACCACCTTTGTCCAGGGAAGAATTCTATAGAGAGCAGCGACGACTAAAAGAAGAGTATGTATTCTAATTTGAAATTATTATACACTTTTTTCATTTTCTGATAATAACATTAAATAGGTGTCTGGAAACGTTTTCCAGTGTTTCCAGTTAGTATGAGAAATTCACCTAAAATTTAAACCAAAGCCATACAAGCAACTTCTCAGGGATTCCTAGTTTATAGTTTTAAAGTGGAAAACTAATGGCAATTTCATTCATTTCATTCATGATCTAATTACATTTGTCTTGTTAGTTTTCTTAAATGGTTTTTGTTAACTTTCACTCTTTAACTTTATTTTACTAGGGAAAAGAAAAAGTCCAAGCTAGATGAGTTTACAAATGATTTTGCTAAGGAATTGATGGAATACAAAAAGATTCAAAAGGAGCGTAGGCGCTCATTTTCCAGGTTAGTGTTTTGCAAGCCTTCACAACAGAATTACAAACGGGACTTTGAATATCCAGGGATTAGCTATGGATATAAAGAACATTGCACTTAGGAATTTTTCTGATTCGGTCTAGGTGTATAGAAGTGAAGATGTAGCTTATTTCCCAATATCTGTTCATTGAAATAATGTCTCAGTGTAAATTCTATTGTGTAGAACTAACAGTTGTGGGGATTAAATTGCCCTTGTCCCTTGAAGTTATTCATAGTATCAAATAATTGGGAAATGTTTTTGGAAGGAAAGAAATAGGGGAATAGCCAAAAAACAGTTCTCAGGACCCTTTTACCATAAGGCTACAGCTTCTTGCTGGAACATTAACCTGTGTAATTATGAAGTAGTAGTAGAATACAGATTGCTTTATTGACAGAAAAAGTGAATTATAAAAATTCCCTGGAAGTTTGTTTAAAAGACTTTATTTTTTAGCCTTACACTTGAAATGTGGTTTCTTTTAAAAGTAGGCTGTTGGCCAGTATAGGACAAAAAACAGACTCCTACTTCAATATTCAGATAGGAAGTGAAATTTAAAATTAATTGACATTTTGTTTAATGTTAGTTAGCTCATATAACTCACGGTACATTAATGCACTTCACTCTAATTGTTAAGACTTCACTTTTGTTTTGTAACAAGTGATTGCTCTGATTTGTGTACTTTATTCCATTCCAGTAGAGGTCACTGTGCCTCTTTAATCATCTAAGATGAAATTTGATATAAAGATAGATGAAACCGTGAGGAAAGAATGCTAGAATCTGAGAGTCTGTGTTTTATTTTGTATGTATTTCTCAACTATCAACTATTGTTTTGTTTTGTTTTTAGGTCTAAATCTCCCTATAGTGGTTCTTCGTATTCAAGAAGTTCATATACTTATTCTAAATCAAGATCTGGTTCAACACGTTCACGCTCTTATTCTCGATCATTCAGCCGCTCACATTCTCGTTCCTATTCACGGTCACCTCCATACCCCAGAAGAGGCAGAGGCAAGAGCCGCAATTACCGTTCACGGTCTAGATCTCATGGATATCATCGATCTAGGTCAAGGTCACCCCCTTACAGACGCTATCATTCACGATCAAGATCTCCTCAAGCGTTTAGGGGACAGTCTCCTAATAAACGTAACATACCTCAAGGGGAAACAGAACGTGAATATTTTAATAGATACAGAGAAGTTCCACCACCATATGACATGAAAGCATATTATGGGAGAAGTGTTGACTTTAGAGACCCATTTGAAAAAGAACGCTACCGAGAATGGGAGAGAAAATATAGAGAGTGGTATGAAAAATATTATAAAGGTTATGCTGCTGGAGCACAGCCTAGACCCTCAGCAAATAGAGAGAACTTTTCTCCAGAGAGATTTGTGCCACTTAACATCAGGAATTCTCCCTTCACAAGAGGCCGCAGAGAAGACTATGTTGGTGGGCAAAGTCATAGAAGTCGAAACATAGGTAGCAACTATCCAGAAAAGCTTTCAGCAAGAGATGGTCACAATCAGAAGGATAATACAAAGTCAAAAGAGAAGGAGAGTGAAAACGCTCCAGGAGATGGTAAAGGAAATAAGCATAAGAAACACAGAAAAAGAAGAAAAGGGGAGGAAAGTGAGGGTTTTCTGAACCCAGAGTTATTAGAGACTTCTAGGAAATCAAGAGAACCTACAGGTGTTGAAGAAAATAAAACAGACTCATTGTTTGTTCTCCCAAGTAGAGATGATGCCACACCTGTTAGAGATGAACCAATGGATGCAGAATCAATCACTTTTAAATCAGTGTCTGAAAAAGACAAGAGAGAAAGGGATAAACCAAAAGCAAAGGGTGATAAAACCAAACGGAAGAATGATGGATCTGCTGTGTCCAAAAAAGAAAATATTGTAAAACCTGCTAAAGGACCCCAAGAAAAAGTAGATGGAGAACGTGAGAGATCTCCTCGATCTGAACCTCCAATTAAAAAAGCCAAAGAGGAGACTCCAAAGACTGACAATACTAAATCATCATCTTCCTCTCAGAAGGATGAAAAAATCACTGGAACCCCCAGAAAAGCTCACTCTAAATCAGCAAAAGAACACCAAGAAACAAAACCAGTCAAAGAGGAAAAAGTGAAGAAGGACTATTCCAAAGATGTCAAATCAGAAAAGCTAACAACTA